>NW_027223761.1:82359245-83009245 GCF_028538775.1 Myotis yumanensis
AGGCATTCCGAGTGACCACTAGGGGTCACCCCACCCAAGGAAATGAGGCCCCTGCCCGGTGCTGAGCCTGAACCTGCCATGGCCTGGGCACAGTCCCTGAAAATGCCCCCCTGCCCCTGCCCGTCCCACGTGCCACAGCCATTTCCCCCAGAACAGCTGCCTCTGTTTCCCTCCCTGCGGCAAAGAAGGGAAAATGCAGTCCAGTCCCGGACCCTGTTCCACCGGAGCCCCCCAGGGCCAGGATGGAGCACGGTGGGCGTGGGAACGGTGGTCCCCCGGGCAGGGCAGCAGCTGGCAGAGCGACCACAGCAGCAAGCAGCTCAGGGAGAGTCAGGGCAGAGCGCTGGGCGGGCAGAATCCTGATGATCAGACCATCGGGATCACGCAAGAGGGATGGTGCGAAGCGGCGCTGGCCTCTGCCCTCTCCTGGGTAGCCCGTCCCGCCCCCAACCCCACAGCCCCACTCTGTCCCCTCCACCCCCCCCACCTCCACACCCACTTACCAGCGAGTCCATACCACCCCGGCCTCGGGGACCAGAGGACCGGCCCTCCTGCTACCCGGCAAAGTCCTTGAGAAAAGCCCCTGTGCATCGAGGTGGGGGAGGGGGTTGGCATTGGATGCCACCCATCCTTGCCCCCAGATCAGATGGTCCTTGGAGTCAGGAGGGTGCGGACTCAGAGGGGGCCTCCCAGGCTCCCAGTGGCCCCCCAGAGCACCTCTCTGACCTGGGCCCGATCCTCGCTCGGTGCGCACGCACGTGAGCACGCGCGTCATTCTCCCCTCCTCCCTGAGCTGGGGTTACAATCACATGTCACAGGGGGAAACGAGGCTCAGAGGAGCCACGGGCCTCGCCCAGAGCCTCGCGACCTCCAGGGGTCAGACTCGGTCCCGTGGGCAGCTGAGCGCAGCCGCCTGTCCCGTCTCCCCGGCTCGCCCTCCCAGACGCTGCTCCCCTCAACCACTCGGACCTCCGGCCTGGCGTCCCCACGAATGTCAAAGCTGAAGGACCAGGAAGGACCCGCTAACCCCACCGCTTCACTGTAGAGACGGAACCACCACAACCCCAGAGGGAGGAGACTTGGTTCCGTGGCTGGGCCGATGGAGACCCTCTCAGCCCACGCCGGCTCCCGGCCCTGCCGGCGCACCCCCGACCTGGCTTGTCCCCCAGCCGCCGGGGTCCACCTGCGTTTTAAAGGCCGCTGGCCTTGCTTTGTCCCACGGTTTGAGGGAAGCCCCCGGAGGTGGTTTGGAGAGAGGGTTTGGACGTGAAACGACCATCTGCTGGGCTCTGTGTCCCCCTTTCGCCCGGATTGTGAACATGAGCTGCGGCCGCCACCAGGTCTCCTGCCTGGACCCACCGTCAGTCGTCACGAGCCAGAGCTAAGCAGCCTGGTTGCTATTTCTCCTGGTAAAAGCTGGTCCAGGACACACTGCCGGGGCAAGCAAGGACCTCCGTTCTGTCCTGAACAGCTTTTTCTAACCATTGCAACGAGGCCCTCAGTCTGCGCTTCCCTTGGGCAGCCCACCCCTCAATGACAGCATAACCTCACCCTGACAGGTCCTGCAACCCCAAACGCTGGCCATAGAGCCCAGCAGTATTTAATGGTCATGGAAAAAGTACAATAGTCCTGGCCAGTTTGCTCAGTGGATAGAGCTCGCCCTGTGGACTGAAGGTTCCCGGGATCCATTCTCGTCCAGGGCATGTACCTCGGTTGCAGGCACCTCCCTGGCCCGGGCCCTGGTCAGGGCTTGTGCGGGAGGCAACCAATCAATGTGTCTCTCACATCGATGTTTCTCTGTCTTTCCCTCTCTCTTCCACTCTCTCTAAAAATCAATGGGAAAATATCCTCAGGCGAGGATTAACCAAAAAAAAATTTTTTTAAGTACAATAAAATGTAAAATCCTTGCCATGCATAAATAAGTAAGTAAGTAAATGTGTGTCGCTGGCCTTCTCTTTCCTCCAGTCCGCTCAGGGGGGGCCTTTTCAATCCGACTTCCTCCCTCGCAGCACGGCGCAGACCAGTTTCCTCCCGAGGTGCCCACAGGCGGGAATGACACCTCGTGCGCCTGAGCAACAGGAACGGGAAGTGACCAGGGCTTCGCGCCGAGGACAGCTGGCAGCCCGGCCGCCGGTCCCGGCTCCCTCGGCTTCGCGGCATCACGGTTTCTGAAGCCATAGGGCTCCCCCTCAAGCTCACAGACAGCACCGGAGGCCCGGGCTGCTACCAGCCTGACTCAGTGAGTCCTCACTTTACGTCCAGACTCAGACTCCAAGTGAGACGAGCGGAACAAACCCGTTTACACTGGTCAGCGGATGGACACAGGAGGCCGTTCCCACGCATCTCGCTAACGTCGTCTCCAACCACACTGACGAAACTGGCCTGACCCGAGGACCTGCTGTCGGATGCACTGAGCACTCACCATGTGCCGGCACGGCTCCCCCCATGTGGTGAGCGCGTCCTGTCATCGCTCATGGGGAGGTGAGATGACTCGCTTACGTCCATCCCCACCCCCGACACCCTTACATTTTAGAAGCGCGGGCTCTGCCCACCAGGGTCCCAGTTAGTCTGAGAGGTGTTTTTGTGTGTGTGTGTTTTGCTTTTTTTTTTTTTGGTTAATCCTCACCCGAGGATATTTTCCCATTGATTTTAGGGAGAGTGGAAGAGAGAGGGAAAGGCAGAGAGAAACATCAATCTGAGAGAAACACATCGATTGGTTGCCTCCTGCACAAGCCCGACCAGGGCCAGGGCCAGGGAGGAGCCTGCAACCGAGGTGTATGCCCTTGATCGGAATCGAACTGGGACCCTCTGGACCGCAGGCCAACGCTCTATCCACTGAGCTCCAAGGGCTGGCCCGGCATGGCGGGGGGAAGCTGGCTGGCTTTCACAGGGAAGCGGACACGCTCAGCCCCGGGGAGTCGGAGAAGCTTGAAGCCAGAGCCGGGAGGCAGGAATCAGGACAGACTCCTCCTGGGGTGCAGGCCCTGGGGGCTGTGGGAGGCAGAACCGGGCCAAGCAAGGCCCCTGGGCCCCCGGACCGGGAAAGATTTCAGCTCTCTCTCCCTAGGCAACACGCCTGCTTCCTGCCCGCCCCCTGGAGCTTTGCGGTAGGAGCAGGCCCCTGAGACATCCCGGTGCTCAACAAACCAGCTTTGCAAACAAGTCCAAGCAGTGTGCCTGCCCTCCCCTTGCAGGCCCCGGAGGTGTGTTGGCAGGACCAGCTCAGGGCTCACAGAGATCCCTCTACCCTCAGCCACAGGGCAAAGTGGGTGACTCTGTGCCCGGCTCTGCCTGTCAGTCTGACCCCGCCAGGAGGGGGCCAGCCCTAAGGGTGTGGGTGCCCCACAGGCCTGCATCTCCAGAAAAAGTACTAACCTGGTCCCACATTCAAGCCTGGGGCTCCCTCCTGCCCCTTCCTCTCCTCCCACCCTCCTTCCTTGCCCTCTCCTCTTCCCGCCGCTGAGTGGGGTGAGCACCCTCTGGTCACCTGCTCTCTCATGGAACAAACCCTAAGAAATACGCAGCAAGGGGAAGGGGCGTGCGATCCAGCACCTCCCCCTCACGGGTGATCATTAAACACAGCAATTAAGCAACTCCGGGAACAAGGAGGGGTGCGGGCCAGATGTTACCAGCTACGCGCCTAAGACGGGGCTGGCCCCACACAACCTTGATGGCCATTCTGCAGCCTCGGAAACGACCTCTCGGTCAGGAAAAGGGAGTGTGGTCAGACAATCCTAGTCACTGAGTCTCCGTCTGGGAGACTGAGTTTGATATGAGGAGAGGGGCTGGAGGGGCAGAGTCCTGCTCCATCCCCAGGCCCCATAGTCTACACCCCCACCCTAGACCCTATCCCCCCACCCCCAGGCCCCAGAGCTCCTCATTCTTTTTTTGTTAATCCTCACCCGAGGATATTTTTCCATTGATTTTTGGAAAGAGTGGAAGAGAGAGGGAAAGAGAGAGAAACATCAAAGTGAGAGAGACACATTGATTGGTTGCCTCATTCACTCGCCCTGACCAGGGCCCAGGTCAGGGAGGAGCCTGCAATCGAGGTACATGCCCTTGACCAGAATCGAACCCACAACCCTTCGGTCTGCAGGCCGAAGCTCTATCCATTGAGCCACACTGGCCAGGGCCAGAGCTTCTCATTCCTTAACCCATCAGCACAGCCCTGCGGACCTTCCCCCTCGCAGGCTTTGACTAACTGGGAGGCAAGTGCCTATGACTGAGTGATATGACTGAGTGAGAGGCCTGCTTCCGTCCCCCCTGGCCACCCTCGGCCATGCGAGGTGGGAGGTCCTCTGCCCCCTGTGGGGCACGGTTTCCTCATCCTTAGGGGAGCTCTGTCCCCACATCTTCCCCCGGGGCTGAGAGCAAGGATGGCATCTGTGCCCCAAGCTCAGGGCGATGCTGGGGCCGAGCAGGTGGGACCAGTTCTGGAGCCTGCTGGTCGCCCATCTACACATCACTCCGCTTTCTCCTGGACCCCAAGGGTGCCTCAGGGCTCCTGTGGGCCCTGCTGCCCTGACCTAGCGGCACCGTCCTCAGAGGAGGCAGGGCTGCCACCTGGAGAAGAGTGCTGTGCCCACAGTCTCTCTCACACGTGCACACACATGCACGTGCACACACACGCAGGCACATGCACACGCACATGCACGTGTGCACAGACACACACTCAGTGTGCGCTGGGTTCCCACAGAAGGCTGGGTCTGTGAACACTGGAGCAGCCCGGGACCCAGCAGCAGGAGGTGTGGATAAGGGGCCAGTTTCCTGGCTGTGGGTTTGAATTCCCCAGGAATCCCTGACCTGCTGCTGTGGTCACGTGGGAACCTGGGCTGATCAGAGAGGAGAGGAGGGGGAGCTGGTGTGGAGTGGCACTATGCCACCCCGAGGGGAGCCCAAGAGACCTCGGCCTCACAGAGGTCCGTTTCATGGGGTCCGTGAACCCAGCGTACAGCGGTGCCGAAGGTACCAGAGGACACGCCGGTGTTCACCCATCCATCCGGCGTCCAGGTGTCACTAAATCAGTGGCTCCCGAGTAAACACTCTGCCCTCTCCACCACCCCACGAGCCCCGGGACAGCGCAAGCACTTACATCTGCAGAAGCGGAGCTGCACTGCCCCCGAAGGCTTCCAGCTTCTGTTCTCAGCACAACTGCCTACATCATGTGCCCAAGCCAGCGGGGCAGCTGCCAGCTCTGACCAATATAAACAAGAAGAGGTGCGGGTGCCAGAGCCGGAGTCGGCTTACACTGAACCCATCTGGTTCATGAAATTACATTCTGGACTAATAAAGACCCTTCCCGCATCTCTCCTCATCCGACACTCAGAACTCATGTGCACATCACAGATCTCAACTCGGCTCCTCTGTGTCCTCTGCATGGTCTCCTCCGCCGTCACAGTCCCCCCAGGAATGGAGAGCAGGACAGTTACACAGGCCCCCTGTGGAACCCCCTGTAAGAAGAGAGAAACCCCTTCCCAAAAGGGGGCTCCGTGGATCCTCCAAGTCCCTGCAAGCCCTCCCGGCCAAGTGTGGAGCTGCAGGGAAGGGGGCGGGGGCCCCGGAGGAGGCAGAGGGCAGAGGAGCCAAATGGAAAAAGGGCCAGGAGGAGGGGGAGGCCCCCCATCGGTGTAAGTCTGAGGCCTGAGGAACTAGCGTCCAAGTTGCACACAGCCCCAGGCAGGAGTAGAAACCGCCATCCCAACCATCACACGTGCAAACCACCGGCATTCTCACACCGGATCCCCCTCCTCGGAGCCGGAGCTGGGAGACCGCACTGCAGCCCCAAAGAAGACGCCGAAAACAGCAAAGAACTAACTCATGGCGAGGCGGCCGGGCGGTGCGGCGGGGGAGGGGGGGGCGAGCAGACCCAGCGCGCTCGGCAGGACGCTGGAAGCCGCGGGCTCGCTCCGCGCGGCACACACCCCATCCCAGGCGCTGCTTTTCCTAGTGTCCCCGCCTAGGGAGAAGGGGGCGGGGGGCTGGGGGCGGCTGCCTTACCCAAAATCCCAGCGCCCAGCCATCTCGCCGGGGCTGCGCCGCGGCCCCTGGCCCCGGGCATGGCGCTGGTCTCTGCAGAGCGCGCCAGGGGCGCGGGGATGGGACCCAGGGCGCAGCGAGCCGGCGGCCCGCGGTCTGCAGTGGCCCCGCCTGCCGGGAGCGCGGTGCGCCCGCAGGACCCGGAAAGTTAGCGGGGAGAGCGCGGAGGAGGAGCCGGCTGCGGGAGAGGCGGCCGAGGGCGAGGGGGAGGAGGGGTGCGCGGAGCCGAGAGGAGGAGCGGGAGGATCGCGGGGCGAGCGCGGAGGCCGCGTCGCTGTGCCCGGCCCTGGAAGCGCTCCAGCCGCAGGAGGAGGCGCCTCGGAGCCCAGGGCGCTCGCCCGCTGCGCACCTGCCCCGCGCCCCTCGCGTCCGGGAGCGTGGGGAGCAGGCGGGCCCCGCTCCAGCTCGGGCCGGGAGGCTGCGGCGGGCACTGCGGAGTCGCGGGCACTCGCCGCATCTTCCCTACGCTGAGCTGCCCGTTAGGAGGAGAGTTTTGGGGAGTAGCATGGAGCTTTGCGGAGTTGGGCGGCAGTGTGTGGCGCCGTGGGGAACGCGGGTGGGCAGCGGCTCCCCTCCCGGGCTGCGAGGGGCCGCTGGGTGCCCGCAGCTGGCATGCCGCAGGGTGGGCGTGTGCGAGCTTGCCCTGGGCGCCAGGGGAGCCGCGTGCCCGGCTCCAGGAGCAGAGCTTCCATTGCGCACTGACTGTCCCCCGCCCCGCACCCCCATGTCTTCACAGAGTCCGCTGAAATGTGGGGCTCCTGGTCAGGGCCTCCGGCCTACGTCCTGATCCCCGCCCGGTTCCACCACCACCCTCTCCCCCCCTCCCCCTGCCCCGGGCACCCCTACCTCGTTTACCCTCTAAGGAGGCCTCCCTCAGGCTCCGCCCTCTCACCCCTCCAAGGCCTCCCCCTCCTTCAGAACCAGGAAGGTTCTGGCCTCTGCTTTGGACTCGGGTTTGGGGGTGTGCCAGGTCAGAGGGCGGGGGTGAGACTGCCCACCAGCAGGCCTTTCTCCAGGGGGTGTGAGTTCAGAGGGAGGAGGCTCTGGGGAGGTTTGTAGCTAATGTCTGAGAGCCTCCCCACAACCACCTAAGCCTCCTCCCTCCAGGCAGAGCCTGGCTGCCTCCCACTCTCCCTTCTCACGTCTGGAAACTGTTCAGACTTGGGGACCAGCTCCCACTTCACGGTCTGATCCCCGCTACAGCCCACCGCGGTGGCGGCGGCTCCACACCACCACCTTCTTACCTCCTCCCCGGCTTCAGGGAGGCCCCTGAGGCTGTATGGGAAATGCTGTGTGTGTGTGTGTGTGTGTGTGTGTGTGTGTGCTTGGTTTTTGGTTTTTAATATTTTTATTGATGTCAGAGAGGAAGGGAGAGGGAGAGGGAGACAGAAACATCAGTGATGAGAGAGAATCATGGATCGGTTACCTCCTGCACGCCCCACACTGGGGATCCAGCCAGCAAACCAGGCATGTGCCCTGACCAGGAATCCAACTGTGACCTCCTGGTTCATAGGTGGATGCTCAACCCCTGAGCCACGCCGGCCGGCCTGAGTTTGTATTTGTTTTTGAGACACGCTGTCTCTGGTGTGGTTGCCCCCATATAGTGGCTCTGGAGCCAGGCACTGGGGACTCAAATCCCAGCTCTGGCATTGAGCTGTGACCTTGAGCAAGTTATGCAACTTCTGCAGAAACCTCGTCTGTAAATGGTGAAAAGAAAGATATTTACCTCCTGGATTGTTAAGAGCAATGGCACCCTTAGAGCTGGGCGACAGGGGCCTCCACCCAGGGCCCCTGAGTTTAGGGGGCCATACTCTTCTCACTAGAAAGAGGTTCATGGACAGGAGGGGGTGGCCATGCACCTCCTTCTGGAATCTAGACCATGCAGCATCCTCTCAGGGCTGACCCGCTGGTGTGCACCCACAGGTGAGGGCAGCGTCTGCAGGCACTGGGGGCTGATGGGACAGCATGCGGGGCAGCGTTCCCAGGATGCCCCAGAGCCTTTCCCTCGGGCCTGGAGAAGCATGGGCCATCATGGATTTTGGACCCGGTCTTAAAATTAAGGCCGAGAAACGTAATCGGGGGGGGGGGGGGGGGGGGGGGAGGATAATAGGTGAATGCTAACACTTTTTTTGTTGTTGTTAATCTCACCCGAGGATACTTTTCCATTGATTTTTACAGAGTGGAAGCAAGGGGAGGGACAAAGAGAGAGATTATCGATCGATTGCCTCCTGCACGCACCCCAACCAGGGCCAGGGATCGAGCCTGCAACCAAGGTACTGCCCTTGACCATAATCAAACCCAGGACCCTTTAGTCCACAGGCTGATGCTCTATCCACTGAGCAAACTGGCTAGGGCTAAATTTGACCACTTTGATATTTAATCTTTAACTTATATTTAGACATCTATGTCATTTCCTTTTGTACACTTGCCAGGTCACGCACACATCACAGTGGCCCTGGCTCTGGAGCCTGGCTGAGCTGTGACTGCGTGAAAGGTGCTGGCGGCTGCTGGGCACAGGGTGGGTCTACAGTCCATTGCAGCTCTTAGACTCTCAGTGTCTGTGGCCCCACAGGCTCAGCCTCTCCCTCCCCAGGTTGCACACTCACCCTCTCCCTCCCGGGCAGCCTTGGACATGGGATCCGCAGGCCGGGCACCGCACTGCCACTTTATTTTTACAGCAGGGTCATGTTTCTCGGAGCAGAAGGTGAGGTGAGACAGGCGCAGAGCCAAAGGGAAGGACAGTGACCCTGCCCTGGGGGGGGGGGGGGGGAGCTCCCTGATGCCTCTATTTTGTTTGTGTGTTTGTCTCCTTGTTCACCCTCACCAGGAGACATTTTTCCATTGTATTTCTCATAGCAACTGTTTGCCTCCTGCACGCGCCCCTGTCTGCCCTACAGCCCAGGTATGTGCCCTTGACTAGGAATCAAAAATGAGACCCTTCGGGCAGCGGGCCGGCGTCTAACCACTGAACAGCTGGCCAGGCCTCCCTGGATACCTTTAGATCCTGGGACAGGAGAAGGTGTCTGTTCCGTCTGCCCCCACTGGCCCTGCTGCCTCACCGTTCACCAGTTCGCAGCACCACTTCTTGGGAAACCCACACGCCTCACAGGTGAAGAAACAGGCCCAGCGTGTCAGGGCGGCGGCTCTTACAGCCTAGACCGCCCCTGCTGTCTGCTTCTCTCCCCAGCCTCCAGCTCCATCAGGGGCCACCATGGTGGGGAAGATGCTTGGGAAATGCATTAGCAGCTGGAGAATTTTTATTTATTTGTGTGTGTTTTTAAATCTTTACTGTTGAAAGCATTACACAGGTCCTCCTTTCCCCCCATTAGCCTCTTCCAGCCCCTCCCATCCCCTGCACCCCCCCCCACCCTCCCCAGCCCATTGTCTGTGTCCACGGGCGATCATCTATGCACACAGGTTCATTGATTGATCTCTTCCCACCCTCCCCTGCCTTCCCTCTGAGGTTCAACAGTCTGTTCATGCATCTATGGCTCTGGGTCTATTCTTGGGCATCAGTTTATTGGGTTCATTAGATTCCACATGTGAGTGAGATCATGGGACACTTGCCTTTCTCTGATTGGCTCATTTCCCTCAGCATAATGCTCTCCAGGTCCCTCCATGCTGGTGCAAATGGTAAGAGTTCCTTCTTTTTTACAGCTGCATAGTATTCCATGGTGTAGATGTACCACAGCTTTTTAATCCACTCATCTGCTGATGGGCACTTAGGCTGTTTCCAAGTCTTAGCTAGCAGTTAGAGAATTTTTACATGTATGAGCACTTTCCTCAAAATTTCTCAAAACACCTGTCCATTGGGCAAGCTTAGAGGATCCTCCTGAGAGTGCCAGGGGAGGGGGCAATAAGAGATCAGTGTTCCTTCTCTCCTGCCTTTAGAAGACTCTCTTTGGGGAGCCCTCCCAGAGTCGGGGTGGGAAGAAACGTGGGGGCGCCTTGCCCCCTTTCCCTCCTTCTACTGAAGTCCCTTGTGGGTGGGAATGGTGACTTGGACACAGCCCCCAGCTGCACCCGGACCAGCTTGATTCTTGGTGATGGGATAGTGCAGCCCAGGTCTCAGGGAAACTGACTCAGAAATAGCCTGAGAGGCATGTTTTCAAGGAGGTGGAGGGGTCCAAGCCAGGAGCTGTGGGGCTCAGGCTGGAGGAGAGAGGGCCTATATTCAAGGGGAAGGAGGTTTTCTTGGGGTCGGGGATCATGTCCATTCTTCGCAGCAATTAGTCCAGCAGCCCTGTCCCAGACCAGGTGGCCCGGCTCCTGCCCACCAAGGAGCTGGGTTGGAACGAGGGGAGAGTGGGTGAGAGGGTGCGTGTGGTGGGTGGTGGGACCAGCAGGAATAGGGCCGAGCTCAGCGCCTGGCCCCAGGGGATGCTCCGGGGAAGGCACTCATCCTGGGGACAGTCCCACCTTCTCCCGGGGAGGGGGAGGGTCCATGCCCTGGCAGTTCCCAGAAAGACAGCCAAGCCCCCAGCAGGGAGGAGGGGAGGGAGCGCTGGGGAGGTTTCCAGAGCTATTTTGAGAGGAGTCCCTCCTGAGTACCTAGGGCCTGGCTGCGAGCCTCCTCCCCTCGGGCTCCCCTAGTGCCCTTGCCTGCCTCCCCTCCTCCCCCACAAGCCCTCACGGCTCCCATCCCCCACGGGCATTGCAGGTAACAGCTGAGTCGGCTCTTCCAGGCAGAGGACGCGGGCTCTGCAGGGAGCCCCCTCCCCCACCCCAGCCTCAGCCTTGGGGATAGGCAGGAGCGCCCCCTCTGCACCCTCCTGCTGGAAGCAGGTCCCCCACGCAGGACTCGGGGCTGCAGGAAGTGAGGTTTCTGCGTGCACTCACTTAGTTCCATGCCCCCCCATATCCCCCCCTCCGGTCCTTCTGCCTGCAGGTGGATACTGTGGGTGCCGCCTGGACTAATTTGGGGTCTCCTTCTAGTGCCCGAGGTCTATTCCCTGCCCATCCCTACTCACCACTGTTTCCCTCCAGCTCAGAGTGCCCGCCCGCCCCCCACAGGCTCTGCGGCTCCTGAAGTTGGGCAGCACAGGGGCGTGGACAGGCCAGCCTGCACCAACCCTCCCAGCAGGGACTGGCCCTGGCCACCCTGCCCACTGCTCCGGCTGCCCTCCCAGCAGCGAGTGGGGTTAAAGAGAAGTTCCTCCTCCTCAGCCCTCCCCACCTCTTCCCACCTTCTGAGGGCGCTGAGCACAGGCAGGAGTGCAGGTCCCTCCTCCACCCCTCTCTCCTCCTCTTCTGTTTTCTGTCCAACATCCTTTCAGGCCAGGGGGTGGGGAGCCCTGGGCAGATGAGCTCATTGGGAGGCTGCGGGCAGAGGGAGGAGGGAGCAGGAATGTCCTGGCCAGGGAGCTGCTCACTGGATGGCCCGAGCCCGAGCCGAGAGGGGCGTGTGCCCACTCCAGGAGCAGGCGCTGCTCCCTCCCTGCAGCTGAGACGGTGAGTCTGGTTCTTTACTGTGGCCACTCGGGTGGGATGGGAAGTCCCAGGGCAGGGGCTTACCCCTCATCCAGAGCAGCCCTCGCCTCTCGGCCTCCTGCAAAGGAGGAGGGCCCAGGGGGCTGAGGGCTGGAGGCCTTGGGGAGGCTATGGTCAGGTGGCTGCCCACCCAACCGCCTGGTTAGCTGAACGGCCAGATGTCCTCCTGGAACCAAGGCCGGGGCCCAACCAGAGTGTCAGCGGGTGCACAGGGCCAGGCAGACTCCTGGGCGCTGGCCCTGTCCCTGTGAACCTGGTGCAGAGCTGTGTCTTGCAAAGTGAGGGTAGAGGGAGGGGTGGAGTGGGAGAGGAGATGTGGTAGGGGGAGGAGACGGGGAGGGAGGGAGAGTCTGGGAGACGGAAGCAGGGGCCAGGGAGAGCCTCCCTGGAGGGCAGGGTGCCTTGGAGAAGTTGGAGCATGGCCCTAGCCAGTGTGGCTCAGTGGAGAGAGCGTCAGGCTGCAGACCAAAAGGTCTCAGGTCTGATTCCAGTCAAGGGCTGGTATCTTGGTTGCAGGCTCCTCCCCTGGCCTGGGCCCTGGTCGGGGCTCGTGCAGGATGTGTTTCCTCTCACATTGATGTTTCTCTCTCTCTCTCTCTCTCTCTCTAACACTCTAAAAACCAATGGAAAAGTATCCTCGGGTGAGGATTAACAAAAATAAATACATTTTTTTAAAAAAAGAGTTGGAGGTGGCATGGCCTGCAGCCGAGGAGGAGGGGGAGGGACAGGGAGACAACCAGCCAGCAGGCCAAGAGGCTTTGACAGGCCTCAGATGCTGAGCGAGGAGCAGGGCGCCAGAGGTCAGAGCTGTTCGCACGGAGCTGTGGGCCGAGGGCCGGGGTGGGACCTCAGGGGCCTCCTGAGAGGCTGAGCCTCTGCTTCCAAACACTGTCACCCTTGCTGCGTTGCCCACAGTCATTCTGAGGTTGGCCCTCCCCCCACCCCCCGCCCCGCCAGCCCAGCGGAGAGGAGTCCTCTGCTGCCGTCTAGCCCTGCCCCCTGCGAGCACAGCACCTGGCAGCGTCCCGCTGCACACACATACTCAGCAGCACAGGACCTTGGGCGCCTGGTGGGTGAGGTGAGGAGAGAAGCACATCCGCTGACACACACAGAATACTCGCTCGGCCCCAGCACTCAGTAACGACAGCTTTTCTTACTATTTGCCCCCCTCTCTCTCTCCCACACCCTCCAGGCCCTTTCAGGCAGACACAAGCCCACCCCACAGCCCTGCCCACAGCATCAGCCTTGCTACGGGGCAGGGGTTGGGAGGGTGAAGGGAGGCCAGGCCTGTCCCCCTTTCTCTGCAGTCTTGCCTGAAGGCCTGGGGTGCGAGGCCCTGGCTGGAGGGCCAAGGACGAAAGTTAGAGGAGGCCTGATTTTGGAAAGAAGTTCCCAGGGGGCCTAGCTTCTCGTTTCTACCCTCTCCCCGCCGGTTTCTCACTGAATGGGGCTCGCCACTTCTCACCCCACTGGGTAAAGATGGAGAGGGTGAAGGGGCCTGAGTGTAAGAGGCCGCCTGGGGAGGAGCAGGACTGGGGAGGAGGCAGGGGCAGGAGCTGGCCTCTGCATGTGCCATAGTCACCTTTGGGCAAACGAGAGTGAATCCCCTGCTGTCGTTTTAACCCTGAGACGGGAGCTGCAAGGGCCGTTCTCAGTAAGCGGAGAGGGTGTTTAAACCTCTGCCCTGGCCTGGGTATCCTCTCGTCAGTACCCCACGCCACGCTTGCACGCCTTCCGGAACAGGCTCATCGCTGCAGGGAAGCTTCCATCTGATCAATATGTGTCTGCCGGCCAGCCCCAACGTCTCCCCTTGGCGCCACCGGGCGAGGCGAAGCCCTCTGCCCGTGGCTGCAGCCCCAGCCCCGCACTGGCCCGCAGCTCTGGTGCCCGCTTCCCCTCCGGGTGGGACACACCCTCCGGATCTGCCCTCAGGAGCGACCCTCAGGCTGTGGAGGCAAACAGGCCCATCCCTGGGCCACCAGGTCGTGGGGAGCCTGGTGCAGCGGAGAAGCAGAGGCAGCTGTGGTTGGGATAAAGGTGACTTTGCCATTGTGATGAGGGAAAGCCTGTCCATGGAACCCCAAGTACCAAGATGAGTGTCCAGTGTCCACTGCCCGCTCTCCCCTGACACCTCCTGGGCTCTCAAGGTCATTGCTGCCAGAGAAAAGCAAAAGCTGCTTTTCCAAGCTCCCCACCCCCACGCCCACGTCATCTCTTCCCACCACGTCCATCACCATCACATCTTCCTCTCTTTTCTAGCCAAGTCCTCTGAGCTCTGCAGGGGGTGGCTCCCGGCAAGGCTAATCTGTTTAGAACCAAATCCACATGCCAAGTCCAGATGTGGTTCTCAGCTGGGCTGCCTTGCCCACAGCCCTCTGGGCTTTTACCCCCTGGGCAGCCGAGCCTGTCCCGGAGGTGGCAGCGCCCTGACATCAGCAGCCGCAGGCGGCCGGGCCTGTCCGGAACCGGCGGCTTCAGGTGTGGTGAGCGGTCTGGGGGGCAAGGCCACAGGCGCCCTGAAAGGGTTCCTGCAGAGCCTGCCAGCAGGGACCGTCTGTGCCCCCAACATATCAACAGAGGAAGGCAGGGCCTAGGGGGGCTCCTGCCTCTGCATCCAGCTGCCCAGCTCACATCCCAGCAGGCGCTGCCCTGCCTCCTCTCACCTGAAGGTTGTTGTTTTTAAATATATTTTTATTATTTCAGAGAGGGAGGGAGAGAAAGAGAGAGATAGAAACATCAATGATGAGAGAGAATCATGGATCGGCTGCCTCCTGCATGCCCCCCACTGGGGATGGAGCCCGCAACCGGGCATGTGCCTTGACCTGGAATCGAGCCATGACCTCCTGGTTCATAGGTCAGTGCTCAACCCCTGAGCCACGCTGGCTGGGCCACCTGAAGACTTTTAGTCACTCCCCCTCCCCCCCAGATGGGAGGAAAACGATGCCCTAAAGAGGGACCCGGTTCAGACCAACCCTGTCAGACCTGGGAATGGGACCGGGAACGGGAGCTCACAGACGGGGGTCTCCCCGCCCATGGCCATCAGGTCAGCCTGGCGAAGGCCCCTGCCTGGGGCAGCAATGCGTCTGTCCAGGCTCTCAGTGGCCAGCTGTGTGAGCTTGGGAGGACCACTCTCTCTCTCTCTCTCTCTCTCTGCACCTCACCTTTAAAAGCAGCCCTTGCAGGCGGCGTGGGGGGCTCTTCTAGTTAAACTCAGGCCCTGCTGCGGGGGGGTGGGGGGGGGGCAGGTGCCAGGGCTGGTGTGCCCTGAGCATGTGCTAGGCCCAGACGAGTGTGGGCTGTGGAAGAAGAGCTGCTCTGGAGCCTGATAGGAGAGCCTGTCTTTGTCCTTGACTCATCACGCGGCTGTGAGCAGGTCACTTCCTGTTCTAGCCCTGTGTTCCCTTCAGGAAGATCAGGAGGCGGGGCCAGGTGGTCCCTGGGGCTCCTCTGACTCTGAGGTTAGAAGATCTCCTTTCCCACCCCCACGTCGGCCTCACGCCCTGAGAGCCCAGGGTCCCTGAGAGCCCAGGAGTGCAGACTCCAGGTCCATGCAGCTGGCAGTGCTTGCGAGGCCCTGCTGAGCCTGCAGGGGGCGCCAGGGGACATGAAGGAGCAGTGGAATTGGGAGGCGCTTGTCCAGGCACCCCCACCTCAGCTGGGGGACACAGACAGCCGGTGACCAGTAAATGCTGAGCCTTAGAGTGGAGCTAGCCCTTCCCCCACCAGGCAGCTGGTTCTGCAGCCAGAACTCCTCCTCCAGGCCCCAAGCAGGCTGGACCCAAGAACGTGGATTTAGAGGCGATGCCTGAGCCGAAGCCAGCCCTCCCGGAAGCCAGCCCAGTGCCAAAGTGTCCTCCCAAGTGTCCTGGGGGCAAAGCCCCAGGATGAGAAAGTTGCTGCCTCTACCCCAGAAGCACCGGCAAGAAGCCCAGTGCTTCTGCGGCTCAGGCCTCGTCCCCGGCCTGTTTCCCTGTCTGCTCAGCAGAAAAGCACCCTGTCTGACAGCCCATTTTTGGCGGCTCCAGAGGGCAGACACCTTTTATTTATTTTTAATTTTTTTTAAATATATATTTTATTGAGGGAGAGGGAGAGAGAAATAGAAACATCAATGATGAGAATCATTGATCAGCTGCCTTCTGCACGCCCCACAGTGAGGATTGAGCCCGCAACCCGGGCATGTGCTCTGACTGGAATCAAACCGTGACCCCCTGGGTTCATAGGTCAACGCTCAACCGCTGAGCCATGGCGGCTGGGCCAGACGCCTTTTCACACCAAGGTAACCGTGGCTCCGTCAGAGACCGGCCACCGCTGTTGAACCTGCCACTTCCTTCCTGGCCTCTCTGTCGGCCGGAGCAGTAACCCTCGCAGCATCAGGACTCTCCGTGTCAGGTCCTCCTGGAATGTTCTAGAATGCACCCGCCGCTAGCCACTGGCCAAGGCCTCTCAGAGGTGACAGTGAACAGGAGAAATGCAGGAACCGACCCCGTCAGCACTACCTTACCCTGCAGAGTTGCGATTTTTCTCATCTGACAAGTGCGTGTGTGAGAGAGAGAGAGAGAGAGAGAGAGAGAAAGTGCAAAGAGCTATAAGAACAGGGACCAAGAGAGAAAAAGACTGAGTGTGTCTGCAATAGTGGCGCCAGGGTTGACTCTGGCCCTGAGCTGGGGGCTGGCCCAGCAGCACATCAGCAGGGTAGGGCGGCGGCTGGGACATAACCCCCCCCCCTTCCCCGCCACCAACCGCCACGCTTGCTTGTGGAGCTGCACGGGGCAGACTCTGACCAGCTGTCATCTACCTTCCCTGAGTCCAGAGCAAGCAAAAGAGGCTCTGCAAGGGGGGGCAGGAAGGGTGACCCCTCTGCTCAGAGAAAGAACAGACACATCAGTGCACCAGGCAGTCGTGGGGGGGCGTGAAAGATGGTCGTCGTCCCAGGAATAACCGAGAGCCCACCGAGAAGTGGTGGCACAGGGGAGGCAAGGGGGCAGGAGCGAAGCCCCTGTCAGGTCAGCAGGAGGAGCCCCGAGCTGCGTCCCGGGTGGGATGGGGCAATGGCAGCAGCTGACCAGGAAAGCCGCCCAAGGGTCAGTGTCGGGATCCTGGCAACGCCTCCACATACCCGGCTCCGCCCTCCCAGAAAAAAGCCACACTCACGGGAAGTTCAGGGAAGACAATCTGTTTATTGTCGAAATCGATCCACCCAAGAGGACGAGCTGCGGGACTCAGGCTGCTCCAAAAAGCAGACGTGCCGCACAGCCGGGCCACAGGGCTGCTCGCCACCACCTCACCCACCGTGTGGCCCGTGGAACCTTGAAGTAGGTCAATAGTTGAGTTTTCCCCTCCAAGTGCGCAAAGAGCAGGAAACACATTCCATCACTTGCCTTTCGTGAATTAACTCAAAACACTGAGAAATGATTGCTTCCCTCCCCAGCGTTGCTTTTGGGGTGGACGTAGTGAGAGATGTGATCTGTGTATTTGTCTATATAATATGCCTACACCTATAGAGACTGTAAATGCATCAGCAGGCTTTAATAAAGAAGACGTCCGTGAGAGGCGCAGCGGGGGACGCGGCTGTCTGTCCTTAGAACAGAAGCAGGAAGGAGAATTTTTTGATTCATCACCCGTTCCAACTGCCCCGGCCACTCCTATGACCAGGCTGTCCTGTGGACCTGGCCGGCATTTGCGATTGTCCACCTGCTTGCCCTGGCCTCGGAAGCACTGCGGCCCAGCCCACCCCTGGTGACCATGGAGAGCGGGTGGGATCAGTCCACACCGAGGGCAGCGGATACATCCAAAGCCAGTTCCCAGGCCCCGAGAGGCGTGTCAGTCCTGAATGATTGTGCTTTGTTCTTTAAGCTAAGTCCCGGTCGGCCGGCCCTTCTCTCCTTATGACGGCCCTTCATTAGGGAGAAGAGACAGATGGGGGTTCAGAGAGCAGGAAAGGGGGCAGTGGAGAAACCAGCAGACTAACCCCAGCAGTGCAAAGGGAGGGGACATGCAGCCACAGGGGGCCTGGGGCCCACAGAGCAGAGGAAGAAACATCTCGATGGTCTGAAGGACAGCAAGGGGGAGAGCAGGTGGCGGCGGGAACCTCCGGTTCCCACCTCCACTCACAGGAGCTGGCTTGTCCCCAACCTCAGTGCCCGGAGGCGGCTCTGGGAGACTCGTGGAGGGGGTCCTAAGGGGCTGGAGGATAAAGTGCCTATCAGGGTGGGCGCCTGGGGCAAAGGTGGTTCTGTCCCATCCCCCTCTGCTCGGCCCTGAGGCCATGGCGAAGACTTGCCCTCCCTGGGCCCCCAGACATCGTGGTCTACATTATGGGGAGTTAGGATTCCTTAGAATAAACCCAGGGAATCTAACAATCGTTCTCCGGAATGTGATGAGTCCTGGAAAAGGGGAAGTCCCGGCCCAGCATAGATCCTCACTCATCCAGGAGAGGGGCCTTGAGAGGTGGCCCAAAAGCGACGTCTGCGGACTGAAGAAGCATCCCACCACCCCTGGTCCCAGCGGCACCAGGCGCCCACCCACCTCTCCCCTCTCGGCCGGTTGGCTTGAAAGATGGGCCATGCCGCCTGCCCTGGGCCTTCTGGTGGCTTAGCCCACCCCGTTGGCAGTGTGTTGATTGGCAGTTAGGTACTGAGCAGAAGAGTTAGAATTTCCTGGTAGGCTGGACCCACCCCACCCAGGACGCACCGGGCTGGTGGCCCACACCCCCTGTGCCCAGCCCCCAGCCCCCTTCCCTGGACTCTCTTCCTTCTTCCCTAACTCCAGCCCTGGCAGCAGCGGCTGCACAAATGGAATTAGATACACAACAATTAATCTTGCCCCCCCCCTCCCCCCCCCCCCCCCCGCCCCCGCTGGCCTGGCAGCTCCCAGCTCCGTATGGCTTTGTGTACAACACCAGCACCTACACAGGCCTGGCACACGGCAGATACTCAGTAAACGGATGTTAAATGGAAGTGAATTAAACTGAGCCTCCCAGATGCTCACTCCCCTGATTGGCCATCTGACGGGCAGAGGCAGAGAGTGGTCCCTGAGACTGTCACTGTCCTGTCCCCACCCCTCCCCAGGCTCCTTCCCGCCCTGAGCTCTGCCTCCCTGAGTCTGCGCAGGACCTGGGCTCCCGGGACCCCAGGAGGAGGCCCACCTGGGGCAGGGGAGGGGCATGCCAGCGGCTCTGTCCTCATTCCCACACCCCACCCCTGCCGAGGGCGTCCCTCCATCCCTGCCGCGGGCATCACCCCATCCCTGCCGTGGGCATCCCCCCACCCCTGCCGCAGGCATTACCCCACCCCTGCCGCGGGCATCCCCTCTCGGGGGAGGAGAAGGGCACCCCCTCCCCTCCTCTCCTGCCAGGACAACTATGGCTGTTCATTCAAACTGGAGGCTGGCCGCCAGAGGAGGTGACAGGGCCCTCACTCCGCCTGCCTGAGCCTCGGTTTCCCGGTGTGCAGTAGGAGTGATGTGGCTCGTTGGCCTCTGAGCGTCTCCCAAGGCCTCTCACCTCGTCTCCCTCTCCTGAGATTCCCCTCAATGTGAGTAACGTGGAGGGAGATTGGCTCCCACAAACGCCCCTTCTTCCCCAGGAGCCACTGAGGGAGGTGCAGCCCAGCTCTAGACCGGACATGGCCATGGCCATGGGCTCCCCTCACGCCTCCCTCAGGCCTTCCCTTCGCTCCAGTGGAGCCCGAGGAAAACTGCTGGGGGCCCGGCATGGGCTGTGAGGCCAGTCCCTCACCCTGCGCCCTGGGCCCAGCTCACTGGCGCCCCCTCCCCGGTCCCTCCGCTCATTGACATGTGCCTCCTGCTGGTGGCACTCTGGTGGCAGGAAATGACCACCACCTGGAGCACACGCCCGCCCGTGACCGTGACTGACTGTGACCAGCTCCTGGCCCTTCCATACTGTTCTCACCAAAACCCCCAGCATCACAGCCAACAGAAACCACCGGTTTCAGAGTTCATCCACGGAGGAGAGGGCGGAGCTGGGCGCCCGGACCGGCGTCTCCACTCGCCTCCATCTCGGCTTCCCTTCGATGCCCTTGCTCGTGCCCACCGGGTCTCCAGAAGCCATCAGCACCCAGCCTGCAGGGCTGGCGCAGGAGCACGCAGCCCAGGGAAGCCCCGCCACCCACAGGTGCCTCTGAAGCTGCCCCCAGATGAGTCCCGTGAGAGCAGGCAGACCGCTGGGCCCCCCGCCCCCGGGGGCGCTCACACGGCCTCCCCTCCTCTCAGGGGCAGCGGGGCCCCTTCTCCCTCCTCCAGGGCCCTCATACCCCGTACTCCACGGCGGGTTTCTCCCGTGAGAGAGGTGGGTGACTGGTGCAGTGGGGGGACAGAGTGACGGGTTGGGGGGCGCAGGCCGGCCCTGGGACCTGGTCCAAGAGAAGCACACACCGAGGCGGGGGCACACTGTACAGGAGAGCGGGGGCGGGGATGGGGCGCGGGGGCGCCGGCCGCCGCTACTTGGCACCGTCCTCAGCGTGGCCCTCGCCGTCCGTCTTGCCCTCTTCCTCCGTCTTCAGGTCATCGGTGCTCAGCTTCTGCTCCTTTTTCCTCCTCACACACTTCACCACCATCAGCACCAAGATGACCACTGCCAGGAAGCCTCCGACCGAGGCGCCCACAACCACGGCCACCGTGGAGTCCCGCTCGGGGGGCTCTGGGGAGAACAGGAGACAGACGCTGAGGGCCAGGCTGCAAGGGAGCCGCCCTCTGTGCCCTGCTCCCAGGGTGCAGCCGTCCCAACTCTCCTGTCCTCGTGGGGAGAACTGGAGTCAGAGCCAAATCCGCCCAGGCCATTGGCCTCTGAGCCCCGCCCCGGATCCCAGGGCCCCTGACAGCCCAGGGCCGCAGGAGGAGGTGGGAGGGGAGGGCATGGACTTGGCGGGCAAGGAGACCCCAGTGGGAGCCCTGGCTGTATCTGTGGAGAGCTGATCTCAGATGACTTCCTCTCCGCCTCTCTGCCTCCTCACTTATAAAACAGCAGCTCCTCCCTAAGGCCTCCTGAGGGTGAATGAGCGGCTGCAGCTAGAGTTCTGTCCTGGACCTGAGACACATCAAGTCCCAATCGATGGAAGCTGCTAGAAGGATTCTGAAGATCCTGATCCTGATTGACAGCATCATAAGGACTCTCGGAGTCACGCTCCCAGGTCCCTAAGGACTGGAGGGAAGAGAGCAGGTGCTGGGACCACCCTCAGCTGCGGCTCCCCAGCGCGCCCGCCGCAGGACAGACTCCCAGGGGCCTCCCCTGGGCAGCAGGTGAGAGTAACGGCCAGGACCAGCCAGGGGCCTGCAGCCCCGCGCCCTCGCCGCTCACTGCCCTCGACGCTCACCCTCCATGAGGACCCGCAGCTGGATCCTGCCGTGGCCGCGGTGGCGGTCGGGCGGGTTCAGGATGTAGCAGCTGTAGAGGCCCTCGTCCTCCGGCTGCACGTTCCTCAGCGTCACGGACACGTCGTACTTGCTGGGGTTCCCCGAGAACTCCACGCGGTCCCGGAACCGCTCCAGCTTCAGGTTGATGATCTTCATGCGGAACTGGAGGAACTGGGGGTGGCGAGGGGCAGGCTGAGGGGGTGGCAAGCCCTGGCGAGCGGGTGCCTCCCCCCAGCATTCTTACTTGGAGACAGGCCCTTACCTCCAGACCTCCACCCCTCCCCGGCCCCGGCAGGACAGCACACCTTCCACCTGAGCAGACGGCCCCAGGTGCGGTCCAGGCAGGGCAGGGGCTCCACACCCACCAGACTCACCATCTCCTCGGAGCAGTTGCCGCACTCCTGGTAGGTCCAGTTCAGGGAGAAGTGCTTGTGGTTCACGGTGTAGCAGGAGTTGAAGGTGCAGGCCAGGCGGGCGTCCGAGCCATTGAGCACGTTGAGGGTGGTGGGCACCGTGACTTCCATGCTGCGCCCTGGCGGCACTGCAGGCAGAGAACACGCTGGTGAGGCGCTGGCTGAGGGGCCAGGAGGGGCACCCCGCGGCACCTGGTGAGAGTGGGGCCGGGAGGGGACATGCCTCCTGCACCTGGTGGGAGTGGGGCCGGGAGGGGACATGCCCGCTGCACCTGGTGGGAGTGGGGCCGGGAGGGGACATGCCCCCGGCACCTGGTGGGAGTGGGGCCGGGAGGGGCACCCCGCTGCACCTGGTGGGAGTGGGGCCGGGAGGGGCACCCCGCTGCACCTGGTGGGAGTGGGGCAGGGAGGGGCACGCCTGCTGCACCTGGTGGGAGTGGGGCCGGGAGGGGCACGCCCGCTGAACCTGGTGGGAGTGGGGCCGGGAGGGGACATGCCTCCTGCACCTGGTGGGAGTGGGGCCGGGAGGGGACATGCCTCCTGCACCTGGTGGGAGTGGGGCCGGGAGGGGACATGCCCGCGGCACCTGGTGGGAGTGGGGTCGGGAGGGGACATGCCCGCTGCACCTGGTGGGAGTGGGGCCGGGAGGGGACATGCCTCCTGCACCTGGTGGGAGTGGGGCCGGGAGGGGACATGCCTCCTGCACCTGGTGGGAGTGGGGCCGGGAGGGGACATGCCCGCGGCACCTGGTGGGAGTGGGGCCGGGAGGGGACATGCCCGCGGCACCTGGTGGGAGTGGGGCCGGGAGGGGCACCCCGCTGCACCTGGTGGGGGTGGGGCCGGGAGGGGCACCCCGCTGCACCTGGTGGGAGTGGGGCCGGGAAGGGACATGCCTCCTGCACCTGGTGGGAGTGGGGCCGGGAGGGGACATGCCCGCTGCACCTGGTGGGAGTGGGGCCGGGAGGGGACATGCCCGCGGCACCTGGTGGGAGTGGGGCCGGGAGGGGCACCCCGCTGCACCTGGTGGGAGTGGGGCCCGGAGGGGCACCCCGCTGCACCTGGTGGGAGTGGGGCCCGGAGGGGACATGCCCGCGGCACCTGGTGGGAGTGGGGCCGGGAGGGGCATGCCTGCTGCACCTGGTGGGAGTGGGGCCGGGAGGGGACATGCCTCCTGCACCTGGTGGGAGTGGGGCCGGGAGGGGCGCCCCGCTGTACTTGGTGGGAGTGGGGCCGGGAGGGGACATGCCTCCTGCACCTGGTTGGAGTGGGGCCGGGAGGGGACATGCCCGCGGCACCTGGTGGGAGTGGGGCCGGGAGGGGACCTGCCCGCGGCACCTGGTGGGAGTGGGGCCGGGAGGGGACATGCCCGCGGCACCTGGTGGGAGTGGGGCCGGGAGGGGCACGCCCGCTGCACCTGGTGGGGGTGGGGCCGGGAGGGGCACCCCGCTGCACCTGGTGGGAGTGGGGCCGGGAAGGGACATGCCTCCTGCACCTGGTGGGAGTGGGGCCGGGAGGGGACATGCCCGCTGCACCTGGTGGGAGTGGGGCTGGAGGGGACATGCCCGCGGCACCTGGTGGGAGTGGGGCCGGGAGGGGACATGCCCGCGGCACCTGGTGGGAGTGGGGCCGGGAGGGGCACGCCGCTGCACCTGGTGGGAGTGGGGCCGGGAGGGGACATGCCCGCGGCACCTGGTGGGAGTGGGGCCGGGAGGGGACATGCCTCCTGCACCTGGTGGGAGTGGGGCCGGGAGGGGACATGCCTCCTGCACCTGGTGGGAGTGGGGCCGGGAGGGGACATGCCCGCGGCACCTGGTGGGAGTGGGGCCGGGAGGGGACATGCCCGCGGCACCTGGTGGGAGTGGGGCCGGGAGGGGCACCCCGCTGCACCTGGTGGGGGTGGGTCCGGGAGGGGCACCCCGCTGCACCTGGTGGGAGTGGGGCCGGGAAGGGACATGCCTCCTGCACCTGGTGGGAGTGGGGCCGGGAGGGGACATGCCCGCTGCACCTGGTGGGAGTGGGGCTGGAGGGGACATGCCCGCGGCACCTGGTGGGAGTGGGGCCGGGAGGGGCACCCCGCTGCACCTGGTGGGAGTGGGGCCCGGAGGGGCACCCCGCTGCACCTGGTGGGAGTGGGGCCCGGAGGGGACATGCCCGCGGCACCTGGTGGGAGTGGGGCCGGGAGGGGCATGCCTCCTGCACCTGGTGGGAGTGGGGCCGGGAGGGGCGCCCCGCTGTACTTGGTGGGAGTGGGGCCGGGAGGGGACATGCCTCCTGCACCTGGTTGGAGTGGGGCCGGGAGGGGACATGCCCGCGGCACCTGGTGGGAGTGGGGCCGGGAGGGGACCTGCCCGCGGCACCTGGTGGGAGTGGGGCCGGGAGGGGACATGCCCGCGGCACCTGGTGGGAGTGGGGCCGGGAGGGGCACGCCCGCTGCACCTGGTGGGGGTGGGGCCGGGAAGGGACATGCCTCCTGCACCTGGTGGGAGTGGGGCCGGGAGGGGACATGCCCGCTGCACCTGGTGGGAGTGGGGCTGGAGGGGACATGCCCGCGGCACCTGGTGGGAGTGGGGCCGGGAGGGGACATGCCCGCGGCACCTGGTGGGAGTGGGGCCGGGAGGGGCACGCCGCTGCACCTGGTGGGAGTGGGGCCGGGAGGGGACATGCCCGCGGCACCTGGTGGGAGTGGGGCCGGGAGGGGCACGCCCGCTGCACCTGGTGGGGGTGGGGCCGGGAGGGGCACCCCGCTGCACCTGGTGGGAGTGGGGCCGGGAAGGGACATGCCTCCTGCACCTGGTGGGAGTGGGGCCGGGAGGGGACATCCCCGCTGCACCTGGTGGGAGTGGGGCTGGAGGGGACATGCCCGCGGCACCTGGTGGGAGTGGGGCCGGGAGGGGCACCCCGCTGCACCTGGTGGGAGTGGGGCCCGGAGGGGCACCCCGCTGCACCTGGTGGGAGTGGGGCCGGGAGGGGCATGCCTCCTGCACCTGGTGGGAGTGGGACCGGGAGGGGACATGCCTCCTGCACCTGGTGGGAGTGGGGCCGGGAGGGGCGCCCCGCTGCACCTGGTGGGAGTGGGGCCCGGAGGGGACATGCCCGCGGCACCTGGTGGGAGTGGGGCCGGGAGGGGCACGCCGCTGCACCTGGTGGGAGTGGGGCCGGGAGGGGCACGCCCGC
The DNA here is from genome assembly GCF_028538775.1 of Myotis yumanensis. NCBI lineage: Eukaryota > Metazoa > Chordata > Mammalia > Chiroptera > Vespertilionidae > Myotis > Myotis yumanensis. Next base: position 82,383,728 of record NW_027223761.1, read on the forward strand.
TGCACCTGGTGGGGGTGGGTCCGGGAGGGGCACCCCGCTGCACCTGGTGGGAGTGGGGCCGGGAAGGGACATGCCTCCTGCACCTGGTGGGAGTGGGGCCGGGAGGGGACATGCCCGCTGCACCTGGTGGGAGTGGGGCCGGGAGGGGCACCCCGCTGCACCTGGTGGGAGTGGGGCCCGGAGGGGCACCCCGCTGCACCTGGTGGGAGTGGGGCCGGGAGGGGCACCCCGCTGCACCTGGTGGGAGTGGGGCCGGGAGGGGACATGCCCGCTGCACCTGGTGGGAGTGGGGCCGGGAGGGGCACGCCCGCTGCACCTGGTGGGAGTGGCGCCGGGAGGGGCACGCCCGCGGCACCTGGTGGGAGTGGGGCCGGGAGGGGCACCCCGCTGCACCTGGTGGGAGTGGGGCCGGGAGGGGACATGCCCGCTGCACCTGGTCGGAGTGGGGCCGGGAGGGGCACGCCCGCGGCACCTGGTGGGAGTGGGGCCGGGAGGGCCACCCCGCTGCCCCTGTGGGAATGGGGCCGGGAGGGGACATGCCTCCTGCACCTGGTGGGGGTGGGGCCAGGAGGGGCACCCCGCTGCACCTGGTGGGAGTGGGGCCGGGAGGGGCACCCCGCTGCACCTGGTGGGAGTGGGGCCGGGAGGGGCACCCCGCTGCACCTGGTGGGAGTGGGGCCGGGAGGGGCACCCCGCTGCACCTGGTGGGAATGGGGCCGGGAGGGGACATGCCTCCTGCACCTGGTGGGGGTGGGGCCAGGAGGGGCACGCCCGTGGCACCTGTTGGCAGGGAGCAGAGCTATGCAGAGCCGTCCCTTTAGTCAGGGGTCAGGGGAGGGTGTGGAAGGCAAAACTCCAAAGGGGTAACCGATGTGGCCTGGGTGTAAAGTGGGGGCAGAACAAAGCTGGGGTAGAGAGACCAGATCCCCTGTCAAGTCAGGGACAGACAAGTGCCCACGCCTTTCCCAGGACGGGGCAGGCAGCCCTCCGCCCGCCACCTGCTCCAGCCCTCGGCCCTCCATGCTGCCTGCTCTGCTAGCTGCAGACCCTGGAGAAAAGTTTCCTTGTGCTGCCTCAGTCTCCCCTCTTCTCCTCCACTCCCAGCCACCTCCGCGGAGCCGGAGCCCTTGGGCTGAAGCCAAGTGTCCCCAGCAAGTCAGACAACACCTCCTTACATTTTGCACCCCAGGCACCTCACTTGCCTCACCCTAATCCTGGCCTTTTTTAAAGTATATATTTTTATTGATTTCAGAGAAGAAGGAAGGTGGGGAGAGAGAGAGAGAGAGAGAGAGAGAGAGAAACATCAATGATGAGAGAGCCTCCTGTTTGCTCCCTACCTGGGCATGTGCCCAGACCAGGAATCGAACCATGTCCTCCTGGTTCATAGGCCGACACTCAACCACCAAGCCATGCCAGTCAGGCCTTAATTCTAAGATTCTTTGCCAATATTGTCAAAACCTCATCCCCAAAGCTTGATGTATCCCTGGAGGACAAACAGTGCCCTTCAGCATCAGTCACTCTCACTCCTTTCCAACGTTGGTAAACCACCTACTGTGCGCTGAGTCCAGCCTGGGGAGACTGTGGACGAGGCCCGCCCAGTGGCCGCCGCGTGGAGCTAGTCCTCTCGGGAGGAAAGGAAATGGGACTGTGCCTTTAGCTGGTGAGACAGGCGACAGGTGTAAGAAATACAGAGAGGTAGGGGTTATGTCTGTGGTTGGGGAAGGCTGCCCGGAGGGGAGGGCGTGTGGGTACCCCTGGCTGAAGGGAGGGAGGGAGCCGCTTGACATGCTGAAGGGATCAGTCCTAAGGCAGGAAGGTCCCAGGAGCTGGAGTGAGCTTCCTGTGTCTGAGGCACCAGGAGCAGAGTGACCAAGGGGCAGATGGGGAGACTGAGGCCCCAGGGTCAGGCAGGGACCGAGGCACGGGGTCCATGGGCCAGACAGGACTTAGGGTGGAATTCCTGGGGGTGAGACAGTAAGCTACGGGACTGGGAGCGGGGCCCTGGGAGCAGGGGTCTCTGTAGGAGCTGCACTGACAGTGGAGACCTGACCAGATGTGAGTTCAAGCCCCGCCCTGCCTTCCTGCCCTCAGTCCGCTGCGAGGCCTGGGCAGGTCCCTCCCCTCCAAGCCTCATCCCCGCCCTGAGGAACGCAGCTCCTGTTGTTGGGAAAATTAAAGAAGATGAACTGTACAGAGCACAAAGCGCAGTCTGCCGGCAAAGGGAGCTCTCAGCCCTGCTTCCCTAGCCGGGAAGGGCTTTCGGACAGTCCCCTGCAGAGGGCGCCTTGGGCACGACCAAGCTGCTCTGTTGTGCAAAGCTGTGCCTTTCCCCCCCACCCCACCCCCACCCCCACCCCCACCCCCAGCAGCCGCTGCAGCCCTCGGCTCATCCCACCCTCAGCAATAGGACCCAAGGCGGACTAAAACCAGGCGGTGCTCCGAGCTGCTGGCCCAGGAGGTCAGAACGGAGCCCAGACGGAGGGGTCACGCAGACCACCAGCCAGGCAAGCCCGGTGAGGTGCACACTGACAGGCTGCCTAGGGAGCATGAGCTGGGGCGCCTGGGTGGACTCACCAAGAACAAAGCCCAGTCCCTCTCCCCACTTCATAGCCCGGAGGGAAGCGCTGGCTTGCTCCAGGCAGGGAGGAGGGCGCCGACCACGCCTCCCACCCCTGCAGAGGGGGGAGCGCAGAGGAGCCTGGCAGCCTCGTCCTGAGCTCACCTCCCTCCCAAAAGCTCCCTGCTTCGTTGGCACCGTCCCAGGCCCCCCACTCCCCACCCCCTTCCCCTGTCAAAGGAGCCCCCAAGTGACACCAGGAAGCAGGTGCTGCCAGTCTGGCTGGCCCACCCCTGGCCCCCATCCTGCCCCAGCCCACAACCTCAGCCCAGGAGAGCTGGAGCCCCCAGGCAGCACCTAGACACCCAAAGAGCAGGGACCTTGCCATGTAGGAGGGCAGAGCGTGAGGTGAGGGGCTGTCAGGAGGGGCAGACAGAGAGGCGCAATGCGGGTCCCTCCCCCAAACCCTGACAGCGGGTCCTGCGGAAAACACTGGTTAGAGAGGACAACCACCAAGTCCCAACTCAGAGGAGGCCAGAGGGACCTCAGGAATGGCCAACGGGGAAAGGGAGGCCCTGCGAGAGACACGGAGGATGGGGCGAGCTGGGGCCAGAGCCACCGTTCCGACTCCTAGTCCAGGACCCGCCAGCGAGGCCTCACGGGGAGGGGCCGCAGGCCCGAGACCAGGCCAGGCCAGGCCCTCGTGACACGCAGGAGCCGCCCCAACGCGGTGGGAGCCGTAGGAGAACCCTGGGCTGATGAAGCCGGTGTGTCAGGGAGAGCGAGTCTCCAGCCACGCGAGGAGGCAGTGACCTGCCACTGTGTCCCAGGCCCTGCCCAACCCCTCTAATCCTCACAACACTGACCCCTCCGTCTTCCAGAGGAGAAAGCTAAGCACAGGGCAGGCCCATGAACAGCCGAGGTAGTAAGTGGCAAAGTTCGATTTGAACCCTGGCCGCAGGCCCCCCACCGAGGGCCGAGGGGCTGAGGCTGGTGGGGTGACTGTTTCTGCAGGGGTCCCAGGGACCTGACCTCCCACTGTCTACACAGCAGGCGGGCCCCTCGGGCGGGTCTATTTCAGGGACCTCCCTCCAGGGCCACCCGCAGTCTTGCCGGTGGTCTGTTTGAGACCAGGTCCACGGCCTGGGTGTCCTGAGTTCCAAGTCTCGGAAAGGAAATGATGCTCACAGGGTGCAGTGAGCATGTAGCTTCTGACCTTAGTTCCAACATCCCGGCGCTGGGCTCCCCATTTCCTCCAAGGCACATTGCCCCCCACCCCCGCCCCTGTCCCGCACTGTCCTCACCGGCCCGTCCAGAGAGCACACAAAACACACAACTGTGCTCGTCTCCGGCCAAACAGCCACCCGCAGAGGCTAGGAGCTACTTCTCTCCATGCCTGTTTCCCACCCGCAGCCAACGATGAGCGAGGCTTATTTTCTTTTTGGTTAAAAAGAGAGGCCCGGCTGCGTGCTCGTGGTTGAGCATCAACCTATGAATCAGGAGGTTCCCGGTCAGGGCACAGGCCCGGGTTGTGGGCTCGATCAGTAGTGTGGGGCGTGCAGGGGGTAGCCAATCAATGGTTTTCTCTCATCATTGATGTTTCTATCTCTCCCTCTCCCGTTCTCTCAGAAATCAATAAACATCTATCTATCTATATAAAAACCTAAATGACCTTTATGACCAGATGATGGGTCAACAGGTAGCTATGACACACACTGACCACCAGGGGGCAGACACTGAACACAGAGCTACCCCCGGTGGTCAGTGCGCTCCCATAGCGGGTGTGCCGATCAGCCAGAAGCCAGGCTCACAGCTGGTGAGCACAGCTGTGGCGGCCTGAGACTCTCCTGCCTCCATGGCAGCGCTATGAGCAGCCAGCGGTGGCAGCAGCGGCAGGCACAGCGGGGCTGGACCACGATGAGCTGGAGCAGCGTGGCACCCGGTCCCAGCTCGGGCTCCTCCCTGGACGCCTGCCGCTTCATACACTGCTACATCCCTCGGGGGATGTCGGACTGCCGGTTTCGGCCTGATACCCAGGGATTGGGCCGAAACTGGCAGTCCGACATCCCCTGAGGGGTACCGGATTGTGAGAGGGCGCAGGACAGGCTGAGGGACCCCACCAGTGCACAAATCCGTGCACCGGGCCTCTAGTATATTTAAGGAAGAGAGGGAGAGAGAGAGAGAGAGAGAGAGAGAGAGAGAGAGAGAGAGAGAGAGGAAAGGAGGAGGGAGGGAGGGAGGGAGGGAGGGAGGGAGGGAGGGAAGGAGGGAGGAAGGAAGGGACCGGGCTCTGACTTCCCTGGAAACACCGCCCTCCTTCACGCTTCCCTTTCACACCTTCCCCCGTGACTTTGCTTCAAGCTGGGAAGCGAGCTCACCTCCCGCACCTGGGGCCTCCCACGTACCCGTACCCGGCAGATGCCAGCTGATAAGGCATCGCCTCAGTGACGGCCCACCACTGCCTGTGCCCACACTCAGCCCCGCCCGCCGCCTCCACAGGACGGAGTCCGCATGGCACAGGGGCCAGAGCGGGCTCCAGTGCCCCGAGCTGGCCTTGGGCAGTGTGGCTAACCTCCCAGTGCCTCGTGTCGCCTGTAAATGGGGACGATAGTAGAACACCACCCTTTCGCTGCTGGGAGGTTAGCTCACTCGCAGTGTGAAGCTCACTGCAGCGCCTGCACAGTCAGTTCGCCACACATCAGCTGCTATTCTTTTTTTTTTCCTTTATTATTATTCTTAATCCTCACTTAAGGATAGTTTTTCTATTGATTTTTAGAGAGAAACATCAGTGTGAGAGAAACACATCTATTGGTTGCCTCCTGCATGAGCCCCAACCAAGCCCAAGCCAGGGAGGAGCCTGCCACCAAAGTACGGGCCCTTGACTGGAATCGAACCAGGGACTCTTGGTCCACAGGCCGAGGCTCCATCCCCTGAGCCAAACTGGCCACGGGTTAGCTGCTATTCTTATCATTATTATTGCTGTTGTCACAGCATTTCAATGCTGGGTTGCAATTATTTGTCCTGTGCCTAAGTCCCTCCAGAGGCTCCAAGGAACTGATGTTTTTTTTAAAAAATATGTTTTTAGTGATTTCAGAGAGGAAGGGAGAGGGAGAGGGAGAGGGAGAGGGAGAATCATAGATCAGCTGCCTCCGGCACGCCCCCTACTGGGGATCGGGCATGTGCCCTGACCAGGAATTGAACCGTGACCTCTAGGTTCATAGGTGGACACTCAGCCACTGAGCCAGCCAGCCGGGCCGATTCCTATTCGCCTCAGCATCCCTGGCCCCAGACACCATGCGGCACCCAGTGGGCACTCACGGCGTCTGCAGGAGGAAGGAAGGCACTGTCCCTGCCCACCATGTCGGGGTCCCCGCCCGCCGTGTCGGGGTCCCCGCCCCAGCAGCAGACACCTGCAGTGGCTTGAGCGGGACCAGACTCCACTGTGGGCCTCACCTAGCACCACCCAGATTTGGCGAGCTCGCCAGTGACCGCAGAGCCACGTCAGGGGGCAACTCCAGGGAAGCCCAGCCACGTGGATCATTTCTAGCGGAAAACTGGTCTCACGTGCTTCTGTCGTGTGTGCAGTGGGCTGCCGGGCACGTCCGCTTTGCCAGCTCTGTCCTCCCCACACGCAGCCCCTGGCCGTCTCCTCTCTCGTCACTCACAGCTTCCCTCCAGCTGAGGACGATGCTGCCACGGCCTCCCGAGCCCGCTGTCCACCTCGGCCGGCAGCCGGGGAGCCGGCGGCCTCCTCACAGCGCCTCGGCCATGGCAGCATCTCCTCCCTCCTCCTCTTCCACCAGGTTTGCAGCGGCTTCGGCTTCCTCCCACCTCCTGCCACAGCCAGGCCTGACCTCTGCACCCCAGAATCCATCTTCCCCTGAGCCACCCTCGTCCTGGCCATGAGCCGCTCCTTCCCTCACGTAGACAGGCTCTCCAGCGGCCTCCCCAGGGAGCCCTCACTCCCGGTGGAGGTCACCTTCCTCCGCCCCAGCTCCACACCCAACGCTGGCCCTGCTGTTGAGATGCTTTGACCATTAGGCTAATGTAGCAGTAACACTTCTTGAACACCGGGGGCAGCAGAGGTCAATAGTTCAGGTGTTCAAGTCTCAGCTGACCTTACCCTCGTCCTGTGACCTCAGTGGGCACGTGGCTTAACTTCTCTGTACCTGTTCCCTCACTGCGACACGAGGGTGACAACAGCATCCACTCCTCCGATCACCGGCCACCATGGTGGACAGCGCCCGGGCACAGGAAATGTTCCATAAAGGTCACCTGGTACTGAGCACCTGCTCGCTTATCGTCTCACAGAAACCCAGGTGGCAGGTACTCCCCAGGCTCCCAGGAAGGAACTGAGCTCAGAGCGATCCAGTGCCCTGTCTACGGATATGAAGTAAATGACCACGGTGGCCTGGAGCCCAGATCGGCTTCTGCAGTTCATCTCTGGCAGCACCACACACTCTGCTCTGCTGTTGAGATGTCTAGTAACTCGGCAGAGCGGACGGTCTCATGCGCGGGCTCCCGGGCGAGCCTCTGTCCAGCACTCCTGCCAGACAGGGGCCCGGCGGCGAGAGGCACTGCGTGGGTGCTCCTGCGACAGCCGGGGCGCACTCAGCTGCTGCACCAGCAACGACGACAGTTCGGAGCGAGAATGAAACTCCCGTAAAGCAATCTAGCACATAGCTCTCCAGCCCACCTCCCACCAGAAGGTCCCTGAGTGGTCTGATCGGAAATTAGCACTTGGATCCCTGAACAGGGCCGTCCGTATGCCCGGGCTGGACCGTTCTTAAAGGGCCACAAATTCACTGGCCCGTGGCTTCCTTCTTTTTTTATTTTTTTATTTTTTCCTCCTGATTCCTTCCCCTGACCCCTCCTCTGCTCCCTCTGGCCCAGTGCGGAGCAGCAAGCCTCCCCCCACCCAGAGACCGTTCCTCAGCCAGCCCCCCCCCCCACCCCACCCACTGCCACACACACACATTTCAAAACGTCAGTGGTTTGGGTTCCAGGAAGCCAGACAGATTCAACTTGCTGCCCCCCCCCCCCCCCACTGCCCTCCATCTCTTCTAATGTCATCATCCACCAGATTCCAAGGGCCAGGGGCCCCAGGAGAACCCCTGAAGGGAGCATTAAGTCTCAGCACCCCACCTGTGCAGCAGCTTCCAACACCCACAGACTCTGCACATGGAGCTCACACACACACACACACACACACACACACACACACACACACGTCCACTGCAAAGCTATCCAAACACAAACTGCCTCCCCAGACGCCTGTCATCCCTGAGCAACACTCAGCACTTCTGAGCCAGCAGGGCGCAGTCCCCAGCAGCCTCTCAGGCCCCACACCCCACGCCCAGGACTCGGAGGGAAGGCAGGTCTGCGGGCCTCCTCCGGCTGCACTGGGGACCCTCCAAGCATGCGATGCGCGGTGTGCAATCTGACTTACCCAGAGACAAAAAGAGACCCAGCCCCGTGAGGCCGAAGGCAGGGCGAGGGAGCCAGGCATGTCTGTGCATTTCCAGAGCCTGGGAGCACTGGGATGAGGGCGAGGGCAGCTGAGGGCTACGCGGGAGGAATTGTTAGGGGCCAAAAAAATAAATAGGATACACGGGAGTACTGCAATGACACACACGGCATTAAGGAAGCTTTATTTCCATCTCTCTAATATGGCCGGCCTGTATGTTGCTGCTAAAAAGAACGAGGGAGTGTGTGAGGGAGAGAGAGAAAAGGGGGATGGAGTAAATCTTGTGGTTGTTGGATTTCAAACGGCAGGTGGGAGGGCGTAAAAAAGTCTTTCTGAAAAGAAGCAAGTTCCCCGGAAATGTTTACCCTCAAAAACAAGAACTAAAGCAGACCCTGCCTTTCTTCTTGGTTGGGTTTTGAAAGCTGTTAGAGGAACCCCTTTATTTCAAAGCTGCTGTAAGGGTGAGGGGACACCCCCAAAAAGGAGACACTTGTTCATGTTATTTGGAAAGCATTCGGGGAAGTGAGTCAGGAGACTTTGGGGAAGTAGGGACTTCCTCATTATTCTGGCTTTTTCACTGAAATCAGAGTATGTCAAAGCGAGCTGGTGCGAACGCACCTAAGCGGTCTTACAGGAGATGTAAGGCACATCCACAGCCCTGCGGGGAGGGGCCATGCTAACCTGATGAGCTCGGGGAGGCTGCGTGGCGGCCTTGCCACCTAGAGCCCCAGAATAACCACAGAAGGTGGTCTGAAATGAAAACTGTTTAACTAAAAGCCGTTTAAGGCAGGTGTCATGTCCGAGGCTAGAATCTTCCCTGATAAAGGCCGGTCTTTTTATTGTTGAGAGAACACACATGTTCCCGACTTTTCTCCCCTTTGCCCCCCTCTGCCAGCTCCCGCCCACCCCAGGCCTTCACCACACTATGGCCTGTGTCTGTGGCTATGTATGTATGCACTTCCTTGGTCACCTGCTCCCACCCACCGCCCTCTAAGAGCTGTCATTCTGTGCCAGGCGCCGTGCCTCTGGGTCATTTGTCAGTTTCTTTTATTCATTAGATTCCACACATGAGGGAGATCACGTGACACTTGTCTTTCTCTTACTGACTTACTTCACTTGGCAGAATGCTCTCCAGGTCAGAGATCCTTCATTTTCACTGCTGCATAGTATTCCATGGTGTAGATGTACCACAGCTTTTTATCCACTCGTCTGCTGATGGGCACTTGGGCTGTTTCCAGACCTTAGCTATTGTAAATTGTGTTGCTATGAATATAGGGGTGCATATATCCTTTCTGATTGGTGTTTCTGGTTTCTTGGGATATATTCCTAGAAGTGGGATTACTGGGTCAAATGGCAGTTCCATATTTAATTTTTTGAGGAAACTCCATACTGTCTTCCATAGTGGCTGCTCCAGTCTGCATTCCCACCAGCAGTGCAGGAGGGTTCCTTTTTCTCCGCATCCTCACCAGCACTTGTCAGTTGTTGATTTGTTGATGGTAGCCATTCTGACAGGTGTGAGGTGATATCTCATTGTGGTTTTAATTTGCATCTCTCTGATGATCAGTGACTTTGAGCATTTTTTCATGTTCTGTACATTCTCTTTGGAGAAGTGTCTATTCAGATCTTTTGCCCATTTATTTTTTTTTTTAAGTTGGGTTATTTGTCTTTCTTTTGTTGAGCTATATCAGTCCTTTATATATTTTGGAAATTAACCCTTATCAGATGTGTCACTGGCAAATATGTTCTCCCATTCCGTGGGTTTCCTGTTCATTTTGTGATGGTTTGGTGTTTGCTGTGCAGAGCTTTTTAGCTTCATGTAGCCCCACTTGTTCATTTTTCCCTTTGTTTCTCTTGCCCTAGGAGACGTATCAGCAACATCTTTTTAAAGATAGAGGAAAAGGGTAATAAGCCAAGGAATGTGGCCGTGTTTGGAATGGAAAAGGCAAGGGATGCTCCCCTACAGCCTCCAGAAAGCAATGCAACTCTGCCTCTGCCTTGGTTTTAGCGACGTGAGACCAGTGTCAGGCTCCTAACCGACAGAACCGTAGGATAATAAGTTTGTGTTGTGAAAACCAAACAGCCCAGCCAGTGTGGCTCAGTGGTTGAGCATCAACCCATGAACCTGGAGGTCATGGTTCCATTCCTGGTCAGGGCACATGCCTGGGTTTTGAGCTCAATCCCCAATCCGGGGCGTGTGGGAGGCAATGGATCAATTATTCTCTCCCATCATGGGTGTTACTATCTCTCCCTCTCCCTTCCTCTCTCTGAAATCAATTTAAAAAAAATTACTCTTCAATGGTTTCCATGCTCAAATAAAGGTCACTCTTTACCTCAATGGAGCCTGTCTGTGGTCTTTTGCATCTAACAGGCCTTTGGAATGTCAGGGTGACTTCCCTTCCTCCAGACCCCTCAGGGCACAGCCACTGCACCAGAGCAGAGACTACAAATGCCCTTGTTGTTATTTTTATGTTAACTGTTAACTACTATCCTGTGCCCACTGTTAGACCCGAGCGAGGACGAAGGGCGGGTACAGAAGGTCACCAGTGCAGAAAGCTCCAGGTGCCCAGCAAGGGGCAAAGCTGGGAAAACAAGCGCCTCGCTCCCGAGGTGACCCCTCTTCCCCTCCCACATCACTGGCCTGCGGTTTGGACCCCGATCTCTCATATCCCTGTGAGGAGGTTTAGACCCCGACCTTCCCTCCCTAGAGATAACATCGAGGCCTCAGTTGCATTTCGGCTCCAGGCCCAGAAAAGCAGCAAAACCAGACAAGTGACACCGTGGCTGCCTCAGGTCCAACTCTACTGACCAATGACCCCTGGGCTGGCCAATGACCCCTGGCCCTGGTGCTGACCAATCAGTGGAGACCACGACCCTGAAAGAGCTCACCTGGGAAGCAGATGAATTTTCTATTAAGGCCCTGAGCCCTCCCCTAAGATTCCCACCAGCAGGAGAGAGAACTATGCTCAGAGCAAAGGACCCCACGTGCACTCTCCCTCCAAGGAGCACGCCTGTGCCCTTCCCTTCCCCTCTCCTTCCCCCACAGGCACGTCTCCCCTAACCTCTAAGGGCCCCCATGAGACTGCAACCAGGGAGCCGTGGACAGTGGTAGCTAGTCCCGGGCTAAACCCCTGAAGCAGTCTCCAGCCCCATCCCCTTTTCCTTAAATAAATTCAATTTTCTTTAATCACCATCTGAGATGGACCACTGACCTTAACCTTTCACCCCCTGTGTAGGTGTCTGTCTATCATTTCACTTTTTATCCAATCCCAGAGACGCCCTCTCCTTGCACTTTGCTTCCTCCCGCCTCCCTGACCTGTCACCAATGGGTCTCCTGTGCCCACTTATGTCTCCTCTGTTGGTTGTAATGTATAAAACAAGGTGGGAACTGCCGTTCCCTGGGGCATTATCTCCATGAGGTGAGACTTTGCTTCCCTGTCCACAGTTTAGCTCAAATAAACTCACAGAAGTTCTCCACAGGTTTGAATGTTTCTTGCGTGGGCAGTAAAAAGACATTCCCGAGACAATTGGGGGGAAATGCATATAGTCTGTGTAATTGATTATATTAATGTAAGTTTATTAATTTTGTTAGGTATGAAAAGTGTTGTGCTATGTGCTCTGAGAGCTTTATCTGTCACACGCCAGAAATTTTACAGGTAAAATGATATGATGCCTGGAATTGGCTTGGAGATATTCCAGGGGGACAGGCAGGAGGGCGGTGGTGTCAGTGTTGGAACTGGTGGTGGGGCCACGGTTCATGACAGTTCTCTCGTCTGTTGCATATGCTTGACATTTTTCTTTAAAAAGGAAGGAAAAATAGGCTAATACCAAGAGTAGGAGAGCTTGGGGTGGAGTCCCAAGGGCCTCTAAGCAGAGAAGATCACCCCACTTTCTGGGAAGACATCTAAGTAGGTTCTCAGGCCGCAGCCACACGCGGCCGGATGGGCTGCCGATGCCCCACGCGGAGCAGCTGCTATTCTGAGCATTAATGCTGCACCGAGCTCCTTCCACGCGATTCCTCAGCTTGTAACCCCGGGGACGGTGGCTTCTTCTTCATCTTTTTTTTTTTATTCCAATGAGGAAACAGCGGTTGGCAGGTCTTAGCCACCGGGGGTTATTTGTGTATGTGTGTGTTTTAAATATATATTTTTTATTTCAGAGAGGAAGGGAGAGAGAGAGAGAGAGAGAGAGAGAGAGAGAGAGAGAGAGAGAGAGAGAGAAACATCAATGATGAGAGAGAATCATTGATCAGCTGCCTCCTGCATATACCCCACTGGGGATTGAGCCCACAACCAGGGCACATGCCCTGACCTGGAATCGAACCAGTGACCTCCTGGTTCATAGGTCGATGCTCAACCACTGAGCCAGGCTGGCCGGGCCTAGCCACCAGTTTGACATGTGTACGGTAGCCAGGTAGTCAGAGCTGGGGTTCACGGCGTCTGTGTGGAGCACTGGGCATTCCCAGCATGCCGCACTGCCACCAAGAGGGGGGCCTGGCCTCGGCTTGTCTAGGGCCACAGAGGGGCCAGGGCCCTGCCTGTGCTGAAGAGGAAGGAGCCAGGGCAGGGCCTGCAGGAGCAGGGCAGGCGGGCTCAGGGCTCAGCTCAGAGCAGACTCTCAATACACAGGAGCTGCGTGGCTGCACAGCCCGGCCCCGCCCCCCTGAGTGGGTGAAGGAATGGATCTGGAGAGGGAGTGAGGGGAAGCAGCCATCATGGTGAAGTTAGTGGGGCCCAGCCTCGGCCTTTGGGTCAGAATGGGGAGGGAAGGAGGCCAGGTGTGGGTGGCAGATGCTGGAGCCAGAGGGCTGATGGAAATGCTGGGGCTCTCTCCCCGCTGAGGGGTGTCCATGCCTGGACCTTATACAGACTCTGTCCTCAGGTACCCTCGTCGGTACGGCCCCCGCTGGCTCATCCCAGGACACACAGCCCATGGGAATGAAAATCAGGGAAGGAGAAAGGGGGCGACCCAGGGAGAAGTGCCCCCCACCCGCACCCCGTGCCCTTGGCCACAGCAGGCTCCTCCCGGCTGCCCCCTCCCCGCCCCCCACCTGCAGCCCAGCCCCTGCTGCCTGTGCAGCCAGGGCCTTGCTGGGCTCAGCCTCCTTCATGTCCCAGGCTGCACCCAGCCGCCCAGGCTGCCGCAGGCACATGTCAGCCGGAGAGTTTTGGTTTGACGTGGCCGGCCTCCTCCTTTTTCGCAATGCAGCTGAGGGTGCCCGCGCCCAGGGAAGCCACTTCTCCCGCTCACTTGGTCTCACACTGGGTCCAGGAGCTTCCATTTGGGGACATCTGAGATAAGAAGTGGATCCAACCCTGGTCAGGGTGTGGCTCAGCTGGTTGAGCATCGTCCTGTGCACCAAACAGTTGCTGGTTCCATTCCTGGTCAGGCCACATGCCCAGGCTGCAGGCTTGATGCCCAGCAGGGAGCAGGCAGCAGGCAGCCAATTGATGTCTCTCCCTCTCCCTTCCTCTCTCTTTAAAGTCAATAAAAACATTTTTTTTTTAATTTTAAAAAGAAAAAAGAAGTGTATCCAGAAGTTCCCTCTGCTTCCATTCAGTATTTGACCAAGAGAAACCAGGTACGTGATGTACAGCAGAAGGGTCAGAGGTGCTGAATCAGGGGCGAGGTCCCTCACAGTGTGACACAGAGGGGGGCTCCCCAGAACCACATCTCCCCCCCCCCCCCCCCCTCCGCTCACTTGAGCCTCCGGATGCCCTTTTGCCCGGGAAGAGTAGGTCTTCCCAGGAGTAATGAAACCCGGGAAGCAGGAAGTCAGAGTTACTTTGCAGAATGAAACACCAAAACCAAAATGGGCTGCATTTCTACCAAGTACCACACATCCTGCAGATTTTACCAGATGACACTCAGGTACCTGCTCTGCTGGGAGAAGCGGTCTTACACGTAACCCAGAGGAAGATGGCTGTCGGCCTTCGGAACGCCTACCTGAGGCACAGAGAGCCTCCCTCGCTGCACTGGCCTTCGAGCCTCACTTCTCAGAGCGCGGTCCCCAGGCCGGCATTGCCCCACCACCTGGAAGCCCAGCTCAGACCCAACCAATCAGAATCTTCATTTCTAACAAGAGCTCCAGGTTATGCCTGAGCACAGTGAAGTCTGAGAAGTATTGCCTTCAGCGAATATGAAAAGGTTTGCATCCGGGAGCAAGGGGCCGGGTTTGGGGGTTGGAGAAACGGGACTGGTGAGCAGGAGCAAGCTGAAGGGTAAATGCTGGCCTCGGGGACCTGCAAACACCGCGCTGGCTCAGGACACCAGGGCTTGGCAGCTGGCGGCTGGCGGGGGTCGGCCGCTCCCCTCTCCGCTCTGGCCCATGCACGTCCCAACCATCCCATTCCAGGGGAGGTTCTCTCACCCACATGGGGCTTCACCTCTGGTGTCTGTGTCTCGGCAGCCCCTCCTCCAGGAACACCCTCCCCTCCATAGGGGCACCTATAACCTGGTAGATAGAGCATCTTAATCTGAAACGTAATCATATTATTTAGATCTTAGAACACATATACTTATGTGACTAGGGGCTTAAGTTTCTTATATATGAACTAGAGCCCCAATGCACAAAATTCAAGCAAAGGTAGGCTTTCACAGCCTCGGCTTCGGCCCCAACCCCCACCCACTGGTCATTCGGGAAGGTCCTTCCACTGTCCAGTCTGATTAGCATGTTAGCTCTTTATTGTATAGGATGGGGGGTAAGTTTTTCTTAAAGCTTCCTTTTCCAGACCTTTGGGAAGCAATTAGGGAGGTGACTCAGCTGTGAACCCACCAAGCAGAACCAATAAGCAGACTCAGGGTCAGGAGTCAAACCATCATCTCAACATCATCTCATCGCCTGATGACTAGTTACAATAGCTGACATCTGCGGGACCCCCAGCCTGCACGTAGCTGTACCCCTCACCCCAGCCCCTTCCCCTATATAACCCTGCCCCCTGTGCCTTGCGGGAAGGCAGGATTTGATGCTTGTAAGTGCCCTGTCTTCTTGGTTGGCTGGCCCCAATAAACGCCTCATATGATTCAACCCCTCCTTCGTGAGTGGACACAGCGACAGGCAGCCGGAGCCCGCCCGGGGGGTTCCCGGTAACACTCTCTTGCCTGCTCAGCCAACTCCTAGTCTTCCTTTAAGTATCTGCTGCAGGGTCACCAACTTCCCATCTTCTAACCACCTCCTCTCTCTTTGCTCCTGTGACACAAGGCACACTCACTCATTTGTTTATCAAGTCCCTCATCCAACAAACTCGAATATCTATTTAATGCCCCGTACATGCCAGGCACCCACCTGGAAACTGGAGACCCAGCAACGAGTGAGCCACAGCTCGCCCCGAGAGCTCCCAGTCCAGATGGGGAGACAAAGGCCTAAGCTCTCCACAGAGCGAGGAGCACAGCCCGTTGCCAAGGACGGACACAGGCGCTCCTGGCATTGCTCGGGCCGTGCCGACCAGCGGAGAGTGCTGTCCGCTTTGTGACACTCCCACCCTCCCAGGCAGACTGAGCTCTGTGAGGACAGGGATGTGTCTTACAGCTCTGAGTCCGTGCTGGGCCTGGCCTGGTCCCCCAGCAAATGCGCATGAACAAATGCCTGTTTTACATCCAGAGAAAGGCAGCACCCCGCCACCCTGGCCTCGCGCAGCCTCGCACAGGTGGGCCAGGTGGCAGCAGGCGCGGCTCCTGGGCACGCGGGGCCTCTCCGGCCCTGGGAACTGATCAAGGACGGATTGTCCCCACGGGGTCCCTGCTGACCCGACACAGGTCTCTAAGAGCTTAGGAGCTCTGCGAGAGGTTACAGCCTCGCTCCCATAAAAATAACTAGAGAGCCTCAGAAGATGCACTCCGAAAAGCAGAAACATCCAGAAGATGTGAGAGCAGGAGCTGGGCCCGGCGGGCAGAACTCAGCCGCCCCTGAAGGCCTGCTGACGGCCGGCAGGAGGGAAGGGCAATCCAGGCAGGGGGCACCAAGAGCACAGGCACAGGAGCAGGAAAGACACAGGTGTTTGTATCAGAAGATTCCTGCCATGGCCCTGGCTGGTGTGGCTCAGTAGATGGAGCATCGGCCAGTGGACTGAAGGGTCCTAGTTTGATTCCCATCAAGGGCACATGCCCAGGTTGCGGGCTAGATCCCCAGTGTGAGGCCTGCAGCAGGCAGCCAATCAATGATTCTCTCTCATCATTCATGTTTCTCCCTCTCCCTCTCCCTTCCTCTCTGAAATCAATAAAAAAATATATTTTTTAAAAATAAGATTCCTGCCACGAAAACAGAGGAAGGGGCGGCTGGGCCGACAGAATTGCACCTGCCTCCAGGAGCGCAGGCACCGAGGTGGGGCTCAGGCAGGCGCTCCGAAGCTTCCCGGACGGCACACCACAGTTGCTCTCACACGAAGGCCTTTGCTTTCTGAGAAAATGCGAGTTCCCTCACTTCTTAAGAGAGAAGAGATGTCTTGCGAGTTGGTTTTACAGAAGTGGTAACGATTGCCTGACCCCCCTGTGGAAGACCAGACCACATTTGCAAACCCACTGGCTGGGACGGGTCGGTCGTCCTGGGAAACTGGGTTATCCTTAGGGAGAGGGCCGCCGGTCTCGTGGGAGAGAACTTGCAACCTAAGGTGCTTTGGGTCTAAGTCACTGAGCTGATTCAGCAGCTGCCTGACCCCTGCCGCGCGCGCGCGCACACACACACACACACACACACACAGTGGGGTGTGTGTGTGTGTGTGTGTGTGTGTGTGTGTGTGTGTGTGTTAAAGGCTAATGTAGCCCTAGCTGGTTTGGCTCAGTGGATAGAGCATCGGTCCTCGGACTGAGGGGTCCCGGGTTCGATTCTGGTCAAGGGCACGTACTTTGGTTGCAGGTTCCTCAGCCCAGGAGGCAACCAATTGATGTGTCTCTCTCTCTGTCTCTCCCTCTCCCTTTCACTCTCTCTAGAAATCAAGGAAAAATATCCTCGGTGAAGATTAACTAAAATAAATAAAAAATAAATTAATTAATTAAGTAAGTAAAACAAAAAACTTTTTTTAAAAAAGGCTAACGCTGACATGTCAGCACACTGACCCGGCAAAGGGAAAAAAGAGTGGGGTGGCAGCGAGCAACGAAAGCCTGCAGGGCTGGCGGCGGCGGCAGGCCAGACTCTGGTGCTACTAGATTCTTCATGACCCTCACGCAAGGATATTTCCCACTGATTTTTAGCGAGAGTGGAAGAGAGGGGGAGAGACCGAGAGAAACGTCGATGTGAGAGAGATGCATCGACCGGTTGCCTCGTGCACGCGCCCCAACCGGTGCTCGGGATCAAACCTGCAACCAGGTACATGCCCTTGACCAGAATCAAAGCCACAACCCTTCAGTCCGCAGGCTGACCCTCCAACCACTGAGCCAAACAGGCCAGGGCTGGATTCTTCATTGTTTATGGGCAGCCCCACCCTCTCCACCTTTAAGCTGCTTTCTATTGGCAAAGGCCTGTGTGCTTCTAGGAACTTAAAATACAGCAAATTCATGTAGAACACTGCTGCTGCAGGGCCTACCACAGGAGGCCTCGCTGCTCCTCCGGCCCTTTCGGAAGGTCCCTCTGAGAGTGCAAAGCTCTCCCTGAGCTCAGCTCCTAACTCTCTCTCTCCAATGGGAAGAGGAACTTGGGTATTTTGGGTTAAAGAGCTTCCTGCACAAAGAATAAAACGTGAGTGAGAGCCCAGCCCGCGTGGTGCAGTGACTGAGCCAGGTGGTCACAGTCAGACTCCCGGCAGGGCACATGCCTGTGTTGGGGCTCGAGCCCCAGTGTGGGGCCTGCAGGAGGCAGCTGATGGATAACTCTCTCTCATCACTGATGTTTCTCTCTCCCTCTCCCTTCCTCGCTGAAATCAATAAAAATATATTTTTTAATAAAAATTAAAAAATGAATGAGAGATGGGGACTGAGTCAGCAGAAGAAACACCCCCCTGGGGAAACCACTGGAGCGGTGGAGGCTCGGACCAGCACTGTCCCTAAGGGACCTCGTGTAGTCCCCCCAAAATGCCCGCGCCCCCATTGCCTGTGTAGGGCAACAGCCTCCGAGAGCTGAAGTAAACACTGCAATGCTGAAGAGAGAGCAGGATTCGAACTAGGCTCGTTGGACCACGAAGCCCATTCCCTGCGCCTAGGCCTCCAGGCTCCTGCGTGTGACAGACAATCCCAGGAGAAGGCACGCAGGGGTAGCAGGTCTTCCTCTCGGCCCCGGAGGGAGATGGGTTTTAGGCAAGGCTCGTTTCTGAGAGCTGTGGGCTTCCTCTCAACCGTGACTCCGTCCTGGGACAAGGGGAAGGTTCATGGGGAGGTAGGATCGGGGAGTGGGCTTCCTCCTTCTCCCCCCTCAGTGACAGCTGCTGAGCCCAGGATAAAAGCCAAGCCTTGAAAGAATCAAATTCAAATCTGGGCAAGTCAGACCCTGGAGGGTGTGTGCAGAGGGCAGGGCCTGTGGGAGCTGCTCGGCCACCCGCCAGCTCTCGCCCCAGCTACTCTCTTTGACCCAGAGCAGCAGTTGCGAAACCACCGTCCCCCCACCTACCCTATGCAGCCAGGGTTTGAGGAAGTAGAAAAGGCCACCTAGCCAGGACAACACATTGCTTAATAGCCCAGAAAGGAAGCCACTTCCTCGTGTCACCATGTGTCCCCGCTGGTAAGTCGTGGACAGGGTATTGCCTTCAATGCACATAGTGAAACTATCGGCACTGTCTTCATTTAGAGTTAAAGGTAAGAAGACAATATTTTTTATTTTTTGTAATCCTCACCTAAGGATATTTTTCCATTGATTTTTAGGGAGAGTGGAAGAGAGAGGAAAGACAGAGAGAAACATCGATGTGAAGGTAACACATCGATTGGTTGCCTCCTGCGCGAGCCCTGACCAGGAACCTGCAACCGAGGTACGTGAGACCGGTCAGAATCCAACCCAGACCCTGCGGGCGGCAGGCCCACGCCCTAGGCAGAGCCAAACTGGCCGGGGCAAGGAGACGGTATGTAATGACCCTTAGCCCTGGCTGAGCAAGAGCAAGAAGAGGCCTCCAAGTGGAGACCCCGGAAGAGCGGGAAAGAGGCGTTGCGGGTGGGTGGTGATGAGAGGGCGCTGACGGTTAGAGTTAGAGGACGCTTTGACAGAGGTAGCTCCACTCGAACTTGTACCAGAAGCAGAGAAGCGTGACGGCCCCTTCCCCCGCCCTGACAGCCCAAGGGGAGGCCGGGGGACAGAGGACGAGGAGGGGCCCACAGGAGGCGAGAGGGGATGTGAGCTGAGCCCAGGCTAGAAATCGGAGCTCAGAACCAGAGATTTTAAAAACTAACCGTAGTGAATCTTGTAATGGTAACCAGAGGTATAGGGACCTCGCATTTCAGACCAACAGTTAAGTCGATGGCTATGTACCTTGGCAACCTGTGAGCGTCGCTTCTGAAAGAGACAAATGCCCACGCTCCACCCGGGACTTCCGGGGGCCTCTGTGAGGCTCCGCAGAGCCACCAGCCACTCTGAACCCAGCCAGAGTTAAGAAGCACTGGTGTGCCCAGCTGGCATGGCTCAGTGGCTGGGCATCCACCTATGAACCAGGAGGTCAGGGTTCAATTTCCAGTCAGGGCACATGCCCAGTTGTGGGCTTGATCCCCAGTGTGGGCCTGCAGAAGGCAGCCCATCAATGATTCTCTCTCCCCCTCTCACTTCCTCTCTAAAATCAATTGTGTGTGTGTGTGTGTGTGTGTGTGTGTGTGTGCGTGCTTTAAGGAAGCGCTGCCTTACATTTTAGAGGTGTATTCATACCCCACTTCCAACCCTCCAAAACTTTCCCAGTCCCCTCGGCTGACTCCGGGTTCCCCCCCTCTGGCCTCAGCCAGGGGACGACAGGATGACATCCACAGAACACATTTATTTAGGGACGATGTGCCACAGGAAACATTCGGGTTGGTTTTCACTGCGATTCTTCCGGGGGCCACATTCAACCTGAGGGACTGATCGGATGGGGCGCTTGGTGCAGCTGGGGCAGCTCAGCCAGGGTCCGCTCCAGAGGGCCCCCGTCTGTGGCCATCTTCAGCCTCGGGGCAGCGAGGGAGGCAGGACAGCTGGGGGGGGGGGGGGGTCTGCATGACTGGCACAGGGACAGGCCACACAGGGACGCCTCTGCCTCATGAAGGTGAGAGGACTCTTCTTAAAAGGCTTGCCCTGTTAGGGGCACTCCCTCGGCCCACTTTTTCTCAGGCGGGTAATTCAGTGCTGAAGGCCACACTGGGTGCTGCAGGGAACGGAAGGAAGCAGCACAAAGCAATTTGTGAAACGTATTTAAATCCGAACAGTCACCCCGTACGGAGCCCTTTCCGCCCATCCGGCCCCGACCCGGGAAGTAGGTAATATTATTCCCATTTTAAGGATGAGAAAACAGAGGCTCAGAGACGCTGAGTTACCTGCCCAAGGTCACCTCGCTTCTAAGTCAGAGTCAGGATTTGGACCTGTGGGTCAGCCCAGCTCCAAAGCTGTGATCTTAGCCACTTTGGGGTACAAGCTGAGAAAGGGGCCCGGTATGGGGCCCTTCGTTTACATCAACTCAACAACAAAATCAAAGGCTCTGTGCTAGCCCTGCTGCCTGCCCCTGAGGCCCAGACGCGTGGCCGCAGGCGGAGTCGCCCGAGCTCATTTCGTTGGCGCAGAGTGTTGTACAATAACCCGACCGGCCCTGACGGCCCGGGAGTTGGCGGCCCATTTTCAGAGGACAGAGGTGCTATTTCCTGCAGTTTAAATTATAAGCACCGCTCCGGCCAGTTGTGCTCAGTGGATAGAGCATCGGCCTGTGGACTGAAGGGTCCCGGGTTCGATTCCAGTCAAGGGCACACACCTCAGTCGCAGGCTCCTGGCCCTGCTCAGGGGCATCAGGAGGCAACCAATCCATTGGTGTTTCTCTGTCTCTCTCTCTCCCTTCCACTCTTTCTAAAAATCAATGGAAAAATATCCTCAGGTGATAAAAGTAAAAATAAAAAAGTAAAAAATTAAAAAGTAAAAATAAAAAATAAATTAGAAGCACCTACCACTGAACCTGGGCAGGGAGCTTCGAAGACAACTCGCACCCACCTCCTCCCACAGCCTCTGTGAGCCCCTCGGGGCAGGAGCCAGGGCGGCTGCGTCAGCAGGTCTCAGGGCGGCGGGGCCGGAGGTCCCTGCAGACCACACGGCAGGTCACAGGGCAGTGATGGCCGAGGCGGGTGACTATATCCGACTGTGGCTCCAGAGAGGAGCTACTGTTCCAGCCGCAGGCACCAGGCCAGGCCCTGACCTCGCGTCCCTGGAGAGCCTCCCGGGCTGTGTCCGCGGGGAGTCATGTGTCCTCAGCCCCGGGTCAGCAGGAAGCGCACGAGCCATCACCCGCACAGCGGAACCTGCGCTCCCGGGGGCCTGGGCCTGTGATTAGTCCACAAGCAGCCTGTCCTGCCGCTCACCCTCTGTCCTGCCCCGCTCCCTACACCCAGGTGCCTCCTCCAGCTGCTATGCTTCCCTGGGGAACTGAGCCAAGAGCGAGAAGGAACCAGCTCCTCATGATTCTATGGGATCCAGTGTGCAGCCCTCCCGGCAGTTAGGTGAGGCCAACGCGTAAGAAGTCGCTCTCAGGGTGAAGAAATCCAGGAGCTGGGAGGGGCCCCCCTCTGCCCTCCTCCATCTCCACCGCCCTCCTCAGCCACCGCCACACTGCTGTCCGTGGCCATGAGTTCTCTTCTCTTCCCTCAATCCCCCACCCCCAGACCCTCCCCCCTCCCCAGCCCACAGCGCTGTGTGCCTGCCCACCATCTGCGAGTCTGCCCTTACAACAGCGCTGTCCAAAGATCAACGGCGCCCCTTCATGAGGGTGTATTTAACCTGACATAGGACCTAAGCAAGGACCCATGGTGCCCTCTTTGTCAGGCCCTATTGATGGGGCAGAGGCACCCTGTCATCCCACATTGAAGTTCCCTCTCACCCCTAAAATCCACCACCTCTGGCCTTCATGCCCCTCGTACTCAAGGCTGGGCGTGAAGGCACCTTGGAATGACTCTTCTATCCAGCAGAGCTTCAGCGTCTGACTTTCCTGCCGCTTAGAAAACTCTGCCCTCAGCAGCTCCCCCCCAGGTCCTGGCTGTATCCCACCCCTCCAGGTCCTGGCCATCTCCTCCCCCATATCCTCCCCCCAGGTCCCAGCTGTATCCTCCCGCCAGGTCCTGGCTGTATCCACACACACACACCCAGATCCCGGCTATATCCCCACAGGTCCCGGCTGTATCCTCCCTCAAGGTCCTGGTTGTATCTTCCCTCCAGGTCCAGGCTGTATCCCCCCCATGTCCCAGCTGTACCCTCCCCCCCAAGGTCCTGGCTGTATCCCCACCCCACGGTCCCAGCTGTATCCCCCCCAGGGTCCCAGCTGTACCCTCCCCCCCAGGTCCTGGCTATATCCCCCCATCTAGGTCCCGGCTGTATCCCCCCCATGTCCCAGCTGTACCCTCCCCCCCAGGTCCTCCGCCTCCAGACACCCGGCCCCTCCTCACCATGGTCATGTAGGTGGCCTCTGATCTGTCACTTGATTCTTCTTCCTTGGTCACCTCCCACGTGTTGATTGAGGAGTAAATGTGCTTCTACAGGGGAAAATGGTAAAACGTTCCTGAAAATCAGTGGTTCTACTTTTTATATATATACTAGTGGTCCAATGTATGAAATTCGTGCATGGGGGGGGGGGGGTCCCTCAGCCCAGCCTGCACCCTCTCCAATCGGGGGCCCCCTGGAGGATGTCTGACTGCCGATTTAGGGAGATCAGGCCATCTCTCTTGCAATCTGGGACCGATGACTCCTAACTGCCTCTGCCTGCCAGCCTGATTGCCCCTAACTGCCCTCCCCTGCTGGCCAATTTGGTTCTGATTGGTCAGTTTCTAGCCAGTCAGTGTCAAAAGCTCCAACTCCTAAGCAGCCATTGGCTCCTCACAGTTCACCCAGATTTGGTTCTGATTGGTCGGTTTCTATGCCAGTCAACGTCTCCAGGCCTATCTCCAGGCCTGATCAGAGAGGCGGGGCTGATCAGCAGCCCAGCCGGAGGCCCAGAGAGAAACAGACGTGGCTGCTGGCAAAGCCCAGAGAGAAAGAGAGAGGCAACGGCTGATCAACAGCTGCCATGGAGGCTGCAGATCAGACCCTGCCTCTCTCTCCGGGCCTCTCTCCAGGCCTGATCCACACCCCCCTCAGCAGTCAGTGCTGGGTCGCTACACCCACAGTGACTACAGGACTGACTTCCGGTGTTGGGTCAAGCCTTTGGTTGGTTGTTACGGATCCTGGGTTTTTATATATTAGGATTTATATTGATGTCAGACAGGAAGGGAGAGGGAGAGAGAGATAGAAACATCAATGATGAGAGAGAATCATTGATCGGCTGCCTCCTGCACACCCACACTGGGGATCAAGCCTGCAACCAGGGCATGTGCCCTGACCGGAATTGAACCCTGACCTCTTGGTTCCTGGGTCGATACTCAACTGCTGATCCACCCCCACTGGGCTCAGTGGTTCTGTGACAGAGAAAAGGCCACCTGGTATGATTCACAAGGCATCAGCCACCCACACGGGCAGGCGCAGAGGGTTACTGAAAGCCAGAGAATTATCATCAATAACGATAATTCCATGTCAATGTTCCAGAAAATTAAGAAAATTAACTCATCAGCAAAGAGCACTATCTTAGGAACCAAATTCTTTGCCAAACAGTCTTTGTTTGATGGGCCTTAGGGAGCAGCCCGAATCCTTATCTCACCAAATCAGATCTACTCCATGGTTACTTCCTCCTCATTAATCCTGGTGGGGAGGCCGGCACCAGCCAGCCACTGACCTGTCGTCCAGCCTTTCAGAGTCTTCGTGGCAGGTCGGCCTCTCAGAGCCTCTCACCTGGGAGACTGGGGCACTGGCGATGCCCATTTCCGTCTTTACTTGGGGAAGCAACGTCATCCAGTGGAAGACTGGGCTCTGGAGGCCCTGCATGTGAGGAAACCCCACTCCGGGCCCCGACAGACAAAAGGTGGGAAGTCCACATCCCAAAGGGGGTTTTAAAAGTTAAAAAAAGAAAGAAAAAGGAGTTCAAAGGAACAAATCCATTTCTCAGTCCCTAGCTGTAACCATTCACAGCTCTGTTACAACGAAAGCAGAAGAAAAGGGCTGGTGGGTCCTCGCTGTCTAAGGGGCCTGGGTTTTCCCCTTAACCAGGGGCTCCCCCAGACACTCCCCAATGCGCCCTGATTCCCCCTCCTGTGCACACAGCCTCAGCCATTAGGAAGCACCTGCGTGTCACCCCGACACCTGAGCCCACGGCAGGGCAGGTCTGGGTGCCCTTGTCCTGCTCTTACTGATGACAAACAGGCTCAGAGAGGGCGCAGGGCTGGGCCCGCACTGGGACTGTCTGGCCCAAGTCCAGTGCTCTCTGCTCAGGACCCCCCCCCCCCCCAACCCCGGACACGCTCACACACTGGGCAGCCCGGCGGCCCACACCACCCCTGCCAGGGGCTTTAGTCCAGCGCTGAGAGGCCGGAGCCAGGCTCTGTGCCAGCCGCTGGCCCACGTGCTGAGACGCAGGATGAGTGAGATGCGGGTGCAGGAGTGAGGACAACACTACCCTGATAGGCACAGGGCTCACCGGGCCTCGCCGGGCACAGCCAAGCGGCAGAGCCTCCTCTTACCTCGGGGGGAGCCTTGTCCCTGTCTTCCAGGCTCTTCACCAGGGCCGTGGACGTCCCGGAACTGCAAGGCAGGAGATGCAGGCGGTTAGCGGCCAGGACTGGCCAGTCCAGGTGCTGACGGCGCTTGGGGAAGAGGCACCAGGGCAGGGCTGTTCTCCCTGGACTCCTCCCCAGCTCACCCCGAAGCCGAAGCCCGTGGCGCCTCCCGGTGAGCAGAGAGCATCCTGAGACTGAGAGGCCGGGCAGCAGCTCCCCCTTCCCCACTGTCACCCTGACTTTCTGTCTGTAACCATGCAAGTGGGTGCACAGAGCCGGGCGACAGGCTACCGGCTTATCTCCCAGGACCAGGGAGGTGCCGCTGGGCCAGCAGGGGAAGCAGGTCAAAGGCCCAGCCGAGTTACCCCACAAGCACCCCACTGTGCGCTCTGACCCCTTCCCACTCCTCAGCCTTTGATATCTTTGGCCATTTGCCTTCTGCATTTCCCATTGAATACACTTTTTTCTATTTTGGCCTATTTTCTATTTTCACTCTCTCCCTCTCCTTCTCTCTCTCTCTAAAAATCAGTAAAAATATTTTTAATCATTTATCTCAGGCATTGAACGGCACCATTATAGTTTGTGCTTAAGATTTATACTCTTTAAAATTTTTTTAAAAATATGTCTTTATTGATTTCAGAGAGGAAAGGAGAGGGAAAGAGAAATAGAAACATCAATGAGAGAAAATCATCGATTGGCTGCCTCCTGCACACCCCCTACTAGGCATTGAGCCCACAACCCTGGCATGTGCCCTGACTGGGAATCAAACTGTGACCTCCTGGTTCATAGGTTGACGCTCAACCACTGAGCCACGCCGGCCGGGCAAGGTTTAGACTCTGAATCACACTGCACCTAGACCACCTAGACCAGTGGTTCTCAACCTTCCTAATGCCGTGACCCTTTAATACAGTTCCTCATGTTGTGGTGACCCCCAGCCATAAAATTATTCTCGTTGCTACTTCATAACTGTAATTTTGCTACTGTTATGAATCATAATGTAAATATCTGATATGCAGGATGTATTTTCATTGTTACAAATTGAACATAATTAAAGCATAGTGATTAATCACAAAAACAATATGTAATTATATATGTTTTCCAATGGTCTTAGGCAACCCCTGTGAAAGGGTCTTTCGACCCCCAAAGGGGTCGCGACCCACAGGTTGAGAACCGCTGACCTAGACCACCATTTGTAAAGGAGCTGCTAATCTTTGTAAAACACCGACTCAAAGGAGGCGGTGTGGGAATGCGCACGGCCTCGGGAGCAGGGGGCGGGTGGCTATGCCAAGGGCATCTCACACCACATCGTCCACAGAGGACATTCCCTTTTGAAACAGCCCTTCTGGGAACAGGGCACCGCTAGGCCGGTCTTCCCTCCCCCCTCGGGGGAGAGGCAGCCTGGCACCACCAGCAGCCTGTACCTCTTACTCCCATGGATCCTCCTCGCAGTCAGGATGAGCACAGGAAGCAGCAGGACAGTGACGCAGACAATGCCCACGATGATCACCAGATGGTTGCCGCCCAGGACCTCGGGACTGCGGGCCACGGTGGTCACCAGTGCTGGGGAGGGAGGAGGCAGTGAGGGCCTCAGTGCACAGGAAAGGGCTGAGGCCCCCAGTTATAGACGCAGAGCCACAGCCAGGCAGGAAGTGGGGGAGAAGGCCGGCTCCACTCCGTGTTGAAGCACTAGGGCTTCTGCAGTCCCTACAGATTGAGAACCAAGCCTGACGCCCTTGCTTACGGGGGAAGGAGAAGAGACGGCACCTCACCTAGAGCTCCCTTTTGCGTTAACAATTCGATCTTAAAACTTGGGTCACAAATGACGTAGACATAACAGACTCTTGGACGCTACTGATCTTTCTATGGGAAGTGATTTTGTTTTTTTAAATATATTTTATTGATTTCAGAGAGGGAGAGAGAGATAGAAACATCAATGATGAGACAATCACGGATAGGCTGCCCTCCTGCACGCCCCCCACTGGGGATCAAGCCCACAACCTGTGCCTGTGCCCTGACTGGGAACCAAACTGTGACCTCCTGGTTCATAGGTCGACGCTCAGCCCCTGAGCCGCACAGGCCGAGGGAAAGTGCTTCTTTTCAAGGCTCCGTGCTGCCAAGCTCAGCCCGTGGTCAGGGCGCCACGTGAGGCCTTCGGAGGCACTTTCCTGCACTCGTTTCCTCATTCATTCTAAACACACAAATACAGGGTCTGGCTTTTGTCCTGGAGGCAATGAGAAGCCACTGAGAGGACATCGCGATGGGGCTGAGCGCTTGGACCTGTGGCTGCTGCAGGAAGAGAAGCCCCAGCCAAGCATGAAAGCAGAGACCAGTCAGAGGCCTGAGCTCAAGACGGAGATAAAGACACCAGCACGGAGGCGGCAGGATGGACAGGAAGAAGGCAGATTCAGAGTCAGGCACAGACAACAGGACCGTCCACCGGGTAGACGGGGACTGGGAACGGGAAGCAGCGCGCACAACGGGTACGAGGCAGCATTCATGGCGGGTGGGGGGTGAGGTGGGCTGGGAAGAGGTGGCCGCGGCTGGATGTCTTGTATTTGAAGGACTTGGGGGGCACTGGGGTGGACCGCATACAGCTCTACAGAGATGGACAGAGATGGACAGAGATGGACTGTGTCCCACACGGAGTGTGTGGCGTCCAATCCCACGAGGAAAGGGGGCGGGATGTGCCGAGTGCCGTCAGATCGGAGCCGAGTGAGGAGCAGCGGCAGCCAGAATGCGGTGAGCGGAGGAAACGAGACGATGGGCAGTGAGACGAGAGATGCCACACGCAGCCCTGCAGCAAGCATCTCGTCAAACCACACACCCGATGTGGTCAAGGCTGCACAGCTCTGAACACCCACCACGAGCTGTGCACTGAGTGGGTGCGCTGTGTTCATATCTCAATAAAGCTGTTTTAAGAAAAAGGAAGTGCCCTGGCCGGTGTGGCCCAATGGATAGAGCGTCGGCCTGCGGACCGGAGGGTCCTGGGTTCGATTCTGGTCAAGGGCGTTTACCTCAGTTGCAGGCTCCTCCCCAGCCCAGGCCCTGGTTGGGGGCTTGCAGGAGGCAACCAATCAATGTGTTTCTCTCACATCGATATTTCTCTCTTCCCCTCTCTCTCTAAAATTCAATGGAAAAATATCCTCGGGTGAGGATTAACAAAAGAAAAAGAAGAAAGCTACAGGATGCGAGCTAAGCAGAGGAGCCTGGGGCAGGAGGAAGAGGTGAGCATTTATTTACTGAACCTTAGGAGCCACTGATGTGAGGGGGAAGGAGCGGGAAGGCACCTGCACACAGGGCTGGAGGCAGGGCAGGGCCAGAGGGTGGCGGGCGACAGAGACCACTGTGGGGAGGGCTTGGGAGGTGAACGTGCTCCCACTATGGCTGGTCTTTAGTCTGTGACGTTGGGATAAGATTCCGGAGATGGAGAAGGCCGTCTGTCCTGCTTCCCTCTGCAGCTGAGACCCTTTGCTACGGACAAGAAGGTGCCTCCACAGACTTAAGTCCCAGGCCAGGGGCATCAGGTAAGCTCCATCCTGCCCCCAACCCCCCTTCAGCCAACCACAGCCAAGCGCTGAGGGCCCTCGTGCAATGCAGACTCCACAGCCACATCCTGGCTGCTAACTGGGTTAAGGTTTAACTCTAACCCTCACTTAGCAACCTCTCAGTCAACACAACCCAGCCTTTGTCCTCCTCCACGCCGGCCTCAATGCCTGTGTTTCCCAGAACACAGCGCCTTTGATCAGAAACCCCCCCACCTACTTCTGGTTCTGGTGCCTTCCTGTTTCTCTGTTCTTTGCTGCTCCCACCAGCTCAGGGTCCCTTCACCCTCCATCCCAGAGCACACAGTCAAAACGGTCTGAACTTCAACTCCAGTCCACCTGCGGCCCGGACCTTTAAGCTGGCAGACGTGCTGGCCACCGGGAGGCCTGGCAGCGGGCCGGGCTCCCTGAACGTATTGGCTCCTTTTCACTGACCGACCAGCAAGGCCAGAACTAGGGTGAGGCCCCCAAGCTGCCCAGGGCACCACATTCAAAGAGGCACCAGCCACCGAAACCGGTTTGGCTCAGTGGATAGAGTGTCGGCCTGCAGACTGAAAGGTCCCAGGTTCGATTCCGGTCAAGGGCATGTACCTTGGTTGCGGGCACATCCCCAGTGGGAGGTGTGCAGGAGGCAGCTGGTCGATGTTTCTCTCTCATCGATGTTTCTAACTCTCTATCTCTCTCCCTTCCTCTCTGTGGAAAATCAATAAAATATATTTAAAAAACAACAACAAAAAAAACAAAAAACAAAAAAACCAAAGAGTCACCAGCCTCAGGGCCGTGCTAGTTCGGGGGCAGCACCCGCGAGTGACGCCTCCTGACGTTTCGCACCCTGTGAGCCCCGGGCTTCGCTAGTCCTGGTCCTGCTAACCAGCCACGCCCCCCACCCCGCTCCCCAGCACACGCTACACACCTCGGGACTCTTCCTGAATCACGTGCAGCTCAAAGGTTTTCCTGAAAGTCAGGTCCCCCAGGTGGATGCTGCAGGTGTAGCTTCCTGTGTCGGACTCCCGCGCTTCTCGGAGCAGGACGGAGGCCTTGTTGTGCGCGGTGTCCCCCGCCAGGGCGACGCGGCTCCCGAAGCGGCCCCCGCTCTGGGAGTACCCCGCGGGCCCGGCGTGATAGCTCAGCATCACCTCCTCCTAGAGGCAAAGGAGAAACGCGTGAGCTTGGGGGGGGGCGCGCAAATGTGTAAGCAGCACCGGTGTTGTCAGCAAGGACGGTGTGAACACACGCGGGCCCGTGTCGTCGGGAAGGACACTCCCACGTCAGGACAACGGTCCGTCGGGAGAGAGGGACGAGGAAGTGAGAACGGGCTTTCGCTTTCCACTCGTCTCCAGGACGAAGAAGTACGGCGCATTCACGCTCGCTGCCCTGTCCAGGTGGCTTCCCGGGAAGTGGCAGCGGGGAGCACTGCGCTCCGGGCTCCCGCCCAGGCCTTCCTCGACGGTTCTGTGAGCGGCGCCTTCCTCACAGGCTCAGGCTGCACCTCTCGGAGTCACCCTCGCTCCCTCCTCCTTGAACATCTCACCCCTCACCGCGACCTTCCCCGGCACCTCACCTCCAGCCCCTTCCCACCTCCTCCTCGGGCCATTCCTCACCCGGACTCCGCACTGTCTCCCACGTGCTCCCAAGCCGTCCAATCCCAGGAGACGAGTCGTTAGAAACGTAAGTGACCGCATGTTCCTCCTCTGCAAGCCCTCCGATGCGCCTGCTTCCACAGGCCCCCTCCTCGGAGCCCATCGCCCACTGGCTCTCACGCCGACTTGGGTCACTGCGCTCCAGCCTCACTGACCTCGCTGCCCCTTGAGTCTCGGCCTCAGGGCCTTCGCACGTGCTGCTCTGTACACCTGGACACTCCTCTCCCCAGACATGCACATGGCTCATCCCTTCCTTCCTCGGACCTCTGCTCCGATGCCACCTGCTCGGCGAGGCCTCCCCTAGGCCTGTGCAAGCAGCAGCAAGACCCTGCGGCTCCTTCTCCAGGTCTCCTCACTGATGGGCTGCAGCTGCCCCTGCATTAGCTGACTGTGGCTCCCCCCCCCCCCCCCCCGAGGGGGGCGGGGTCCCCATCAGGGCGGGGCTTTCACTGCACAGCAGATGCCCAAAAGCACTCATTAAATGAGGACATGTTGGCATTTTTAAAATAAGGAACATAAACATTCGAATTTTTCAAAGCTTTTAGGAGAAGAACGGGGATGGCTGTACAGACAAAGACGAATCAAAAGGCCTCGCCCTAACCTCTTACCTCTTGTGATTCAAACTCACAGCTCAGAATGTCCATTCTCACCTGTTTGCTGTGGGGACTCACTGGTGGCTGACATGTCAGTGCATGACAAGCTCCCAGCGGTGGCCTGAGACTACTCGGACCTCCCCGCAGGCCACTCGATGCTGCCCTTCCTGACCCTCAGAGCAGAGAGGAATCGAGTGAATTTCAGTGACTTTTTATAGGGATGACCTCGGTCTTAATTTATAAAAGCTAAAACTTGCATAAAGTGTCCGCCTTGACTTATATTAACCGTAATATATTATATTACACAGCGGGGCCCAGGAGTACCTCACCTGCCACAGTGACATCCCTGGTTTCGTGAACGAACGTGCTATTTTACAGCTTTGGGGTTCGCAGGACGTGCCCCTCGCCCCGGCCCCTGGGAGCTACAGTCCCAGCATCTGGAGCTCCTGACGACAGGGGGTTCTCCACCACATGAGTGGGGCAATGGCGGGCAGAAGAAAACTCACAAAAGTAACCACATAAGAACACAGTTGTCATTCTTCTCTCCGGCCCATAGCTTTCCTGCCTAGGCCACAGAAACCCTGCCTTCTCTCCCAGGAACTCCACGGAGAGAAGAAGGGAGAGAGGGGGAAACGATACACAGTGGCTGAGCCATGCACAGATGCCTCACACGCACCACCTCATACAAGTCTCCACTGCCATCCGAGCTATGCATTTCCTCCTCCTCCTCCTCCTCCTTCTCCTCGCCCTCCTTCTCTTTCCTCATTATCTTTTTTATTTTTTTTATCCTCACCCCAGGATATTTTCCCATTGATTTTTAGAGAGAGTGGAAGGGAGAGGGAAAGACAGAGAGAAACATCGATGTGAGAGAAACACATTGATTGGTTGCCTCCTGCATGCACCCTGACTGGGGCCCAGGCTGGGGAGGAGCCTACAACCGATGTACGTGCCCTTGACCAAAATCGAACCTGGGACCCTTTGGTCCGCAGGCCAATGCTCTATCCACTGGGCCACATCAGCTAAGGTTCCTTCTTCATTATCTTATCATATTCATTAGAGTTATTTTTCCCACCAAAAAGCTGAAGTGGCCCAGCCAAGTGGCCCAGTCATACCACCACATGGCACCGGACACCTAGATTCCCCCACCGTCCTGATACTGCCAGCCAGGGGCTCCTACCACACAGCTGCGGTCCCTCCTCCTTACCTTGGCATGCTTCCCTGGTGAGAACGTCCAGTCGACCTTGGTCATGAGCTTCTCTTCCGTGCTCTGGAAAGCACAGCCCATCAGAGCTGAATCACCCACATAGACCCTGAGCTCTGAGGATAAAAGGATAAATCAGGTCAAACCCAAGAAACAATCAATAAGGCCATAGAACTTCTAGAAGAGATAACATTTAGCCGAAGATTCTCCACAGTAAGGTCAACATTACCAACCAACACTACACACATCCTCTCCACGGATGGCCCAGATGGTCCGGATGGACCACGAATTCAGAAGCCTCCCCTCACAACACACGGTGCTCCCAAGGAAAAGAGCCCCTCCAGCCACCCATGCACATCAAGGCGAGAGTCCTGTTGTCTTCGTACGACAAACACTTCCTGGTCTTCAGTTCCCTTCCCCTCACATGGGCCCCACTCCACTTCAAGTTCCTATTGAAGACAGTACAAGAAAGTGTGAAGGCCACCACCTTCTGACCACCTCTTGAGGTTCCCACATCTGCTTCACATAAACAGGAAGTGGGAAGGTACAGCACTCTCATTCTTATACATATACTAGAGGCCCGGTGCACAAATTTGTGCACGGGCAGGGTCCAGCCAGCCCAACCCAATTAGGGCTGATTGGGCCAGGCTGGCGGCGGGGGAGGGGCCACAGGCAGTTGGCTGGTGGCCCTGCCCCCTGGTCGAACTCCAAGTTGAAATCCCAGTAGAGGGGACAATTTGCATATTAGCCTTTTATTATCTACACCAGGGGTCCTCAAACTATGGCCCACGGGCCACATGCAAATACAAATATTGTATTTGTTCCTGTTTGGTTTTTTTACTTCAAAATAAGATATGTGCAGTGTGCATAGGAATTTGTTCATAGTTTTTTTTTAAACTATAGTCTGGCCCTCCAACGGTCTGAGGGACAGTGAACTGGCCCCCTGTTTAAAAAGTTTGAGGACCCCTGATCTACACTAATAAAAGACAAATATGCTAATTGACCATACCTTCGTTACGCCCACCAGCCAATCAGAAGAGTATGCAAATTAACCCAACAAAGATGGCAGTTAATTTGCATACACAGGGGCCCAGTGAAGACTGAAGACAGTGTAGAAGGAAGCCAAGCACTGCAGAAGGGAGCCAAGCGACGGAGAAGGGAACGGATCGGAGGTAGCAGAGACAGGAGGGAGCGAGGTGGCAGACAGGGGAGGGAGGTGAAGCAGAGGACATGGGCGGGAGCCGAGGCGGTGGGGAAGGGTGGGAGCGAAGCCCACCTCCGGCTTTGCTCCCTTCTCTGCTTCGCTCTGGCCTCAGGAAGCCCTGTTCTTGCAGGAATAGGCCCGAGGAAGCCCTATTCTTGCAGGAATCTTCCTGCAACAGGCCTCTAGTATAGGATAACCCCCTGGGCCCCGGCTGAAGAACTCAGTCACAGGTGGCTCTCCTCTACTTCCTTTCTTTCTACAAGTTGCCTTAGGACTTGCTTAGGACAGTTCTGGCTACAGAGCAGGTCACAGGACTCCTTACTAATTAGGCCAAGACAACAGACAGTTTTCCTCTGGATGTTGTTTCTGTTTCACTCCCTGCCCCACCCTCCGGCCTGCTCCCACTTCCCCTGCTTCTGGCTTTGCAAGTCCTGGGCTCCTCTTCCGCTTATTCTGTGCGCAGCTGACCCCATCACGTGTGTACTGTGTAAGTCACTGCAAGAGGCCCTTGGAAAAGAAAACAACGAGGAAGATGTGCTGATTTTTTTGATGCTGCCCAACCCAAATCAAACACAAAGCCAGTGAAGAAAGGGAGGGGAGAGTGGTGCTCAGGGAGGCACGAGCCCAGGTCTTAACTGGACAAAGCTCCTTCCAAAGAGCACTAGCGAAGCTCAGGAAGGAGCAAATGGCACACAGCCACCTCTCCACCCGTTCCCCGCCGAGAACGAGCCTCCTGCCCAGCAGGACAAATGCAGAATGAGAGCGAAGCCAATGAAAACATGAGGAACTCGGAACTCTGCAGAGGGAGTTGTTCTGAAAGTCATAAAAATTCACTCTAAAGACACCAGGAGAGGAGTGGACGCCCTCGAATTCTAGCCACGCATTTCAAACTGACCTCTAGCTCTGCTGGTGGCTCCGTGGTTAAAGCGTCGACCTCTGCACCAGGAGGT
The DNA here is from genome assembly GCF_028538775.1 of Myotis yumanensis. Taxonomy (NCBI): domain Eukaryota; kingdom Metazoa; phylum Chordata; class Mammalia; order Chiroptera; family Vespertilionidae; genus Myotis; species Myotis yumanensis. Next base: position 82,417,586 of record NW_027223761.1, read on the forward strand.
CTCGGTTCGATTCCCGGTCAGGGCACATGCCAGGGTTGTGGGCTCGACCCCATGGGGAGTGCAGGAGGCAGCCGATCAATGATTCTCTCTCATCGATGTTTCTCTCTCTCTCCCTCTCCCTTCCTCTCTGACATCTACACTAATAAAAGAGAAACATGGTAATTGGCATAGGACCGCTACCCTTCCCATTGGCTAATCAGCATATCCTATGCAAATTAACTGTCACCCAAGATGGCGGCCGGCAGCCAGGCAGCTTGAAGCGGAACATAAGGCTTGCTTGCTCCAGTGACGGAGGAAGCCAAGGTTCCCAGGCCTGCTGCCGCCTGGCTCTGAGCTCCTGAAGCAACAGCTCCAAAAGATACAATGTTTCAATTATAGAAGCTAAAAATGGCGGTTAATTTGCATATACCAGTTGCGAGGGAAGACTGAGGACAACATGGAGGCCAAGAGGTACAGAAGAAAGCTAAGTAGAGGCCTCGAGGACAGAAATGGACCCGAGGCTGCAGAGGTGGGAGGTGGGAGGTGGTAGGTGGGAGGGCAAGCCCAGCCACAGCGGCTGCAAGGAGGGGCAGTGGCTCAGAGGGGAATGGGCAGTGCCCGTGAGCAGGAGGGAAACCGGCCACAGCGCCCGGGAGCGGGAGGGGAAACCTGCCTGAGCTCCCCGGAGCAGGAGGGGAAGCCCGCCTGGGCGCCCGGGAGCGGGAGGGAAACCCACCAGGGCGCCCGGGAGCGGGAGGGAAACCCACCAGGGCGCCCGGGAGCGGGAGGGGAAACCTGCCTGAGCTCCCCGGAGCGGGAGGGGAAACCTGCCTGAGCGCCCGGGAGCGGGAGGGAAACCCGCCTGAGTGCCCGGGAGCGGGAGGGAAACCCACCAGGGCGCCCGGGAGCGGGAGGGAAACCCGCCAGGGCGCCCGGGAGCAGGAGGGAAACCCGCCAAGGCGCCCGGGAGCAGGAGGGAAACCCGCCTGAGTGCCCGGGAGCAGGAGGGGAAACCTGCCTGAGTGCCCGGGAGCGGGAGGGAAACCTGCCTGAGTGCCCGGGAGCGGGAGGGAAACCTGCCTGAGTGCCCTGGGAGCGGGAGGGAAACCCGCCAGGGCGCACGGGAGCGGGAGGGAAACCCGCCAGGGCGCCCGGGAGCGGGAGGGAAACCCGCCTGAGTGCCCTAGGAGCGGGAGGGGAAACCCACCTGAGCGCCCGGGAGCGGGAGGGAAACCCGCCTGAGTGCCCTGGGAGCGGGAGGGAAACCCGCCAGGGCGCCCCGGAGCGGGAGGGAAACCTGCCTGAGTGCCCGGGAGCGGGAGGGGAAACCCGCCACGGCGCCTGGGAGCGGGAGGGGAAACCCAGCAGGAGTGGCTGGGAGCAGGAGGGGAAACTGGCCACAGCCCTTTCACAGGGAACGGCGTCCTCTGGAGCCAGGCCGCTCTGAGCCTGTAGGCCTGTGCATAGGCCCTGAGCGGCCGAAGTCCGGAATGTCCGGCCTAAGCTTGCAGGTGCCAAGCGGCTGGGGTTGGGGTGGGAACATCCCTAGGACCCAGGCACTCCAAGCTGGCGCACACCCAAGCGGCCAGGAAGGGGGTGGGAATGTCCCCTGCAGCAAGTGAGCAGACAGCAGGGCCCTGCTGGCCACTGGCCGTGGCAGCCAGGGGCAAGCAGTCCCTTGCAGGGCCCCCACAGAGAGCAGACACCAGGGTCCTGCTTGCCCCTGCAGTGGCGAGCCAGAGAGAAGACAGCAGGGCGCTGCTTGCCCCTGACCCCAGCGGCGAAGGACAGGCAGGCCCCTACAGAGAGCAGACACCAGGCCTACGGTGGCGTCAAGCAGGCAGGTCCGCAGAGAGCAGAGCAGGTCTAAGCCGTCAGTAGGACATCCCCTGAGGGCTCCCAGATTGGAGAGGGTGCAGATCCGGCTGAGGGACCCCTCCTTCCCCGTGCACGAATTTCGTGCACCGGGCCCCTAGTCAATAATAAAAATGTGTATATTTTTAAAACTGAACTGTTTTTTAAAGGCAATAATAATAGAGAACCCTCTGAATCCTCCCAATGCAGCAGGCATGCGGGAGGCACCCGTGCGTAGCCTGTGACTGGGCATTACAATACTTGGAGCTACTCACTCGGGCCCTCCCCATGCACAGAGCGTGAACCTGAGAGGCCAGGGCCGCCTGAGCGGGCACACGCCCAGCTTTCACTCCCTCACTTCACACCTCAGAGCGGAAGGACGGCCGCCCCAGAGCAGCCGAACAGGAACTGGTATTGTTTTTATTTGTAAGAATATTGTCTATAGTGTTTAAATAAGAACGGTGAAAAAAGAACTAAAGCCCTAGAATCAGAAAAATTACAAGCTGAAGGGTCACTTGGTGGAGAAAATCAGAGCCACTGCACAGACGGCGCTGTCCAGGGAAGAGGGCAGCGGCATGGGCGCGCGAGGAGGAGCTGGATCTACTCTCACCCGGCGCGAGGGGAAAGTAGACACAACCCTGGGGAACATCTAACTACCCCACAAATGTCCCCACTGTGCGGACGGGTTCAACGCCTGGCGTCTGCTCCTTTTGGTTCGTTCCCTCTGCGTTTCTTCTAAACAGGAAAAGGCCCTGTTTTGTGGGCCACACTTGTGTGGACACGTGTTGGGGCGTGGCATCAGAGACAGAGCAGACAGCCATGGCCCCGAGGCAAGCCCAGGGGACACGGGCAGCTGATTGCTGTCCTCTTCCCAGAGGTCATAGATTGGGAATCAGAAAAATGACAATTGAAGAAAAGTAAAATAAATAAATACATACATAAATAAATTAGGAGAGAGGCCAGAAGCCACCGTCTACAACTCCAGTTTTCAGACGCCAAACTCCAGTGAGGGGCACATTCAAGAATCTCATTCATTCATGTGTTTGTGGATCGCTCCCTCTGTGCCCGTCAGGGGACAAAAGGAGCCGGTCAAGGCTGGTAAGGGGACAAAAAACACAGGCCCAGGTGACGGGGCAGACACAGCTGAGCAGGGATGAGCGTCACCAGCGGGAGGCGGGGTGGCGGGAGGAGCTCTCTAAAGGAGGGTCCCAAACAGCCAGATGGGGGCCGGGGGAGCACACTCCAGCACCCCAACTAGACCGCGAGCGTTCCTGAGGCCACAGACGTTTCCTTCTGTCTCACACTTGCAAAAACTGTGCAGAATTCTGGGGTTTCCAAACCTTTTAAAGGAGCAGAATTCTTTCTTCAAACAAAATCTTACCTGGCGGCCCCATAATAAATCAGGAACAAGATAAGGGCTGAGTTTGTAGGGGAGGTGAGAGCGTGAGGTCCTACCTGGCCAGGCCCTCCATCCGCCCTCCCTGCTCTCATCCTTCGAGCGCCCCTAGGCTCCACAGAGCAGCTCTCACACCACCATCTACTGAAGCCACTCGCTCCATTTACCAATGGGAAACTGAGAACCAAAGAAGTTAGGGAAACCTGCTCGCGCCCTGCATGCCCTGAGCGCTAAGTGCAGGACCCACACACCGCGGCATCAGCGTGGGTAACGCGGGAAGGGTGGGCGCGGTGAAAAGGGCATGTCAGAGGCCACAGGATCAAGCGCTGGATCTGCATTTACTAAACACGGGCGGAAGCCGTCACTGGGCCTCTGAGCCTGTGAGTGGAAGGAACGCACTTCCCCCGCAGCACTTCCAGGAGCATGAAAGATTCTAAACTAATAATGTCGGTCAGCCTCGTTTTATTTATTTTTTAAATATATTCTATTATTTCGGAGAGGAAGGGAGAGAGAGAGAGAAACATCAATGCTGGGAGAGAATCATGGGTTGGCTGCCTCCTGCACACCCCCTACTGGGGATCGAGCCCACCACCCAGGCATGTGCCCTGACTGGAATCAAACTCGGGACCCTTCAGTCGCAGGCCCACGCTCTATCCACGGAGCCAAGCTGGCTAGGGAATTCCTCCTCGCTCTACCTGCAGAGCACTCCTGACTGCAGGCTCATGCTGTGCTGAGCACGGAGCCCAGGGCTGGCGTCTACCGCAACATCCGGCCCCTGTCCGGTTCGCCCTCATGTCTCCAGACCCTCCTCCCCTCTGAGCGGCGGCCACGCACCTCTGGGCTCCTCCGGCAGCACATACAGCGCCACTTCGGTTTTGAACACGCGGCTCTCCCGTTCCAGGCGGATCTCGCAGGTGTAGGTTCCCTGGTCGGCCTCCTGCACGTCTTGGAGCAGGAGAGAACCGTCGTTGTGCGAGAGGGCGCCCGCCAGGCGCGCCCGGTTCTGGAAGCGCCCCACCGGCACGCTGAGGTTGGCGTAATAGTACAGCACGTACTCAGCCTGGAGGGCACAGCATCAGGGGCCTGAGTCGGCTGATGTGAATCATCAGAAGGTGCTCATTCAAAGGCAGATATTTTGTTATTATTTTTTTGCAATTTATTTTTTATGGATTTCAGAGAGGAAGGGAGAGGCAGAGATAGACACATCAATGATGAGAGAGAATCATTGATCAGCTGCCTCCTGCACGCCCCACACTGGGGATCAAGCCTGAAACCCCGGCATGTGCCCTTGGCTGGAATTGAACCCAGGACCCTTCAGTCCACAGGCTGATGCTCTATCCACTGAGCCCACCGGCCAGGGCGAGAGTGAAATATTTTGAGTGGGATTCAAACATCATCATGTGCCAGGAAGCATCTCACATGCACACGCTCCACGGCTCACAGAGAGCAGGATGGAGAAAGAGGGGCCACACCTTTCGGCCCTGACCTTGGGGGTGAAATGCAGCACCCACTCTGAAGATCGCCCTGGGGGTTCAGACTCAGCTCGTGGGAACCACCTCCCATCTTCACCCCGTCTTCTGCCACAGCCCTGGGAGCAGCTGGCAATCGGAGGCACGAAGGGACGCCCCGGCTGGCTGCGTGAGAGTCCCAGCCTGGGCTGCCACTCGCCCCCCGTCCGCCCCCTCTCGGCAGCTTCCAGTGAGGCACGAGGAGCCATCAGTAGGAAGTGCCGCACAGGCCGGAGGGACAGGCCTGGGGGATTCTCATCTCTACTTACACATGGGACATCCCTCCCGTAACACTACACAGCCATGAGCATTGCAGCGAGCGTAGCATTCTGGGAATAACATGCCCTGAGCTTCAAAAATAATATTTCATTTGCAAACCTTGGGAGCTTGTTGTTAATAACATGCTAGTAGGACATTTTCCCCAAGTGATCCTGACATAGAAGCATCGCCGCAGAAGCTCTGCTTCCTGCTCCAAAGAGCCCACCAAACCTCCTCCGCAGCCGTGCTGCACCTGCCCACCCCCACGGGGCACACAGCTGGGAAGGAGGCCGAGAGGATTCTCCCGCACATACATGCTGAGGTCACAACCGACTGTGCAGACCAGCTCACTCCACCCCCCCTCCGCGCCCCCAGGCACCTGCGCTGCTCCACGGAGGGCAACATTGAGAAAAGAAACGGAAACGTATGTGCACGCCTCCCATGAGCTCCCAATGATGACCTCAGCTTCCTCGCAGAGGGAGGCGGACGCGCAGCGAGGCTGGACGTCCAGGCGGAGAGGGGTCCTGACGTGCTCCAGAGCCTGAGCTCCTGAACACTCACCTCACGGCCCCTGGAGAACTGGCCCCCCCCCCACCCCGCCCCCCTGCCTCGCGTCCCGACCCCGGGCAAGACTCCCACAGCTCGGCCCTGTGTCCTCCTCGTCACCTGGGCGTGCTCCCTGGGTGAGAATGTCCAGTCGACCTTGGTCACGCATTTCCCTTCCACGCTCTGGAACACGCAGCCCAGCAGGGCGGGCTCACCCGCGTGCACGGTCAGCTCCAGGGAGGACACGATCAGGTCGTTCAGGCCCAGGAAGTACCCTGCAGAAGCCAAGGCAAGAGGAGGCGCCATTAGGAAAGCGCCCCGGACGACACAGATCAGCGTTCATCACCAAGGGCCACACCGCCCTCCCAGGTGGCCCAGCAGGGACAATAAGCTGAGGCCCTCGCTTATTAGCCTCTAGTTACCACAGGGATCAGGTAAGGGCTCTGCGACCGCCACACTCCACACACGCCACCTGGCCTCCTCCTACCTGGCCTTTCCCCTTTCCCAGAACCCCTCCCCAACCCCCCTCACTTCCTTTCCAAAGAAAGAAGAGAAACCCTGAGGTCCCTGCTGTCGGAGGTATTTAAACGCCTACGCACAGGAGCGATGTCCCTTGTTCTTGGTTCCCCATCTGAAGAAATGACTCCCAGGTACTTTCCCTTCCCTCCTGTTCGCTCTGCTCTTTGGTTCCTTCACAAAAGCTCATCTCTGCATTCGCCGCTGCTTCTGGCTGCCGTGCGTGCGGGTCCTCGGAATCAGGCCAGCGCAGGGCATGGCTCTCCCTTGCGGGGCCTTTGTGTCCACCTCCTCCCAGGCGCCTACCCCAGCCCTGCCAGCAGCCCTGGCTCCCAGCCTCCGGGGCTTGGCACGCACGGTACCAGCCCACTATCCCTGCACCTGCTCCAGTCATTCCTCTTTTCACTAAAAGGGAGAACCGTTTGATGGATATTCCTGTTTTCAGAAGATATGCTCTGTTTTCACACAAAGAGACAACCTTGTCAAGAAAGACACCTTTAGAGATGATGCTGATGGGGGGGGCGGGTGCTGGGGAGAGGGGAAGGGATTGAGGAGCACCGACGGGCAGTTACAGAACTGTCCTGGGATGGGAGGCACACACAGGGAACAGTCAGTAATCTATCTATATAAAACCCTAATGTGCAAACAGACAGAACACTGGAACAACCGAACAACCGGTTGCTATGATGTGTGCTGACCACCGGTGGGGGGGGGGGGGGGGGGGCGCGTGTGGAACATGGCAGGCATCGGCAGCAGGCAGCAGAGCATGGAACATTGTGGCCGTCAGCCGTGGCAGGATGGAGGAGCAGGTGAGCGGTGGGGGGGGGGCGGGGGGGGCACCAGACCAAGGCAGGGCGCTAGTTGCTGTCATTGGGGTGGGCCTCTGGTGATTACTGAAAATTCTTTGCTCCCGTGTGCCTGTCCCACCCAGTGCTCACACCTACTGCCAGCGCTGGCCCTGCTGGCACCCACTGCTGATGCCAACCCCAATCGCTCTGTGCCCGTCAGCTGGTGCAAGCGAGAGGCAGCGGGAGCGGGGCTGCCGGCAGACAGGGAACTGGGGGCCACAGCAGGAGGGGCCAGACAGGGTGCAGAGGATGGGCCGAGACCCGCCCCTGTGCCCACCACAGCCTCACAGCCCACAGTTCCTTTTGAGATGCACAAATTTGTGCACTGGGCCCCTAGTATTGTAAAAACTGTGTATGGTGCCTGGTGGGCACTGGGAAGATTGGGGGGCACACTTCCTAAAATGTGTGACTGTCTGAGCACGATGCTGTAAACTACAACTGAAAGATGAAATTTAAATTAAAGAGAAAAGAAAAAGAAAGACAAGGTTAGATACTGGCCAGTTTCTATCAGAGAAGAGCCAAGAGCACTCACGGGGAATGAAGACTGTGTGGGCTTTTCATCCACGTTGCAGCCGAGGCTGAGTGCTGCTGCCCTGCCAATAGCCGGCACACAGTGGGGGGACACAGACAGCGGGCACACAGTGGGGGGACACAGACAGCGGGCACACAGTGGGGGGACACAGACAGCGGGCACACAGTGGGGAGACGGAGACAGCGGGCACACAGTGGGGACAGGGAGACAGCAGGCACCCAGTGGGGGGACACAGACAGCGGGCACACAGTGGGGAGACGGAGACAGTGGGCACACAGTGGGGAGACAGAGACAGCGGGCACACAGTGGGGGGACACAGACAGCGGGCACACAGTGGGGACAGGGAGACAGCAGGCACACAGTGGGGAGAGGGAGACAGCGGGCACACAGTGGGGACACAGACAGCGGGCACACAGTGGGGACAGGGAGACAGCGGGCACACAGTGGGGACAGGGAGACAGTGGGCACACAGTGGGGACAGGGAGACAGCGGGCACACAGTGGGGACACAGACAGTGGGCACACAGTGGGGAGAGGGAGACAACGGCACACAGTGGGGACAGGGAGACAGCGGGCACACAATGGGGAGAGGGAGACAGCGGGCACACAGTGGGGACAGGGAGACAGTGGGCACACAGTGGGGAGAGGGATACAGCGGGCACACAGTGGGGACAGGGAGACAGTGGGCACACAGTGGGGAGACAGAGACAGCGGGCACACAGTGGGGAGAGGGAGACAGCGGGCACACAGTGGGGACACAGACAGCGGGCACACAGTGGGGACAGGGAGACAGCGGGCACACAGTGGGGAGACAGAGACAGCGGGCACACAGTGGGGGGACACAGACAGCGGGCACACAGTGGGGAGAGGGAGACAGCGGGCACACAGTGGGGAGAGGGAGACAGCGGGCACACAGTGGGGACAGGGAGACAGTGGGCACACAGTGGGGAGAGGGAGACAGCGGGCACACAGTGGGGACATGGAGACAGTGGGCACACAGTGGGGACAGGGAGACAGCGGGCACACAGTGGGGACACAGACAGTGGGCACACAGTGGGGACAGGGAGACAGCGGGCACACAGTGGGGAGAGGGAGACAGCGGGCACACAGTGGGGAGAGGGAGACAGTGGGCACACAGTGGGGAAGAGGTAAAAGGAAATGTGGACTCTGGACCCTCTGCAGAGAATTACTTAGAAAGAAATCAAAATGAGCTCCAAAAACAGTCTGGAATTTTCCTGTCAGGAAGAACTGAGCAAGTCTGCATGCGTGTGGATGATGGTATGGAGGGACTGTGATTTCGCATGGAGCATGCTGTGTGCAGGTAAAATGGGGTTGGTAGGAAGGCAAGAGCGGCAGCCTAAGCAAAGGGAAGCTTAGAGCTGCCGGGTAACCTCTGTAGAGAAATGGCTGAGGAAAAGGAGACTTTCTAAGGGGGAAGCTCCCCGCCCGGGCACGAACCCACCAGCCAGGAACACAGCGGGCGGCCTCCTCAGGCTGCTGGGTAGCCCCTGGGAAATGGCTGCAGAACCTCTGAAAGTGCTTAAAACCCCGGAGAAAAGCTCTCCGACGCATACACTTCCATGTGCGCGTGCTTGTGCACATGTGCGCTTTATGTGTGCGTGTACATGTGCCCATGCATGTGCACATGTGTGTGCATGTGTCCACGTGTGTCCATGTGTGTGCACGTGCACCCTGTTGCCTGGAACTAGAGCAAAGGCGGTTCTTTCGTGTACCTGCTGAGTCCGAGTTTGGGTCACCATCCCAGTTACAAACACTGAGAATGTGAAAAAGGAAAGGCCATGGGAGTAGGGTCTGGTCGTCTGTTCTCACAGAGACACCAGGGGCCGTGGGAAAGACGGGACGCGACAGGAAGGTGGGACATGGGACCCTGAGAAAGACAGGACGCGACGGGAAGGTGGCACACGAGACGGGCAAGGGCACCCGAGCTCTCGGCACCTGCAACAGGGAGGCCGTTGGTGGCGGAGGCAGCCCGCAGGCATGGGGACCTGGAGGACAGGCGCCTCAGGCAGGCGGGGAGAGAGGCTCAAGGCACAGAAACCACCCAAACCAGGAGGAGCTGGGTGTGACAGGAGCCACAGAAGGCTGCCCTGGATGAAGCATGAAGCAACAACAGGGATTCTGGGACTTTGTTTGGTGATTTCATTTCCTGATCTGACACCAGCGGTGAATTTAAAGATGACAATTTGAGCTCTGGCTGCTGTGGCTCAGTGGACAGAGCGTCGGCCTGTGAACCAATGGGTCCCGAATTCAATTCCGGTCAAGGGCACATACCGGCCTGGGCCCTGGTCAGGGCTCGTGCAGGGGGCAACCAATCGATGTGTATCTCTCACATCGACATTCCTCTCTGTCTCTCCCTCTCTCTTTCCCTCTCCCTAAGAATCAATGGGAAAAACTCCTCGGGTTTAAAATAAAAAATAAAAAATAAATAAAAAGATGCTGATCTGAAGGGCAGGAGGAGGGAGGCTTCTCTGTGTCACACAGGAATGAGCCTGGACCTTCCAGGACAGACCTCGGCTTCTGAACCCACGGTCCCCACCGACGGTGCCACTCCAGCTTAGGGTTTCCATTTCCAGCAAACCGAGGGGAAGTGAAAACACCCAGACGGCTTTCCCATTGCTCACGGGGCCTATAAGAAATCACACCCCCCGCCCGCCCCCCCCCACCCCCACCCCCCCCCCCCACCCGCAGCTTCCACTCACCCAGCAGCACTGGCCTCAGGGTGAGTCTCAGGAGGCAGAGCACACCGCTCTTCATCTTCAGCCTGAAGAGAAAAGGGAAAAGTCAGGAAACAGTTTCAAGAGATGTTCACTCACGGCACCCCCACAGCGGGACCCCCAGCGCCCCGCCAGGCTCTGGGCGCAGCACGGAGGGAAGACAGGCAGCGGCTGCGTGGGAGCCAGAGGCGAAAAGCAGCCAACAGCGAACAGAGCAGCAGGGGTGGGGCTGCCGTGAGGCCTGGGAGTCGCTGGGGCTGCCTTAGTTGAGCTGGAAGGGCAGATGGGATGAAAGTTGCTTTTCAAGAGAAAAAAAGCACATGGTTTGAGAATGCCCTGGCGAGGACAACCCTGGACATTCTACAGCCTGAGTTCCACCTGGACAAGGCGACGGGACGCTCGGCCTGAAATTAATGTGACCACCTTCAAACCGATGAGGGCCGCCCAGGCCTTAGAGCAGGGAGACTCTGTAGCCGGGTGCGGGATCACTCAGCTCGATGGCACAGAAGCCACAGGAAGGAACGCCTCCCGCTTTCTCTGTGAAGCCTCCTCAGACAGGGCCGCCTGCGCAGAACGAGAGCTGGGCAGCCCTGGCCGGTGTGGCTCAGCTGGTTGGAGCATCATCCCATAGATGTTTCTCTCTCACATGGCTGTTTCTCTCTCTAAAATCCATAAACAGCCCTTGCCAGTATGGCTCAGTGGATAGAACATCGGCAAGGGTCTCGGGTTCAATTCTGGTCAAGGGCACATAACTCGGTGGCAGGCTTTTCCCCAGCCTGGACTCTGGTTGGGGCTCCTGCAGGAGGCAACCAACCAAACTATCCAGGTGAAGATTTAAAAAAAAGATCTAAAACAGTCCTTACCTGTATTCTAAACAACCACAGCTCCACAAGGAGCACCAGGGTCAAACTGTCCGAGAAGGTCCGACCTGGTCCCAACTCCGAGGAGAAGTCAGGTGGAACCCTGAACCCCGATCCTCGCCTATCACACCGGCTGCTAATGCAGGGACCAGCGCTGATAAAGCCATCGTGCTTTGAAGAAGATAACGCATAACCACAGAAGATCCTATTCTTTCTAACCTGAAAGGCAATAGTCTGCAGCTTTCAGGGGAGAGGATGGGGTTGCAGGGGTGGGCAAACTTTTTGACTCGAGGGCCACAAGGGTTCTTAAACTGGACCGGAGGCCGGAACAAAAGCATGGATGGAGTGTTTGTGTGAACTAATATAAATTCAAAGTAAACATCATTACATAAAAGGGTACGGTCTTTTATTTTTTTAGTTTTATTCATTTCAAACGGGCGGGATCCGGCCCGCGGGCCGTAGTGTGCCCACGGCTGGGTTAGAGCCTCTACCGTTAGAAGAATAGCAAATAATTCATTTAAATGAACTGGAAACGTGTGAGTTTCCATGTCTGAATCCCAGCCCGCAATGTCGATGATGACGACACTGACTCAGATACACCAGAAGTGACGGTAAGTTTCCCCGAGCACAAGTACCTCTAGGCAAACACGGGCCCCTCCAGGTCACCACAGCCCTATTCCTGCTCCGTGACACCCACCTCACCCCCACACACGGTGAGCATGATAAAGGGGGCCCTTCTCAGCATGCCACACCCCTGGGACCTCCTCAGAGTTCTGGATGAATTACTCTCCAGGGAGCTGTGCTCCGCCCCTGCCCGGCAAGCAGCTTCCGGAAGCTCCCCACACACCGCACCATCTGCACGGAGAGGTGGTGCTCGATGTACGTGACTAACACCAACCACATTCCCTCTACACGACTGAGAGCAGGCCCACACAGCTGCCAAAAGACCATCAGATGGAAATCACCTTAGTTCCCCTGCAACTGCACCCCGCTATTGTCAGGGGAAACCAGCAACCTCCAAAGGACCCTGAATCTGATCACCAAACTCAAGTCGCCCAGAGCCACACCCAAACCATTTCAAACAACCCTAGAAACTGGGAAAACCATCTGATGAATAACAGAGCCATTTTCAGTTCTAGATACTCAAATGCATCACTCGCTGTGTAAATGAACAGAGAAGCAATGATTTAATGAAGGGGGAAAAGCACAAAATGAATTTTTAGAAATGATTGTCCCAGGTCAGATCTTCCATTAACTAATTCTTTGATTTGGGGAAATCACTCAATATACCTACGTCTCTTCCTTCACAGTAAAGGCTCGGACTTTTTTCATTGTTGTTAATCCTCACTCAAGGATATTTTTTCCATTGATTTTTAAAGAGAGTGGAAGGGGGGAAGAGAGAAAGAGAGAGAGAAACATCAATGTGAGAGAGACGCATTGATCGGTTGCCTCCTGCAGGTGCCCCAACTGGGGCAACCACGGTCAGGGATCGAACTGCAACCCAGGTACATGCTCTTGACCGGGGATCGAACCCGTGACCCTTTGGTGCAAGCGCCAACACTCCAACTACTGAGCAACACAGCTAGGGCAAAGGCTCGGACTCTTTCACCCCCCTAGTTAGTATAGCACCACACTAGACATCAGTAGCCGATATGCAATAAACTAGAGAGCGTTCCACACCAGGTATTTAACGCTCACAGCAGCCCTATGAGGTTTTACAGATGGGGAAACTAAGGCGAAGACTGGTGAGTGACTTGCCTGCTAACACACACCAAGTGGCAGAACCAGGATTCAAGCACTGCACCTCCATGTCTGGGAGAGGAACCAGCTCCCGGCTTCAATGCTGTCCCACCCCCTCCCCCTCGTTAACTGGCTCATCGTTCAGACCTCAGACCTCGGGTTAAATGTCACTTCCTCGGGGAACCCTCTCCGGAGAGCCCTTCCTAGGTCAGATGCCTGGGCCCAGGTGTTTTGTTTTTGTTTTTGTTTCTGTTTCTATTCTGTTGTTTTTAATAATTCTTTACTGTTAGAAGTATTACATATGTCCCCTTTTTCCTCCATTGACCCCTTCCAGCCTGCCCCGCCCCTGCCCCAGGCCCTCACCACCCCACTGTGTCCATGGGTTATGTATATATTAATACAAGGTCTTTGGTTGATCACCTCCCACCCACCCAGCCTCCCCCGCCTTCCCTCTGAGATTCCGAACTCTGTTCCCTGCTTCCATGTCTCTGGGTCCCCTCCGTTCATCAGTTTATTTTGTTACTTAGATTCCTCATATGAGTGAGATCATGTGACACTTGTCTTTCCCTGACTGACTTACTTCACTCAGCATGATACTCTCCAGGCCCCTCCATGCTGTCTCAATAGGCCCAGGTTTTAATAGCGCTGTTGATCATTCCTCCAGGGCATCTGTCACCATTCTGATGATCTGGTGCTGTGCATGCTTGTTTGATTAAAGTCTTCCTCTCCAGCCGCACCCATCCAAGACTGTACGCTCCAGGAGGCCAGAGCTGTGCTGTGTGCCGCCCCTCCACAGTGCCCGCAGGGGAAGGCCCAGGTGGGGCCGGTGGCCACTGTCCCAGGAGGCAGTGGCACAGGGCCAGGAACACGCTAGTCAAGTTTCAATGTCTAGTTAGTTGGCAATTACTCAGAAATTCCTATCACATATACAGGTGTCCCAAAAACGTATACACACTGACTTCTATTCCATTTTGAAAAGGAAATGTATTTTAATAAATGCTGCCTTTATAATGATTCAAAGTGTATATATATATATATATATATATATATATATATATATATATAGTCACACACATATGTATATAGTCACACACATATGTATATGATAGGAATTTATTTTTTCTCTTTATTTTATTTTTCCCATCACCACTTGTCCCTCCTACAGCCCTCTACATGCCATAATCACCACACAGTTGCCGTGTCCATGAGTTCCTTCTGTTTTTCCTTTTTTGTTCAATCCCTCCATTCCCCCTGCCTTTCCCCCAACCTCCCTATCAGCTGCTCTCTGTCTATAAGTCTGTATTTTGCTTGTTAGTTCAGTTTGTTCATTAGATTCCACATATGAGTGAGACCAGATGGTGCTTGTCTTTCTCTGACTGGCTTATTTCACTCAGCACAATGCTCTCCAGGTCCCTTCAAGCTGTCGCACTGGGGAAAATTTTCTTCCATTTTTACGGCTGAGTAGTATTCCATTGTGCAAATGTACCACAGATTTTTATCCACTCATCTTCTAGGGGCACTCGGGCTGCTTCTGAACCTTGGCTATTGTAAATAGCACTGCGATGGACATAGGGGTGCACGTATTCTTTACGATTAGTGTTGAGGGTTTCTTCAGATAAATGCCCAGAAGTGGAATGACTAGGCCATAAGGCAATTCCATTTTTAATTTTTTGAGGAACCTCCACAGTTTTCCACAGTGGCTGCACCAGTCTGCATCCCCACTCACAGTGCACAAGGGTTCCTTTTTCTCCACGTCCTCGCCGCCATTTGTCATTTGTGATTTACTGACAATGGCCATTCTGGCAGGTGTGAGTGGTACCTCATTGTCATTTTAGTTTGCATCTCTCGGATGATTAGTGACACTGAGCATCTTTTCATATGTCTATTGGCCTTCTGTGTGTCCTCTTTGGAGAAGTGTCTATTTAGGTCCTTTGCCCATTTTTAAATTGAATTGTTTTCTTGGTGTTGTTTTATAAGTTCTTTATAAATTTTGGATATTAAGCCTTATCAGATGTATTATTGGTGAATATGTTCTCCCTTTCGGTGGGTTATCTTTTCATTTTGCTGACGGTTTCCTTTGCTGCGTAAAACGTTTTAGTTTGATGTGGCCCCACTTGTTTATTTCTGCTTTTGTTTCCCTTGCCTGAGGAAATACATCAGAAAAAATATTGTTGTAGGAAATGTCCAAGATTCTACTGCTAGGTTTTCTTCTAGGAGTCTTCTGGGTTCAAGTCCAACATTTCAGCCTTTATTTCATTTTGAGTTTAGTCTTTTTAAAAATATATATATATATTATTGATTTTTTACAGAGAGGAAGAGAGAGGGATAGAGAGTTAGAAACATCGATGAGAGAGAAACATTGATCATGGGGATGTGCCTGCAGCCAAGATACATGCCCTTGACTGGAATCGAACCTGGGACCTTTCAGTCTGCAGGCCGACGCTCTATCCACTGAGCCAAACCGGTTAGGGCTTGAGTTTAGTCTTGCCATGTGTGTGGTGTAAAAAGGTGGTCTAGTTTCACTTTTTTGCACACATTTGTCCAAATTTCCCCAACACCATTTATTGACCAGACTGTCGTTTCCCATTTATGTTTTTGCCTCCGTTGTAAAATATTTATTGACTGTGAAGATGTGGGCTTATTTCTGGGCTCTGTATTCTGTTCCATTGATCTACGTGTCTGTTTTTATGCCAATGCCAAGCTGTTTTATTTACTTTGGTTTTGCAGTACAGTTTGATATTAGGTAGTGTGATTCCTTCAATTTTGTTATTCTTTCTCAAGATCGCTGTTGCTATTTGGGGTCTTTTGTGGTTTTGTATAAATTTGTGGAATATTTGTGATATACACCCTGGTGTCTTGACAGGAATTGCATTGATTCTGTAGACTGCCTTGGGTAGTATGGACATTTTAATGATGTTAATTCTTCCTATCCATGAGCAGGTATATGTTTCCACTTATTTGTATCTTCTTCAATTTCTTTTTTCAGTGTCTTATTATTTCCCAAGTACAGGACTTATACATCCTTGGTTAAATTTCATTCCTAGGTATTTTATTCTTTTTTTAAGCACTGTAAATGGAATTGTTTTCTTAGTTTCCCTTTCTAATGATTCATTATTGGTGTATACAAAATGATTTCTGGATATTTCTTTCATATCCTGCTACTTTACAGAATTCATTGATCAATTCTAGTAGTATTTTTGGTGGCATCTTTAGGGTTCTCTATATACAGTATCATGTCATCTGCAAATAACGACAGTTTTATTATTCTTCCTTTCCAATTTGGATGCCTTTTATTTCATCTTCTTGTCTGATCGCTGTGGCTAGGACTTCCAGTACCATGTTGAGTGAGAGTGGTCAAAGTGGGCATCCCTGTCTTGTTCCTGATCTTAAGGGGAACACTTGTCGTTTCTGCCCATTGACAATGATGTTGGCTATGGGTTTGTCATATATGGCCTTTATTACATTGAGGTATGTCCCCTCTATTCCCACTTTTCTGAGAGTTTTTATCATAAATGGGTGCTGGATTTTATCAAATGCTTTTTCTGCATCTATAGATATGATCATGTGGTTTTTATTCTGCATTTTGTTTATGTGGTATATCACATTTATTGATTTTCAGATATTGTGTCAACCTTGCATCCCCAGAATAAATCCCACTTGATCATGGTGTATGATCTTTTTAATGTATTGCTGGACTCGGTTTGTGAATAATTTGTTAAGGATTTTAGCATCTATGTTCTTCAGATATTGGCCTATAATTTTAATTTTTTGTAGTGTCTTTATCTGGTTTTAGAATTAGTATAATGCTGGCCTTGTAAATGAGCTTGGGAGTCTTCCCTCCTCTTGAATTATTTGGAATAGCTCGAGAAGGATATGTGTTATTCTTGGAATGTTTGGTAAAATTCTTCTATGAAAGCCAGTGGTCCAGGACTTTTGTTTGTTGGGAGTTTTGTTATTATTATTACTGTTTCATTTCAGTAGTTGTAATCTGTCTATTCAGATTATCTGGTTCTTCCTGATTCATTTTGGATGACTGTATGTTTCTAGGATTTTATCCATTTCGTCCAGATTGTCCAATTTGTGGGCATATAGCTGCTCATAATATTTTCTTACCATCTTTTGTATTTCTTTGGTGTCAGTTGTTACTTCTCTTTCATTTCTGATTTTATTTATTTGTGTCCTCTCTCTTTTTTCTTGTTGAGTCTGATTAAAGGTTTGTCGATCTTGTTTATCGCTTCAAAGCATCTGCTCTTGGTCTCATTGATCTTTTATATTGTTTTTTTAGACTGTTTTGTTTATTCTGCTCTGATCTTTTCCTTCCTTCTGCTCACTTTGGGAATTGTTCGTTATTCTTTCTCAAGGTCCCGTAATTGTCAAGTTAGATTGCTTATTTGAGCTTTTTCTTGTTTCTTGAGATAGGCCTGTAATGCTATGAATTTCCCTCTTAAGACTGCTCTTCCTGTGTCTCACAGGTTTTGGGTTGTTGTGTGTTCTCATTTTCCTTTGTTTCAAGGTATCTTTTGATTTCTTCCTTGATCTCATTGTTAGCCCATTCACTGTTTAGTAAAATGTTATTTAGCCTCCATGTCTTTGTGTGTTTTTTCAGTTTTCTTCTTGTGATTGATTTTTAGTTTCACAACATTATAGTCAGAGAAGATGCTTGATGTGATTTCAATTTTCTCAAATATGTTGAGACTTTTATGTGTCCTAACATGTGGTCTATCCTAGAAAATGTTACATGTGCACCTGAAAAAATGTATATCCTGCTGCTTTGGGGTGAAATGCTTTGAAGATATCATTTAAATCCATTAGATCTAATGTGTCATTTAAGGCTGCCATCTCCTTGTTGATTTTATGTCTGGAAGATCTATCCATTGATGCTAATGGGGTGTTAAAATCGCTATTATGACTGTATTACTGTCAATCTGTCCCTTTATGTCCATCAAGATTTGGTTTACATATTTAGGTGCTACTATGTTGGGTGCATAACTGTTTACAAGGGTTATATCCTCCTGTTGGATTGATCCCTTTATCATTATGTAGTGGCCTTCTTTGTCCCTTACTATAGGCTTGCTTTTAAAGTCTATTTTGTCAGATATAAGTATTGCTACCCCTGCTTTTCTTTTTCCTTTCCATTTGCATGAAATATCTTTTTTCATCCTTTTATTTTTAGTCTGTGTCTTTCTTTCGCTCTCAGGTGGGTCTCTTAAAGACAGCATATGTATGAGTCTTGTTTTCTTATCCATTCAGCTACCCTATGTCTTTTGATTGAAACATTTAAGCCATTTACATTTAAAGTAATTATTGATAGGTACATATTTACTATTATTTTATTTTTTAACTGTGTTCCTGGGGTTTTTTTCTTTTTCCTCTTCTTCTTTTTTCTTCTTCCTCTTTCCTCTTCCTTCCTTCTCTCCCTCCTCTTCCTTCTTCTTCTTAAAGCAAGCCCTTTAACATTTCTTGTAATACTGGTGTGGTGGTAACAAACTCCTTTAGCTTTTTCTTGTCTGGGAAAACATTTCTCTCTTAATTTTAAATGATAGCCTTGCTGGGTAAAGTAGCCTTGGTTGTAGGTCCTTGCTTTTCAACATGTTGAATATGTAATGCCAATCCCTTCTGGCATGAAATGTTCCTATTGAGAAATCAGCTGACAGTCTTATGGGAGCTCCCTTGTAGGTAACTAACTGCCTTTCTCTTGTGGCTTAAGATTTCTCTTTATCTTTAACCTTTGGCATTTTAATTATGCTGTGTCTTGGTGTGAGCCTCTTTGAGTCCCTCTTGTTTAGGACTTCTGAGCTTCTTGGACTTGTGTGTCTTTTCCTTCACCAGGTTAAGGAAGTTTTCAGTCATTATTTCTTTAAATAGGTTGTTAATCCCTTGTTCTCTCTCTTCTCCTTCTGGTATCCCTATGTTGTGAATGTTGTTATACTTCCTGTCCCAAAGGTCCCTTAAACTATGCTCATTTTTTTTAAATTCTCTTTTCTTTTTACTCCTCTGATTGGGTGTTTTTCCCTACCTTGTCTTCTAAATCACTGATTTGATCCTCCACTTCACCCAACCTACTGTTTTTTCCTTCCAGTGTATTCTTGATTTTGGATATTGCATTTTTCATTTCTGACTGGTCCTTTTTTGTGGTATCTATGTCCTTTTTCATGCTGTTGATCATCCTGATAATCATTACTTTGAACTCTTTAGCAGATAAATTGCTTGGGTCCATTTCATTTAGCTCTTCTTCTGGACAATCCTCTTGTTCTTTCATTTGGGGTCTGTTCCCTTGTCTCCCCATTTTGGCTGCCTCTTTGTGTTTGTTTCTGTGTATGAGATAGATCTGCTATTACTCCCAGTCTTGTTAGGGTGGCCTTATAGAGTAGGTGTCTTGTGGGAGCCAGTGGCACAGTTTCCCTGATCATCTGAGCTGGGTGCTCTGGAATCCCCCTTGTGTATGTAATGTGGGCCCTCCTCTTATAATTGAGTCTTGATTGCTATTGGCCCATTCATGCATGGGATCAACCCTCTGGCTGGCTGACTGTGATGCTCAACCCTGACCATGGTGTGCAAGCTGCTGGGCAGGTGCTGATCACACGAAGCGGAATTCCCTCAGCAGGGTTTGGTGCCTGTTGAGATTTCCCTGCAGATATGCTGCTTGTGACGCTTACTGGATCCCTGTTCTGTTGTTGTCTGAACCAGCAGGTGTATTGACTCTGGGCCTTTTCAGAGACTCCAGTGCAAGCCAATTTCAGACACTGCCTGTGGCTGGCCCTGGGCAGCCTGTTTGAAGCTATCAGTGATACACAGCTTATGGCTCTCTCTGCTGGGCCTGGTTGCACGTGGAAAGCACTAAGCTGCATACCAGGCTGGCTTTCGGCAGCACCAGGCCTGGGGGGCAGGTCAGCAAGTGTTTCAAAGCTCAGAGAGATCTGCCTCCGCCTGCAGGCTCCAGTTAGACTTAGAGCCTCTCGTTGTACTCCTCAGCAAGGCATACGCTCCATAGGGTGGGGAGAGAGGTGTTCCAGTAGGTGGGGCTATTGCTGCCCCACAAGCTATGTGTATGGACCAGATTTCCCTGCCCGAGAAAGATGGCTTCTACAGTACAAAGGAATGACTCAGCACAGGGATCCTGGTGGCTGAGCCCTTAGCTCTCTCCCCAGAGCCACCAACCTCAGACTCTCCTCATGAAGCTCTAGTCCACTCTGCCCTCCCTCCGCCAGAGCCCAGGGTAAGTGACTACAAACAAAATTTGGGGCATTGGCCCTTTAAAGAGGATGTCTGTGTCGCTAACCATCTCTCCCTAGTGGACAGAGACCCCATTGCTTTTCATAGCTGGATGCTACGTGGGCTCTTGTCCCAGTTCTGGTGCTCTAGGCTGGGGAGCCTGGCTTGGAGTTTAGACCCCCCACAGCTGAGATATCCCTCCAGAACTTCAGCTGCTGCCTATGACAGCCCAGTCAGCCCTCTTATACCTCTGCACTTCTTCCAGTCTCGATGTGGCTCCTTCTCAAAGTCCCTGGTTATATGGCTTCTCTCCAGCTAGTCTTCAGTTGGTTATTCAGGATGATTGCTCTATAATTTAGTTGTAATTCCAGTTTGGTGCTGGGAGGAGGTGAGTATAGCTTCCACCTAATCTGCCACCATCTTAGTCTGCCTCAGGAATTTCTAAATACACATGTGTGTATCTATAAATTCAGGAGTATATATCTGACTAATAAAATTCTGAATTTTACATGTGGGTTGAGGGTGCAGACCCTCAAAAATCCAAGTATAACTTTGGACTCCCCCCAAACTGAACTACTAATAGCATTTTTATAACATACAAAGTATGTATTAATCGACTGTTTGTTATTAAAAAGTGCTAGTAAAAATAACAAGAGAAAATATAGTTACAGCTCTATACATATTTATTTTAAAGACTACATATAAGTGGACCCACACAGTCCGAATTCATGTTGTTCAATGGTCAACTATTGATACACATCGGCCCTCAAATAACCTCATTTTTTTCAACATCATTTCATTTATAATGTTGATATTTTTAACAATGATTCCCACCTGTCCGGTGTGGCTCAGTGGTTGAGCATCAACCTATGAACCAGGAGGCCACAGTTCTACTTCCAGTCAGGGCACACGCCCGGGCTGTGGGCTCCATCCCCAGTGTGGGGCCTGCAGGAGGCAGCCGATCAATGATTCTCTCTCATCATTGATGTTTCTATCTCTCTCTCCCTCTCCCTTCCTCTCTGAAATCAATAAAAATATGTATATTTTTAAAAAATGATTCCCAGCCAGGGCCACTGTCTGTGAAGTTCGCACTTCTCCCCATATCTGTGCGGGTTTTCTCTAGGGAGTCGGGTTTCCTCCCACATCCCAAAGCTGGGCTCGTTAGGTTAACTGGCACAGCTCCATTGTCCTGTGCTGAGCAGGTGGGTGTGGGTGTGCGTGGTCCTGTGATGGAAGGGGTCCTGTCCAGGGTGGCTCCTTCCTTTCCCATGAGCTGCAGCGATAGACACAGCCACCTGCGACCCTGAACTGGAGAAAGTGATCTGGAAAGTAATTATCTTACTAGTTTTTATCAATCTTTCCTAAACGTATGTGTAGCTCACTTTTATTTCAATGTTTAATATCAGAAGTGTTTGGGTCTTTATTTAGACGTTAGGTGATGCTTTCGTGAGTAGGAATATGCTGTAAGAATGTAACTCTTGATTATATCAATCTATAGCAAGATCAGTTTCAGTATACATCATTTCCTTTAAAGTCACAGTTCCCAAGAACTTATTGATGACATGAAGTAAGGACATACAGTATATAAAATAAATCTCAGTCTTTAAAAATCCAGAAAAGCATTCAGATGCACCTTAATAATAACAGACTCCCTTTGAATTCTCAACTTCTGCCCTGCTTCCTTCTCCACAGACTGATTTATCTCCTCAGCAGATACCTTTGAGATAATTCTGCAGAGTAAGTTGTCTCCTACCTTGGCTAAATGTTCCGACCTGAGCTCGTGGCTCTTGCAGTTATAAAAACTGGCAAATATCTGTCACCCCTGGGGACTTGTAACTCAGGACCCACTTCCCCATCATTAAACGTGTAGGGGAGTTGTTATCTTTGACCCAATTATGACAGAAAAAAATCTTCAGAAAAGAGACTCGGAACAGTAAGACCCCCACATATTTCATTACAATACAAAATCGGGAGAGGTGCTGTCTCAAAGTGCCTGCCCCTCGTAAGGACAACCAACCACTGAGCAAAAGCACTGCACAGCCTGCCCTTCTCCACAGCCGTCCGCCTGCGTTCTGTGTGCCCTTCGGGGTCCCCAACGGCTTTAGATATATGAGTCCACACAACAACCATGAGGCATGAACCTCTTAAAATATGTCCTCGTTTTTCCTATTAAGACCATTTAATGCAGACTGACAGGTCACAGGCTTCTTGACCACCGTCTAGGTTACAGCCGTCAACACTCTACTATCAGTGAGGCAGGAGCGTAAGAAGCTGGGGAAATTCCTGGGCAAGTGCAACCGGGAAACTGAGACGAGATCATTAAACAAGGCCAAACAGTTTGAACACTTACAGTGACTCTATCTTCCCTAACCAAGGCCACTTGAGAGCAAATGGTTTCTACCTCCCCTCCCTAACCAGAGAACACAGAGCTTAATCACGCTGGTCAGGCAGACAGATAACAAAGGCCCAATTTATGCCAGTTGTGCCAGCCAAACCCAAGGACAGATGGAGTCAGGGGAACAAATAACCAAAACAACAACTAGAGCCAGACAGACCCAAGATAAAAGTAAGGCAGTGAGGGTGACCAGAGAATAATCCCAAACTCCCCTATAGGCTCACCGTGAAGTATCAACATTTCGAAGGCCACACCTGGGAAACTAATGAATATTCTGTAAGACCCTCCCCTGAGACCTCCCTAGGACTCCCGCCAGCAGAGAGAGAAAAACCCTCCAAACAAAGGCCCAGCACGCCCGGCCTCTTCTCGGGCATGGACTGTTTGCTTTCTCTCTCCTCAACTCTCAGGGTCCCCACAAGACTTGCTCTCTGGGGTGTAGCAGGCAGCAGCAGTTCATCCCAAGCTGACCCCAGCTGAACCCGTCTCCAAGGCCCCCCTTCCTGACTTACCAGTGAGTGGCTCACTCCTCTCCCTGTCACTTGTGCTTCCCAGTGAATTCACGCAGCCCAGTGTGGCTCACTTCTTTCCTACTCTTTACAGAGCTAAGCACAGCCCCGTCTGGCTCACTCCTGCTGTGACTTCTACCTAAGCCTTCCTGTCTCTGACCCAGCTCTGATGAACACACTCACAATCACCTGCACTCGCATTGTGAAATCTTTCCCGCACGCGGTCAGGAACCCACACCCTCCGGGCCGGCCTCAGCAGACCGCTCCGCCCAGTGTCCTTCTGGTGACAGAAGGGGACCTGGAAGTCTTACTCCTGCTCACCCTCTGGACCAGGTGACCTACCCCTGCACATCCGTCGTTCCCGAGGCCAGGGCTACACAGAGGTGGCGAGCACGGACACGGCCTGGCTCTCTTGCGAGGTCTACGTCCCTGGCTTCTTGAGGTTAAACGTTAGTCTGTCTCAGGCTGAGAGGGAACAGGGAGAGTCTCGCCATGAGGCCCAAGACAGCCGTCGGGCTCTGCCTGAAGCCGCAGGTGTGTGCTTTTCTGCACTGAGCTGAGCTTCAAAGCTTGTCACCATTTACTCTTCTGTTAAGAGCAAACCTCACTCCTCTGTTCTGAGGTCTTCACAGAAGTCACTCTCCACTGCAGAAAGGCAACTGCACCCCCGCCAGGCGGCCTCTGATGGTCCCCCCACCCGGAGCCCGAGGTCTGTGATCGAGGCCTCGCCATCCCAAAGGGCTACCGCTAAGGTTCAGCTCCTTCCGAGAAGAAAGTGCAATTGCTGCTCAGGAAACACAAAGCAGCCACTTACCTGAGAGGAGGCCGCCCGAGTGTCTGACAGCCACCGCGCTGCAGCCGCTCGGGTCTGATGCCGCCGGCGCCGGGTAGGTGCAGTCAGAGCAGGCAGATGCGTGCGTCCCGAGGTGGCTGCGGAGGCAAAACAGGAACCTCTGCGTGCAGGTTCTCCTTTCCGTCTCTGGCCCGCTACCCCGTTTTCGTGAATGCTCCCAGGGGAAATCCCTCTAGGAGAGCAGAAGCTCAAGCCCAGACCCTGAGGGTCCCTCCGCCAGGTCAGCAGCTCTCCGAGGGGGTCCCGAGTGGCATCGGCAAGCACCCCTGAGCGAGCAGTCAGCCTCGTGCACACAGCGTGCAATACATTGAAGATGAACACAGAACGTTTAGAATATACCCACCTCTCTGATCTCTCCCAGACACCCAGTGCCCCGCTCACCACCCACCTGCTGTTTCCTCTGCCTGCACGCATCCCCCAGAAGCCCGGGCGTGACCTGCACACCCCAGATAAGAACTCAAGGCTTCTTTGCTTCAAGGAATCTTTTGCTTTTCAATCACCGCTTCCCAATCAGTGTTCCCAGGCGCAGGCCTTCTCCCGCCGCCCCGCCGGGCGCGCCCGGTGCCGCTTGCTCTTCCCAAGGACTATGCCCGCGGGTCTCAGCAGCGGTGCTGGGAGCCAGCCTTTCCCTAATGCGCCTGCATGGCCCGCTGCACGCCACCAACACTGGGACCCGAGGGTTTAAAAATCCCTGAACCTTAGCAGCCGCTCCAGCCCCAGGAGCGGGGCCTCACTGCTCTGTCCGCGCAGGCCTCGCCGGAGAGCAGCTCAGGAGCCGCTGCTCGATGTGAAAGCCACAAACCTGCCCTTTCATACGGCGGTTCTCATCTCACATGTCAATATGCACCAGAAAGTGCCGAGACGGTCACTAACTGATGTGGCAAAGAGATCAAGGGCTACGGTGTCTGCGCGCACGGCACATCCTCCTACCGAGACAGAAACAAAACCGCAGGGAAATGGCAGTTCCATCCAACAGCGCAGCGCGGGCCTCGGGTGGAGCAGCCTCTTCGCTGCGAAGGCGCACGCGGTGTGACAAGATGGCAGCCTGGACCCGCCCCGTGGCTCTCTCCACGGCCCCTGGGACCCTAACGGAGTGACACCCAGAACCTGCCGTCTAGGGATGTGGCCCGTTTTCAAGGCAGGAACGTGCCCCTAGGAGCCCCCGTGCAGAGATGAGCTGCTTCCCAAGAAGCCGCTGGGCACAGGCTTGTGTGAGCTCACACTCTGATGGAATTAAGGGGTCAACGCACAAAACTCATCATGTCACGTAACCGCACAGAAAGGCTTCATCGGCCAGGGACTTCTGAAGGCCTTCAGCCCCCTGCAGACGGCAGGATTCAATTCCTCTTCTAGACCGGCCTGGTCTCTAGTGTGACAGAACCTCATGGGCATCGGGAAGAAAAAGAGGGAGACTGGCACCCCAGCCATGCCAGAGCCGCGGGTTAAAACCAGCCCTTTCCCTGCTTCCATCCTGGGGAAGCCGCTGTCCAGCTGCTCTGCTCCTGTGAGGGGAGCGGTGCCTGCCCCTCGGGGAGGAGGAAGCTGGTGGCCGTGCTGTGAGGTGAGCACAGGCCCAGGCAGCAGACTGAGCCACCAGCTGCTCTCCCCTGTGAAGGGCGCTGTTGTTCATTTCTGGAGGAAGGAACTGGTTCAGACCACGACCAAGGCCACAAAACAACATGACTGCGGAACCCCCAGGGCCTTTTGTCTAAGGTGACAGACATATCACACGGGCCTGCCCCCCACACAGGCCTGAAGGAAATGACAAGCAAACGCAGCGAAAACAGGTTCCTCCTTCAATGGGATGTGGACTTGGCGGGGTTCCCGTCACAGCAGCTCGCTGTCGGAGAAACGAGGGCCCACAGAAAGGCCGCCTCGCCGTGAGAGCTCTATCTGGCAGTCCCCCCGTGGCCACGTGATTTCTTACTGTTCACACTGCTCTCCTCTCCGAGAGCGGCCTCTGACAACCACCGCCCCACCAAGCAGGCCCAGATGGAGGTGTAACCGCTGGAAATATAACCTGCGAACCCTGCCTTGCCACTTCGACCTCCTCGCCCGACCAGGGTCCATCGTGATGTCTACGAACCCATCAGACTCTCATCTGTGGACCAGGATAGCAAAAGAGGGCGGGGCAAGTCCAAGAGGCAGAGCTAACAACCCACCATTTATAACCAGATCTGGGCAAAAACTGTAAAGGTGGTTTTTCATGACGTCCAGTGTACGGTGCCGTCCTAGGGACACCTCCCGCCACCTGGGAGGCGCGTGGAGGGACCGCCCTGTGAAAACGAAGATGGGAGGAGGCACCGTTTCGCTGTCAGAACCGAGACGTGAACCCATCGCTCTGGCACAGGGGGCTGCCTGTCGTCCTTCCTGATGGGCCCACACTCCCTAACGGCTTAGAGAAACCCCAGGCGGCGTCTGCAGGAAGTGGGGGCCGCTGGTGAAAGGCTTCGCGAGACCAGAAGGGGGAGTGTAGCTTATGCACAGCACCAGTTCCCTGTCTCGCACGTTACAGACCAACCGTCTGTCAGTGCCTCAGCTCACGCAGACTTGGTGCATTTTAGAAATCAAAGACGTTCTGAAGAGTAACACGGGTTAAAAGAATATTTCATTGTAAATAACCGGTAAAATTACTCTATACAGTCCCGCAGAATCTGCTGAAGGGTTTTTCTTGCCTCGGATCTTAAAAGTCAAGAAGGAAGCCAGAGGTAAGAGAGTGAAATGACAAACTGCGCCCGGCAGGACAAAAGGAAGGCCTCCCTCTGCCTCGCCGTCCCTGTCCCTTTACTTCGCTGGGGAGCCGGGTCAGAGCGTGGCTCCTGGTCCGACCACCAGGGAGGCAGATGCCGTCCACGCCACGTCGCCCACGTAACTGCCGATGCGTCGCTGAGCGGCGAGGGCAGGCCGTGTGCTCACTCACAGCTGAAAATGTTCCCGGAGCAAAACCAGAGAACGCTTATCCCCAACGCGTCCCGTCCGCCAGCACATCAGGAACCCCGAGCTCCATCTCCTTCCAAATAAAAGGCTCTGGCATCAGCAGTGTGGCTAACAGGTAGGGCTCTCCCTCAAAAAAAGAAAGAGAAGGTGTAATACATCTAGAGCACGGCGAAATAAAGTCTCTCTCCTCAGGAAAAGGGTTCCTTCATTCGATTAGAGGATGTGTGACTAAGGGGGTCATTAGGAGTCTCTTCTGCAAGTTTCTGAGCAGTTCATAAATACAACAGAAATCGCCAATCAGTAACTGGTTCCTAAAGTCTTTACTGATGGGTTCCAGAACCTCCGTCCCGACTGTCCGGCCGGCTCCACTCCTCCGAGGGCTTCCGTGCCGGGGGCGATACTTCTCAGTGATTCGGTGATTCTCCTGACGTTCTGCAAACTTCCCTCAGTACGTGTCCTCATAGTCTGAGTCCTGGAGAGGAAAGGGCAGTGGCTGTGTGAGTACGGGAAGTATCATTAGAGTCAGAATTTAGCCAATGGCCACACATTAGGACCCCCCAAAGGAACCCAGTTTGGGGCAACATCAACATGAGGTGGCACTGGCTCAACCCACCTACATGGTCTCATGGCGAATTTCTGCTTTGAAACCCTAAGCGTTCCCTTTTCCTCGGTGAATACTTTTTAAAACCTCAGCACTCATAGGAAGGCGCCCAGAGGCTGCAGAACATGCAGGGCTGTGGCCTGGCGTTTAGGCCAGGAGTCAGGCTCCCTCTGAGTTTCAATCCCTTGCTGGCTGGGTGACCTTGAGTCGCACTCTTTAACTTCTCTAAGCCTCAGTTCCCTCATCTGTAAAATGGGGATAATAAAAATACTGACACCACATAGAACAGCTCCGAAAACGGCATGAGACGATGTCTGTAACTCACCAAACACTGCCTGGCTCTTGGTAAGCTAAGCACCCGTATTCCAACTTGTACTCACTGCTTTGAACCTGAAGCGGGCCGTTTGGCGCTCCCAGCACCCCACACCTCTGCAGGCCATTCATTCTCCTGTTCTCCTAGATGACTGCGCATACCTTCCCCTCTCCCGGACCTCCAAAACCGCTTCCTCACTCTCTTTGCAGCTGATGATCTTGCTTCCTCCCATCATGGGAACAGAGAAGCAGTCGGTAGTGAACTTCCGCAAGCTCCCATCACCATAGTTACCGACCCCCGCATCTAGGCCCACCTACTTGCCCTTCCCAGCTCTGCTGAAGGATATACTGCCCTGCTCTTATCTAAGCCAATGTCTTCACTGGCGCACCAGCGCCTGGAGTCCTCCAGGGCCCTTACCTCTCAAGGGCAGAGTCTATTTTTCCTTCCTGCCGCTTCCTCTCCTCTCACATACAAATGTGCTCTCAATTCTCCCATCTTAAACGGAAAGCAACTCTCAACACCCACTCCCTCACCTAGTGCCCGATTTCGATGCCTCCCTCCACGGAAACCCCATGAAACACTGTACACTCAGTGTAACCAGCAACATGCTGGTCCAGCTTTCACCCCACTTTTCCCTGAAGCTGCTTTAGCCAAAGTCACCCATCACCCCCACAACCCAGGTCATCCAAGAATCAACGCTCGTCGAAACCGGTTTGGCTCAGTGGATGGAGCGTCGGCCTGCGGACTGAAGGGTCCCGGGTTCGATTCCGGTCAAGGGCATGTACCTGGGTTGCGGGCACATCCCCAGTGGGAGATGTGCAAGAGGCAGCTGATCGATGTTTCTCTCTCATCGATGTTTCTGACTCTCTGTCTCTCTCCCTTCCTCTCTGTAAAAAGTCAATAAAATATATATTTAAAAAAAAAAAAAAAGAATCAACGCTCATGTCACTCAACCCAACTCAGAGCGACTGGCACCCCCGTTCTCTTTCCCTTTTCAAACACTCTTCACTGGGTCCCCGGAGTCCACTCTCCCGGTACTCCCGTACCTCAGTGCACAGTCCTTCCAGCCTCCTTTGCTGACTCCCCTTCCTCTCCCGACTCTATCCGCCTTGGAGAACCCCAGGCCTCAGGCCTTGGGTGTCCACTCTCTCTATACTCATTTCCAGGGTGGAAACAGCTCTCCCAGTCTCTGTCTGCTATTGACACCTACACCTGTATCACCGGTCTAGACCTCTCTTCCGAACTCCACACCTAGAGAACCAACGGCTACTCCACATCTCACCCTGGGTGTTTAACAAGTGTTTCAAACGCCATCCACCCAAACCAGGCTCTGGCTCTTCCTCCTAGA
The DNA here is from genome assembly GCF_028538775.1 of Myotis yumanensis. Lineage (NCBI taxonomy): Eukaryota > Metazoa > Chordata > Mammalia > Chiroptera > Vespertilionidae > Myotis > Myotis yumanensis. The sequence goes on from NW_027223761.1 coordinate 82,446,522, forward strand.
GCTGTTGCCCCTCAGAGTTGTACATGCTAGAAAGCAGCAACTCTGTTCTACTCCTTGTTCAAGTCCAGGGCCTTGACTCCTCATTCTTTCACACAGACATGCAACCCACCAGTAACGCCGCTGGCTTTACCTTCAAACTATAACCAGAACACAGTCACTTCTCACCAACCCCACCCTCTCCTCTCACTGGCACTGCTGCTAAAGCCTCCTAACCGGGCTCGCTGGTTCCTTCGTGGTCCCTTACCACCTAGGCTCAACCCAGAAGCCAGAACGAGCCTTTTATTTTATTTATTTTTTTTAAATATATTTTATTGATTTTTTACAGAGAGGAAGGGAGAGAGATAGAGAGTTAGAAACATCGATGAGAGAGAAACATCGACCAGCTGCCTCCCACACATCTCCCACTGGGGATGTGTCCGCAACCCAGGTACATGCCCTTGACCGGAATCGAACTTGGGACCTTTCAGTCCGCAGGCCGACGCTCCATCCACTGAGCCAAACCGGTTTCGGCAGAACGAGCCTTTTAAAACATACATCAGTTCACAATCTGTCAAAAACCACCAATGGATTCTATTTCATTAAAAACAAATGTCCAAGTCATTACAATCCCTACAACGGCTACAGAAATGACATTATGTCTCTGAAGAAAAAGGGGTGGGCAAAAGGAGCTTCACAGTGGTGAGCACATAAAACAGCTTATTCTTGTATTATTATTTATCTACTAGGTGTGATAGTCTTACTATTTTTTATATCCTTACTTTTGATTTATCTGTTAGGTAATAATGATGGCTGGTAATTTCAACAATGACCAACAAAAGTGGAAACAAACATCATGGGGGTGCCAGAAGGAGAAGACAGAGATCAAGAAATTGAAAACCTATTTGAAAAAATAGTGACAGAAAAGTTGCTTAACCTGGTAAAAGAAATAGACTTACAAGTTCAGGAAGCACAGAGAGGCCCAAACAAGAGGAACCCAAGGAGGCCCACACCAAGACACAGCATAATTAAAATGCCAAGGGTTAAAGACAAAGAGAGAATCTTAAAAGCAGCAAGAGAAAAGCAGTTCATTACCTGCAAGGGAGCCCATATGACTGTCAGCTGACTTCTCAACAAAAACTATGCAGGCAGAGGCCAGGGCAAGAAATACTCAAAGTGATGGAAAGTAAGAACCTACAACCATCAGACTGTCGGCACCTGGGAAATGCTGCTCTCACTCTGATGGGGACACAGCTACTGGGAGGCCCCAGAGACCAGAGGAGGGACTTGAACCTCCTCCGTGCAGAGCTCGGTCTCCTTGGGAAGGAAAAGAAGAGGCTCCGGGTTGACGTGTGGTGGGAAGTAGAGAGGAGCCGGCGTTTGCACCGTCCGCAGTCACGTGCAGACGTGATGGAGGTGTCACACGGGCTTTCCTGACAAGATGAGGTCTGTGCACACGCACTGCCCCATCAATGTCGATTCAGGAGGATGGCTCTCTTGTGGAAATCAGAAGTTTCTTGGGGGGAAAGTACACCCACAGGGGTCAAATGGGGTCAGGTGTTGCTTGTTCAGTATCTCAAGCCCAGAAAGATTAGTCGATTCTTGAAGGAAATGACATTGGACTTGTATCAAATTCAGCTGCTTTGATTCAGCGAGCCACAACAGTTAAAGCAAGATCAGAAAATGTTTGGATGGTATCTATGTTTCTTTAAAAAGGACCAGTTCCACGGGCTGATGAATAAGATCTAAGTTGTCCAGCTATAGAAACAGCAAGATGCCAGGTGATTCCTCAGACAATTTGCAATTATTTTAAAGATGCAATGCCCGGCCGGTGTGGTTCAGTGGCTAAGCATCACGGTTTGATTCCCGGTCAGGGCACATACCTGCGTTGTGGGCTCGATCCCCAGTGTGGGGCGTGCAGGAGGCAGCCAATCAATGATTCTCTCTCATCATGGATGTTTCTATCTCTCTCTCCCTCTCCCTTCCTCTCTGAAATCAATAAAAATATATATTTTTTTAAAGATGCAATGAAAGCCATGTAATGAAGGAAAAACCCAAGGGTCTGCAGAAAAGTTCGATTCCGGGCTCTGGATGCAGCCGGTCCAAGTCTCCTAGAGTGAGCGCAAGGCAGAGGACACCCTCCATCAGCAGGTCCCCTGTCACCAGCGGAGACTGCGCGGCGGAGCCCCTACCCCAGTCCAAAGCCACCACTCTGTGCCCAGGAGACAGAAGACAAAACACAACCGTTAGAGCTGAGGGGTCCCCTGAACCCGAACAGACCTCGGTTGCCACCATGCTCTGGACCTACCGGCACGACCCTCTGCGGCCACCGAAGGCAAAGGGTCCCCGTAAATGAGCCAAGAAGTGACCCAGGAACAGGGCACAGAAGAGGGGCGTGGCTTACCAAGCACTCGGCACAGCGGACGCAGAGCCTGGCCATGCAGTCGCCCTCCTCTTGGTCAGTGCTGCAAAACAGGACACCCCCCCCCCCCCCGAAACCATCACTGGCTCCGCACGGCACAGCAGGCACTGAGGTCCACAGCTCTGCTGTCAGACCCGGCTCTGCCGTCTTCGGCAGGGTGCCTGGCAGGTGACTTCAGCTCCGGCACTGTTTCCTCATCTATAAAATGCAGATATTAGCCTGGCCGGCAAGGCTCAGGGGTTGAGCGTCAACCTATGAACTAGAAGGTCATGGTTTGATTCCCCGTCAGGGCACATGCCTGCGTTGTGGGCTCCATCCCCAGTGTGAGGCGTTCAGGAGGCAGCCGATACATGATTCTCTCTCGTCATTGATGTTTCTATCTCTCTCGCTCCCTTTCTCTCTGAAAACAATTTTAAAAATGTATTTTAAAAAATTATTGGCTTTAAAAAATAAATAATAAAATGCAGATATTACATCTAGGCTTAAAGCACAGTGGTCAGGAGTAAATAAAAAACAAATACACATCAAACACATACCACAGTGCCTGGCACATAGTAAGTGCTCAATAAACGGGAGCTGGTCACAGCCACTCCTTTAGAAATGTACGAGCACCAGGCATGCCTGAGGCCTCGTGCCGGGCGGGGGACAAGGCCATCGCTAGAGCACAGCCCCTGGGAGTGTCCCGCCTCCTGGGGCGAGAGGCCTGCTGAGCCGTAGAAGCTCGCTCTCATGCAAGGCCACCAGGGTTTGAACAGTGGAGGTAACCGCCGTGGAGCAGAGAGGATGACTCCCCCTCCCTGAGACTCAGGAAAACTCAAGAGAAGGGACGTTGCCACTGGGTCTTGGAGGGTGAGGAAGAGCGTCCCAGCGAAAGAGGGAAAGGAGGAGGGGCCCAGGGGAGAGGGAGGGTGTGGCGGGAGACGGGGTGCCCGGAGTGCAGCTTGCGGAGAGAAGACAGAAGCTCGCTGTGGCTGGAACGTGGAGCACACGCACGGGAAGTGGCCGGGGACACAGCGGCTGTGGGAATCCTGCTGGTTCTGAAGGAAGGAGGCATCTACTTCACAATTTAAGTTCAGAACCAAAGGACCCATCGTCCGATTTCCAGAGCAGGAAGCTCGTACCTGCTATCACCCCACCTTTCCCCCAATCTGCCCCCAGGCTTCACTTTCGGCCTCCCGTCCCGTCCAGTACTGCTCCCCAGAACTAGCCTCTTCGAGGGAAGAGTTCATAAGCCAAACCGAGAAGACAAACATCACGTGGTCTCACTGAGGAACCTAATGAACAAAGGACTTGACCAACCAAATAAGACCCGAAGCAGGAGGCCTGGGACAACTGGCACAGCTCGATGTGGGTGGGGCGAGAAGAGACAAACCCAAGGACTTACGTACTTACATGCATAGCCCAAGGGGGGGGGGGGGGGGTGGAGATATCTGTAATACTATCAACAATAAAAAATATATTAAAAAGAAAAAAAAAGGACATTTCACCAGCAGAACTAAGCTTAGCTGGGAGTAAGAAAAGCAAGGATGCAGGGGCCTGGCACCGTCCACAAGGCAGGGATCTGAGAGGGTTAGGGTTCACCGCTCGGGGCTCCGGCTGCACTTACTCATCTGAAACCTCGATGGACGACTTCTTGTAGCCGGACTTGCTCCTCTTCCTCAGCCCCGCAGACTTCCTCACCATTCTCACCAGCAGCAGAGCCACCACCACCGCCGAGGGGACGAAGACGAGGATGGAGAGGAGAGCCACGGAGGACAGCATGGTGCCGAAGCCTGCGGGAGGAGCAAGCAGAGGAGGCCCTGCAGACATGTTCCTTTGACATGAGATGGGTCTCACTTTTGCACTCACACTTTTCTCGTAACAAAAGGAATAGATTCAACAGACAGAAAGGTAAGAACTAAACACGCAAAACGGGTAAAAGCTTACCCGGAATCCTACTACCTAGAGCAGTGATGGCGAACCTTTTGAGCTCGCATGTCAGCATTTTGAAAAACCCTAACTTAACTCTGGTGCTGTGTCACATATAGAAATTTTTTGATATTTGCAACCATAGTAAAACAAAGATTTATATTTTTAATATTTATTTTATATATCTAAGTGCCATTTAACAAAGAAAAATCAACCAAAAAAATGAGTTCCCGTGTCACCTCTGACACGCGTGTCAGAGGTTCGCCATCACTGCCCTGGAGTAACGCTTTGTCATCTACCCGTCCCATCTGCTTCCTAAGACACGTGACTAGGGTTTGCAATAGGGAGGCCAGTGTGTGTTTTTAAAAGTGTGAGTCGTATTTTACGTATCATTCCCAACCCCTAGTTACTCACTGCACAAGTACCTTATATGTCAGTAAAGGTTCCTTCCAGATCTGACCTTTTGTAAAAACATTTTTTATTGGCTTTTAGAGATAGAGGAAGGGAGAGAGATAGAAATAGAGACAAACATCGTCAATCGGCTGCCTCCTGCACTGGGGACCAAGCCCACAACCGGGGCATGCGCCCTGACCGGGAATCGAACTGGTGCCCTCTTGGCTTCTGGGTCGACGTTCAACTGCTGAGCCACACCGCCAGGCGAGACCTTTTTAATGGCTGCGTAGTATTCTATCGCCCTGTGTAGTTTATGGACTCAGTCCTCGAGTCCTGAACATTCAAGTCACCCCCATTCTCTGAAGTTATGAATGACGTTATGATGATCATCCTTGTACATAAACCTTCATGTTGAGCTCTATTTCTTTAAGGGAACTTTTTAAACAGAATTCTAGATGGAAGAGTGCGCACCATTAAGACACCCGATTCACACTGCCAGCTGTCTTCCAGAGACACTGTGTCCCTTCTGCTCCCACCACCAGGAGGAAGGTGCTCAGGTCTTTGAAATGTATGGGTGATTGTCTTTAAAAAAATCATATAGTCCAGTATCTCTAAGCCTTCGGTTCAAATCCAACCAAGGGCTGGGATGCCACTTGTCCCCGGGAAGTGAGGCAGATAAAAAGGGAGTCCTCAGCCTGTTCTCCTGTCACTGAAAGGCAACTGCTGGTCTTCACAGCACAAAGGCGCTGCCTCCACCACGGGGCGGGGGGACCCTCCACCACGGGGCAGGGGGACCCTCCACCACGGGGCAAGGGGACCCTCCACCACGGGGCGGGGGGGGCCCTCCACCACGGGGCGGGGGGACCCTCCACCACGGGGCGGGGGACCCTCCACCACGGGGCGGGGGGGCCCTCCACCACGGGGCGGGGGGGGCCCTCCACCACGGGGCGGGGGGGGCCCTCCACCACGGGGCGGGGGACCCTCCACCACGGGGCGGGGGGACCCTCCACCACGGGGCGGGGGGACCCTCCACCACGGGGCGGGGGGACCCTCCACCACGGGGCGGGGGGGGCCCTCCATCACGGGGCGGGGGGGCCCTCCATCACGGGGCGGGGGGGCCCTCCACCATGGGGCGGGGGGACCCTCCACCACGGGGTGGGGGGACCACGGGACAGGGGGGCCTCTTCAGGACCCAGGCAAGCACATGTCTCATCACTGAGGATGAGAACACATTAGGGAAACCAGATGACTTCTGCTTCACAGAGATAACCATCCTCCGTTTACTCAAGGATTTGTCACACATTGTTCACAAGACCCCTGGTCACCTGGAGTCTAAAACAACAAAGAGAAATGGAGAGACTATGGCAATATCTGAAGAAAGACTTCAGTTTGGCCCTAGGCAGTGTGGCTCAGTGGATACAGCATCGGCCCGAGGACTGCAAGGTCCCAGGTTCGATTCTGTTCAAGGGCTCATGCCTCGGCTGCAGGCTCGATTCCCGGCCCCAGTCAGGGCACCTGGGGGAGGCAACCAATCGATGCATCTCTCTGATGCGTCTCTCTCACATCGATGTCTCTCTTTCTCTGTCTCTCCCTCCCTCCTTTCCACTCTCTCTGAAAGTCAATGGGAAAATATCCTCGGGTGAGGATTCACAAAAGAAGGAAAAAGAACAACGTCGGTTTGCAGAATAAAGATTAAAAAGTGCATCCTAATGGACAACTCAACTGGCTTAAGACAGGTGGCTCCGCTGTCATGGTCTCTCCCCAGAGCGCAGCCCCACACCCTCAGGGGCTGGAGGAGGCTCACCCCTCTCTGACTGTGAGCCCCTCAGGGGCTGGAGGAGGCTCACCCCTCTCTGACTGTGAGCCCCTCAGGGGCTGGAGGAGGCTCACCCCTCTCTGACTGTGAGCCCCTCAGGGCGGTGGGCTCACCCCTCTCTGACTGTGAGCCCCTCAGGGCGGTGGGCTCACCCCTCTCTGACTGTGAGCCCCTCAGGGCGGTGGGCTCACCCCTCTCTGTGACGGTGAGCTCCGTTGCGGGAATGTTATGGTGCACGTCTGGGGGGTTCTTCACGGCGCAGCTGAAGGTCCCGTTGTCCCTGGTGGTGGGGTTGCTTATGCTTATGGACGCGTCCCCTTTGTACACGTCTCCGACCCAGGAGATCCGGTCGCGAAACGTGCCTGCGGTGCTGGGGTACTGGAAGGACTGGTAGTGGAAAATCTAAGAAAGCAGCACAGGAGAGAAACAGTTAATTCGAAAAATGCAACGACGGAAACGCAAGGGAAAGCTTAGAGATCTCAAGTAAAATAAGGTGTGTCAGAGGTCTTCTCCATTGCGCACTGTTTTATTCTTGGTTTGCCTCCATCCCGTAGGTTCACAGAGGCCAAGGAAACAGAGGCAGGCCTGACGGAAGGCTTCCCCCGCACCCTGGAGCCTCTTCTACGTCTCCCTCAAGTCCTGAAGCAGGAGCTCTCAAAGGGCGGGCGGTCTCGCCTCCGAGGCCACGGCAATGTCTGGAGACAGTTTTGCTTGTCGCAACAGGGGGAGTGCTGCTGCCATCCAGTGGATGGAGGGCAGGATCTTACTAAAATCCTACGATGGCCTGGCCGGCGTGGCTCAGTGACTGAGCATTGACCTATGAACCAGGAGGTCACAGTTCAATTCCCAGTCAGGACACATGCCTGAATTGCAGGCTCGATCCCCAGTGTGGGGCGTGCAGGAGGCAGCCGATCTCATCATGGATGTTTCTATCTCTTTCTCCCTCTCCCTTCCTGTCTGACATCAATAAAAAATAGATTTAAAAACAAAAATAAAATAAAATCCTATGATGCACAGAAGAGCCTCCACCACAAAAGGTCCTCCAGCTCAGAACGGCAGCAGTGCCAAAGTCGAGAAACCCTTTTCCAAAGTAGCATCTAATCCTATATAATAAAAGGCTAATATGCAAATTGTCCCCTCAACTGGGAGTTCGACCAGGGGGTGGGGCCGGCCAACCGCCGGAGACCCCTCCCCCCTGCCAGCCCAGCCCCATCTGCCCGATCTGGGCGGGCAGGCTGGGCCCCACCCATGCACAAATTCGTGCACCAGACCTCTAGTCTTCGTCTAACACTGTAGGGTTTACAAATGACTCCTATGCATTTGCCCATTTGAGCCTCATAACAACTACATTTGGGGCAAGTATAATTCTTCCAAATTTATAGAAAGGAAAACAAGGTCCAGAACAAAAAACTAAGTGAGTTCTCAAAGGCATATGGCCAGTAAGTGAAAAAGGGGGATTTCTGTATATTTTCAAAATCACCAGGAGGATATGATATAACCAAGCCTCCCTCAAGTTACCTATCTTGGCAATTAACAAAAGCCTGGCTGATGCATGATCAGCACTCAGTCCCACTTGTGGCCAAGGGCAGAGGGAAGTAAGGCATGTGCTGAATTACAACACCGCTGCCTCAGGAGGGTGACTGGACGCTTCCTAGCAAAGCACCTACGTACACCTGCTGGTGGCCCGGCAGCTCCTGCGACACCACACGATCGTCTCAGGCGGGGGCTAGCTGTCCCCTTTCTCTGCTTACTTGGCACCTCCCCACTTCGGAACCACTGCCCAATTGTGAAGAGCAACTTCCCAGAGAAGATGCTGAATCACTTATGGGTCCCTTGTTCATGCATTCATCCAACAACTACGTACTGCACACCCACTGTGTGCTATGCCAAAGGAGATAATGGGAGCCACAGAAGCACGGGCCCTGCTCTCATGGAGTCTGCAGTCTGGTGGGAAACACAGGCATTAATAAATAACAACATGCGTGCTCTGTGTTCCACAAAGGGACACAGAGAACGCCTACTGCTGCCCTGGCCCGTGTGGCCCAGTGGATAGAACGTCGGCCTGCGGATCAAAGGGTCCCGGGCTCTATTCCAGTCAAGGTCACAAATCTCGGTTGCAGGCTCCTCCCCGGCCCAGGCCCTGGTCAGAGCGCATGCAGGAGGCAACCAATCATGCAGGAGGCAACCAATCAATGTGTTTCAATATTTCTCTCTGTCCTTCCCTCTCTCTTACACTTTCTGGGAAAATATCCTTGGGTGAGGATTAAAAAAGAAAAAGAATACCTACTGCTGATGATCAGCATCAACATAAAAGAAAGGGTCTGAAACTCCCTACTGACCAAACAAGGCCTGCTGTGCACTTAGAGATGGATGTGACCTCGAATTCCAAGTTCAGTAGAGGTGCAAATCCTGGTTAGTCTGCCAGGACGTAACTGCAGCATCACTTCATGTGCCTTTAAAGGCCCAGGAACTCCGAGCTGGTGAACGGGCTTCCTGACCAGCTCACAGGAAGCGCCACACAAGAACCCTTGCTGTTTGCATCTGAGGTTTCTGACCCAAGAAAATCCCCCTTGCTTCTTCTGTCCTACTTTTGGCCACGGGGGCAGAGCGAAACAAGGCCAGCCACAGTTTCCAACCACTCAAAATAAAGTGAACTATTTTAAGTTCAAAGAAAAAAAGGACCATGAATACAGCCTGGTTTCCTTCACCAGAGCCCCCGGCCTAACCCCAAGCTTCCTGGCATTCAACAAGGACTCCTAACACGAAATGCAAAGCTACACGTTAAAATCAATCGGAAAGTTTTCCCAATGAAGGAAAGCAGATTAAAGGGACTTCCAATACTACAGTCCTATACACAGCTGACACCCACATTCCTGACCGCAGCTACCCTGGGCTGAGGGTGCTGCTGGAGACATAACAAGGGGGTTTTGTTTGCTTGTTGCTGTTGTTAATCCTCACCCGAGGATATTTTTCCATTGATCTTTTATAGAGAGAGTGGAAAAGAGAGGAAAAGACGGAGAATAACATCGTTGTGAGAGAGACTCGTCCATTGGTTGCCTCCTGCACATGCCCCGACTAGGGCCCAGGCCAGGAGGAGTCTTTAACCGAGGTACGTGCCCTTGACCGGAATCGAACCTGGGACCCTTCAGTCCAAGGACCGACCCTCTATCCACAGAGCCAAACCAGCCAGGGCAAGAGAAAGGGCTTTTTAATTAGACCTCCACATGGGATCTGAACCATAAATGCAGTCTCTATGTGACACAAGGATACTGCTTCTACTATTAACAGACCATCTGTCACCGACAGCATCTGTCAGTCATCAAAGGAACCACCTAAATCAGTGCTGGGGTTTACACTACGGGCGCCGCCAGCGAATCCACAGAGCACAGGTCCAGAGCAGACACGCCCACTGAGGCCACCTGGGCGGCAGGACGTGAGCAGCTGGGAGAGAGGGATGCCTGCGCTGGGACCCAGAGAACCTTTCTCCCCACCGGTCCTGCAGGACCACTGAGCACACGGAACCTGAAAACGAAGCTACGAAGCCAGGCCAACAGAAACCACCAAGAGGGAGCATGTCCAGCCACATGTCCTCTGAACTTCGGACAAGCTTTTTCCTGTCGCTTATTTGCAACTCTTGCAGCGAAGAATGAACAGCCTCACGTGACCCAGTGACGGTCGGGCAGGTGACGCACATCCTCCAGTCTGAGACGGACGGCGGAGGGGCGCCTGGACTCGGGGTGAAAGGGTCCCCGGCTGCGGAGCACAGGAGACGCGAGGACAGCTGTTTGCCACACACTTACTGACTCTGTGCGGCTGCTGCTGGGGGGGCGGTAGGTCCAGTCTATGGTGAGCTTGTCAGTGACAGACGAAGTCGACTTGAAAATGCATTTCAACTTGATCTTCTCTCCAACGTAACCCCGGACATGTGCATCCACTTTAATCTCCAAGGTGAGGACCGTGTGAACACCTGATCAAAGCAAGCCAGACATTGGGAATGTGTTCATTTGGAATATAGAGATGACTGAACGATATAAACGTGCTACTTATCGTTTTTCAGGCTCTCATAAACACCATCGCAACGAACACCTCCCCGTACCAGCCCGGGGGACCAGGCGGACATCCGCATCCATCACGGCAGTGTTTTTGTCGTTTTACAGTATGAAGTCGTAGGAGGAATGCCGGGTGAAACTGTAAAAGTGGGTTTTCCCAAACACAGATGCGTGGCTGGACTGGTGCGAACAAGTGGGTCAGCCCACAGCACGCCAAGCGGCACCACCACCCACGCCCCTCACACTCCTCCAGGAACATGTCGCTATTGTGGTCTGAGGGACTTCCCCCAGGACAGCGTGGCTGCAACCTGCAGCTGCCACTGCCTCAACCACCGGCACAGTGCGAATAGGGAAAAAAAAAGCAGGACTTTATTTTTTGGTTTGTGTGTGTATGTGTGTTTTGTTTGTTTGTTTTTCAAAAAATCATATAAAACTGCCCTAAGGTTCTATCTAGCTCTGTTTTGGTTTTTCGGTCTTAAAGCTGGTTAATGACTCACACATCCACTAAAAGTAAACCAGGGCACCCTAGCCGGTTTGGCTCAGTGGATAGAGTGTCGGCCTGCAGGCTGAAGGGTCCCGTGTTCGACTCTGGTCAAGGTCACAAGCTTGGGTTGCAGGCTAGATTCCCAGTGGGGGGCCTGCAGGAGGCAGCCAATCAACGATTCTCTCTCATCATTGATGTTTCTATCTCTCTCCCTTTCTCTTCCTCTCTGAAATCAATAAAATATATTAAAGAAAAGAAAAATTTAAAAGTAAACTAGGGGGAGGGAAACAAAACAACCTAATGCATTCTAAAATCTATCTATCTACAGGCAGTCCTCGGGTTACGTCGGACTCAACGTACGTCGTTTCATGGTTACATCGCCAGCTCCCACCTAAACTAATAAAAGGGAAATATGCTAATTAAACCGGGAGACCTTCCAGACAAAGCCATGGTGGAGGGGCCGAGGCAGAGGCGGTTAGGGGCAATCAGGCCAGAAGGGGAGGGCAATTGGAGGAGAGCAGGCCGGCCGGGGGTGGGGGTAGTTGGGGGTGAGCAAGCCAGCAATGGGGGGCAGTAGGGTCCATTCAGGCCGGCAGGAAGGGCAGTTGGGGGCGAGCAGGCCGACAAGCAGAGTGGTTAGGGGTGATCAGGCAGGCAGGCAGGTGAGCAATTAGGAGCCAGCGGTCCCGGATTGCGAGAGGGATGTCTTACTGCCACAGGGATCGGGCCTAAACTGGCAGTCGGACATCCCCTGAGGGGTCCCAGATTGGAGAGGGTGCAAGCCAGGCTGAGGGACACCCCCCACCACTCCATGCAAGAATTTCATGCACCAGGCCACTAGTTTATAAAAAAAAAAAGTTGCATCATTTCAACATATGTACATATGTGCTTTATGTTTTTTTTTATTTATTTACCACAAGTAAAGGTCAGGAATTGTTATCTTTCTTTTAAATTTTTTTTACTGTTTCTCTTCATTACCGCTGTGTATGTGCTCCATGTGAGTGACGTAGGTGCTTATGTAGGTGGGTTCTGACTTACTGCGAAAATTGCGTCACATCGCACCATAGGAACGGATCTCTGACGTAACCCAAGGACCTACCGTACATAAAACCCTAATATGCAAATAGATCGAACAGCAGAACCACCGAACAACTGGTCGCTATGACGTGTGATGACCACCAGGGGGTGCGCGTGGAATATGGCTGGCGTCAGCAGCAGGCAGCAGAGCACACCACATGGCAGGCATCAGCTGCGACGGGGTGGTGGAGCAGGTGAGTGGGGGCGCCAGACCAAGGCGGGGCGCCGGTCACTGTCATTGGGGCGAGCCTCTGGTGGTTACTGAAAATTCTTTGCTCCCATGTGCTACAGTTCTGCCCAATGCTCGCACCTGCTGCCAGCGCCAGCCCCACTCACACCTGCTGCCAGCACCCGGTGCCGGCCCTGATCACTCGGCACTGTCTGCGGGTGCAAGCAGCAGCTGCTGGCCCCAGTCGCCCCTTAGGGCTTCTCCACCTCCCCCTGCTCCTGAGGGGCAATCAGGACTGGCAGCCACCTCTTGCACCCGCTGCCAGTGATGGCCCCGCTTATACCCGCAGCCGGCCCTGCTCACACCCGCAGTCCGTGCCGGAGCCGCCACTCACACCCACTGCTGGCACCCAGTGCCAGTCCCAATCGCTTGGTGCCGTCAGCAGGTGGAAGCGGCAGCCGCTGGCCCAGATTGTCTCTGAGGGCTCCTCCACCTCCCCCTGCTCCTGAGGGGTGATCGGGGCAGCAGCTGCCACTCGCACCCACTGACGGCGCCGGCCCCACTCGCACCTGCTGCTGGTACCAGCCCCCATCGCTCCGGCTGTCAGTGGGTGTGAGCGGGGCCGCCGCCGCCATTAGCACATGGGAGTAGCAGCAATGGGGGTGCCGGCAGACAGGGGACCAGGGGCCATGGCAGGAGGGGCCGGGCGGGGCACAGAGGATGGGTCAAGACCTGCCCCTGTGCCCACTGTGGCCCACAGTTCCTTTCAAGATACACAAATGCATGCACTGGGCCCCTAGTGTAAAAATAAAAGCCCTGGCCAGTTGCCCAGTGGTTAGAGTGTCAGCCTGCAGACCGAAGGGTCATGGGTTCGATTCCTCAGGTACCTCAGTTGTAGGTTCCCCAGCCCCCATTGGGGCAAGTGGGAGAGGCAACTGATGTGTCTGATAAACCAGGAGCCACAGTTCGATTCTCAGTCAGGACACATGCCGGTTGTGGGCTCGATCCCCCGTAGGGGGCATGCAGGAGGCAGCCGATGGATTGTTCTCTCTCATCATTGATGTTTCTTTCCCTCTCCCTCTCTCTTCCTCTCTGACATCAATAAAAATATATATTTTTAAAGTAAAAATAAGATATCATTTTTAAATTCTCTAGAGACTTACTCTTTCCAAAACCACCTCACATATCCAGCTCTGAAGCTCCACCCCCCACAAGAGTCGGCCCTTTCTTCTGACCGATCCCCTCTGCCTCGGAGAACAGTGAGCGGAACTCTGTCTCCCACGTGGGCGCCGGCTTTGAGGAAAGCAGCCGCTGGGGCTGTTTCTTGCTCCTTCTCTAGGCAATGGCCCAGGCTCTGGGCTCACAGAGCAGGAGGCTGAAGGCAGCAGCCACACATGACCCCAAAGCCAAGCTCCCCAGGCAGCAGCCGGGCGCATCCCGGCCCATCGCTCGCCGGCCGTGCCCTTAGCAAGTTACTTTCCTGCTTCAGTTCCTCGCTCTGTGGGGATGATCACAGCACGTCTCCCAGCAGCTCGGGAGGAATACATGAGTTAAGACACGTACAGCCGGAGAAGCCCAACCCACCCAGAGCGAGTGCGCCACGCTCCATCAGAGCCTCCTCAGTCCTGCCCACGCTCCCAGACAGGCGGCCCCAGGCAGGCGTCCCAGCCAGGCCTGCCCTTCCGCTGCCTCAAGCCCTTCTTCCTGCTCCTCTCCAGACAATCCAGTCCGTTCACATTCCTCTGGAGGGAGGACACCAGGGCTGCTCACAGCTCTGCTAAGACCTGACCCGCCCCACGATGACAGTGAGGATGACAGTGACTTCTGGTTCGCCCACAGTGTCCTCTCTGCGGCCAGGCGCCCCCGTCGATGCCTCTGGGATGCAGTGCTGCCTGGAAGGCCTCCATCCCTCCGCCCAGCTCTCTCCGGGGGCCTCACCCTTGAGCCACCTTGAATCACTCAAGAAGCAGCTGAGAAAATGCCAGGTGGGAATGGATGGGTAAACTACGCTCTCCCGGACCCCAGTCCTTTCTTCTAAAGCATAAATGTAGCATTTTAACGTGTGGGTTTAGAACTAGACAGATTGGGGCTTCGATTTCTAGCCCAGCCACTTTTAGCTGTAAGACCTGGATCACAGTCACCTAATCTGCTCAAGCCTATTTCCTCTGTTGGCAAAGGGGAATAACAAGACCTACTTCACCGGATCGCGGGGAGGAGGCAATGAGATCAAATAATAACCACAAAACGCGCAACACAGCACCTGAAATAGAAGCTTTCCATGGAGGTTATTATCATTAAAATAAACGTCACAGGCATTCAAAACCCTCCAAGAATTCTCTATCGGGCTGTAGAATAAAATCCAAAGAGCGACACCCTGACTCAAACCTTTGCTTCTCCACCCCACCACCCACCCCCACCCACCCCTTTCCTGGCCCTGAACATCCTGCCATTTCCTACATGTACTGTTCTCCATTCACACTGTGTGCCTTGCCTTTGTCCGGAAGGATCTCCCCACCCCTACGAGTGCTGCCTGGGCTGCCCCCATCACACCAAGGTCACAGGCCTTCAAAACCCAGTCGAGCAGCTGCCCCCTTTGACTCCCGCCCGAAGGCCGAATGCAGCTCCCTGCATTTCTGAATGTTCTCACTGCATCGAGTACACAATGCTCCTCGAGAGCATACACCGCTGGTTAAACTGTTTCAAAAGACGGTTTCTTCTGGGGCGAAACACCGTTTACAGTGTTTCCAACATTCTCAACCCCTGCGCTCCTGGGCCTGTGGCTGATGCGCTCCTGGGCCTGTGGCCGGGGCGCTCCTGGGCCTGTGGCTGATGCGCTCCTGGGCCTGTGGCCGGGGCGCTCCTGGGCCTGTGGCTGATGCGCTCCTGGGCCTGTGGCCGGGGCGCTCCTGGGCCTGTGGCCGGGGCGCTCCTGGGCCTGTGGCTGATGCGCTCCTGGGCCTGTGGCTGGTGCGCTCCTGGGCCTGTGGCTGGTGCGCTCCTGGGCCTGTGGCCGGGGCGCTCCTGGGCCTGTGGCTGATGCGCTCCTGGGCCTGTGGCCGGGGCGCTCCTGGGCCTGTGGCCAGTGCACTCCTGGGCCTGTGGCCGGGGCGCTCCTGGGCCTGTGGCCGGTGCGCTCCTGGGCCTGTGGCTGGTGCGCTCCTGGGCCTGTGGCCGGGGCGCTCCTGGGCCTGTGGCCGGTGCACTCCTGGG
The DNA here is from genome assembly GCF_028538775.1 of Myotis yumanensis. NCBI lineage: Eukaryota > Metazoa > Chordata > Mammalia > Chiroptera > Vespertilionidae > Myotis > Myotis yumanensis. The sequence goes on from NW_027223761.1 coordinate 82,462,026, forward strand.
CCTGTGGCCGGGGCGCTCCTGGGCCTGTGGCCGGTGCACTCCTGGGCCTGTGGCTGATGCGTTCCTGGGCCTGTGGCTGGTGCGCTCCTGGGCCTGTGGCTGATGCGCTCCTGGGCCTGTGGCTGATGCGTTCCTGGGCCTGTGGCCGGTGCACTCCTGGGCCTGTGGCTGGTGCGCTCCTGGGCCTGTGGCTGATGCGCTCCTGGGCCGGTGGCTGATGCGCTCCTGGGCCTGTGGCCGGGGTGCTCCTGGGCCTGTGGCTGATGCGCTCCTGGGCCTGTGGCTGGTGCGCTCCTGGGCCTGTGGCTGATGCGCTCCTGGGCCTGTGGCCGGGGTGCTCCTGGGCCTGTGGCTGATGCGCTCCTGGGCCTGTGGCTGATGCGCTCCTGGGCCTGTGGCTGGTGCGCTCCTGGGCCTGTGGCTGGTGCGCTCCTGGGCCTGTGGCCGGGGCGCTCCTGGGCCTGTGGCTGGTGCGCTCCTGGGCCTGTGGCTGATGCGCTCCTGGGCCTGTGGCTGGTGCGCTCCTGGGCCTGTGGCCGGGGCGCTCCTGGGCCTGTGGCTGGTGTGCAGAGGGAGGAACTCCCACCACCGCACAGACAGTCACCGCAGAAACTCCTGAATCCACCCCCAGCGGAGCCCTGGATGAAGCCGGGGGCCCTCTAACCAGCCCTGGCCAGCTCCTCTGTCTGACTCTTCAAACTGCCTTCTCTCTCACCCTCTGTGCCCATAAATCCCTCCCTCTCAGAAGACAATGTCTCCTCTTCTTCAGGAAACTTAAGGCCATGAAAAGGGCCCAGCTGCTCACCTCCCCACATCTGCAACCATCCTTGCTTCCCACCTCCTTTTCCTCTGCAAAGCCAGCTCCTCTGCGCAGCCCTGCGTCTCCCTGCAGCCCTGCGTCTCCCTGCAGCCCTGCGTCTCCCTGCAGCCCTGCGTCTCCCTGCAGCCCTGCGTCTCCCTGCAGCCCTGCGTCTCCCTGCAGCCCTGCTCCAGCAGAAAGCCCTCTCCACCGCCTCCAGCCTCCCATTGGCGGAGGCGCTCCCTCCCTCAGCCTCTGAGCACACAGTCTCTCACCTTGAAACACAAGCGAACCAATAAATAGCAACGAACAGAACAACAATCACCTTTCCTTGCCCTGCAATACTATCGTTATCAACTACTGCTCTCTTTCCTTCCTAAGCCCGGGTCTACACCGCCATCTCCCTTTCCTCCCATCCCATCCACTTCCGGAACCTGAAAGCCCAAGCCGGACCCCCTACCACTTCTGGCAAAGGGCATCGGGTCTGACAACTGCAAAACACACGGAATTTTCTCTCCCGATTTTACTGGCTGTCTCCGCAGCAGCGACTACTTGACTTTCTCTATCCCAAGCTCCCAGGACAAATTCTCTCATTCATTCGCTCAACCTTCAAACATATATTTATTGAGCATCTGTTTTGTGCCACTTTCTCAGCAAGGAATTAAATGTGAGCAAAATAAATACACACCCAGGTTTGGAACTTAAAATACAGAAATTCAATACATTAATCAAATCATAATGACAAACTTCGGTAAGTACTATGAAGAAAAGACAAGAGAGTGGCTATGAAAACCCACCTGTGTGGTAGGGGAGCAGGGAGCGGCTAAGCAGGCATCCCTGAAAAGGCTACTTTTGAGATGAGTCCTGAAGGGCAATAAAGTGAGAGAGGGAGGGTGTTCCAGGCAGAAGGCACAGCATGGGGGAACTGAAATGCAGGCAGTATGGCCTTAACCCAAAGTGGGGAGAGGGGGAGAGAGACAGAGAAAGACAGAGAGAGACAGAGAGAGAGACAGAGAGAGATGAGGTGAGGCTAGGAGGTAAGCAGGAACCAGATCATGTAGGATCTTAGAAATTGAGCCCTTATTCTTAGAGTAAGGGGAAGCCATGGGAAATGAGCGATAAGAGACATGACAAGGTCTGCATTTGTAAGAATGCTCTAGGGAAGACAATGAGGAGGAGCCAAGAGGAAAGAGAAGATGACTTAGGAGGCCACTGCGATAGTCCAGTGAGGACCAGGGAGCTGGAACTACGTTGGTGGCCATGGGCATGGAGGGGAAGACGATACCTTCGAAGTAAAATCAGCCAGAACTGGTGACAGATCCGATGTGGATGCTAGAGAGAGAGAGGTGTCAAGGACGCTCTCAGGTTACTGACGTGGGATTGCCATTCGCTGACGCACTCAGGGAAGACTAGAAAAGTACCAAGCTTGGAAAGAAAGAAAACGAGTTTTATGTCAGAGAAGCTTAAGGTGCCTTGGATATATGTGAGGGATAATGTCAAGCAGGTAGCTGGTTGAGGGCGGGGTCAGCAAACTATGGCTCATGGGCCAAGTCAGCCCACAACATCCACAAAAAGACATCACACTGGCTCACTGCTGTACTGTCTCCGGGCGCTCTAGTGCTGCTCCGGCAGAACTGAGCAGTTAACTGCAAAAGACCACAAAGCCTAAAATATTTATTCTCTGGTCCTTTACAAAAGGTTGCCAACCTTGGTTTAGAGCAAAGAATGTGGATTAGAGTTACAACCAGAATCTCTTTAGTCTCCCTCCAACCAACTCTCCACACTGATTGTGTTACACACACACACACACATACACTTCTCCATCTCTGATCGTTTTTATAAAATCTCTTTCTAAGGCTCTTCCTTTCCTGCCCACCCCTTAATACTGGTGTTCCTTAGAGCTCCACCCTGAGCCCATGGTTCTTCACACAACACATTTTCCTGGATAATCCTGCCCACTTTTATAGATGCAACAACTGCCAACTGGCCAATAATTCCCCAACCTGTATCGCTAGCCACGACTGGCCTCTGGGTGCCCACGTGTGACTGGGCCTACCCCTGAGTACCGCCACGGCAGGACCTCAAGTGGAATGGAATGAACTTGGTTGTGAGTTCGATCCTTTCCCCTCCTCTCCTTTCCTGACAATACACAGACTTGCTCTGGATACCCACCCTTTCCCGTGTAGCCCTGGGGAAGATGCCTCGGGCGGACAGGACCCAGGCAGGACACAGGAGGCATATAAATGCTGAGATTTTGAAAAGCATATGGGCCACTTTTCAAAGGGACTTTTCAAAAGGTCAAGAAAGCCGACAAAGGCACAGCCCTTGGCCACCCAAGCCTGAAGGAACAAAGGAAGAAAATGGTGTTACCAGAGCCTGGTAGAGATGGCGTTACGGCCACCTACTAGGGGCTGCAGCCATGGAGGGCCTCGGCCACACAGGCCAGGGCACCACGGCAAGGAGGGAGCAGGGAAGAAACACCCTGATGTCTTTCACCTCCTGCCCTCCAACCTCCTGCCAGTGCCACCCAGTGACCAGACCTACGTGGAAGCCAACGGCAGAGAGCCCGGCTGGTGCTCTGAAGGGTCAGCCTTCCAGGGAGGAGAGAGCAGAGCGGGGAAGTGAATGGATCAGGTGAGCGGAGCAAATGAGGTATAACTAGCAACTGACCCTACCCCAGCCTGGGAGGTGGGGGCAGGACCAGATGGGATTAAAACAATCACTTCATCCAGAGGTGTGCTGGTAAACAGCTACAAGAAAAAAAATTCAAGCCCGGCCAGCATGGCTCGGCGGTTGAGTGTTGACCTATGAACCAGGAGGTCCCGGTTCGATTCCCAGTCAGGCACATGCCGGGTTGCAGGCTAGGTCCCCAGTGAGGGGCGTGCAGGAGGCAGCTGATCAATGATACTCTCTCATCATTGATGTTTCTCTCACCACCCCCTCCCTTCCTTTCTGAAATCCATAAAAAAAATTTTAAAAATTCAAATATGTAGGGTTTGACAATTTCTGTGTTAAAATATTCCCACATGGCTAATTTCAAGATACAAAGGTGAAGTCTCCGAAGGCTGTTAGGACGACATGTGCATACCGGCTCCTGACCACAGGGATGTCTGACCACATTTGTGCTTTGAGTTAACCCAGTAAAAATATGTTTCAGAACATTTGCTTGGCGAGTTATTTAATGCTTCCATGTCTTGTTTGTGTTCCTCTGTATGTCTGGAATCCTCATTCCCTATCTCTAAGTAACTTTCATGCTTCTTTTCAGATTTAATTTTGTCCTGGCCAGGTACCTCAGTTGGTTAGAGCGTTGTCCCCATACACCGAGGTTGCAGGTTCAATCCCAGTCAGGGAACATATAAAAATCAACCAACGAATGCATAAATACATGGAACAACAAATTGATGTCTCTCTCTCTCAAACATAAGTAATTTTAGACATGGAAGAAATTTTTTAAATGACCAAACTCCCAATTTTGTACTCCCAGTTTTCCAAAATATAAATTTGTCAGCCTTTGATTCATAAAACTGCCCATTTAAATGAAAAAGACTAACCGGTTTGGCCTGTGGACTCAAGGGTCCCAGGTTCGATTCCGGTCAAGGGCATGTACCTTGGTTGTGGGCACATACCCAGTGGGGAGTGTGCAGGAGGCAGCTGATCGATGTTTCTAACTCTCTATCCCTCTCCCTTCCTCTCTGTAAAAAAAAATAAAATAAAATAAATAAATGAAAAAGAGATAAGTGTAAGAACCTGAGGTGCCTAATCAGTTTATAGTACTCAGACAACTGATACAGCGGGACCACATTATAACTTAGGGAGAATTCAAGTACGCTAATAAATTAATGGGTCCTATCTTCGAAGAGTAAAGACAAATAAACATGGTATGAAACAAAGGTATCACCTAACAGATTCAAAAGATTGTTTTTAAAGGCTGAACCTTGAAAACACACTCGTTGAAGGAAGCTAGTCACACACGCCTACACTCACAAATCCACATATTACAGGATTTCATTTACCTGAAATGTCCAGAAACGAAAATCCATAGCAATGGAAAGTAGACTGACGTATGCCAGGAGCGAGGGGAAGGGGGGATGGGGAGCGACTGTTCGTGGATATGGGATTTCTCTTCGGGGCGATGAAGATGATGCCAAATTGACTGTGCTAATGACTGTACATCTCTGTGAATACACTAGAAGCCACCAACTTGTACACTTTAAATGAACACATTGTATGGCATGTGAATTATATCTAAAAAAAAAAAAAAGTTATTTATAACCCAGCTGGCAGTGGTTGAGCATCCACCTATGAAACAGGAGGTCATGGTTCGATTCCTGGTCAGGGCACATCTCCAGGTTGTGGGCTTGATCCCCAGTGTGGGGCACCCAGGTGGCAGCGGTCAGTGATTCTCTCTCATCATTGATGTTTCTCTCTCTCTCTCCCTCCCCCTTCCTCTCTGAAATCAATAAAAATATATATTTTTTTAAAAACAACTTATATTTAAAAGACAAAAGATAAATCAATTCATAAAGTACTCAGATCATAAAATCAACTTTTAATGTTTGACTTATTTGGTCTGCCAGATTTGATGCAGACTACATGTGAAATGACGTCAAGTTTAAGAACCCACCCACCATTTCTACTTTTTTTCCTCAATGTGACAATATTTGAACCTTACTGTGGGAGGGGTCTGGGATTATGAGGAGTGACAGGTCAACCTAAGTATTCTGTTGCAAAATAATTTAGCTGAAAAACTGGTCACTTGTAATGACAGCGGCAGCTGGGAGGGATCAGGGAGTGGCTGGCAGCAGGAATATTACTCATCAAACAAATAAAAACTTCCCCGCCTTCCGTGCTGAGATTTAGCACACCTTAAGTCTTCATGCTAAAGGTCCCCTTCAGAAGTTCCCATGACCCATAGGGAAATGTTACCATGGTAACGAGTCACTCTCCTGCTAGCTCTAGTAACAGGATTTCCCAGAAAGATACACACAGACATATTTTCAAAAATCCAACAAATAATTGCAACGTAAAATTAGACAATTAAGCTGGATTGAAATTTCTGCAATTTGGGAACTGCGTGAAAGCAAAACTTACCCAAATTTTAAGATTAAGTCACAGTGTGGATACTGTACTTCTGATATCAGTTAATACTATACATTAAACTTCTAACAGAATCGATGTGCCCTTTCTTGTATTTAGAAAAATGAGCTATTAAAATGCTAAATCTTTTTCAACAAAACCAAATCACAGCACGTCTTTCCTGTAACTAACAAAAGTTTTGTTTCCTAGGCTCTGATAATCGCCTCCCAAAAATAAAGTTACCAGGTCATGTTTTTCTTCCCCAAAATCCTGGGACAAGCTCCTGAACACTAGGACTGTCCCTGCCTAATCCTAACAGAGCCCGCAAACCCGCAGCCTAGCCGAGCCCCCGAAACCCGCACCAGACCGCGGTGTGCCCTAACCCGGGCCTCCCGAGCCCACGCGGCCCGGCCAGCGGGTCAGTCCCGGGCTCCCCAAGGTGCGGACCAGCCGAGGGGGTGGTGATCGCAGGGAGAGAGCATCCCCCCACGCCCCCTTCATTCCTGCCCCCGAGACCCCCTCGCGGAACCCGACCCGCCCCCGGCCCCCAGCTCGGCGCGCTCACCCCAAGGAGAGAACGCCCCCCCCGCCCCCCCCCCCCCGCTCACCCCGCAGAAGCAGGACGCCCCCCGCCCCCCGCCCCGCGCTCCCCGCTCACCCCGGAGGAGAGGACGCCCCCCGTTCCCCGTCCCCCCCCCCCACTCACCCCAAAGGAGAGGACGCCCCCCGCGCGCCCCCGCCCCCAGCTCACCCCGGAGGAGCAGGACGCCCCCCCGCCCCCCACTCACCCCGGAGGAGAGGACGCCCCCCGTCTCCCGTCCCCCCCCCCAACTCACCCCAAAGGAGAGGACGCCCCCCGCGCGCCCCCGCCCCCAGCTCACCCCGGAGGAGCAGGACGCCCAGCAGCGCGAGCGGGACGCGGCCTGGAGCGGCTCCCCGCGGCTGCATCCCGACCGTCTCCCGTCCGCGCGGCGCACCTTGTTTACCGCCCGTGACAGCGCAGGTGACACCGGAAGTGGCGCAGCGCAGGTGGCGGCGGAAACGCGTGAGATGGCGGTTCCGAGAGGCGGGAAGGGCTCTCCCGGGACCGCGCCGCACCTGCGCACGACCCCCCACGCGGCGGGTGGTTCTCTGCTGCCTGGAACCGCGGGGGCCGGGCCTGGGCACTCCGAGTGCCCATCTGAATGCCCATCTGAATGCCCATCCGAGTGCCCATCCGAGTGCCCATCCGAGTGCCCATCTGAATGCCCATCAGAGTGACCATCCGAGTGCCCATCCGAGTGCCCATCCGAGTTCCCATCTGAGTGCCCATCCGAGTGCCCATCCGAGTGCCCATCAGAGTGACCATCCGAGTGCCCATCCGAGTGCCATTCTGAATGCCCATCTGAGTGCCCATCAGAGTGCCCATCCGAGTGCCCATCCGAGTGCCCATCTGAGTGCCCATCTGAGTGCCATTCTGAATGCCCATCCGAGTGCCCATCAGAGTGACCATCCGAATGCCCATCCGAGTGCCCATCTGAATGCCCATCAGAGTGCCCATCAGAGTGAAAATCCGAGTGCCCATCCGAGTGCCCATCCGAGTGCCCATCTGAATGCCCATCAGAGTGCCCATCCGAGTGCCCATCCGAGTGCCCATCTGAATGCCCATCTGAGTGCCCATCCGAGTGCCCATCTGAGTGCCCATCCGAGTGCCCATCCGAGTTCCCATCCGAGTGCCCATCCGAGTGCCCATCCGAGTTCCCTTCCGAGTGCCCATCCGAGTGCCATTCTGAATGCCCATCCGAGTGCCCACCTGAGTGCCCACCTGAGTGCCCACCTGAGTGCCCATCTTAATGCCCCGGGACAGACTTCTGTGGCAGCTCAGAGATAACCTGGGATCACGATCAGAACCGATATGCTGGGCCTGCGCGGTGACGGCGCCTTTAGGTGGAGCTGCTAGGTCACCAAGTCAGCACCTGCTTGAATTGGTGTTTATTAAAGTGCTGTTGACGGTGCAGTGACAGCGGTTCTTAACCTGTGGATCGATCCTTTGGGGGTCGAAGGACCCTTTCACAGGGGTCACCTAAGACCATCGGAAAACACATATATAATTACATATTGTTGTGATTAATCACTATGCTTTAATTATGTTCAATTTGTAACAATGAAATTGGGGGTCACCACAACATGAGGAACTGTATTAAAGGGTCGCGGCATTAGGAAGGTTGAGAACCACTGGATTAAACCATTACAGCATGGGAGGGGGGAGGAGACACTGATGTTTGTCCCTTCTCTGGGACGATGAAGAGGTAACGTTTTCACGGAGCTTGCCATGAAGTGAAGAGATGGTCTCACGTTCTTCTGAAAAAGAAATAGATGGTACCTGCTTTCATCACTAGTCAACCTGGCATCTCAGGATATTGAATGAAAGCAAGAGGGGAACTGAACTCTGTTCAGCTTTTGGGGAAATGTCATAACTTTCCATTTTTCACCTCTCATTCCTCTAGTACAGTGGTTCTCAACCTTGGCTGCACATTAGAATCACCTGGGAATCTTTTTAAAATCCTGATTTCTGGGCTTCATCCTCCGGAAATTCTGTTTCTTTGTTATGGGGTGGGGCCACAACATTAGTAACAAAGAAACAGAATTTCCGGAGGATGAAGCCCAGAAATCAGGATTTTAAAAAGATTCCCAGGTGATTCTAATGTGCAGCCAAGGTTGAGAACCACTGCGTGAAAACTGGTGGTTTTCACCTTTAAGAAGCTAATGCAGGAGTCCCAAATGGAATAGCTGATATATGCCCTTGAAAGTACAGGAAATAGGCCTCTGCGGTCCATCTCCAGCATAGCCAACTTTTAGTGCAGACAACTAGCAGCATGTTGCCAGTTGTTACTGAATTTTCAGGGTGGGGGTTCGGGGGAGGCGGAGCAAAGGATACAGGGAGGAGGGGAAAGGGTATGAGCATAAAAAACTGTGTGCCGACCAGCAGCGCATTTTCCAGGAAGATCTGCCTCCGCAGCTAGACAAGGGGAGGTGGAGACAACTAGGAAAGGCCTCAGCCCATTTTTAAAATAATCCAATAGGAGACAATAAGACCTAGGCAAGGTTGGGGCGGGGCGGGGGGGGGGGGGGGGGCCGGGACTGCTAACCGCACAGTACTCTCAGCCAATGAGCAGCCAGGGAAGGGGCTCCGGGACTAGGGATAAACTGCCTGGGATCCACGCTCCCAGGGTGCCTGCTCAACCAGACACCCGATCTTGCAAGACCACATTAAAAGTCTCATTTTTTGCTATTCTTCTGTCTCCAAGTCTGTTATCTGAATTCAGACAGGTGAGCATTTCTCACAAAGAATCCCCAACTAGGCAGTTTGTTGTGCCGGATTCTGAGTTATCCATGGCAATGTGAAAATTCTGTGAAACTCCCTGTCAGTTTATTTCTCCAGTAGACATTAATTCTGCCCATTATTAACTTCCAGGCTGCCAGGAAGAAAATTTCCAGTGAAGATGAAATACATATCCATCTGTTTTCTGTTACCTGCTACTTAAAATTTAGATGTGTATATAAAGCCAATTGTATAACTGATAAATCTTTATTGCTAAAGGTTATTTACATAAATGTTTAAGGCAGAAGAAAATTACAAATCACAGAAGTTCTGTTTGGGAAGAAGACACTGAATAACTGGGTGTTTGGCCTAGACACAGCTACGAGTTTTGCTGAAACACATTCCCTGAGTTTGTAACTACTTTTCATTGTACTGTGGGTCACCTTCCAGGCCATCTGTCTGAAGAAACATCAGTGTTTATATTTTTAAAGGGTGAATTATGAAGAAAAAATAGAAAATGTGAATTAAAAATAATATTGACTCTAAATCTAATTTTTAGTTTCAAAACTGGGTATTGAAACTTTACTTTGTCAGTGTAATGGGCAAAACAAGACAGGTATGGAATGTATTTGTGAATCAAGGTTTGTGTGTAAATTACACCAATTTATTTAAGAACTCTTGGGGGAAAATATCAAAGTTCAGTGTTAGACATGAGCAGACCAAGGACGAAGGGCCAGGTACAGAAAGCTCCAGATGCCCAGCAAGGGGCAAAGCTGGGAAAACGAGCGCCTCGCCCCCAGGGTGACCCCTCCTCCCCTCCCACATCACTGGCCTGCGGTTTGGACCCCGATCTCTCATATCCCTGTGAGGCGGTTTAGACCCCGACCTTCCCTCCCTAGAGATAACATCGAGGCCTCAGTTGCATTTCGGCTCCAGGCCCAGAAAAGCAGCAAAACCAGACAAGTGACACCAGTGGCTGCCTCAGGTCCAGCCACATTGACTAATGAACCCCACCCCACCCCCACCCTGGAAACAACGAATGGGGGGGAGACTACAACCCTGAAAGAGCTCACCTGGGAAGCTGATGAATATTCTACTAAGGCCCTGAGCCCTCCCCTACGATTCCCACCAGCAGGAGAGAGAACTATGCTCAGAGCAAAGGACCCCACGCGCACTCTCCCTCCAAGAAGCACGCCCGCCATTCCCTCACAGGCACGTATCCCCCACCTCATGAGACTTGGAACCAGGGGAGCGATGGCAGTGACAGGTGGTCCGGGACTCACCCCCTGACCCTGTCTCCAGGCCCCCTGTGCTCTGACCTCCCAGTGAGCAGAGCAGCGCAGCCTGGACTCTGCTGTTGCTTCTTCTCTGCCTTCCTTGCTTCACTGTCCTGAGTACATCTCGCTGCCATCATGGGCCCCGTGCCCTTTGGCTCAGTGCTATGCAGCCTTTCCCTTGGGTATCCCCAACCTCCAGCCCCTTTTCCTGAAAGAAATTCCATTTGTCTTTATTCGCCGTCTGAGAGGCCGCTTTGCCTGCCTGCCCACCACTGCGTTTAACCTTTCATTCAGTATCTTTAAATACAGATCATCTATTTGAAAATTCCAGTTTATTAAAAGAAATAACGTCTTTAGCCTAGTCGGTGAAAACTGAACATATCATGTTGTAAAGATTTGGGGGGAGCCTAAACTTTTAGATGTTTCCTGTCTTCTGAATAAATGCTGCTATAACTTGTTTGGAAATAAGCCAGAAAACTAGACACTTTTTTAAAAGCTCTCTTTTTTTCATAGCTCGCTTAGAACGTGTCTTTTATCTATTAGTATAAGAGAAAAAAGAATAAAATTGATTTCATCCTGTTAGTGTTGGCATTTCCTTGCCCCACACCAAATTCTCCCCCAGAACAAGTGAATTTTAAAAAAAGAAAGAAAGAAGTAACTTCTTCCAGTTCTCAGAGCTTTGTGTACCATTGAACAAAATGACCATCATTTAGGGTTGATTTTTTTTTCACCTGCCCTAAATTTTTAAAGTCATAAAATCCATTTCAGAATTCTTCTATTTAACTGCTTGATGATCCCCGGCTACAAGCGAATGAGCATACTTTGCTGTTGTTACAGATCATAGAGGTGGGGAGGGGGCAGGAGACAGCCATCACTGCTCTGAAAGACCTGCGCTGTCATGGCTTTTCACAAAACAGAAAAAAGGTGCCGGTGACGAGCAGTTCGCCCAGAGAGTGGCATTTGTCACCTGTTAGCACTACGGTAACCTTTCCTTAGCGACTCTGTGATTTAGACGGTGCTCTCTGGTAAACTTTTGATCAATTGACAAAAATAGGAAAAAACTACCATCTAGGGATATTGAAAGGAAGGTCATACGGTAAGATGTGTCCCAGATTAAAGGAGCGCCGTGAAACCCAAACTGCTCTGCGCCGCTTAACTACGGGGTTTTCTGTTCCTAGAAACAGCTGGGAGGTTCGCCTGATTCACTGCGAGGAGGGCAGGTGAACCCACCAACTCCAGCCGCAGGAGCGCTGCTCCCGGAGCGAATGGAGAGGAAATGCGGGGTGGACAGGGGCTTTCCTCGCAGGCGCTGCCAGGGCGCAGAGTCATCATCACCGAGGACTGCTCGGGCCAGAGCGCCGCTTCCCAGGGCACAAACGCTCACTTGAAGTTGCTTGCGCTCTAACTAACAGAGAAGAGGTCCTCAGCGAGGGGTGCTTTGGCCGAGTCTCCCCGGGAAGGCTCGGGGTGCTTGTCTGGGTGGTCCTGGGCAGAGCTGGTCGGAAACAGGTCACCAGGAAAGGGCCAGCGACAAGCTTCCCTCCACTTCGGCTCCTCCCGGGGTCTTCTCTTGGCCTCCTCCGCCTCCTGAAACACAAAGCTTCTGTGGGCCATGCACTTGGGGAGGGGCGCCGGGACCCCTGGCCCGCGGGCCATGCACTTGGGGAGGGGCGCCGGGACCCCTGGCCCGCGGGCCATGCACTTGGGGAGGGGCGCCGGGACCCCTGGCCCGCGGGCCATGCACTTGGGGAGGGGCGCCGGGACCCCTGGCCCGCGGGCCATGCACTTGGGGAGGGGCGCCGGGACCCCTGGCCCGCGGACCATGCACTTGGGGAGGGGGCGCCGGGACCCCTGGCCCGTGGACACTGCGAGCCTCCATTTAACAGACTGGGTTTAACGGACAGAACGCCGGTCCGTGTGTCACATGTGAACATGAATACCTGTTCATTTTAAAGTGCTTTTAACCGAGATTTGCATATAATTAAATCAACAGGTTGTTTTTGTTGTTGTTGTTATCAATTCACTGTTGTTTTTAACAAGTCTTCGTGAGTGGGCCACATGTTGGAAAAAACACTGATTTCGCCGACATGAATAAATATTACTACAGTGTCTGCAACCACAGCCCAGCATTAAATGCAGAGTCGCTGCTGGCAGACAATGTAGGGGAACGGCCAGCCGCCACACGGCCCGCACCCGGCATTGCTCCTGTGGTCCCCGCCGCAGCCTCCCACCCAGACCACGTCCCCGCGGCACCCGCGCGGTGCCCGCCTTCTCGGTGACCGGTGACCGCGTGCACTCACCAGGCCCGTTCAGCATACACTTAAAGCTGCAGCACACAAATAGAAACCTTCTCTGCGAAGTTAAACCTTTTCTACATGATTCTAATGACACAAATGTGTCTACATACGTAAAAGCAGGTGGTAAACTATCGAATTTGTCCATTTTGTAGCATATGAATTGGGAAAACCTACCTTCTCATATAAGGGACTTGGGGCTTTACCGGACACCCCCGCGCCCCAATTAGTCTGTTACGTTGCGGTTTTACTGTACATACGTATTGATAGACCTGTTCTCCATTGTGAATGAAAATATTCTTAAACGCATGTATTCTCCCCTAATTTCACTTTTAAAAGACGTTTCCTGATTCTTATTCTCAGTCAGTACCCTTAATTCATCGCCACTGCCTCCTGTGGACACTGGTGATCTATACTCACTCACACATACATTCTCCTCTCTTTCCCTCCCTCCCTCCCTCCCTCTCTTCCTTTAATTGGAAGCAAAATCAAACAAACAGAAAAGTAGATGCTAGGCATTCACCCATCACCTAATCTTAAAGCATTTTGCCTTACTCAAATTTTTTTTGGCTGACATTTTTTCCCTGACAAATATTCCAATATGCATTTTTAGAATAGGAACATTTTCCTATATAACCACAACACCCTTATTATACCTAATAAAAATTAATAATAATTTCCTAATATCCATATTCAAATTTTTCATATTCAAGACTCCCAATTGTCCCCCAAATCTTTTTACAACTAGTTTGTTCAAACTAGTGCCATCCAGTCAGGGACCACACATTGCACTTGACTGTGTTAGCTCGTTACATTTCTTTGAATATAAAAGAGCCCCATCTTTTTTCCATGGCCCGCATGTTGGAGAACCTGCTTGATTTTAAGAAGAAAATAGCCTTTGGCAAAATCTCTCTGATACCAAATTCGTCTTTCTGGGTTCACGATGGAATTGCTTCTCTCCATAGTCTATTTTATAGATCCTGAAGGTACTTTCACCGGAGTCTCAGGCTATAAAAATGTGACTCTTTTTACAAATAATAATAGTGGACCTACTTCAGAGAATAGAAGAAATTCTGATCATATAAAAAAATAAATCGCCCTAACCAGTTTGGCTCAGTGGATTAGAGCATTGGCCTGCGAACTGAAGGGTCCCAGGTTCGATTTTGGTCAAGGGCATGTACCTTGGTTGTGGGCACGACCCCAGTAGAGAGCGTGCAGGAGGCAGCTGATCTAACTCTCTATCCCTCTCCCTTCCGCTCTGTAAAAAATCAATAAAATATATATATATATATATATATATATATATATATATATATATTTTAAATCATCCTATATTTCAAGCCTGATAAACCTGAAAACTAGAAAAACAAAATCACACACTATTAAAACTGGATTCATGGTCCCAATAACTAAATGAGAGGAATTGAATAGTTCTGTCAAAACGTCGGGCCTATCTTTTTAAAAGCAATATTAGAACCTGGCTGGTAGCTCAGTTGGTTAGAGCGTCATGCCGACCCCAAGGTTTCAGGTTCATCCCCAGTCAGGACACATTCAAGGGTGAACCAATGAGGCAGAAATAAGTTGGACACACACCGATCTCTCTCTCTCTCTTTCTCTCTCTTCCTCTCTCTTTCTCTCTCTCTCTCTCTCTCTTCCTCTCTCTTTCTCTCTAAAACCAATCAATAAAAATATATTTATTTACATGTTGAGTTAATTTGTTATTCTTAAATAAAGAATTCTCAAATCTTAGAATTCTCTCAGTTTAACCGCCTAGCTTCCTAAGACTTTGCACAAATCACACTCAGAGGAGAAGCCGTCCGTAACGCAGACTTTAACCTCCCCTACCCAGCGCCTCCCATTCACATGGGAAACACTTAACAGCCATATCATCGGGGAGATCCGCATTGGAGACGAGCCTGAAAGAAGGGAACCATCTGCGACCTCACCGTTGAGGAACATTAGTCTATGTCTTCCAGGTAAACCGCGACCTTCTTCTCTTGGTTGAGTCTTTCTTCTTCTTTTCTGTAAGAAAGAAGCAGAAACCAATGTCAAGCCAACAAGAACAGAGCAAGGGAGGCGAATCTTACATAGCTTCGGGCAAGGCATCCTTCCCCACATTCTGGGGAGAATTACATGCACCTGGAGATAGAGCCCAGCTTCCAGAGCCAGGGCACCAGTGCCGCCTCACCTCTCACACTCAGTGCCTTCCCGTGACCTGGGTGTCCGAGCTCAGACACTTCCCAGAACATCTGTAGAAGGGAGCCGCGTAATTAGGGAACTCCAGGGATTTAAAGCAGACACCTTAGTTTACTATTGGTATCTTACCTCTAATTCTACTCCTTATTCAAAATAGAAAAAGTATGAGGGGAGGGAAGGAGGTGAAAGAATTAAGTACAAATTGGTAGTTACAAAATAATCAAGAGGGTGTGACGTAGAGCATAGAGAATACAGTCAATGACTACGTACGGGGCCAGGTGGGTGCTGCCTATCGAGGGGAACACTGTGTGAAGTATATGATTGTCTAGCCACTACATTGTACACCTGAAACCAATACAAAATAATATTGAAAGTAAATTGTATTTGAAAAATTTTAAAAAGACAGAAAAAGTTTTGTGTTAACCTAGAAGTCATCTTTATTCATTACTAGTATATTCAGTTTAACCCCTAGAGTGCTGGAGAGCGCGATCTCGCGCCTCCTGTCTTTCGCCAAAAGTGCCGGGAGCGCTATCACGCTCCTCCTGCAGTGTCACAATTAGATGCTAGTAGCTCACTCTTTATGTGGGAAAAAAAAATTTTAAACCTTAACTCAAAATGCCTTGGCAATGTTAGCATAGTTCCTAGGATATTGGTTGGCACTCAAAGGGTTAAACCAGAACCTCAGAGGTGGGTGGTTAGGCTCCTTAAAATCAATTCTATTTATTTCAGTAAATATTTCTCAAAGAAAAGAAGCAAATGGTGCTGGGAGCACCAAAAAACTGCAACCTGTGCAAAGGAATGAATTTGGACTCCTACTTCACACCATCTACAAAAATTAACTCAAAATTCATCAAAGGCCTAAATGTAAGAACTAAAACTGTAAAACTCTTAGAAGAAACCATAAGCACATATCTTCATCATGTTGAGTTAAGCAATGGTATCTTCAATACAACACCAATAACATAAGCAACAAAAGAAAAAAAATGATAAATTGGACTTCATCAAAATTTTAAACTTTTGTGCTTCAAAAGACACTGTGAAAAGACAACCCACAGAATGAGAGAAAATCATTGAAATCATACATCTAATAAAGCACTTTTAGATATTCTAGAATATATAAGGAGCCCTTACAGTTCAACAAAAAAAGACAACCCAAGCCCTAGCCAGTTTGGCTCAGCGGATAGAGCGTCGGCCTGCGGACTCAAGGGTCCCAGGTTCAATTCCGGTCAAGGGCAAGTGCCTTGGTTTCCGGCACAACCCCAGTGGGGCGTGTGCAGGAGGCAGCTGATGGATGTTTCTCTCTCATCGATGTTTCTAACTCTCTATCCCTCTCCTTTCCTCTCTGTAAAAAATCAATAAAATATATTTTTTGAAAAAAGACAACCCTATTTTTAAATAGGCAAAACATTTGAATAGATATATCTCCAAAAAGATATACAAATGGCCAATAAATACATGGAAAGATGTTCAGCATCACTAGTCATTAGGAAAATACAAATCAAAACCTCAATGAGCCCTGACCAGGTATCTCAGTTAGTTAGAGCATCTTCCCTATACACCAAGGTCGGCAGTTCGAGCCCCAGTCAGGACATATGCAAAAGCAACCAATGAATGCATAAATAAGTGGAACAACAAATCTCTCTCTCTTCTTCTTCTCTCTTCTTCTCTCTCTCACTCAAATCAATAAGTAAAAAATTTTAAAAACCACCTCAATGAGAAGCCACTTGACATCCACTATGGCTATAATCAAAAGGACAGACAATAATAAGTGTTGTCAATGATGTGAACAAACTGGAATCCTCATACATTGCTGGTGGGATGTAACATGGTGCATCTGTTTTGGAAAATAGTCTGGGAATACCTGGAAAAGGTAAACATAGAATTACCAAGTATTTTAGCAATTTCACTCCTAGGTATATACCCAGTAGAACTGAAAACATATGTCTAGGCGGGAGTGGCCAGGGAAAGGTCATGGGGGGAAAGGGAGTCATATGTAGTACTTTCAACAATAAAGAATTTAAATTTTTTTAAAAAGGAAACATGTCTACACACAAATTTATAGACATATGTTCATAGCAGCATTAGTCATAGTAGCCAAAAGGTAGAGAAAACCTAAATGTCCATCAATTAAATGGATAAACAAAATGTGATATATCCACAGCGTGGAATGAAGTGCTGCTACATGCTATAACGTGGATGAGCTTTGAAAACCCTATAATAAGTCAAAGAATCCAGACACAAAGGCCACATATTGTATGATTCTATTTATAGGAAACGTCCCAAACAGGCCAATCCACGGAGACAGAGAGCAGAGTAGGCAGGGGCCGGTGAGAGGGGGATGGAGGGAGTGACAGCAAGAGGGTGTGGGGTGTCTTTTGTGAGTGATGAATATATTCTGGAATTAGTGGTGACTATGGAATATTAAAAGGGTGAATTTTATAGTGTGTAAATTTTATCTCAATAAAAAAATATTTATTGAGCACCTAATAGCAGCATGGCTGACTTCCCGAGGTACTGATCCACAGTGACCTGCTGACCGCCCAGTGGTTCTTAGAAATGTATGCTTTACATTAAAGGTAAGGAGTATTCTTTTTTTCTTTTTTCTGTTTTGGTTAATCCTCACCCAAGGATATTTTTTTCATTGATTTTTTAGAGAGAGTGGGAGGGAGTGAGGGAGGGGAAGAGAGAGAGAAAAAAACAACAAGGGTCTGAGAGAGACACATCAATTAGTTGCCTCCCGCAAGGGCACCGACCAGGGCCAGGGATTGAACCTGCAACCCAGGTACATACTCTTGACCGGGAATTGAATGCTGGACCCTTAGGTGCACAGGGTAATACTGTAACCACTGAGCACACTGGCCAGGGCAGGAGTGCTCTAAAAAAGCTTTGTCTAACAGATAGGAGTTTCTTAGCCAATATTATATTAGTTTCAGGTGCACACCCCAGTTAGACATTATGTAACTTGCTAAGTGATCCTCACGATAAACCTCATACCCATCTGATGAAGCAGATTTCAATATCAAATCCTCCATCATAAAGAAAGGCCATCATGAAATCTGTAAAACCAAGAGCCTTTTGTAAAGTCCCTGATCCACCCTAATGCGCTCATCCTGGGAACCTGAACCCTTTCCTCTAAGATGTACTCAAAGGGCAGAGCCCCGCGCCCCAGTGACCAGCCTCCCTGTGAGTGCCAGGTGCCACCCTAAGGGAGAGGAGGAGACGGCCCGGGCTGCCCAGCCTTACGGTGTGATCTCCACCACCTTGTGGGCCCTCTCGGCCCACCGCCGCTTGCGGAAATGCTGGAAGAGGACCACCCCGATCACTATGATGACCATCAGGGCGCAGGCGGAGCCAATGGCCAGGGCCAGGAAGTAGATCTCGGAGAAGCGCACTGGGGAGAGAAAAACGGTCCAGTTAGGGTTCTCTAACAGAAGAGGACTGTGATGTCACCTAAAGGTACAATAGGGATGCACTTTTTAAAATTTTTTTATTGATTTCAGAGAGGAAGGGAGAGGGAGTGAGAGATAGAAACATCAATGATGAGAGAGAATCACTGACTGGCTGCCTCCTGCATGAACCCTACTGGGAATCAAGCCGCAACCCGGGCATGTGCCCTTGACCAGAATCGGACCATGACCTCTTGGTTCAGAGGTCAACGCTCAACCACTGAGCCACGCCAGCAGACGGGATATACTTTTGTCATTAAATGGAATCGTTCACCTACCGTGTTACCTTGTAAATTCTAGTAGCACAGGAAAGCCGACATACTCCTTTGGTGGTTCTCAGACTGTGTCCCAGGAGGACCAGCAACAGAACTTTGAAATACAAATGACCAGGCCCCGCCCCAACCTACTGAATTGCAGGTGGGGCTGGCCGTTTGCTCTAACAGTCCCTGCAGGTGATGATGCCCGCTAACCTGTGAGCACCACTGGGCCGGTTGAGTAAGATTATTGCTGACCTAGTCCCATCGAGGGCCCAAACCTTTCTCCCTCAGTCCCTCTGCCATTCAGTCAGTCGTTTATTCACATGTGTGAAGGGCCTACCATGTTCCAGGCACCGATGGAAACACCAAGCCAAAAACTGACATCACCTTCAAGGAACTCACACCTCTGGGAAGACAGGCGGGTAAATCAGTGACTACACTGGTGCATCGTTAACAACAGGCCGCTTTCTGAGAACTGCGTCGGTAGGCAGTGTTGTCACTGTGCAGACATCCTAGAGCTCCTTACACACCTCGGCTGTCTGCACAGCCCACTGCTCCCAGGCTACAGCCCTGGCCGGCACGTCACTGTCTGAATTCCGTAGGCAGTTGTAACACAGTGGTATTTGTGCATAGAAACATATCCACACGTAGGAAAGGTACAATAAAAACACGCTATAAAAGCCAGGCCGGGTGGCTCCGTGGTTGAACATCAACCTATGAACCAGGAGCTCACGGCTCGATTCTGTCTGGGTTGCGGGCTCTGATCCCCAGGAGATGGAGCATAGGAGGCAGCTGATCGATGATTCTCTCTCATCATTGATGTTTCTATCTCTCTCTCCCTCTCCCTTCCTCTCTGAAATCAATAAAAATATTTTTTTAATGTTTTAAAAGAATAGTTTATTGAATTTTAGAGAGAGAGGAGGGAGAGGGGAAACCATCGATTGGAGAGTGCAGCATCAAGCGGCTGCCTCCTGCACGCCCACCACCAGGGGTCAAGCCCGAAACCTGGGTACCTGCCCTGATTGGGAATCACCCCGAGACCCTTGATGCCTGGGACCACGCCCAAGCACCCCGGCCACCAGGCAGGCCCACGTTTTCCAGCGTTTTAAGGAGCTTATTGAGGCTGCAGAGGCTCCTGCTAAGCTTCCCTGTGCGTTTTCCTGCAGCCTTATTCTTGCCCAGCAGTTTCCTTCCTCTGCCTCCACTGCAGCCGTGCTCGCTGTGCCAATCCAGCCCCGCCCCGTCCGTCCATCCCTCAGGAGCCAGGCCAGGTGCTCCGGGTGGTCCTCATCACGCTGAGGCTAACGTCGTTCCCCATGGCAACCACATCCTTGTTCTTCACAACCTCTGTGCTGTGATGTGAAATGGCTACAGTGTCACCGGGGGGGTGGGAATTTTTCGGCTCTGTGGTCACTGTGTGACCGCCACTGCACATGTGGTCCACTGTGACAGAAGCATCATCATGTGGCACAGGACTGACAGTCTAGCGGGTGAACGATGCAAGAGGGACCCCACAGGTCAGGGTCCCTAAACCAGGGACCTTGCCCCTGTGACGTCTGGGTCTCTGTCTTTCTTTTTTTTTTCTTTTTTTAAATCCTCACCTGGGATATTTTTCCATTGATTTTTAGAGAGAGGGAAAGACAGAAAGAAATACCACTGTGAGAGAAACACATCGATCCCAGGCCAGGGAGGAGCCTGCAACCGAGATACATGCCCTTGACCGGAATCGAACCAGGGACCCTTTGGTCCGTAGGCCGACGCTGTATCCACTGAGCCAAACCGTCTAGGGCTTGATTTCTAGTTTAAAATTCAATAAACCCTCAGAACCAGCAAGGACAGTAGAGATGTCTAGTTCGGGGGCTCCCAGCCTGGAGTCCACGGCTTACTGTGTGTGTACATTCTCTGTGTACCTGCCCTGGGTACAGGGCCACGGCTTACTGTGTGTGTGCATTCTCTGTGGGACGCAGGGCCACGGCTTACTGTGTGTGTGCATTCTCTGTGTACCTGCCCTGGGTACAGGGCCACGGCTTACTGTGTGTGTGCATTCTCTGTGTACCTGCCCTGGGTACAGGGCCACGGCTTACTGTGTGTGTGCATTCTCTGTGTACCTGCCCTGGGTACAAGGCCACGGCTTACTGTGTGTGTGCATTCTCTGTGTACCTGCCCTGGGTACAGGGCCACGGCTTACTGTGTGTGTGCATTCTCTGTGGGACGCAGGGCCACGGCTTACTGTGTGTGTGCATTCTCTGTGGGCCACAGGGCCACAGCTTTCGTTAGATCTCAGAGCAGTGATCCCGTATGTTTAAGAACCATGTGTCTTGTCTAATCTGTTCGGTTTGCAGATGAAGAAACTGAGGTCCAAGGATAGGATATTACTCCTTTCAGCACTCAGATTGCTTCTCCAGCCGCACAGCTCTCTCCTGACAGGGCCTGGAGGCCGGTGCTGGGGCGGGAAGGAGGAAATTACACCACTTTACAGGGCAGTGATACTGTGTTAGTTCAGAGCACACAGCAGAGAAAGCTCGGTTAAATACCAGCTCCCCCACTTTCTAGCTGTGCGACTGGGGTAATTAACTTCCTTGAGCATCCATTTCCACCATGTATAAAATAGACATAACAATACCCATTTCTTGAGTTCTTACTAAAAACAAAATTGTTCATTTAAATTGTTCCCGGCTGTGCCTCCACGTAATAAACAGTCAGCATACAGTAACTACTATAAATTTCAGTATGATTCAGAGTTTGGGGACTTTTTACATTTGTTACCTCATTTTATCCTCACCCTAATCCAGGGGTGGGCAACGCCTGGCACACGTGCCAGACATGGCACGCCAGTAACTTTTGCTGGCACTCGAATCCTTCTCTTATAATCTTCCATTTACAATTGTGAATCTTTGTTCTCAGTGATGAATTTTGTTAAGTCCCGTAATAGGAGTAGCCTGACGCATGAAAGTAGTAGCTCATGTATATCTCTGAAGGTCACGAAATATAAACCTGATGTAAAATCTCTGTCATCAGTGATGCAGCAGCAAAAGTCTCACTGATGATATCAAATGGAGTCATAAAGTTTTCTGTCGGACTATCTGTACATGTATACATTAAAAAATAAATGTATTTTTCATCATCATATACTGTGTTTTTGTCACTCAAATGAATTTTATTATTTCGTCAAGGTTCTTCACATACGTACACCTTAAGAGATATCAAGTAGGCGTAACATGTTCTCAAAAAATTAGGGTTGGCATGCAGAAGAATTTTGAGTCAGAGATTTTGCTGGTTTTGGCACGCACTCACAAAAAGGTTGCCCACCCCTGCCCTAATCCTCGCTGTATTGTTCTCACTTGCCTGGAGGGAAATGATTCATCTACAGCTGCAGAGCCGCGGTCTTTGCTCTGTTACCTGGCACCGCTGGCCGGGCTGGGTCATGGGACGCAGACAATGCGCAGACGATGCAACGCCGTTGTTGGGAGCATCATTCTGGAGCCAAAGATGCCCCACCCACCAGCTATGTGACTGTGGACAAGTGGACAAGTGACCTCACCTCTGTGAGCCTCAGTGTCCTCATTAGTAAAATGGGGGGGGGGGGAGGGGGGGAACACCAAGAACACAAGGAACTGACGTGATACGTGAAGATTAAATAAGATATGCAAGGCCCCTGACAACGTTCGGTAAAAAAGGGCCCCGATCGGCGTGTGCGGTGAGGGGGGCTGTGAAGACCAGGAGACAGCGCCTCCAGCACGGATGGCAGGGGCCCAGCAGGCACTCGCTCGCCTCCTGGGAGGAAGTGGCTGAATGAACAGACCATGGCTACCCTTTACCGGGGAGTTGCTTCCTCTCCCTCCACGGTCTCATGCCATTTTTGTAACAGCTTCCTTGGATCCCTTGCTTTCCTTTCTGTTTCTCCCCACAAACAAAGCCTTTCTCTTTCACCCCAGGATTCCTCACTCTCCCTCCGTAGCTTCCAGATTGAAAGGGCTCATCCTTCTCTCTACACTTTCAGCCACCACAAAAGATGGCCCCTTTCTTTTCTTTTCTTTTTAATTATTTTTATCGATTTCAGAGAGAGGAAGGGAGAAGGAGAGAGAGAGAGAGAAACATCAATGATGAGAGAGAATCATTGATCAGCTGCCTCCTACAGGCCCCACACTGGGGATCGAGCCCACAACCCGGGCGTGTACTCTTGATCGGAATCCAACCTGGGAGCCTTCAGTTCGCAGGCCGAAGCTCTATCCAGTGAGCCACACCGGCTAGGGCTGCCCTCTCTTTCCTACAAGCTCCCAGGCTTCCCCAAACCCTTCCCCAGCGGCACCTACCGGTCTGCACGACGCTGAGCCGGATCTCCCCGACGAGCCCGTCCACGTCGGGCGGGTTCTTCACCTGGCAGGTGTACGTCCCGTTGTCGTCGAACCGCAGCTTCCAGAGCATGATGGAGGCGTCGTAGCGCTCGGGGTTCCCGTCCCAGACCACCCGGTCCTTGAACCGTCCGCTCATGGGTTTGAAGGGGTCCATGTGGTAGTAGAAAACCTGGGAAGGAGAAATGGCAAAGGTCTTCCTCAGGGCCAGGGCTGGGGGGTGTGTGGGGGAGCAGAAGAGACCCCGCCAGCCTCACGGCCGGCAGCTCTCAGCAGGAGCTCCCGGCTCTCCCTGCCAGCGGCCTCTGTCCTGGAACTGCTTCCCGGCCCTGCCCTGCCCTGTGCTCGTTGCTAAAACTGTAATAAATACATAACTGGCCCTGGCCGGTTTGGCTCAGTGGATGGAGCATCGGCCTGCAGACCGAAGGGTCCCAGATCGATTCCCGGTCAGGGTACAAGCCTGGGTTGCGGGCTCAATCCCCAGTGTGGGGTGTGCAGGAGGCAGCCGATCCATGATTCTCTCTCATTTTTGATGCTTCTATCTCTCTCTCCCTCTCCCTCTCTGAAATCAATAAAAATATATTAAAAAATAAAAAAATGAACAGACACAGGAAGGGCCAGGAGAAACAGACCGGCTTGTTTTCCTAACCCAGATCCCCGAGAAAATGACGCCCATCTACTTACAAACTGCTCAGAGCCCCCATCCTGGGGGCGGAAATTCCAGGTCACGGTCAGAGCGTCGCCCACGGGGGCGAAGCTGGAGAAAGTGCACTTCAGCCGGACGTCCGTGCCGTTCACAGCCTCCAGCACCCGGGACGTGTAAATTTCCACGGCGGCTCCGGGCCCGAGAGCTGCGGCAGGAGCAGGAGGAAGAAGGGTCAACAGGCAGGAGCAGAGAGCTGCTGCCTCCGCCAGAGTCCCGTGTGAGCGGGCGCAGAGCGGCGCTGAGAGGCCTCCTCAACTTTCTCCACCCGCCTGCCTGCTGGCATGACACCCACTTCAAACTGTTAGGAGAAACCTCAGCCATCGGCAAATCAAAGGAAAGCAGAAACCAAGAAGTCTACACGGATCCGAACATGCACTGGCCGAGGGTTCGAGTGCAGCGGTATGTGCTGCGTGTGACGGTCCTTGCGCAGGGAGTTGTCCAGAGGGGCCCTTGCTATGTCTTCTGCAGAAATTAAGTTCAAGGCCAGACGGTTCGTGCTGGCCGGACCCTGACGCTTCACACCCGGCCTCCTGGCCTGACGGTCACGCTCAGAACGGCGTGGGGCGGGTCAGACCACCCGGCCTCTCTCCGCACAGTGCGGCTCCCCAGCGCTGCCCCGGGCTCCCAGCGGCCCAGACCCGACCCACAGGAGGCCCGCCCAAGCCCCGCCTGAGAGGAGGTGAAGCAGCGGCAGGAAAATGGTTGGTAACCTGAGATTTGAAAACCCTCTCTGTGCCGGGCCGCTGGCAGCCCAGTCTCACCGAAACCTGTTTGTCCAAAAGCAGTTCCTCCAAGCACCCACTGACTTCGGTTTCAGTAAAGTCCACCCCAAAGCGGCTGCCACTGTGGCTCAGGCTCCAGATGAAAACTCTGGCTCCTTCCTAGACAATTCGCTCCCTTCACGGGGTGGGCGGTGAGGGGGGTGCTGCGGGAGCCCCCCCCCCCCATCCCCCGCTCCCCGGCCCTTACCTGTGAGCTGTATGCCCAGCAGGAGCAGCGCAGCGCGCGGGAGGCTCCGGCCATACATGAGGAAGCCCAGCCCTGGCCCCCAGGCCAGACGGGCAGATGGAGGGCTGCAGCCCCCTGCCAGGCTGCGTTGTCCGGAGCGAGGCAGCCCCTCACCTGTGGGAACCCGAGCGCCCGCGCCTGTGACTCATCCCTGCTCCGCGGGTGCACTTTGCTGGAATGGAAGGTGGGGCCTCCGCTCCCAGCGCCTCCCCCCTGCCTCCTCCCTCCGCCCTCTGCCCTGAGCGAGTCTGCACAGAGCCCACAGCCGCAGCCTCGCTCTCCTGCTCGGCTCCTCTGGGCGCTGGCCTCTGGGTGGCTCGGAAGCGGCGGGGAGGTGGTGCCAGGTTGCCCGTCCCAGCTGCCTTGGCCTTGGCCCCTGCACACGCTTTTTACAAACAGGCTGCAGGCCCGCCTGGGAAGGGAGTGTTGAAACTGCCTCGCTGGGATTGGCCTCCGGAAGCACCTCCCTGCTCAGCACCCTCTGTGGGCAAAGTCCTGCAGTGCCTGCCCTCAGCCTGAGTCACATGTGCCCATGCGGATTCTGAGCCTTTGCGAGCCCGTAGCTTCCCCAAGACCCACCTGAGGTACAACCAAAGCAACCTTCACGTCTAATGACCCTCCCGCTTTGCAGCATTTAAAGACCATCCAGATGGCATCCCTGCCCGGCTCCCAGCCGTCCCCACGCAGCCCGCAAAGCGCTTTTTTGCCTGTTAGTGCATCTCTGCGATCCTCCCGCGGTGTTCCCACCCCACCTGCAAGGGTGTTCCCACCCCACTGAGAGGGTGTTCCCACCCCACTGAGAGGGTGTTCCCACCCCACTGAGAGGGTGTTCCCACCCCACTGAGAGGGTGTTCCCACCCCACCTGCGAGGGTGTTCCCAGCCCACTGAGAGGGTGTTCCCACTTCACCTGCAAGGACTCGAAGAGCCCAGAGGAGGTAAACGTTTTGCCCAAAGTTGCACAGCCAATAGGCAGCAAACCTGAAACTGTTTGGAGTCTTAAACCTAGTGCTCTTTTTACAAAATAACAGGAGTGTGAACAACCAACACAGAGGACTCTGCAGGAAAGGCCTTCAAAATACGTCACTGCCTTGGGCCTCCCAGTTCACGGGCCCCTTTCAGGGCTGCCCGTGGGAGGAAGCTCAGGTAGAGGAATTCCGATGCACCAAGGCCTCCCTCTCCAGAAGGAGGTCTGTGACCAGCCCTGGCAGCAGCGCAGGGGGCAGAGAGAGAAAGGTTTCGCCTGCAGTGAAGACGTGGGCTGGGCTGGCCCAGGAGCCTCTCCCCCAGCGCGGACGAACTGCCCTTGCAAATGCGTTGGTGATTCTGAAAATTCTGCCAGTTAAATCCTGGACAGAGACGTGGCCAGGGGCTGGAGGCAGGGGCAGTCGGACTGGAAACGCTAAAACATGGGGAAGAAAAGAGAAAACTCTACTGAGAAAGGAAGATTACAAAAGTGAAGAACAAGAAAAACAAAAGAGGAAAGAAAAACAGGGGGCGAAAATACGGTCACGGAGAAGGAAGAAAGGTAAGAAACAACAGAAGTCTGTGTGAGAGCTGAGCCTCACACCAGGCTGCCCGGAGGCAGGGCCCGCACCCAGCGGGACGCGGGGAGGGTTTCTGAAAACAGTGAGTGTGTGGCTCCTTTGTCAGCCCCCAGGTCTGCGATCAACCTAAAATCAGGGTGCGGGGGCCTTTGAAACAGCGAGAGGACAAAAGAGAGCTTTTCTGGTGGAGAAGTCCCGAGAGTTCAGCTCCAGGACCTGAAAGAAAGGAGTTAGGGGAACGGGATCCCCTGCTGGCGGGCAGCTCTCAGGAAGGCAGCCTGACGGAGAGGGAGAGCTGAGGCCCAGCCAGCCGCCCAGTGTGCTGCGAGGTCGGGTTACCAGCGCGGCGGGAGGCACGAGAAGCAGCAGGAGAGGAACCAGGGCCAGAAGCACTGAACAAACTGCCTGTTGTCAGGAGAGAAGAACGCCCCCCAGGTAGCCCGCCGCCTGGGGACACAGCCAGCCCTGCCAGGAGGGCCAGCAGCTGCCCGGGGCCCCGGCTCAGCAGAGTTCAAGCGCCTGGCCTCGTGCCCAGCGACGCCCAGTTCCTTCCAGGTAGCAGGAGTGGCTGGGGTCACCCAGTTTCCCTCCCTGGGTGGGCCGGGAGGAGGCCAAGGACGGGGCTAAGTAGAGAAAACACACATGAAAAGGAGGTTTGCCCCTAAGAGTCCCAGGATGCCGGTCAGCAAGACTCTGATAGAAGCTGGAGGCATCGGCTGGGTTCTGCGCACTGGGGGGAGGCCGCTGCTATGGGAGACCCCTTCTGTGGGAGACCCCTGCTGTGGGAGACCCCTCCTGTGGGAGACCCCCATTGTGAGAGACCCCTGCTGTGGGAGACCCCTGCTGTGGGAGACCCCCCCTGTAGGAGACCCCTCCTGTGGGAGACCCCTGCTGTGGGAGACCCCCTGTAGAAGATCCCCCTGTGGGAGACCCCTGCTGTGGGAGACCCCCTGTAGGAGACCCCCCTGTGGGAGACCCCCCCTGTGGGAGACCCCCTGTAGGAGACCCCCTGTAGGAGACCCCTCCTGTGGGAGACCCCCCTGTGGGAGACCCCTGCTGTGGGAGACCCCTGCTGTGGGAGACCCCCTGTAGGAGACCCCCTGTAGGAGACCCCTCCTGTGGGAGACCCCCCTGTGGGAGACCCCCCTGTGGGAGACCCCTGCTGTAGGAGACCCCCCTGTGGGAGACCCCCATTGTGGGAGACCCCTGCTGTGGGAGACCCCCTGTAGGAGACCCCCCTGTGGGAGGCCCCCCTGTGGGAGACCCCCCTGTGGGAGACCCCAGTGGAGCCACCACCACCATGTCTGACCGGGAGGCAAGACCGTCACCTGAGGACTTGGGGGTGAGTAGGAAGGAGAAGACATTCAACTCAGAGTCCGTGGACAGGAGAGCAGTGAGGGTCACTTCCGAGTGAAAAGGACCACACATCCCAGGAAAGTCAGGGCCCCAGTGGGAGTCCAGGGACTGCACTCGGGTTCTCCCTGAAGGTCAGAGAGCGGCTGGTGGTCACGCCCCAGGGGGACAGGCAGTGGAGGGGATGATGGGGTTGAAGTCCATCAGGGGCAAACAGGGGGTCATTCCTTTTGTTCTGGTTTTTATTCTCACCCAAGGATATTTTTCCATTGATTTTTAGAGAGAGTGCAAGAGAGGTGGAAAGACACAGAGAGAAACATCGATGTGAGAGAGACACATTGATCGGCTGCCTCCTGCCCATGCCCTGACCAGGACCAGGTATTGAGCCTGCAACCGAGGTGCATGCCCTTGACTGGAATAGAACCCGGGACCCTTCAGTCCACAGGCCAACACTCTATCCACTGGGCCAAACCGGCTGGGGCTGCCCTCTCCTTTGGAATGTTGCACATGTGCACAGGGAGGACTGGTGCTTTCTGGCTTGTGATAAATAAGGTGAGTTGATGCAAGTGTCATAGTCTAACAGCCTGGGTTCCAACCTGTGACTGCTTCGCTTCAGCACTGGGCCTTCCCGGGGGAGGGTAAGTTCCCAGAGACCTGAACTCTGGGAAAATTATCTTTCCTCAACTTGAAGCTTCTTTTAAAATTTGAAGGTCAAGCCCCAGCCGGTTTGGATCAGAGGATAGAGCATTGGCCTGCAGACCGAAGGGTCCTGGGTTCAATTCTGTTCAAGGGCATGTACCTCAGTTGCAGGGTCCTCCCCGACCTGGTCCCTGGTCGGAACACGTGCAGGAGGCAACAATCGATGTACTTCTCTCACATTGATGTTTCTCTCTGTCTTTCCCTCTTTCTGAAAATCAATGGGAAAATATCTTTGGGTGAGGATTTAATCTGAAGGTCTGGACCAAAAGAAGAGGAGCACCAGGTCGGAGTCCGGATGACAGGCTGGGTGAGATAAAGACGAACTCCAAAGCTGCTTCACTAAAGAGAAGGCATTGGAAGAAGAAGGAAGGCTCTGCCAGAAGGTCCCAGCGCAGCGCAGCTCCGTCAGCTGTCCGTGCAGAGGTGTGTACAACAGGACACTGCTCTTTTCATTTTATGTCTGCTTTTGGGATATAGGCTTTCAATGGACATTGTCTGCACCAGCTTTATTAAAATGAACAAAATATTTGTAAAAATTATTTAAAAAAACAAACAAAAAACAACAACTGGAGGCATCCAGGTAAGGCCTAGGTTATAGTTAGTGTCTAGGCCAGTGATGGCGAACCTGTGACACGCGTGTCAGAGGTGACACGCAAACTCATTTTTTTGGTTGATTTTTCTTTGTTAAATGGCATTTAAGTATATAAAATAAATATCAAAAATATAAATCTTTGTTTTACTATGGTTACAAATATCAAAAAATTTCTATTTGTGACACGGCACCAGAGTTAAGTTAGTGTTTTTCAAAATGCTGACACGCTGAGCTCAAAAGGTTCACCATCACTGGTCTAGGCAAATGAAAGAACAGGAAGAGGAATTCTAGACTAAAAGGGGGGGAAAAGTGAAGCTCCTCCCTCTGTCCCAACAGCCCACACATATCCCGACACATGGCTAGCGGAGCTCGGCCTTGGCCAGGAGGGGCTCGCAGGGGCCCAGAAGACACGGAGGACCGAGGGCCTGGATCATCATTTGTAAAAATGGCCGTCTCAACAGCCCAGGCAGAAGTGGTTTCCTCGCCACAAGATGAAACTCGCCTCCTGTGAAGCACGGTAAACTTAGCTCTCTGGGTAGTTCAAATAAAGTGTGTGTTTACTCAAAGGTTCCTGTCCATGTCTTTCTTACTAGTAAAAGTTTTATTAAATTGCTGTTATATGCTGGGCTAGACATGTAAAGTAGAATGAGACATTTCTGCCTGGTGGGGGGGTGATCAGATCTAAAGAGGAAGTGAAGTATGTATATAAATAAATAATTAGCACATTTGTGGCTTTTGAACTGAACCCTTAAAAGACCAATAAGAATTCTGGAAAGATGCCCGGCTGGTGTGGTTCAGTGGTTGAGCGTTGACCTAGGAACCAGAAGGTCATGGTTCAATTCCCAGTCAGGGCAACATGCCCGGGTTTCGGTCTCGATCCCCAGTGTGAGGCGTGCAGGAGGCAGCTGATCAATGATTCTCTCTCATCATTGATGTTTCTATATCTCTCTCCCTCTCCCTTCCTCTCTGAAATCAATAAATATATATATATATTTTAAAAGAATTCTGGAAAGAGATGAGAAACAAAGGTAATCCTGTTGGGACAAATGGGTGGGAATATGGTGTCCCCTGGGGACTCCAAGCAAACCCTCAATACTGGAGGAGGGCCAGGCCAGGAGGCGGAAGAGAGATGCAGGGCTCAGATGTGGAGGGTCCTCATTGAGCCTGAGGGGAAATAGTGAGGGGCAATAGTGAGGGGAAATAATGAAAGTCTTGAGACATCAGCACCACATACTCTACAGTGTTCTCATTAAAAGTAGAAACTTAACACGAGTTTTCAAAAGACTCAGAGATTCCCAGTTTTCCCTTACCAACAATTCATATTTACACCTCCTTTAAAAAAAAATTCCTCTGGTTTAGAGAGCCTTTTAACGATGAGAGAGGGAGGTGAGGATGCCACAGTCCTAGATGAAAGGCAGCTCTTGGCCCCCAAAGAAAAGGTATGTTCCCTTTGGTCCTCTTCCTTGTCTCAAGTTTCCTAGGGATACTCCAGAGTAGGTGTGGGTCTGAGACTGAGCTCTGACAGCTTAGAAGACCTGGGAGGGCCTGGCCCATCTCCCCTCACTGCAGCAGAGACACCATCCAGGAGAGCCTGAGGCTCCTTCCTAATTAGAGGAGAGACCAGGCTCCTATTAACTAGCTTCTCTGACTAATAGCTTCTTCTATTCTGAAGGGCTAGAGCGATGGTGTGTCTTTGAAGGCAACTTTGAATCTCCCAGGAGAGTAAAGGGGCCTTGATGGATGCATTTGCCTATCTTTCTCTTCACCATATGGGCCATGCCTACATAATAGGTGAGAGTTTACATTTATTCTGTGTTTATTGATGAACACAGTATCTCTTGGTTACCATGACCACTTTTTACTCTTAGGAAAGTAATTCATTTCCTGAGAAAAGAAATAGCAATTTTTAAAATATATTTTTATTGATTCCAGAGAGGAAGGGAAAGGGAGAGAATGATAGAAACATCAATGATGAGAGGGAATCATTGATTTAGCCACTTTTTTTTTTTTGCTACTAAATACCAAGAGACATGAGGCACAGAATCTGTAGTCTGACCTGCTTAGATCCAAATCCAAGCTTGACCACTGACCTTGGGCAGTTGGGTGATTCTCTGTGCCTTAATTATCTCACATGTGAAATGAGAACAATAACATCTGTCCAGTAGGCGTCATATAAGAATCACTGTGAAATACTGTGTTTACATAAGCTCTATGAAGAACCAAGATGGCAGCGTAGACAAAGGCAGGTAGTCGCTGCCTCCCACAACCACATCAGAATTACAAACTAAAATGCAGAACAGCCGAAACCGGTTGGGCTCAGTGGATGGAGCGTCGGCCTGTGGACTGAAGGGTCCCGGGTTCGATTCCGGTCAAGGGCATGTGCCTGGGTTGCGGGCACATCCCCAGTGGGGGATGTGCAGGAGGCAGCTGATTGATGTTTCTCTCTCATTGATATTTCTAACTCTCTATCTCTCTCCCTGCCTCTCTGTAAAAAAATCAATAAAATATATTTTTAAAAAAATAAAATAAAATGCAGAACAACCA
Source organism: Myotis yumanensis (assembly GCF_028538775.1). Taxonomy (NCBI): domain Eukaryota; kingdom Metazoa; phylum Chordata; class Mammalia; order Chiroptera; family Vespertilionidae; genus Myotis; species Myotis yumanensis. The sequence continues at coordinate 82,493,471 of NW_027223761.1, forward strand.
TCATCCAGAACCACCTGAAAGCTGGCTGAATGGAAGTCCTACAACTAGAGAAGTAAAGAAGAAAGCTCACAGATACTGGTAGGAGAGGCAGAGGCACCGAATGGGCTGGACCGACACCCATGTGTGCCGTTCTTTTTAATCGGGAGGGATATCTCGGCTGCAGAGGCCTCCCATGAGGAGCAAGGGGTCCCAGCCCCATACCAGACCCCAGCCCAGGGTTCCAGAGCTTGGAAGAGAAGCCCTTATAACTGCAGGCTGTGAAACCAGCGGGGCTTGTGGCTGAGGGACACGAAAGCTGCTGGAGACCCAGGTGTTCCTATTAAAGGGCTGGCACACAAACTTACTCAGACCCGATTCTTCTGGGCTCCACTGCCGGGAGGCTTTGGGGGACCCAGGGACATACAGGGAGGAACTGGATTGTCTAGAATCATGGCAGGAACTCGGGGGCAGCTTTTTCCCAGACAGGGGTGCTCACAGGGGTCATTGTTCCTGTCCTGGGACCTCTGGGACCTCCCCCATCACAGAGCTAACTGGCAGCCATATTTGACTTTCCATCAGCAGGGCTCACACTGTTTGCTTGCCCTGAGACCCCATCCCATCCAATTTTCAGCACCACCCAAGCTGTTTGCAGTGGCTTCTCCATATGAATGGCCTCATTCAGGCTTCAGAGTTTGCTAAAATCTCTCAAACAAGCTGCAGGTGATGTCAGTGTGCCCCAAACCTATCAATAAAAGGACCAAGACTGGGCCCTAACACCAGTCTGCCTTCACAAATCCAATACAAGTAGCAGCCATCTGCAGACCTCTCTGTAGCTCCTGCCAGGTGGCCCCAGGCAGTGGCTGACTTTGCACCTCCCAGAGGCCCCAGAGCCAGTGTGCATGGTGGACGGCTTCAGACCACACACCAGATTACAACTCTATAAATCCACAAACAATACACTCAAGGGGCAGACTCAGTGAGCAACAAAGCCCCATTGAACCAAGTCCTAATCCATAGCTGCTCTTCCTACATAGCTTCTCTTCCACTGTAGTCACAGCTAGCCCTCAAAGCCAATTGGCCCAGAGGTCAATTCCCAATGATGCCAACAGTAATCAAGGCTCAACTACAACAAGACTGCTTACAGCTCGCACAGGAGTGCACTAGAGTGCCCAGAACAGGTGACTGAGCCCCTGGGTCCTACAGGACACCTACTACTAGATAAGGCCACTCTACCAATTCCAGGAGACATAGCAGCTCTATCTAATACATAGAAACAAACACAGGGAAGCAGACAAAATGCAGAGACAAAGAAACATGTCACAAATGAAAGAAATGGAAGCAAGCAAGCTACTGGATACAGAGTTCAAAACCATGGTTATAAGGTTACTCAAGGACCTTAATGAGAGCTTCAAGAGACTTAGTGAGACTTTAAAGGATCTTAGTGAGAATGTCAGACTTGAAAAAGGACCAGTCAGAAATTAAGCATACACTAACTGAAATAAATAATAATTTACAGGGATTCAACAGTAGAGTAGAGGATTCTGAGAATCAAATTAATGATTTGGAATATGAGGAAGCAAAAAACACCCAATTAGAAGAGCAAAAAGAAAAAAGAATCCAAAAATATGAAGACATGCCCTGACTGGTTTGGCTCAGTGGATAGAGCATCAGCCTGCAGACTGAAAGGTCCCAGGTTCGATTCCAGTCAAGGGCATGTATCTTGGTTGCGGGCACATCCCCTGTAGGAGGTGTGCAGGAGGCAGCTGATCGATGTTTCTCTCTCATCGATGTTTCTAACTCTCTATCCCTCTACCTTCCTCTCTAAACAATCAATAAAATATATATATTTAAAAAAAGACAGTGTGTTGCCCTAACCGGTTTGGCTCAGTGGATAGAGCGTCGGCATGCAGACTGAAAGGTCCCAGGTTCGATTCCAGTCAAGGGCATGTACCTTGGTTTCGGGCACATCCCCAGTAGGGAGTGTGCAGGAGGCAGCTGATCGATGTTTCTCTCTCATCGATGTTTCTAACTCTCTATCCCTCTCCCTTCTTCTCTGTAAAAAATCAATAAAATATATATATTTTTAAAAAAGACAGTGTAAGGAGCCTCTGGGACAACTTCAAGCATACCAACATTCACATTAAGGAGTGCCAGAAGAAGAAGAGCGCGAGCAAGATATTGAGAACCCATTTGGAGAAATAATGACAGAAAACGTCCCCTACCTGGTGAAAGAAATAGACTTACAAGTCCAGGAAACACAGAGAGTCCCAAACAAGAGGAACCCAAAGAGGCCCACACCAAGACACATAATTAAAATACCAAGGGTTAAAGACAAAGAGAGAATCTTAAAACTATCAAGAGCAAAGCAATTAGTTACCTTCAAGAAAGCACCCATACGACTTTCAGCTGATTTCTCAACAGAAACTTTGCAGGTCAGAAGGGAGTGGCAAGAAATATTCAAAGTGATGAATAGCAAGGACCTACAACCAAGATTACTCTACCCAGCAAAGTAGTTATTTAGAATTGAAGGTCAACCCTGACCGGTTTGGCTCAGTGGATAGAGCGTCAGCCTGTGGACTGAAAGGTCCCAGGTTCGATTCTGGTCAAGGGCATGTACCTTGGTTGCGGGCACATCCCCAGTGGGGCGGCGGGGGGGGGGGGGGGGGGGGGGGGGGGCGGGGGGGGGGGCGTGTGCAGGAGGCAGCTGATCGATGTTTCTCTCTCATCGATGTTTCTAACTCTCTATCCCTCTCCCTTCCTCTCTGTAAAAAATCAATAAAAAATATATAAAAAAAAGAATTGAAGGTCAGCTAAAGAGCTTCCTAGACAAGAAAAAGCTAAAGAAGTTCATCACCACCAAACCAGCAATATATATATATATATATATATATATATATATATATATATATATGCCTAAGCAACCATTACAACTGGATGACTAGAACAACCAGCCGACTGGTCACTATAACATGCACTGACCACCAGAGGACAGACACTCAATGCAGGAGCTGTCCCCTGGTGATCAGTGCACTCCCACAGCAGGAGCACTGCTCAGCCAGAAGCCGGGCTCATGGTGGCAGCGGCAGCAGCTTACAGCAGTGGTGGCAGGTGCCATGGGCAAGATGAGCGACAGCAGAGCTGCACCCAGCCTCGGCTGGGGCTTCTCCCCAGTCACCTGCCACTTCAGCACTGCTACCTCCCCCTAGGGGTCCCGGATTGTGAGAGGGCACAGGCCAGGCCAAGGGACCCCACCAGTGCACAAATCCGTGCACTGGTCCTCTAATATGCATATAAGATCTTTGGTTAATCTCTTCCCACCCTCCCCCCTCCGCCCTTCCCTCTGAGATTCATCAGTCTGTTCAATGTTTCCATGCCTGTGGTTTCTGCTCCTGCATTGAGCATCTGCCCCTTGGTGGTCAGTGCACATCATAGCTACTGGTCAGATGGTCAAACAGTCAGCCAATTGCTTAGGCTTTTATATATATATATATAGACTAGAGGCCCAGTGCATGAAAATTCATGCACTGGAGGGGGGGTCCCTCAGACTGGCCTGCCCCCTCTCACAGTCCTGGAGCCCTCAGGGGCAGGAGGCGACCAGGTGATCAGGGTAAGGCTATGCCCCCATCACACCTCTGCTGCTGCCACTGCCGGCAGCGCAAGCCTCAGCCGGCCCTGGTTACCTGAGCTTCAGGCGGCCCTGGGTGGCTGGGCAGCCACCATCTGAGGCTTGCCTGCACCTCGAGCTGGCCCTGGGCGGCTGGGAGCTGAGGGGACTGGGGGACTCTAGAGGCAGGCACCCTAGCGGGGCTGAGGGGACTGAGTGCCACCATCTTGTGGCTGTGGGTGCCACCATCTTTGAGGGCATGGCAGTCAAAGATGGACACCGCCATCTTTGAGGGTGGGGAAGTCTATTAGCATATTCCCTCCTTATTGGCTGTGGGTGCCACCATCTTTGAGGGTGGGGCAGTAATTAGCATATTCCCTCCTTATTGGCTGTGGGCGCCGCCATCTCTGTGATGGTGTGAGGGTCAATTAGCATATTCCCTCTTTATTAGACAGGATATGCATTACCTATGGACACATACAGGATGGTGAAGGCCTTGGGTGGGACATGAACCGGGTGGAGGGGGATAATGGGAGGGAAAAGGGGGGACATCTATAATACCCTCAAAGATTTTTTAAAAAGAGAGCATAAATAAATAAATAAATAAATAAAGCTCTATGCTCAATGCCCATAGAAAATGCTCAGTAAATCTAGCTGTTTGTAGTTATACTTAGGATATTGAAAACTGTTCCCATGACCACTTCAGGAAAGGTCTGGCAGTTTATATGTAAATATAAACCTAACCACCTTAACAATTCCACTCCTAGGCATTTATCCAAGAGAAGTGAAGGAATATATGCACAAAAAGAGTTGTATGAGAAGTTTTGTAGGAGCTTTATCATAACATCCCCAAACTGGAAACAGCTCAGGGGTCCATCGACAGAAACACGGGTAAATGCTCTGTGGAACACTCATGCGGTGGGAGACTGCTCAGCAATAAGAAGGAGCCACCTTAATACACTCAACCACATACATGAATCTCAAAAATAGGTTGAACAAAATTAGCCAGACATAAAGTACTATGTACTCTTTGACTCCATTTTGACGAAGTTCTAATGCAAGCAAAACTAATCTTTGGTGGAAAAAAAAATAACAATATTTTCTCTTTGGGGAGTAGGGGTAGGAATTTCCTAGAGGGGCATGTGTGAGGGCTTTAGCCCTTGTGGAAGGAATGAGAAGAAATAAGATGTTCCAGGACCACTGCAGAGTGAGAAAGGACAAGGTCCAAGGACAGAATCCACAGGCTGAGCAGCACCTCAGGGATGAGAAGAGAAGGAGATCCCCGGAGAGATGAATAAGTGTGTCCAGAAGAGAGGGAGGGGGAAATAGGAGAGAATGGTGTAACAGAAGCTAAGGGAAGAGGAGGTTTCAAAAAAGAGCCATCCAATGATACATCTGGTAAAGGGTTAATACCCAGAATACGTAAGGAACTCATACAACTTAACAAAAAGAAGATAAAAAATCCAATTTAAAAAATGGGCAAAGGATCTAAAGAGTCACTTCTCCAAAGCAGACATACAGAAAGCCAAGAGACATATGAAAAAATGCTCAAAGTCACTGATCATCAGAGAGATGCAAATTAAAACCACAATGAGGTTTCACCTCACACCTGTCAGAATGGCTATCATCAACAAATCAACAACTGACAAGTGCTGGCGAGGATGTGGAGAAAAAGGAACCCTCCTGCACTGCTGGTGAGAATGCAGACTGTGCAGCCACTATGGAAGACAGTATGGAGTTTCCTCAAAACATTAAATCTGGAACTGCCATTTGACCCAGTAATCCCACTTCTAGGAATATATCTTAAGAAACCCGAAACACCAGAAAGAATGTATGCACACCTATGTTCACAGCAGCACTATTTACAATAGCTAAGATCTGGAAACAGCTCAAGGGCCCATCAGATGAGTAGATAAAAAGCTGTGGTACATTTACCTCATGGAATACTGTGCAGCTGTATAAAAGAACAATCTCTTACCCTTTGAGACAGCATGGAGGGGCCTAGAGAGTGTCATGCTGAGTGAAATAAGTCAGTCAGAGAAAGACAAGTGTCACAATCTCACTCACATGTGGAATCTAAGTAACAAAATAAACTGATGATCGAAGTGGACCCAGAGACATGGAAGCAGGGAACAGTGCAGAATCTCAGAGGGAAGGTCCTTGGATGGGAGGTAATCAACCAAGGACCTTGTATGCACATATGCATGACCCATGGACACAGACAGTGGGGTGGTGAGGGCCAGGGTTGCAGGTGGGAGCGGGGTGGAGGGGGTTAATGGGGGGAAAGGGGGGGCATATGTAATAATTTCAACAATAAAGATTTATTTTTTATATCTTTTAAAAAGAGCCACCCTAAAAATTAGCGAAATGCTGTATAGAGTCAAGTAAACCAAGGACTGGAGGTATCCACCAGATCTCTCACTTGGTGATTTGGTGAGAGCGGTTTCACCAGAAAAGTTCACCAGAGGCCATGTCTCGCAGATGCAGGGGGCGGGGCGCGGGGAGGAAGTCCTCTCCAAACAGCAGAGCTCGTAAGGGCAACTGCAGGGCAGAGCAGAAAAGGAGGTAGGAAGGAAGTTTTTTAGTTTGGGGCTCATTTGTTGGTTTCAAGAAGGGAACGCTGTGCCGTGTGAAAATGCTTATAGAAATGAGCCAGTAACAGGAGGAACAGTCCTCTTTCTTTGTGGACAAGAGGTTAAGAATGTGCTGGCTACTCACATCAGTGCTGGTTCATACCTGTTGTCCTGCTGTAATGATTAATAGTTCCCCTTCCACACCCTGTGTGACCCCGGACGGGCACAGGGGTGGCCATCTGTGAAGGTAAAAGGGACCAAACATGGATGGAGTGTGTGTGTGTGTGTGTGTGTGTGTGTGTGTGAATAAAGTGGTTATTTCCCCTCCCGAGGGAATTCTCATCTACTTCAGTTAGATGAGAACTAGCGTGAGACAAGGAGATGGAGGAACAGAAATCTGAAAAAAGAAAAAGAAGGGAAAAAAAGGAGGTCTGACAGGGTTAGCAACAGGAATGAGAACAAAATTAGCCATAGCCTGGGACTCGGAGCTCAAGAGGCATTCTCCCGGTTAGCTACGTGGGCGTGGGCGTTGGGAAGGAATTTGTTCGCTCATCTGCACACCGGGTGGCTGAGCCTGGATGGCTGCAGCCCCCAGTGACGGGCGTCCGAGGGCTTTAAAGGAGTTTTCATGGGCCTTTCTGGGCGGAGAATTCTCTTCGCACGTCCCGAGGGAAGATAATGGAATGCGGTCTCAGCAAGTGAAGTGTGGTCTCAGCAAAAGGGAAGGTCCATGTGAAATGGCCTGACGCTCAGTTCCTGGGGGAGGGCTATCGATCAAACCTCACACGAGGGACATGGTCAGACTTCAAAGCCAGGCCTGCCTAACTCCCAACTGCAGAGCCAACGCCAACTCTTTCGACAGCGCCAGCCTCTCTTCCTCATTAGACTTCTCTCCAGGGTCAGCCCTCTATTGCACTCTGACCACTGGGACCTTCCTTCTCTCCCAGCCACTGTCGCCTCCAAAAGGAAATGAAATGAACAGTAGGCATCCTCTTTTCAGCATCGCTCCTAAAATAAAGGATTTGATGAGGAAATACTTGTAAATTGTGTCTTAAGTAAAGTTTAGACTGTGCCAAAAATCTTGTCCCTTCTGTGAAATTTTGTTCCTTCTGTGTCTTATTACTCATTTGTTTTTTAAAAAATAGTTTTGAGCAACTAAGTGTAAGCCATTGTCCTCAGAAAGTCAAGGGTAAAAAAAAAGATAATATCTTCGCCCTAGCTCCGCGGTCGGCAAACCGCAGCTCGCAAGCCACATGCGGCTCTTTGGTCCCTTGAGCGTGGCTCTTCCACAAAACACTACGCGTGGGCGTGCATGTACAATGCGATTGAAACTTCGTGGCCCGTGTGCAGAAGTTGGTATTTTGTGGAAGAGCCACACTCAAGGGGCCAAAGAGCTACCTGTGACTCGAGAGCTGGGGTTTGCCGAGTCTCAGTTTGCCGACCACTGCAGCTGGTTTGGCTCAGTGGATAAAGCATTGGCCTGCAGACTGAAGGGTCCCAGGTTCAATTCTGGCCAAGTGCACATGCCTGGGTTGCAGGCTCAGTTCCCAGTAGCGGGTGTACAGGAGGCAGCCAATCAATGATTCTCTCTCATCATTGATGTTTCTATCTGTCTATCCCTCTCCCTTTCTCTCTGAAACCAATAAAAATATTTTTTTAAAAAGATAATATCTTAGCCCTTACAGAGTGATCAGGCTAAAAAATAAGGCAGCCGCAATACAGGTTGATAGGCAGTAATAAAGCACCTGCTAGTACACGTGGTAGCGCAAGAATCAGGACAAACTCTGGCTGGAGCACAGGGAGGGCTTCTCTGGGAAGGTGAAACAGACAGTGATTCCTGGAAAATGAAGACCAGCTGGCAAAAGGGAAGGGCACTCCGGGCCAAGGCCTGGATTAGGGATGAAACAGCACGATGCTGTAGGAACTCCAAGTAGGATAGTGTGGTGTGGTGATGGCATAACTACCATGTGTTACATACCTTACCTTTAATGTCTTTATATCTCACAACAACCTTAGAAAGTACCTTATTAATATTCCCATTTTACAGATGAGAAAAATGAGGCTGGGAGATTTACTAACTTGCCCATGGTCACACAGCTGGGAAATGGCATAGCTGGGCTTTAATTCTAACATCTCTGATCCGTTCTCTACAAAACAAGCTTAGCTTGTAAGAGGTAGAACAGCAGGAAAGGAGCTATTGAAGGTGAGATTCTTTTTTGTTGTTGTTGTTTATTTTTTTTGTTGATAATATTATAGATGTCTCCTGCTTATCCCCCCCCCCATTTTATTCCCCACTCCTAGGTCTTCACGACACTATTGCCCGTGTCCATGGTCTATGCATATCTATATAATAAAAACCCAGTGGACGTAATGCCGTAACGACCAAAGACTGGTCACCAGGAGATCCATTGAGGGGTCCCGCGGCACCGGCGGGACTTGACACTGGGTCCCACGGGTGCTGGGTCTGGGTCTCACATGATTTCGAGTGCTAGGCCTCTAGTAAGTATACAAGTTCTTTGGTTTATCTCTTCTCATCCCCCCACCCCCATATCATGGTATGTCAGTCTGCTCCATGCCTCCATGCTTCGGGTCATATATTTTTTTTTACTTTAGCTTTCTTTTTTTATTATTGTCTAAAGTTTTACATGTGTCTCCTTTTTCCCCAATTGACCCGCTCAGCCATTCCCACCCAGGGTAAGCCCCCACCGTCCCAGTGTCTATGTCCATTGGTTATGCTAATATGCATGCTTACAAGTCCTTTGGTTGATCTCTAACCTCCCCACCTCCCCTGCCATTTGTCTCTGGATCTATTTTTGTTCATCAGTTTATGTTGATTATTATACCCCACATATGAGTGAGATCATGTGATATTTACCTTTCCCCAACTGCCTTATTTTGCTTAGCATAATGCTCTCCAGTTCCATCCATGCTGTTGCAAACGGTAAAAGTTCCTTCATTTTTACAGTGGCGTAGTATTCCATTTGTGTAGATGTACCACAGTTTTCTAAACCATTCATCTGCTGATGGGCACTTAGGCTGTTTCCAAATCTTAGCTATTGTAAATTGTGCTGCTATGAACATAGGGGTGCATATATCCTTTCTGATTGGTGTTTCTGATTTCTTGGGATATATTCCTAGAAGTGGGATCACTGGGTCAAATGGGAGTTCCATTTTTAGTTTTTTGAGGAAACTCCATACTGTTCTCCACAGTGGCTGCACCAGTCTGCGTTCCCACCAGCAGTGCAGAAGGGTTCCTTTTTCTCCACATCCTCATCAGCACTTGTCATTTGTTGATTTGTTGATGACAGCTATTCTGACAGGTGTGAGGTGGTATCTCATTGTCATTTTGATTTGCATCTCTCAGATGATTAGTGACTTTGAGCATGTTTTCATATGTCTCTTGGCCTTCTGTATGTCCTCTTTCAAAAAGTGTCTATTTAGGTCCTTTGCCCGTTTTTTGATTGTATTGTTTATCTTCCTTTTGTTCAGTTGTATGAGTTCTCTGTAAATGTTGGAGATTAAACCCTTATCAGAGAGAACATTGGCAAATATGTTCCCCCCTGCAGTGGGCTTTCTTATTGTTTTTGAAAGGGTGAGGGCTACGCCCTTCATCTTGCCTCAGGGTAAGGGCTACATCCTTTCTCCTCCCCTTACTCCAACCCCCCCCCATAAAGCCCGTCTCTACGCGGGGGTTCCCTCTCTCGGCCACTTGGCTTGCCATTGTGTCGGCGAGTCTGGTGGATGGGGAGCTCAAGCTAGCTTGAAATACAGATTCTTATGCTTTTGCATCGGACTGGCTGGCTCCCTGGTGTTGGTTTCTTGGGGATCTTGAGATCTGGGCATAACAGTTTTATTGATGGTTTCTTTTGCTGTGCAGCTTTTTATTTTGATGTAGTCCCATTTGTTTATTTTCTCCTTACTCTCCATTGCCCTAGGAGCTGTGTCAGTAAAGATATTGCTATGATATATCTCTGATATTTTGCTGCCTATGGAGTCTTACAGGATTTTTATGGTTTCCCTTCTTACATTTAAGTCCTTTAGCCATTTTGAGTTTGTTTTTGTGTCTGGTGTAAGTTGGTGATCTAGTTTCATTTTCTTGCATGTATCTGACCAAAGCTTTGGGTTATATTTTAGTGGTCAATCCATTTTGTTCATTAGATTCCACATATGAGTGAGATTATGTGATACTTGTCTTTCTCTGACTGACTTATTTCACTTAGCATGATACTCTCCATGTCCATCCATGCTGTCTCAAAGGGTAAGAGAGCTCTCTTTTTTACAGCTGCATAGTATTCCATGTGTAAATGTCCCACAGTTTTTTTATCCATTCATCTATTGATGGGCCCTTGGGCTGTTTCCAAATCTTAGCTATTGCAAATTGTGCGGCTATGAACACAGGGGTGCATACATTCTTTCTGATTGGTGTTTTGAGTTTCTAGGATATATTCCCAGAAGTGGGATCGCTGGGTCAAACGAAGGTTCCATTTTTATTTTTTGAGGAAACTCCATACTGTTCTCCACAGTGGCTGCACCAGTCTGCATTCCCACCAGCAGTGCACTAGGGTTCCCTTTTCTCCACATCCTCACCAGCATTTGTTGTTTGTTGCTGGTAGCCATTCTGGCAGGTGTGAGGTGATACCTCATTGTGGTTTTAATTTGCATCTCTCTGATGATCAGTGACTTTGAGCATTTTTTCATGTCTCTTGGCCTCTGTATGTCCGTTTTGGAGAAATGTCTATTCAGGTCTCCTGACCATTTTTTAATTGATTGTTTGTCTTCTTTTTGTTGAGTTGTATGAGTGCTTTATATATTTTGGAGATTAACCCTTTATCAGATGTACTATTGGCAAATATGTTCTCCCCTGCAGTGGGCTCCCTTTTCATTTTGATGGTGGTTTCTATTGCTGTGCAGAAGCTTTTTATTTTGATGTGGTCCTGTTTGTTTATTTTCTCCTTAGTTTCCTTTGCCCTAAGAGATGTATCAGAAAAAAATTCTACTATGAGAGATGTCTGAGATTTTACTGCCTATGTTTTCTTCTAAGAGTTTTATGGTTTCATGCCTTACATTTATTTAAGTCTTTCATCCATTTTGAGTTTATTTTTGTGTCTGGTGTAAGTTGGTGGTCTAGTTTCATCTGAAGTTTAGATTCTTTTGTATCCATTGTATTACATGACTTTTCAGTTAAATTCTAATAATATAAGAGAAATTTTATACTCTAGAGCAGTGGTTCTCAACCTGTGGGTCGCGACCCCTTTAGGGGTCAAACGACCCTTTCACAGGGTCGCCTGAGACCATCGGAAAACACATATATAATTACGTATTGTTTTTGTGGTTAATCACTATGCTTTAATTATGTTCAATTTGTAACAATAAAAATACATCCTGCATATCAGATATTTACATTACGATTCATAACAGTAGCAAAATTACAGTTATGAAGTAGCAACGAAAATAATTTTATGGTTGGGAGTCACCACAACGTGAGGAACGGTATTAAAGGGTCACGGCATTAGGAAGGTTGAGAACCACTGCTCTAAAGTAATGGAAATTTAAATGAGAGGGAAAGAGAATGGAATAGGAGGGAAAACCAAGATGGTGGCATAGGTAAACACCGGAGTTTGCTGCCTCGAACAACCACTCCAAAAATACAACTAAAAGACGGAACGGACATCACCCAGAACCACAGGAAGGCTGGCTGAGGAGAGACTCTTCAACTAGAAGGAAAAACAACAGCATTACGAGGCTTAGAGGAGGCGCAGTGTGGAAAATTTAAAGGTACGGTGGTGCGGCGGTGCGCTCGCAAAGCGGGCTGGTGGCTGAGGGCGCGGTTGTCGTTTTCAATCAGGAGTGAGTCTCAGACTCTGGGCTACAGATCCGGGCGAGTCTCTAGGGACCCAGACTCAAACGGGAGAAGCGGGACTGTCTGGGTACGGTCCCTCCGAGGTTTGCAGCGGTTGTGGGGACAGAGAGGCAGAGCCCCTGGAGACGGACTGAGAGCAGCCATAGCTGCTCCCTCCCCCCGCCTGTTGAGCCGGCCCCGCCCAGACCCTGCGCAGAGCCATTTGCTGATCGCCTCAGGCAAAGGCTGGACTAGCGCCTCCCCAGAGGACTGAAGTTTTCCACACAGCTGATTCCTACAGCCAGTCGGCCTGGTGGTCAAATCCCTCTAGTGTTAACTACAACAATTAAGGCTTGGCTAGAACAAGACTGCGCACAAAGACCACCAGGGGGTGCACCAAGAAAGCATAAAAGATGCGGAAACAAAAAAACATGACAGAAATGGAGGATATGGAGCTAAGAATTGCAATTTTGAGGGCTTGCTATAAACTTGAGCAGAGCCTCATGAAAACTAATGAGACCCTCGATGCTACGATAAAGAAATTAGAAAGTAAGCATACACGGACTGAAATAAAGAATATTATACCCAATAGCAGACCAGAGGAGCACAAGAATCAAACCAAAGATTTGACAAAAAAACACCCAACTGGAAAAGCAAAATGAAAAAAGAATCCGAAAGTGTGAAGATGGTGTAAGGAGCCTCTGGGACAGTTTCAAGCGGACCAATATCAGAACTATTGGGGTGCCAGAAGATGAGAGACAGCAAGATATTGAAAACCTATTTCAAGAAATAATGGCAGAAAACTTCTCCCACCTGGTGAAAGAAATGGACTTACAGGTCCAGGAAGCGCAGAGAACCCCAAACAAAAGGAATCCAAAGAGGACCACACCAAGACACATCATAATTAAAATGCCAAGAGCAAAAGACAAAGAGAGAATCTTAAAAGCAGCAAGAGAAAGAGACTCAATTACCTACAAGGGAATACCCATACGACTGTCAGCTGATTTCTCAACAGAAACTTTGCAGGCCAGAAGGGAATGGCAAGAAATATTCAAAGTGCTGAATACCAAGAACCTACAACCAAGATTACTTTATCCAGCAAAACTATCATTCAGAATTGAAGGTCAGATAAAGAGCTTCACAGATAAGGAAAAGCTAAAGGAGTTCATCACCACTAAACCAGTATTATACGAAATACTGAAAGGTATCCTTTAAGAAGAGGAAGAAGAAAAAGGTAAAGATACAAATTGTGAACAACAAACATGCATCTATCAACAAGTGAATCTAAGAATCAAGTGAATAAATAATCTGATGTACAGAATGAACTGGTGATTATAATGAATCAGGGACATAGAAAGGGAATGGACTGACTATTCTTGGGGAGGGAAGGGGAATGGGAGATTCGGGAAGAGACTGGACAAAAATCGTGCACCTATGGATGAGGACAGTGGGTGGGGAGTGAGGGCGGAGGGTGGGGCGGGAACTGGAAGGAGGGGAGTTATGGGGGGGGGGAAGAGGAACAAATGTAATCTGAACAATAAAAATTTAATAAAAAATAAAAAATAGCCGAAACCGGTTTGGCTCAGTGGATAGAGCGTCGGCCTGCGGACTGAAAGGTCCCAGGTTCGATTCCGGTCAAGGGCATGTACCTTGGTTGCGGGCATATCCCCAGTAGGAGATGTGCAGGAGGCAGCTGATCGATGTTTCTCTCTCATCGATGTTTCTGACTCTCTATCTCTCTCCCTTCCTCTCTGTAAAAAATCAATAAAATATATTAAAAAAAATAAAAAATAAAAAATAAAGAAAACTAAAAAAAAAAAAGAGAGAGAGAGAGAACGGAATAGGACTTGTCAGTGATGCTAAGGAGGCTTTGCATTTTTCTAAAAGTAATAGACAGCGGTGAGGAGTGTTACACACGGAAGGGGTTCGGTATAAATAGAAGTGGTTGCATCAAGCACTCACTGGACTATGACGGCAGGAGGGAGGGCGGATAACCCGCTGGTTAGTGAAAAGACGGAGCCTCCACACGCACTACACGGTGCCGGGCTGGGTGGGGAAAGCTTCGCCTTTTCCAACACCTGCAAGTATTTTGCTCCATAAACATCGCTGAGACGTGCGCTTACCTCTGGAAACGGACCGGAGCCCCTTGGAGGACGCTGAGCGAGCAGTGAGCCTGCTTGCAGGGCGACGGCAAGGGGCCGGCGGCTCACCAAGGCCCCGGGCAAGACCTGAGCGAAATCCGCATCAGCCATGTGTCCTCCCGCCTCCGCCTCAGCAGCTGCCTGTCCAGGCTTCTTGATTGACTGAAGCTCCGCCTTCTACTCTCTGCTTGTTCTGCAGCGATTCCGGGGAGGGAGAGGGGCCGCATAGGCAGTAGGTGTGAGGTCACAGGACACCGGGGAGAAGCGTGGAACCTGCACCCCACAGAAGGAGCTGCCTGCTCCCAGGGGCAGGAAGAGGGCGCAGGGCCCAGAACGCAGGAACTCTTGGAGGCCTGGGCCCTAGCACGCCCTGAGGGGCACTCAGACAAACGCCACCCCTCGGCGAGCAGGCTTTGAATGGAAAAAAGACCTATCTATACTCAAAGGGAAACGCTAGGCTCAATAAAATTAAACAGATTCTTAATTTCGTTTTGTTTTGTTTTTACAGTATGTTAACATGGGACACGTTTGGGGTGGTTGTTGTCATTTACACAGCACCTATTAATCTTTCTAGAACTTTCTGTTCACTGAACAAATTAGAAACAGTGCTTCTCAGCGCGTGGACTGCAGATCACCTGAAATGGCCACTGGTCCTCAAGGAGATGAATACAAAACCTGAGAGTGTCTAAAGCTATTACACGTCATTTGACGTTGCCACGATATCCAAGGCCGTGGGCAGAAGACTCGTCGTGTGGGCAGCGAACACCATGGGTGTTGCGCATTGCACGGCAGGAGGCATATGGTGTGAGCCTCCTGCTAGTCACATGCACTGGAACCACATCTCCTTCACGCGCTGGCCTTTGCTAAGGAAACTGGTTAGGAAACACTGACAGGCCCCATCTATACTGGACACATGGGCATATTGAATCCCAGAGAGAGAGCATGACTTGTTCAAGGTCATGGAGGTCAGTAGCAAAGGGCTCGCCCTCCGGCTGCCAATTGAGGGGGTGGGGGACAAATGAAAGAAGAGCCAGTTAAGAATCTAAAAATATAAAAAACAGAAGGATGTGACTGGAAATGATTACATGATGGTAATTCTGATTTTATGATCCACTGAGCCAAACCGGTTAGGGCAAGTAATTCTGATTTTAAATGGCATCCAGCTAGCAGGTCTCCAGGCACTCCTCCCAGGATTCCTACAAAGATGTAAAATGAAAACTATGACAAACAAAACAAAACTAACCCAGCTGGTGTGGCTCAGTGGTTGAACATCGACCTAAGAACCAGGAGCTCATGGTCCGATTCCAGGTCAGGGCATATGCCCGGGTTGCAGGCTCGATCCCCAGTGTTGGACGTGCAGGAAGTCTCTCTCATCATTGATGTCTCTCTCTCTCTCCCTTTCCCTTCCTCTCTCTAAAATCAATAAAAACATATTTTTTAATTAAAAATAAATAAAACAAAACTAATGCCAAACTCTGAAAGAATCTCCATCAACTGGATTGAGGAAAATCAGTCTTGAAATACTACATGCCTGAAAGATGTGGGAAAGAGCTTGTAGGTCTATCCTCTCTTAGCATTGACCCAGACCCGGAGGTAGACAGGTAACAGATTGTGAAGCTGGTCATCTGTGAAGTGAGAGCGGCCGTGGCAAACAAGAGACAACATGCACCCATCCACAGGTGCACTGCTCCCCAGCTCTAGCTAACTGTTGACGCAAGAAAGGCCGATCTAGCCCTGGCCGGTGTGGCTCAGATGGTTGGGCATCATCCTGAGCACTGAAATGTTGCTGGTTCGATTCCTGGTCAGGGCACGTGCAGGTTGGAGGTGTGCAGGAGGCAGCCAATTGATGTTTACCTCTCACATAAATGTTTCTCCCTCTCTCTCCCTCTATCTCCCTTTCTCTCTCTCTCAAAATCAGCTTTTAAAAATATTTTTTAAAGAAAGGCAGCCCTAGGCAGTTTGGCTCAGTGGATAGAGCACGGGCCCATGGACTGAAGGGTCCTGGGTTCGATTCTGATCAAGGGAATGTACCTTGGTTGCAGGCTCCATACCCAGCCCTGGTTGGCGCAGGTGGGGGAGGCAACCAATCAATGTGTTTCTCTCTCTCTATGTGTCTCTCCCCCTCCCTTCCACGCTCTCTAAAAAAGCAATGGAAAAATATCCCGGGGTGAGGATTAACATACATACATACATACATACATACATAAATGGCAGGCCTCATATTGTCACATCTTTTTTAAAATTCTTAATATATTATTTTTTACATTTAATTAAACATTTTATTTTGAGATACTTGTAGATTTACATGCAGCTAAAGAAATAATACAGAGAGATCTCCTGTACCCTTTACTCAGCTCCCCCAGTGGTAATATCTTACAAACCTCTAGTGCAACATCACAACCAGGATATTGTCCTTTTCTCAGTCAAAACACAGAACATTCCATCCCCACAAGGAGCCTGTCACATTCTTCTTTAGAGAAGGGAGAGGGAGAGGGGTTTACTGTTCCACTCACCTCGGCATCATCGGTTGATCCTTGCATGTGCCCCGACCAGGAAGGCACCCACCGCCTTGGCGTATGGGGGCAGTGCTCTAACCGCCTGAGCCACCCCGCCAGGGCTCATCTATAAAGAAACAGAAAACCTGGACTTTGGTGCAATAACCCACTCTGTTAATGTTACTAATGAATTTACATGTTTTTAAACCCTATGAATATTCACTATATGATGTCATTTATATTGTGTTCAACAAATGGCAAAACTAACCCATGTGGTGAAAGGGGACTAGCTGTTCTCCTCGGGGGGGACAGCCTGGGGGGCCTGCGGTGGGTCTCTGGGTTCCACCCTGCTGCTTCTCGCTGTGGGTGCTCTCCCTTTCCCTCCCTCTAAGAATCAATAAAAACATACTTTTTAAACAACAGTAGGTGTTCAGTAAACATTGGTGAGTGAGTGAACGGATCTCGGGCTGGCAGAAGTGAGCATGTTTAGGGTATGGTGGAAGCACACCTTTGGACTAAAAATTCTTCCTTCTTGACAAAAACCAAAACCAGATTGTGCAGGGCTTTTCCTTAAAAAAACAAACTACCATTTTGAGTTTTTTCATTAATCTAGTTTGTTTCTTTAGTATTTTTATGTGAATGGTTTGTAGTAATTTGTTTGTAATAGCCAAACAGAATTTAACCATAGCACTAGTAATAAGAAACTCCAAAGTAACTAAGATTTTAAACTTTAGATGAGTTGTTCTCTTATTTATCTTGAGAAGCAAAAAACTCATGAAAGAAAATGTAGGTTAGCAACAGAATCCCTGAGAGAGAGAGCCGATGCTAAACCCATTCTTACTTTCACCTTCGTGCCTTTCCATACTGTTTCTTCCCTCTCACGTCTCTTCTCGCTGTTCTCTGCCTATTCACAGCTTTGCTTTTCTCGGAAGGTAGGGGATGGGTGGCCATAGAATTCATCGTCCAACCTGGGACGCTCTTGCGAGTGGAAGTGGCATGACGATATTTACACGGGAAAAGCAGGGCTGTCCCCGGGGCACGCAGGCAGACGCACCGTGTCGTTGCTGTAGTTGTTGTTGCGCGGTTCTTGCTGCTCCCTATTTTAAACTCTCAGGACCTCAGTTTCCATGTTTAGAAAACGAGGGGATTGGACCAGGTGACTTCCAAGGACCCTGCCAGGCCTTTGCATTCTAAGAGTCTACTGTTCTGATGGAAACGCTTCATCATTAAAACTCAGTCTTGGCCTGGCTGGCATGGCTCAGGGGTTGAGCGTCGACCTATGAACCAGGAGTCGGGGTTCAATGCCCAGTCAGGGCACCGGCCTGGGTTGTGGGCTCATCCCCAGTGGAGGAGTGCAGGAGGCAGCCGATCAATGATTCTCTCTCATCATTGATGTTTCTCTCCCTCTCCCTCTCCCTCGCTCTCTGAAATCAATAAAAAGATATATTTTTTAAAACTCAGTCTTCCTCAGAAACAAAACCAAAGTTGGGAGTTGTCCTTCCACCCAAAAGCCCGCACCGGCTTCGGACCGCTTTCTTCCGTCCTCGTCTGTGGGACACCGAGCAGGCAGAGGTGCTGCGCTGGCTGCGTGCCAGCCTCTCCGCCCTCCCTCCAGGCCCAGGAGGCCCGCGCCTTCCAGGGAACCAGCGGGTTGGACCTGTTGGCTCAGAGGGCTTCCGTGTGGAAAGGAGCCAGCACGGGCCCAGCAAACAGGATGTGAGTCTTGTAAGGCGAGTCAGAGCAGGAGCAGGAAGCCCTGCCAACCAGCCTCAGAGGGAGACGCAGAGTCCGGGCAGCGCTGTGCTCTCCACCTCCGTCCAGGTTCCATCCCCTGAGAGTCCGTGTCTGTGAACTACGCCAGCAGGAACCAGAGGAAACGTCCTCTTTCATTTTTGTTTTTTTAATTTATCTTTATTGTTGAGAATATTACAGATGTCCCCTCTAAAGACAGAGCCAAGCCCTGGCCGGTTTGGCTCAGTGGATAGAGCGTCAGCCTGAAGACTGAAGGGTCCCAGGTTCAATTCTGGTCAAGGGCACATACCCAGGTTGCAGGCTCCATCTCCAGCAGGGGGGGTGGGGTGCAGGAGACAGCCGATCAATCAATGATTCTCTCTCATCATTGATGTTTCTCTCTCTCCCTCTCCCTTCCTCTCTGAAATCAATAAAAATAATTTTTTTTTAAAAAAAAGACAGAGCCAAAATAATCACTCAAAGCGGTCACCTTGAGGGCAAGCTTTGACTCTAATGATGCTGACACTTTTCCAAACATGTCTAGGATGATTCTTTTGGAATTGCCTCAGAAGCCTGAACCACAGCTTTTCTTGAGATTCTTGACGATGGCAAATCTTCATGCTCTTAAGAGGGTGAGTCTGATTTATTTGACACACATTTAAAAGCATATATAGCGCAGAGAGCAACCAAGATGGCGGCATAGGTAAACACCTGAACTTGCTGCCGTGCACAACCACATTAAAACTACAACTAAAAGACAAAATGAATATCATCCAGAACCACGGGAAGGCTGGCTGAGTGGAAATTCTACAAGTAGAGGGAAAGAGAAAAGCGCACTGAGTCTGGTAGGAGGTGCAGAGGTATGGAAGTGTGGAGGTACAGAGGTGCGAGTGAAAGGGGCTAGCAGCTGGGTACGCTGTTGTCTTTTTCAATTGGGCGGGAGATACAAGTGCCCAACTGCTTGAACTCCAGTTCCGGGAGAGAATTTGGGAATCCAGACTCATACGGAGAGAAACTGGACTGTCTGGCATTGGGCCAGAACACAAGGGTGGCTTTCTCTCAGAGGTGCTTGCAGTGGTCATTGTTCCTGCAAGGGGCCGTGGGACAGAGACCCCGGGACCTCTCCAAGGCAGAGCAGACTGGTAGCCATTGCCGTTTGCTCTGCCCTGGTGATTCCCTGAGACCCCGCCCCACCCAATTTACAACCCCACATAAGCTGTGTGCAGAAGCTTTTGCATATGAATGGCCTGGCCTTTCTCCACCTAAAAACCTGTCAAACTGCAGCTGGGTCAGAGAACCCCAGAGCTTCGAAAAGAAGGCCAAAGGCTCGTCAGCAGCCTGCATTGCTTCACAGCTGTGCCTCACCTGGGCACCTCCAAATCCCAAACAAAAAGAAGGAATCTGCAGATCTCTCTCTAGCTCCTGCTGGGTGGCCTCAGGCAGTGGCTGACTGCACCTCCTTGGAGATCCAAGAGCCAGTCTACCCAGTGGTCAGAGTGAGACCATCCAGATTACAACTCCTCAGATCCATAAGAGACACACTTGGGGGGCAGACTCAGTGGGGCCAAAGCCCCACTGAAGCAAGTCCTGCCCCATAAAGGTGTCTCCAGAACAGAAGTTCTCCCACTGCAGACACAGCTGATTCTCACAGACAATTGGCCTGGAGGTCAATTCCTCCCAGTGATACCAACAACAATCAAGGCTTAACTACAACAAGACTGTGCACAAAGCCCACAAAGGGGTGCACCAAAAGTGTCCACCTCAGGTAATTAGGGAGGCTGAGCCACTGGGCCCTATAGGACACCTAGCACACAGAGCCACTCTACCAACACAGGGAAGCATAAAAAATGCGGAGACAAAGAAACAGGTCACAAATGACAGAAATGAAGGAAAGCAAACTACTGGATATAGAGTTCAAAACCACGGTTATAAGGCTACTCGAGAATCTTCTAGAAACCACCGAGAAATATAGTGAGACCCTCAAGGATGTGAAAAAGGACCAATTAGAAATTAAGCATACACTGACTGAGATAAAGAATAACATACAGAGATCCAACAGCAGACTAGAGGATTCCAAGAATCAAGTCAAAGATTTGAAATATGAAGAAGCAAAAAACACCCAACCAGAAAAGCAAATGGAAAAAAGAATACAAAAATATGAAGATAGTGCAAGGAACCTCTGGGACAACTTCAAGCATACCAACATCCGAATTATAGGGGTGCCAGGAGAAGAGAGAGAGCAAGATATTGAAAACCTATTTGAAGAAATAATGACAGAAAATTTCCCCTACCTGGTGAAAGAAATAGACTTACAAGTCTAGGAAGCACAGAGAACCCCAAACAAAAGGAATCTAAAGAGGACCACACCAAGACACATCATAATTAAAATGCCAAGGGCAAAAGACAAAGAGAGAATCTTAAAAGCAGCAAGAGAAAAACAGTTAGTTACCTACAAGGGAGTACCCATACGTCTGTCAGCTGATTTCTCAACAGAAACTATGCAGGCCAGAAGAGAGTGGCAAGAAATATTCAAAGTGATGAATAGCAAGAACCTACAACTAAGATTACTCTACCCAGCAAAGCTATCATTTAGAATTGAAGGTCAGATAAAGAGCTTCACACATAAGAAAAAGCTAAAGGAGTTCATCACCGCCAAACCAATATTATATGAAATGCTGAAGGCTATTCTTTAAGAAGAGGAAGAATAAGAAAAAGGTAAAAATAAAAATTATGAACAAAGTGACAACAAATACATATCTATCAACAAGTGAATCTAAAAATCAAGTGAATAAAAAATCTGATGAGCAGAATAAACTGGTGAATAGAATAGAATCAGAGGCATAGAAAGGGAGTGGACTGACAATTCTCAGGGGGAAGGGAGTGTGAGGGGTGCGGGAAGAGACTGGACAAAAATCGTACACCTATGGACGAGGACAGTGGGGGGGGGGGGGGGGTAAGGGCAGGGGGCGGGGTTGGAACCGGGTGGAGAAGAGCTATGGGGGGGAAAAGAGGGACAACTGTAATAATCTGAACAATAAAGATTTATTAAAATAATAATAATAATAAAAGCATATAGCGCAATTCCAAAGAGAGTGAGACAGTGAGTCATCGAATCACAAGAATGAGAATCCTGGGACCTATAAGGAGTCCCTGAAGACCCTTTAAGAGACTCAAACACTGTGTGGGTTTTGTTTGTTTGTTTGCTTGTTTTTAAATATATTTTTATTGATTTCACAGAGTCAGGGAGAGCGAGAGAAACATCAATGATGAGAGAGAATTACTGATTGGCCCCACACTGGGGATCGAGCCTACAACCCAGGCATGTGCCCTGACCGGAAACTGAACCATGACTTCCTAGTTCACAGATTGACTCTCAACCTCTGAGCCACGCCATCTGGGCTAAAAAAAACTATTTTGTGCATAATTATGATAAGGGTATAGCTTCTCACAGAATTTACTTGAAGAACTCTCACAGTTACTGAGTTGAATATACGTGCTAAATGGCTCCTTCCTAGGCCCACTCTCTTTCTTCCAAAAAGAACTTTTCATTTTTGTACAACTCATTGGACGTCCTGCTAGTTGCTAGATGTGATGCTGCCTGATTCAGGAATTGCCTAGTAAAGCCAACGAGCGCTTTGATTTTTTACTTGGTTGAATTTTATTCTTTAACATCTGCTTCATTTCCTAACTAGACTATGACTACTTCTAGGGTGAGGAACTCCCTCTCCTACTGAATGGTTCCCCAGGAGACAGGTGGTGGAGGAGAGACCAGTTTTGAGCACAACGAGCTGGTTCACTAGCATTGTCCAATGTTACCAATTAGAGATATTTTTGTTTGTGTTTATAGTGTCATTATAAACTCCTGGCATTAAACATATCTAATGCATTTCAAACATCACAGATATTACCCTTATTGATTCTCAAGAGTCCACCATCTTTGGCCAGTGGGGGCCTCTTCAAATTGGCTCCTGAATCCTTGTAAGGTGTGTTTGTTGTATTATTTAAGAATATTCAGCCCTGGCCAGGTAGCTCAGTTGGTTAGAGCATTTGTCCCAAGGTTGCAGGTTCAGTCTCTGGTTATGGCACATACAAGAATCAACCACTGGTGGGTGGGTGGTGGGTGGGTGGGAAGAGATCAACCAAAGAACTTGTATGCATATATGCATAACCCACGGACACAGACAATAGGGAGGTGAAGGCCTGCGGAGGGGGAGGGGGTAGGCTTGAAGAGCTCAATGCGGGGGAAAGGGGGATGTATGTAATACTTTCAACAATAAAGATTTTTTTAAAGGAATCAGCCAATGGATGCATAAATAAGTGGAACAACAAATCTCTCTCTCAAATCAATAAATTTTTTAAAATTAAAAGTAGAAAGAAAATGTAACATAACAGAGGATTCACATGGCCGGTCTTCCAGCAGGCGGCACCCTATCCTGATGGGCTAACCTTCTCCGTCTCTTTCCCATTGCTCCTTGCTAAATGTTTTTAGTTGATTTAATTAAACCAAATGCTGTGAGGATCTTAATTTTGTCAGTGAGCCACTCTTTCCTGTGGCTTCTGGGGTTGCTTGTTATCTGGTATATAGGAGACTATGACAGCACCAAGGTGTTCCAGGCTCACCTAGTACACTTCCTACCCTGGACCCAAAGTCACCCGCATTCTCACAGATCCCTGATCACTGGCCATGGGCTTGGGGGTGCTTATTGCTACTGGGTTGGTGAAGTATTTTTTGAATTATGTACTTTTTATGTTATATAGACTTCTTAGTTCTTCCATTAAAATGAATAATTTAAAATTAGATATTCAGGCTCAGACCTGAATCTACCCTTTATACAAATAGTCAAACTTTGCCCTAGCCCAGTGGTCGGCAAACCGTGGCTCGAGTGTGGCTCTTCCACAAAATACCACGTGCGGGCGCGCACGTACAGTGCGATTGAAACTTCGTGGCCCATGTGCAGAAGTCGGTTTTCAGCCTGGGTGAGTCTATTTTGAAGAAGTGGTGTTAGAAGAAGTGGGGGGTCGGTCGGGCTACGGGAGATGGGGCACAGGCGGGCCACAGGATACACAGCACAGGGGGGCGGGGGGAGGCGCGCCCGATTCATGCACGAGTTGAGTGAGACTGGCTACAAGAGGAGTGTGGATGGGAGAGTTAGAAGGGGCCCGACCTCAGCGAACGTACCTCAATCAGATTGAGGACGTTTTTAGCAAAGGCCAGCTTAGGAGTACCCTAATTAAGTTAATAACAATGTACCTACCTACATAGTTTAAGTTTAAAAAATTTGGATCTCAAAAGAAATTTTAATTGTTGTACTGTTGATATTTGGCTCTGTTGACTAATAGTTTGCCGACGACTGCCCTAGCCAGTTTCGCTCAGTGGATAGAGCATTGGCCTGTGGACTGAAGGGTCCCAGGTTCGATTCCGATCAAGGGCACATGCCCAGGTTGTGGGCTTGAACCCCAGTAGGGGATATGCAGGAGGCAGCCGATCAATGATTCTCTCTCATCATTGATGTTTATATCTCCCTCTCCCTTCCTCTCTAAAATCTATAAAAATATATTTGGGGAAAAAAAGGCAAACTTTACAGATAAATGCCCGAATGGAAAAGGAATAGAGATACCAGATTTTGGGTTAAAGATAAACTGAACACATACATATTTATCTCCTTTCTCTCTTGAAACCCTACAGAAATGGCATATACCCATAAAAGACAGGGAAAATATGGAGATAACAGCAGATAGGAAATGGAATGTAGAAAATGAATTAACATGCTGGAAAAAGTGAAATTCTTCCAGAATATTGAAGAAATAAAATACTATTCAATTCATTCATTGGGACAACATAATAATCCTGATACAAAAACTGGATACAGACACTATAACAAAGAAATGTTAAGCCTATTTCACTAGTGAAAATAGAGGCAAAAATCCTGAACAAAGTATTAGCAAATGGAACCCAACCAGGCAAAGAAAGGAGGAGTCACCAGCACCAACTAGAATTCATCCAATTGTACAACAATGGTTTAATATCAGAAAAAAACCACCAATGTAACCCACTACATAAACAGATTAAGAGAAAAACCATGTGACCATCTCAATAGAAGCAAAAAAGCATTGACTAAAACCCCATGCCTATTTAAGATGAAACTCTTTATAAATTGAAACTAGAAGGGATTTCTTAGCCTGGTAACGAGTAACTATTAAATTCCTACAGCACGAATTATCCTAAGTGGGGAAATAGCAGATTTATTCCCAAACTCAGAGTCGAGAAGAATGCACACTGGCCCTACCCTGTCCAGAGAGCCTGTCAGTGCAGGACACAGAGGAAACGAAGCAGAGGCTTCTAAAACACAAAGAGGAAATAAAGCTAAGATTGTATGCAGGTGGCATGATTTTCCACATTAAAAATAAAAAGAATGTAAACAAATTATTAGAAAGAATAGGACAGCTTAGCAATGAAGATATCAAATTAATATATATAATGTTGATAACTATTTCTATGTCCCAACAACAATCAACTAGAAACATAGCTTAAAAAAAGATAGCACTAACTATCGTATCAGAGTATATCCAACAAAAATCTAACAAAAATATATATGACCTAGATAAGGGAAATTATAAAACAACCTTAAGAGACATTTTTCAATACTTAAATAAATGGAGAGCTAGACAATGTTTATGTATTCAGAGACTTAATATGATAAAGCTATCAATTCCACCCAAGTTTATCTAAAATTTTATTTCATTTTCTATCAAAATCACAGCAGAGTTTTTATGAAATTGTAAAATTATTTTGAAATTTATATGGAGAAGTAAAAAGCCAAGAATAGCCAGGACACCTCCAAAAAAAAAAAGAGTGGGGCAGAGAACTTATTCTATTAGATAGCAATCTATATATATAAAAGCCTAAGTGACCGTTATGACCGAACGACCGGAATGACAGGAATGACTGGTCAACCAGTCGCTATGATGTGCACTGACCACCAGGGTGCAGACGCTCAACACAGGAGCTGCCCACTGGTGGTCAGTGCGCTCTCACAGCCAACTTCCTGTGGCCAGCCAGCAGTGTCGGCATCTGGCATTCGTTCCTTCCGTGCCCAGCCCGGTAACCATCTTCTCCTCTCCCAACCCCATCGGGGTCTTCGGGCCCCAGGCTGGGTCAGGGAACCAGGGGTGGGTGGCGGCGAACACAGCCCCTTTCCCAGGGGGCCAAGGGCTGGCTTCCTCCTAGGGGCCTGCAGCCAACCTCCTTTGCCATGTCCCTCCCCCTGGCCAGCAGGCCCCGATCGGCCCGCAGTCCCTCCCCCAACCTCTCCCCCTGGCTGGCAGGACCCGATAGGCCCAGCCCTGATAGGCCCTGATTGCCAGCCAGGCCTAGGGACCCCACCCATGCACAAATTCATGCACTGGGCCTCTAGTCCTATATAATAAAAGCCTAATATGCTAAGTGTCCAGTCATCCATTCGACCAATCAAAGCGTAATATGCTAATAATATGCTAAGGGCACGCAACCAATCACTATGACGTGCACTGACAATCAGGGAGCAGATGCTTCTACCAGTAAGCTAGCTTGCTGCTGGGGTCCAGCCAATCGGGACTGAGAGAGATGAGCCAGAAATGCCCTGGAGCCCTCCCACCATGCCTCCCCAGCTGGCCAACCTCCTGCATCCTTCCTTGGCCCTGATCATGCACTGGTGGAGTCCCTCGGCCTGGCCTGTGCCCTCTTGCAATCTAGGCCGAGGGACCTCCCCCCCACCAAGTGCATGAATTTCATGCACCAGGCCTCTAGTCCTATCTAATAAAAGACAAAAAGGGTAATTAACCGTACCTCTGCTATGCTTCCCATTGGCTAATCAGCGAGATATGCAAATTAACTGCCAACAAAGATGGAGGCCGGCAGCCACGCAGCCGAAGCGAGCAGGAGGTTTGCTTGCTCCAGTGATGGAGGAAGCCAAGGTTCCCTGCCTGTCCCAGCCCAGCTCTGAGCTCCAGAAGCAACAATGTTTCAATTATAGAAGCTAAACAAACCCAAGATACCTGCTTTCTGCCGGCCGCGGCCTCGGAGCTGGAGCGAGCAGGATGGCAACAAAGTTTCAATTATAGACGCCAAACAAATCCCAGATACCTGCTTTCAGACAGCCAGCCTCAGAGCTGGGAGCGCCAGTGAAGGCAACAGAGTTTCAATTATAGAAGGTAAATAAATCCCAGAATAAAAGAAAAAAGAAAAAAAAGGAGAGGCTGGGAGCTTCAGTCAAAGGCCAGCCTGAAAACGGTCCTCAGCCCCTCACCCAGACTGGCCAGGCACCCCAGTGGGGACCCCCACCCTAAAGAGGATGTGGCCAGCCTGAAAACAGCCATCAGCCCCTCACCCAGTCTGGCCAGGCACCCCAGCAGGACCCCCACCCTGATCCGGGACACCCTTCAGGGCAAACCAGCTGGCCCCTACCTGTGCACCAGGCCTCTATCCTATATAATAAAAGGGTAATATGCAAACTGACAGTAACAGCAGAAAGACTGGGAATGACTGGTCACTATGACACACACTGACCACCAGGGGGCAGATGCTCAATGCAGGAGCTGCCCTCTGGTGGTCAGTGCCTTCCACATGGGGGAGCTCTGCTCAGCCACAAGCCAGGCTGATGGCTGCCAGTACAGCGGTGGTGGTGGGAGCCTCTCCTGCCTCCTCAGCAGCGCTAAGGATGTCTGACTGCAGCTTGGGTCTGCTCCCCGCTGGCAAGTGGACATCCCCCTAGGGCTGCCGGGCTGCCAGAGGGATGTCTGATTGCCAGCTTAGGCACAATCCCCCAGGGAGCAGGCCTAAGCCAGCAGGTGGTCATCCCCCAAGGGGTCCCAGACTGAGAGAGGGCACAGGCCAGGTTGAGGGACCCGCCCACCTCGAGTGCAAAAATTTCTGTGCACCGGGCCTCTAGTCCTATATAATAAAGCGGTAATATGCAAATTAACCATCACACACTCACACAAGATGGCCACCACAAGATAGCCGGCAAGGGAGGACAGTTGTGGGTGATCAGGCCAGCAGGGGAGGGCAGTTGGGGGCAACCAGGCCATCAGGGGAGCAGTTAGGCATCGATCAGGCTGGCAGGGGAGTGGTTAGGGGGTGATCAGACTGGCAGGGGAGTGGTTACTGGGTGATCAGGCTGGCAGGGGAGTGGTTAGGGGGTGATCAGGCTGGCAGGCAGAAGTGGTTAGGGGCACTCAAGCAGGCAAGCAGTAGAGTGGTTGGAAGCCAGCAGTCCCACAGAGATTGGGCCTATACTGGCAGTCAGACATCCCTGAGGGGTCCCAGATTGGAGAGGGTGCAGTCTGGGCTGAGGGATACTCCCCCCATGCACGAATTTTGTGCACCAGGCCTCTCGTATCTACACTAATAAAAGAGAAACATGGTAATTAGCGTACGACTGCTACCCTTCCCATTGGCTAATCAGCATATCCTTATGCAAATTAACTGTGAGCCAAGATGGCGGCCGGCAGCCATGCACTGAAGGGAACAGGGAGGCTTGCTTGCTCCAGTGACTGCGGACTCCAACGTTCCCCGCCTCACTTGCCGGCCTCTCAGCTGCAACTCTAAGCAACTATGTTGCAAATATAGAAGCTAAACAAAACCCCAGAAACCGGCTTTCAGCCAGCCAGGCTTCAGCCAGCCGGACCACAACATTGTATCAATGTTTTCAGCAGCGAGGCCTCAGAGCTAAAGCTGGCCCAGAAAAAAAAAGAAAAGAAAAAAAGGAGCTGTTGGGAGCTTCAGTCACCTGCCAACCAGAAAACGACCCTCAGCCCCTCAGCCAGCCTGGCCAGGCACCCCAGTGGGGACCCACACCCTGATCCAGGACACCCTTCAGGGCAAACCAGCCGGCCCCCACCCTTGCACCAGGCCTCTATTCTATATAGTAAAAGGGTAATATGCCTCCCGGCACTGGATCAGCGGAGCAGCGAGGCTCCCGGCACCGGGATCAGCGTGACAGGGGGCAGTGCCCAAACCCCCTGATCGCCTTGCAGCTCTGTGTGTAACAGGGGAAGGCGCCCCAACCCCCTGATCAGCCCTGCTCTGTGCCTGATAGGGGGGATCTCCCCAATCCCCTGATGCCCTGCGGCTCTGTGTTTGACAGGGTAGAGCCATAACCTCTCCATCAGCCCTGCCCTGAGTGTGACAGGGTGCGGCGCCCCAACCCCCCTCCACGGGCCTTGCTGTGTGTGACAGGGTAGAGCCATAACCTCCCCATTGGCCCTGCCCTGAGTGTGACAGGGTGCAGCGCCCCAACCCCCTGATCGGCCCTGCTCTGTGAGTGACAGGGGGCAGTAACCCAACCCCCTGATTGGCCCTGCTCTGTGCGTGACAGGGGGTGGTGCCGCAACCTCCCCATCGACCCTGCCTTGAGTGTGACAGGGGGCGGTGCCCCAACCCCCCAATCAGCCCTACCCTGAGCGTGACTGAGGGTGGCATCGCAACCTCCCGATCCGCCCTGCTCTGTGCATGACAGGGGGCGGTGCCCCAACTCCCCAATCGGCCCTGTTCTGAGCCCGACCAGGGGCTGCACCTAGAGATTGGGCGTGCCCTCTGCCACCCGGGAGCAGGCTTAAGCCAGCAGGTTGTTATCTCCCGAGGGGTCCCAGACTGGGAGAGGGCACAGGCCGGGCTGAGGGACCCCCCCTCCTCCCCCCCAGTGCACAAATTTTTGTGCACCAGACCTCTAGTAATTATAACAAACTAGAGGCCTGGTGCACAAAAATTTGTGCACTCAGGGGGGTCCCTCAGCCCGGCCTGTGCCCTCTCGCAGTCTGGGACCCCTCAGGAAATAACGACCTGCTGGCTTAGGCCTGCTCCTGGGTGGCAGAGGGCAGGCCCAATCCCTAGGTGCAGCCCCTGGTCGGGCTCAGAGCAGGGCCGATTGGGGAGTTGGGGCACCGCCCCCTGTCATGCACAGAGCAGGGCCCATCAGGGGGTTGGGGAGCTCCCCCCTGTTGTGCACAGAGTAGGGCCGATAGGGGAGTTAGGGCACTGCCCCCTGTCACACACAGAGCAGGGCGGATCAGGGGGTTGAGGCGCCGCCCTCTATCACCCACAGAGCAGGGCCGATCAGGGGGTTGGGGCACCGCCACTGTCACACTCAGGGCAGGGCCGATGGGGAGGTTATGGCTCTACCCTGTCACACACAGAGCAGGGCTGATCAGGGGGTTGGGACGCCACACCCTGTCACACACAGAGCCGCAGGGCAATCAGGGGGTTTGGGCGCTGCCCCCTGTCACGCTGATCCGGTGCCAGGAGGCCTCGTGGCTCCGCTGATCCCGGTGCTGGGAGGCATATTACCCTTTTACTATATAGGATAGAGGCCTGGGGGCAGGCTGGTTTTCCCTGAAGGGTGTCCTGGATCAGGGTGGGGGTCCCCACTGGGGTGCCTGGCCAAACAGGATGAGGGGATGATGGCTGTTTGCAGCTGGTCACACACCCTTCAGGGTGGGGGTCCCCACTGGGGGTACCTGGCCAGTCTGTGTGTGGGGCTGAGGACTGCTTTCAGGCTGGCGGTTGTTGACTGAAGCTCCCAACCGCTCCTTTTTTTATTTTCTTTTTTTTTTATTCTGGGCCAGCCTTAGCTCTGGCTCTAGCTCTGAGGCTTCCGCTGCTGAAAACAGGTATCTGGTTTGTTTGCGTTCTATAATCGAAACAATGTATAACTCCAGCTCTGAGATCCCGGCTGGCTGAAAGCTGGTTTCTGGGGTTTTTTTAGCTTCTATATTTGTTAGAATGTTTCAAACTGCCAGCTGAGAGGCCGGCAAGTGAGGCGGGGAACGTTGGAGTCCGCAGTCACTGAAGCAAGCAAGCCTCATGTTCGCTTCCAGCTGCCTGGCTGCCGGTCGCCATCTTGGCTGACAGTTAATTTGCATAAGGATATGCTGATTAGCCAATGGGAAGGGTAGCGGTCGTACGCTAATTACCATGTTTCTCTTTTATTAGTGTAGACTAGAGGCCCGGTGCACAAAAATTTGTGCGCTGGGGGGGGGGGGGGGGCAGGGGGGTCCCTCAGCCAGGCCTGTGCCCTCTCGCAGTCTGGGACCCCTCGGGAGATAACGACCTTCTGGCTTAAGCCTGCTCCCAGGTGGTAGAGGGCACACCCAATCCCTAGGTGCAGCCCCTGGTCGGGCTCAGAACAGGGCCGATTGGGGAGTTGGGGCGCCGCCCCCTGTCATGCACAGAGCAGGGCGGATCGGGAGGTTGCGATGCCACCCTCAGTCACGCTCAGGGTAGGGCCGATTGGGGGGTTGGAGCACTGCCCCCTGTCACACTCAAGGCAGGGTCAATGGGGAGGTTTCAGCGCCACCCCCTGTCACGCACAGAGCAGGGCCAATCAGGGGGTTGGGTTACTGCCCCCTGTCACTCACAGAGCAGGGCCCATCAGGGGGGTTGGGGCTCCGTACCCTGTCACACACAGAGCAGGGTCAATCAGGGGGTTGGGGAGCTCCCCCCTGTCATGCACAGAGCAGGGCCCATCAGGGGGTTGAGGAGCTCCCCACTGTCATGCACAGAGTAGGGCCGATAGGGGAGTTGGGGCACCGCCCCCTGTCACACACAGAGCAGGGCAGATCAGGGGGTTGGGGAGCTGCACCTTGTCACACTCAGGGCAGGGCCAATGGGGAGGTTATGGCTCTACCCCGTTACACACAGAGCAAGGCCCGTGGAGGGGGGTTGGGGCGCCACCCTCTATCACCCACAGAGCAGGGCCGATCAGGGGGTCGGGCGCCACCACTGTCACACTCAGGGCAGGGCCGATGGAGAGGTTATGGCTCTACCTGTCACACACAGAGCAGGGCCCATGGGGGGATTGGGTGGGTTGGGGCGCCGCACCCTGTCACACACAGAGCCGCAGGGCAATCAGGGGATTGGGGAGCTCCCCCCTATCAGGCACAGAGCAGGGCTGATCAGGGGGTTGAGGCGCCTTCCCCTGTCACGAACAGAGCAGGGCGGATAGGGAGGTTGTGGCCCCGCCCCCTGTCACACACAGAGCCGCAGGGTGATCAGGGGGTTTGGGCGCTGCCCCCTGTCATGCTGATCCCAGTGCCGGGAGGCCTCGCTGCTCTGCTGATCCTGGTGCTGGGAGGCATATTACCCTTTTACTATATAGAATAGAGGCCTGGTGCACGGGTGGGGGCCGGCTGGTTTGCCCTGAAGGGTGTCCTGGATCAGGGTGGGGGTCCCCACTGGGGTGCCTGGCCATTCTGGGTGAGGGGCTGAGGGTTGTTTTCAGGCTGGTGGGTTGACTGAAGCTCCCAACCGCTCCTTTTTTTCTTTTTTTTTCTTTTAAGTCTGGGCCAGCTTTAGCTCTGAGGCCTCAGCTGCTGAAAGCCGGTTTCTGGCCTTTGTTTTTCCTTCTGTATTTGATACAATGTTGCTGTCCGGCTGGCTGAAGCCTGGCTGACTGAAAGCCGGTTTCTGGGGTTTTGTTTAGCTTCTATATTTGCAACATAGTTGCTTAGAGTTGCAGCTGAGAGGCCGGCAAGTGAGGCGGGGAACGTTGGAGTCCGCAGTCACTGGAGCAAGCAAGCCTCCCTGTTCACTTCAGTGCATGGCTGCCGGCTGCCATCTTGGCTCACAGTTAATTTGCATAAGGATATGCTGATTAGCCAATGGGTCGTACGCTAATTACCATGTTTCTCTTTTATTAGTGTAGACTAGAGGCCAAGTGCACAAATTCATGCATGGGTGGGGTCCCTCAACCTGGCTGGCGATCAGGGCTGATTGGAGCCGTCTCGCCCAGTCCTGATAGGGGCCAGTCAGGGGGAGGGACTGCAGGAGGTTGGTGGCCATGGGAGGTTGTCTGTGGGAGCACCCTGACCACCAGGGGACAGCTCCTGTGTTGAGTGTCTGCCCCCTGGTGGTCAGTGCGCATCATAGCTACCAGCTAGTTGTCTGGTCATCCAGTCATCTGGTCATAAAGATGCTTAGGCTTTTATATATATAGATAATAAGATGCAGTGGTATTGATGGGAAAACTAACTGATGAAACAATGCATAGCCTATTAATTAGACCTGCAATATATGAAACTTTGGTATATAATACAGATGTCATGTCAGATCCGTGGGGAAAGAAAAGACCTTAAAGTTATGGAGCTTAGAAAAATGCTATATGGAACTACTGATGAAATTGAAGCAGTAATAAAAAAAAAACTTCCAGCAAACAAAAGTCCTGGTCCATTTGGCTTCACAGGGGAGTTTTACCAAACATTCAAAGAAGAACTAACACCTATATTCCTCAAACTATTCCAAAAAATCCAAGAGGAAGGAACACTTTCAAGCTCTTTCTATGGAGCCAGCATTACCCTAATTCCAAAACCAGATAAAGACACTAAAAGAAAGAGAATTACAGGCCAATATCCCTGATGAACATAGATGCTAAAATCCTCAAGAAAATATTAGTAAATTGATCTAGCAATACATTAAAAAGATGACCAAGTAGGATTTATTCCAGGGATGCAAGGCTGGTACAATATTCACAAATCAATAAACATGATACATCACATAAACAGCTTGCAAGACAAAAGTCACATGATCATATCAATAGATGCAGAAAAGGCATTCAACAAAATCCAACACCCTTTCTTGATAAAAACTCTGAACAAAGTGGGACTAGAGGGATCATACCTCAACATAAGAAAAATGCTGTATGGAAAAAATGCAATCAGATCTCTTGTTTACATCTGCACAAAAATTAACTGCAGGTGGCGCCAAAGGAACGGAGGAGGGAGGCAGGCAGGAGATTATTGGTTTCATGATAAGCCTGCAGTATCATCTGACTGTCGTGTTATTTTTATAAAAATAGAAATTAATTCTCCAGGCAGGTGTTGCTCAGTGGTTTGAGCATCGACCTATGAACCAGGAAGTCATGGTTTGATTCCAGGTCAGGGCACATGCCCAGGTTTCGGTCTCGATCCCAAGTAGGGGGTGTGCAGGAGGCAGCCAACCAATGATTCTCATCATTGTTGTTTCTTTCTCTCTCGCTCTCTCCCTTCCTCTCTGAAATTAATGAAAATATATTAAAATTGCAATATATATATATATATATATATATATATATATATATACTAATTCTAAAAATATAAATAAACTATTTTATTGATTTTACAAGACGGGGGGGGGGGGACATTGATTTGTGTCCCACTTATTTCTGCATTCATTGGTTGATTCCTGTATGTGCCCTGACTGGGGATCAAACCTGCAATCTTGGAGTATTGAGATGACACTCTAACCAACTGAGCTACTTGGCCAGGACCTAAATAAACGTTTTAA
This sequence comes from Myotis yumanensis, assembly GCF_028538775.1. NCBI lineage: Eukaryota > Metazoa > Chordata > Mammalia > Chiroptera > Vespertilionidae > Myotis > Myotis yumanensis. Next base: position 82,527,128 of record NW_027223761.1, read on the forward strand.
GAGAGAAAAATTTCCAGTGTTAACAAAGTTATGATGAAAATAACATTCATGTACTAATTGAGTATAAATTGGTACCATGTTTTGGGAAGGCAATTTGAAAATATCTGTCAAAGGTTAACTGCACACACCCGTTGGCCCAGCAATGTCTCTCGTTGGAGTTTATCCTGCAGACGTTCTTGCTGAAGAGGTGGGTCCATGGATGCTGGTTGCAGGAGTGTTTAAAATAACAGCAAAACCTCCACACAACCTGAATGCCCACCGGCGGAGGATTGCTCAGAGACATAGTGGTACTCTGGTCAATGGAGGATTTTGCAGACAGTACAAAGCAAAAGGTAAAGGGTGGGAACGTTTGACATTTCAGGCGGAGGGAAATACCAGGTGATGGCAAAGCCAGAATGCGCCCGGAGGAGTGTCTGAGTGGAATGGAAATAAAAGCCGCTGACGTGGAGGAGACCAAGAACTTGTGAAGCCAGAAAGTGGGAAGGCTGGCCCCTACGGAATCCCTCAGACGTTGAGGGTGGGGGATGCTGAGGGGCAGGACGGCAGCTCTTCAAAGCAGGAGGAGGAAGAGGCCAGACTTGGGAATTGATGCCACGGAGCCCAAATGAGGCCACGGGCGAGTAAGAGAGGAAGTACACCTGAGAGAGCATGACGCAGCCACTGACCGCCCGGGCACCTGGGAGTCACTCTCTTTGGAGTCCTCTGAGGAGCCATGGAGAATGGACTTCAGAAACGGTATTCAGACTGATGGGAGGCTGGGCCGGATCCACTGACTCCTCGCCATTGTTTGAGGGCTGCCTCTAAGGACATTAGCTTCCTGCCCCCACTCCCATTCAGAAGAGTGCCTGCCTGCAGACTGAGGCAGGAACGGCTGCATGTGTCTCACAGCGGGCTCTTGCTGTGGGACAATGTCTGTGTGCCAAGGGGTGACCGCAGCTGCAGTCACAAAGGGGTAAAGGACGCGCCAGAAGAACCGGCAGGCCAGGCCGGCCGCAGCGCCACCAGGGTTTCCCGGGGAGCGGGGAAGCAGTGACCTGGAAGAGGCCGTGAGGAGCAGAGAAAGTCCAGGCCTTTTTTCTTGATCCGTGGCCTGCAGAGGAGAGGGCACTTGGAGAAAGAGCAAGAAAAGCAGTTTTATGGCGAGAGGGAGAAGAGGAGTCCAGCTCCTGGCGAGATAGGAGGCTTGGGGAGCAGCACTGGGTGAGGCGCTGGGGGTCCCGGGCAGTAAACTGGGGAATTCCAGGTGGCCCCGGAAAGGGCTGAGGGGCACCCGGGGGCGGGCAGAATGTCGGGCAGTTATAGGGTAAGAGCAGGAGGCAGAGTGTGTGGCCGAAGGAAACGTCAGGAGGTTCCCAGTTCAGGCCTAAGCTTCCTTGGTGCCGGATCAGAGGGCCCAGCCACCCACGAGCGCTGCTTTGCCGCGAGTGGAATAACTCTCCACCTCAGGGCACGTCGCGTATCGAGGAGAACGCAGCATCAGCCTCTCGTCTAACTAAGATACTAAGATCTCGGTTCCACGCAGCCCCCGACCTGTTCCTTCGGCAAAGGGTTGGATTGGGGAGCGGCATCTCGCAGGACACATGGTCTAGAAGGGGGGAGGCCAAGAGCGAATGGTCAGGAGGGTGGCCTCGCCTGACCTGTGTGGGGCTTAGGGTGGGCTTCCCGCAGGAGGGCGTGTCCCCGCTGACCCCTGAAGCATGACTAGGAATCGCCCAAGAAGAGGGTGAATTTTCTAGGCGGAAAGAAAAGAGTATATTGAGGCTTGGAACGAAAAAAAGAAAAAGCATGGAGTGATTAGGCATCTCCTAATAATTTCGAATAACTAAAGCATGAAAGAGGAGGAGGGAGAAATGAAAGTCAGAGAATCAGGGACAAGATCCCACGCGCCCTTCACCACCAGCCTGGGCTCTGGGGTCATCCTGGGGGTGACAGGAGTGTTCGAGCATCACGCAGTGTGTGACAAAGTCGCCGGGGGGGGGGGGGGGGGGGGGGCGCGGGGGGGAGCCGCGGGTTGAGCTCACTCTGACTGACATGGAGTGGGAATGGCTGCGACCAAGCCTGGAGGCAGAGGGGCCGCCTGGCAAGTCAGGTGAGACTCACATGCTGACCCCGTCCTCCTCCTCTCCCCTCCCCTGAGGGGCTCTCTAGGCTGGCAACACAGGGGTCACTTCATGACACCAAAAGCACAGGCAACAACCATAGAAAACATAGGTAAATCGGACTGCATCAAAATGTAAAGCTGCACTGCAAGAGACACAGGCAGCACCGTGAAAAGGCCACCTGCAGCATGGGAGGAAATACTTGCAAATCAGATAGCTGATAAGGGGCTACTAGTATGTCTAGAACATATAAACAACTCCTACAACTCAACAAGAAAGAAAAAGAAACTCAATTAAAAAATGAACAAAAGACTTGAATACCTGCTTCTCCCAAGAAGGTATAAAATGACCAACAAGCACAGGAAAAGATGTTCAACGTCACTAATCATCATGGAAATTCAAATCAAAGCCACAATGAAATATCACCGCACACACCCATTGGGATGGCTGCTATAAAAAAAAAAAGAAAGAAAGAAAAAGAAAAGACAGCCTAGCTTGGTGCCTGGTGGCTCAATTGGTTGGAACGTTGTCCCATACATCAAAAGGTTTGATTCCCAGTCAGAGCACATACCTACGGTATGTTGCGGGTTCAATCCCTAGTCAGGGCACCTACAAGAAGCAACCAATCGATATTTCTCTCTCACATCAATGTTCCTCTCGGCCTCTCTCTCTCTTTTTCTCTCTCTTCCCCCCACCCCCTAAAATTAATAAACATATCCTTGGGTTAGGATTTAAAAAAAAAAAAAAAAAAACAGAAAATAACAAGTATTAGCAAGGATGTGTAGAATTTGGAGCCCTTGTGCACTGTTGGTGGGAATGTAAAATGTTGAAAAACAATATGGCAGGTCCTCAAAAATTAAACATAGAATTAACACATGATCTAGGAATTCCACTTCTGGGTATTGACCCAAAAGAATTGAAAGCAGGGTCTTGATGAGCTATTTGCACGCCCATGTTTGTAGCAGGATGATTCACAGTCAAAAAGTAGAAGCAACCCAAGAGACTATCAACAGGTGAATAGACAAACATAAATAGTATTCAGCCTTAATCTTGAAGACATTCGCTAAGTGAAATAAAACAAAAGACAAATACTGTATTACTCCATTTATTTTTTTAATATGTTTCTATTGGTTTCAGAGAGGAAGGGAGAGGGAGAGAGAAAGAGAGAGACATCAATGATGAGAGAGAATCATGGATCGGCTGCCTCCTGCACACCCCCCACTGGGGATGGAGCTTACAACCCAGGCATGTGCCCTTGACCAGAATAGAATCTGGGACCCTTCAGTCCCCAGGCCAACTATCTACTGAGCCACGCTACCTTGCACTGTCTTATTCCATTTATATGAGGTGCCTTGCATTGTCAAATTCAGAGAGACAGAAAGTAGAATGGAGGTTGCCAGGGGCTGGGAAGAGGGGAGGGTGGGGAGTTGGTGTTTAATAGGTACAGAGTGCTAGTTTCCCAGGATGAAAGAGTTCTGGAGATTGACTGCACACAAAATGAACGTACTCAACACTCCTGGACTGTGCACTTTGGAACAGTTATGATAGTAAATGGCATGTTATGCATATTTTACCACAATTTAACAAATAACAATCCTTAAAAAAACAGAGCCACTGCTTAGGGGCTGCCAGTCTGCTAGAGTCTGAGAGGAGGTGGGATTGTTGGGAAATCAGAGGGGGAGCACACATCAGGAGACCCCGTACACAGAGGAGCCCTCGGCTGGTCCCGTAGCTTGTGGTACAGGTTGAAGGCAAGGTTGGGAGGAACAGTCATCTCACAGCGAGCATTTGTTTGCCCATAATGCTGATTTCCTAGTCAACTGCTGCCTCCTTCTGTTCATTTTGGGAAGAAACTAGAGATTAGGTTCTATGAGCCCAGTATGGAGGAAGGCTCTAGAAGAGTGGTTCTCAACTGAGGTGGCACAGAAAAGTGTGGGTTGTTCGGGGGGAGGGGGGTAAAGGCGGGGAGGGGGGCGGAGTGCTAGAGGCACAGAGTCAACCAAACACTGGCATCTTACAATGCACAGAACAGGTCAGCAAAACAAAGTGCTGTCCTACCTCTCACGTGACTTTCAAATGGCCCAAGGGACATTCATGGACATAGCAATCGGCAGAACCCTCACCTCGGTTCCTTGACCTGTTAGTAAGAGCTATTATGTTAGGGAAAGCTAGTGAAACCCCCTGGCACCTCTATGATTCCCAGCTAAGATTGTAAATAATAACAATATTGCACCCGGCTGGCGTGGCTCAGTGGTTGAGTATCGACCCATGAACCAGGAGATCACAGTCTGATTCCCGGTCAGGGCACAGGCCTGGGTTGAGGGCTTGATCCCCAATAGGGGGCGTGTAGGAGTCAGCTGATCGATGATGATCTCTCGTCATCGATGTTTCTATCTCTCTCTCCCTCTCCCTTCCTCTCTGATATCAATAAAAATATATTTTTAAAGAAAACAATATTGCATCCTAAAGGGAAAGGTAGAGTTTAGTGCCGTTCTAAAAGGCTTACAGGATGCAGGGATGGTGGTCCTAACACTTCCCCATTTAACTCACTAATCTGGCCTTTGCAAAACATGAGGAATTCATGTGCATGAGTGGACTACTTCAAACTTAGCCAAGTACTTGTCCCAATCGCAGCCACTGCACCAAATGTAATATCTGTACTAAAGCATTCACACACACAACAATATACTGTCTTGGTCTTGCCCGGGGCTGTGTCCACTCTGTCATAACACAGTCGGAAGAGTCCTGGATAATCTGGACATTCCTCAGAGCATTGCATTGCTTCCCTGCCTCCGAGGCATCCTGCTAACCAAATCAAGGGAGCGAGACACGGCGAGTGCTTGGATAGCTTGGGAACGGGGCCTAGAATGGGTAAGATTAGAAGATTGGGGCAAGGAAATACAGAGAAGAGGCTTGTGTATGGGCCTGTGGGAGTAATAATAAAGTGTGAAGATCTTTGTGTCACAGGTTAACACACCAGAGATGTCCATCATGGAAGAGACACTACCACACAAAGCAGAAGAAAATGACTTGGCCAGCTAATGCCAATTAGCCTCTGTCCTTAATCACCCCAATGCAGGACAGTGGTTATGAGTGTAGTAGCTATGGTGACATTAGGGCTCCAACAGTATGGGCTCCCACTCACCAGGGCTGATCCACCTACTGCTGCTGCCAAAACAGAGTCCAATGCTGAGCATCCGATTTGGAACCATCCCTGGGGGAAACCAACCAGTCACTTCTTGGACAAGTTGATTAAATTGTACTCCTCCCCCAAAATGCTCATTTCATTTGATAGAAATTGATACATATAGATATGGGTTTGATGTCCTTGCCTGCAATGCCTCAGCTAGCCCTGCTATCCAAGAGTTCACATATTGTCTGATCCATCAGCATTGGATCTTGTCTAGAATCCCAACAGACCATGGGACCCACTTGATAACAAAAGTATTTAGACACAGAGGGACTTCCAGCCAAGATGGCAGCATAGGTAAACACTGCTCACCTCCTCCCACTACCACCTCAAAATTACAACTAAACTACAGAAATCCCAAAAAAATAAATAAATAAAAATAAAAATAAAAAAATAAACTACAGAAATCCACCATTCAGAACTTCCTGAAATGGAGCTGAATGGAAGTCCTACAACTATAAAATTAAAGAAGCCACATGGAGACTGATAGGAGGGGTAAAGGCATGGATAGGGCTGGTCTCACACCCATGTGCGGCTGATAAAAATCAGTAGTGATACCTTGGTTGTGGAAGTCCCCCCTGAGGAGTGAGGGGTCCCAGACCCACCCCCAGCCTAGGGTTCCAATCCCAGGAAGAGAAGTCCCCATAACTTCTGGCTGTAAAACACACACACACACACACACACACACATACACACACACACACACACAAAAAAACCCAGTGGAGATTGAGGCTGAGGGAGGCTGAGGCTGCTAGAGTCCCAGGCAGTTCCTCCTAAAAGGCCTGCACACATACTTACCTGGATTCATTCCCTCCCTCTGGGTTCCAGCAGATTGAAAGGCACCAGAGACATGTGGGGAGGAACTGAATTGTTTGGCATCCGGGCGAGAGCTAGAGGGGCAGCTTTCTCCCAGACAGAAGTGCTGGCAGAGGCCATTGTTCCTTTTCTGAGCCCTGCCCCAGAGCCAGCAGGTGGGCACCATATCTGAGACTCCATCAACTTGGCTCACACTGTTCGCCCCACCATGGTGATTCCCCGAGACCCTTCCCCACACCACTTTCCACCCCACCCAAGCTGTTTCCAGGGGCTTTACTATAAGAATGGCCTGTCTTGGCTCATGCTTCAGATTTTCCTAAAATCTCTCAAACAAGTGGGTCCACAAGGTGGTTGGAGGTCAATGGTCAGTGGTCACGGTCAGTCTTTGCAGTTGGCCTAAGGGAGCCCTATACATCTACCTAAGTTGCCCTAGATCAGGGGTCCTCAAACTTTTTAAACAGGGGGCCAGTTCACTGTCCCTCAGACCATTGGAGGGCTGGACTATAGTTTAAAAAAAACTATGAACAAATTCCTATGCACACTGCACATATCTTATTTTGAAGTAAAAAAACAAAACGGGAACAAATGCAATATTTGTATTTGCATGTGGCCCACGGGCCGTAGTTTGAGGACCCCTGCCCTAGGCCCTGCACTAATAGCAGCCAGCCTTGGTTCACAGCTTGGCCTCACCTGGGCACCTCCAAGCCCAGCACAAGAAGCAGCCATCTGCAGATGGCTTTGTAGCTTATGTCTGGTGGCCCCAGGCAGAACACAGATGGTGGTTGACCTTGACCTGCACCTTCTGGGAGACCTCAGATCCAGTGCACCCAGTGGAGAGCTTCAGATCACATAGAAGCACTATCAACCAACCACCTCCATAAGCAACACACTCAAGGGCAGACTTAGCGGGTACCAGAGCCCTGCTGAAGTAAGTCCTGCTCTGTGCAGTGGGTCCCTACACAGCTGATCCTCCAAGTTGGTTGGAGGTCTGTTGCCAGTGGTCACAACCAGTCCTTGCAGCTGATAAGACTGGGTAAATTACTCCCATTAATGTGCCAACTGCAATCAAGCCTCAACTACAATAGGAGGGTGTACAGCACACAGAGGGGCACATGTCAAGTTTCCAGCTGGGGTGATAGAGGAGACTGTGGCACCAGACCTGTAGGACACCTGCTACAGTTGGCCACTCTATTAAGCCTGAAAGACATAGCAGCTCTATCTAATACATATAAACAAACACAGGGAGGCTGCCAAAATGAGGAGACAAGGAAACATGTCCCAAATGAAAGAACAGAGCAAAACTCCAGAAAAAGAACTAAACAAAATGGAGACAAGCAATCTACTAGATGTAGAGCTCAAAAAACTAGCTATAAAGATGCTCAAGGAACTTAATGAGGACCTCAACAGCATAAAAAAAGACCAGTCAGAAATGAATGATACACTAACTGAAATAAATAATAATTTACAGGGAATCAACAGTAGAGTACATGAAGCTAAGAATCAAATCAGCAATTTGTAATATAACGAAGCAAAAACACCCAATCAGAATAGCAAAAAGAAAAAGAATCCATTGCCCAGCTGGTGTTTTGTTTGTTTGTTTGTTTGTTTTTTATTGTGTTTATTTTTTTAATTAAATCTTTATTGTTCAGATTATTACATTTGTTCCTCTTTTTTCCCCCCATAACTCCCCTCCTCCCAGTTCCCGCCCCACCCTCCGCCCTCACTCCCCACCCACTGTCCTCATCCATAGGTGCACGATTTTTGTCCAGTCTCTTCCCGCATCTCCCACACCCCTTTCCCCCCCCCCAAGAATAGTCAGTCCATTTCCTTTCTATGTCCCTGATTCTATTATAATCACCAGTTCATTCTGTACATCAGATTATTTATTCACTTGATTCTTAGATTCACTTGTTGATAGATGCATATTTGTTGTTCATAATTTGTATCTTTACCTTTTTCTTATTCTTCCTCTTCTTAAAGGATACCTTTCAGCATTTCATATAATACTCGTTTAGTGGTGATGAACTCCTTTAGCTTTTCCTTATCTGTGAAGCTCTTTATCTGACCTTCAATTCTGAATGATAGCTTTGCTGGGTAATCTTGGTTGTAGGTTCTTGGTATTCATCACTTTGAATATTTCTTGCCACTCTCTTCTGGCCTGCAAAGTTTCTGTTGAGAAATCAGCTGACAGTCGTATGGGTATTCCCTTGTAGGTAACTGAGTTTCTTTCTCTTGCTGCTTTTAAGATTCTTTCTCTGTCTTTTGCTCTTGGCATTTTCATTATGATGTGTGTTGGTGTGGTCCTCTTTGGATTCCTTTTGTTTGGGGTTCTCTGTGCTTCCTGGACCTGTAAGTATATTTCTTTCACCAGGTGGGGGAAGTTTTCTGTCATTATTTCTTCAAATAGGTTTTCAATATCTTGCTCTCTCTCATCTTCTGGCACCCCTATAATTCTGATGTTGGTATGCTTGAAGCTGTCCCAGAGGCTCCTTAGACTATCTTCGTATTTTCAGATTCTTTTTTCATTTTGCTTTTCCAGTTGGGTGTTTTTTGCTTCTTCGCATTTCAAATCTTTGACTTGATTCTTGCGCTCCTCTGTTCTGCTGTTGGGTGTCTGTATAATATTCTTTATTTCAGTCAATGTATGCTTAATTTCTAGTTGGTTCTTTATCACAACATCGAGGGTCTCATTAGATTTCTTGTAGATCTCATTAAGCTTATCGGCAGTTTCTAGAAAATTATTGAAAGACCTTAAAAGTGCAGTTTTGACCTTTATATCCTCCATTTCTGTCATGTTTCTTTGTCTCCGCATTTTTTATGCTTTCTTGGTGCACCCCCTTGTGGTCTTTGTGAGCAGTCTTGTTGTAGTTAAGCCTTGATTGTTGTCGGTAATACTGGGGGTGATTTGACCTCCAGGCTAACTGGCTATGAGAATCAGCTGTGTCTGCAGTGGAAGAACTTCTGTGCTGGATCTCTAGGGCGGTGCTAATCTAGCGTTTGCCTAAGGCTATCCGGCAAATGCCTCTGTGCAGGGCTTGGGTGGGGCCAGTCCCTGGGAATCTGCAGGGTGGGCGGAGCAAGCAGTTATGGCTGCTCTCAGTCCCGTCCCCAGGGGCTCTGCCTCTCAGAGTCCCAGCAACCGCTGCAAACCTCAGAGAGAAAGCTGCCTTCGAGTTCCGACCGAAGCCAGACAGTCCCGCTTCTCCCGTTTGAGTCTGGGTCCCTAGAGACTCACCCAGATCTGGAGCTCAGAGTCTGAGACTCCCTCCCAATTGAAAACAACAACCGCACCCTCAGCCGTCAGCCTGCTCCACATGCACTCCGCACCTTAGTATTTCACTTCAGCACTGCGCCTCCTCTGAGTCTCGGTATGCTATTCTCTTTCCTCCTAGTTGTAGAACTTCCACTCAGCCAGCCTTCCTGTGGTTCTGGATGATGTCCATTCCGTCTTTTAGTTGTATTTTTGAAGTGGTTGTTCGAGGCAGCAAGCTCCGGCGTTAACCTATGCCGCCATCTTGGTTTCTATCCTATTTTTTCAGAATCCATTGCCCAACTGGTGTTAAGTGTCATCCCATGCACTGGTTTAATTCCTGGTCAGGGTACATGTCTGGTTTGTGGGCTCGATCCCCAGTAGGGGGCATGCAGGAGGCAGCCCATCAGTCTTTCTGTCTCATCAATGTTTCTATCCCTCTCTCCCTCTCTCTTCATCTCTCTCTAAAAATCAATAAAAACATATATTTTTTAAAACTAATCCAAAAATATGAGGATAGTGTAAGGGGCATTTGTGAAAACTTCAAGCAAACCAACATTTGCATCATGACAGAGAAGATAGAGCAAGAAATTGAAAAAAACAATGACAGAAAACTTCCTCTACCTGGTGAAAGAAATAGATTTACAGGTCCAGGAAGAATAGAAGACTCCCAAACAAGCGAAACCTAAAGAGGCCCACACCAACACACATTATAATTAAAATGCCAAAGTTAAAGATAAAGAGAGAATCTTAAAAGCAACAAGAGAAAAGCAGTTAGTTACCTACAAGGGAGCACCCATAACACTGTCAGCAGATTTCTCAACAGAAACTTTGCAGGCCAGAAGAGAATTGCAAGAAATATTCAAAGTGATGAAAAGCAAGGACCTACAACCAAGGTTGTTCTACCCAACAAGGCTATCATTTAGAATTGAAGGGCAGATAAAGAGCTTAGACAAGAAAAAGTTAAAGGAGTTCATCTGGAATAGTTCACTGTTTTCCGCGCTACCTGGTTCACTCCTATTCACCCATCACAGTTCAGCTCAGATGTCACCCTCAAGACCTTCTCTGCCTCCTGGACTATGTTAGGCTCCCTTCCATCACTCCGACAGCATCTCTTTTCTCTTTCTCATTGTCAATCCCCTGAAATAATCTGTTTAGTGTCCACACTCCTTTTCATTCTCCGCAAGGACTAGCTAGCATGTTACTGCTGTGTGACGAGTACCTAGCACACACTACAGCACAGGAGACATTAAATATTGACTAAATAAATGGATTTTGCCGAAGCATCTCCTAGGATTTCAGCTCTGCAACAAGTTAGGTCACTTGTCTGAGCATCCGTTTGCTAGAGTATGAGGTAGGGATAATAATACTTACCTTACAGGTTGTTTTGAGGATTAAATGAGATATATTGGTAAAGCCCTTAGCATGGTGCCTGGTGTAGAATACGCATGTGATTTATGCATGGTTAACAATCAAGAAAGGCTATATTAGTCTATACACACCAGCAGATTTTGACACTCTCACTCTTTACCCTCTCCAACGTTGAATTTTATGTTTTTAAGCATTTTTATAAATATTATAGGCCAAAAAAATGGCCTCTCATGGTTTTAAGCCAACATGTGTTTTTAAGCCAACAGCTTTGTCAGTAAGATCACAGCACCCACTGCTCCCAGCCCACACCGCACAGAGCTCCTCTCTTCCTGTCACAACTCGTTTGGGGGAGGGGTGTTTGGGAAGGGGTCTCCAATATGGGGTTGCACTGTGCCAGCCCCAGCAGCTAAATGGCATGTACTGTTCACCGCACCCTCAGTTTTGCCAGTCCTCTTGCTTGTCCTGGGAAAAGAGATGAGGCCCAGCTCCCCACCAACACAGGTGGCTGCCTCTGCCTCCACCAACTGTTTCCAAGTGACGTTGAGCCCAGCAGGCCCAAGGCTTCCCCACCCCCCCACTTCCTGTGTCGGCTCAGAACCCGCCTCCCCGCCCAGCCTGGTGCCTGCTTCAGGTGATGGTGCGTCTCCCCCTTCCAAAGGCCCCTTCCCAGCCCAGCACTGGGAGCAGCGGCCCCGGGCCTCGTCCTCAGCGGGGGTTGCGCAAAAGGCCTTTGGTTTCTCTTCCAGAAGCACTAGGCCAGCGGGCCTGCGCCATCTCCGTTCGGTGAGTGTCCAGGGAGAGGAAGATGCCAGCGGGGAAGCTCTGGCACATCCTGGGGCTCTGCCTCTTATCCGGTGAGTAGGACTGAACGAAAAGGGCAAGGCCCACGCCTACCCTGGTGCCGCCCAGAGGTGCCAGGGGCGTCAGGCACTGGGAGGTGTAAGGAGCTGTGTGTGCCACGGTAGCTGGGCTGGAGGCTGACAGGGAAACGTGGCCGGGTCCTCAGACCCATCGGGGAGCAGCCAAGGAAAGGAATGGGGTGATCATCTCTCCTGAAAGCGGGCTCTGCCTTCAAGAAGGAGCTCCTCCTGTCCCTGGACTCCCAGCCCTTGGGAGCTGATTTGAAGGCGATGAGCAGAGCCGAGGGTGCTCCTTGGTGGGGGGATGCTGGCTGGTTGAACCCCAGCTCTGCGCAGGATGTAGCCATCTTCCCACGAGATAGAAAAACACCCCATAGTTTTCGGTTCTTCTCAGTGACTCAAGAGCTTCCATGGTGTAGTCCTTTGTGAAGCAAAGCGGAATAATGGATAAGTAACCAAGAGTGTTTTCAATCTCTATATGTAAAAGTCTAAGTGACTGTTACAACCGGCCGACCAAACAACCGGGTGACTGGTCGCTTTGATGTGCACTGACCACCAGGGGGCAGATGCTTAATGCAGGAGCTGCCCCCCGGTGGTCAGTGCGCTCCCACAGTCAACCTCTCGCAGTCCCTCCCCCCGATGGCCAGGCCAAGGGGTCCCACCTGTGCACAAATCCCTGCACCTGGCCTCCAGTATCTCATATAAGATACATTTCTTTAAGGTTGCCATTTACTGAGTTCTAGATACTCTGTAAAAAAAAAACCTTCACATGTACTAACCAGGTTATCCTCACCTCCATCTTGGAAGATAAACATCGCCTCCTATTTTGTAGATGAAGAAACCGATCCTCACAGAGGTTAAAGAACTTGTTTAAAACCACACGGGAGTGCTGAGCTGACCTGGGAGCTGCCTCTGGCTGCAGGCTGCGCCCTTAGTGGCTGCACACAGAGGGGCGATGGCTCCCGGAGCCTGGTTTCAGGGCCCTGGGAAGTGCCCCCGGGGGGCTCCCACTTCAGCCACCTCCGCGCGGGGTCTGCACGGCCTGCTCCTTCCTGAGTGTCTCGAATGTGCACACACGCCTGGACCTTGTGCGGCTGCAGCTTGGGCTGGGGCTCGGGATAGGGGTTGCGATTCTGCGTGTCTAACAGGCTCTCAGGCTCAGTCCACTCCTGGTCCTGGTCCTGGTCCCAGGGACACGTACTGAGTGTCAGGGGCAGGAGTGGCTCCTGAGGAAGTAGGGGGCATTTCCCTTAGAGGCCTGTAGGGTAAAGGGTGCTTTGCAGAGAGAAAAGGAGAGGGAGGGGGAGGGAGGGAGAGAGAGAAGGGGGGTGGGAGGGAGGGAAGGAGGTAGAGAGAGAGAGAGAGAGATTATCAAAGACCCACACTCTCCTGGCCATTTGGCCCCAGGAGGCTGTGCCCACCTGCTGTGGGTGTGGGAGAGGGCAGAGGTGTGGTCTCAGCCAGTGTGGGGGCTTTGGGTTAGAGGGGCCGGGTACACAGAGACATTCAGGCAAACAAACCCAGGGCAACTGGTCAGGGTGCCGAATCCCAGTTACTGCAGAGCGAGGGCCGGGCCTGGGAGGGACCAGGCTTCATCCGGGAGTAACCAGAGCCTCAAACATGTCCATCTCCCAAATGCAAAACCAACGGAAACACTGAGACATCGACCAGCAGGAGCAGGAACGAGAACGCCCAATGCAGCCCCTCCCCAGAGCTCGTGGGGCTCGGGGGTCAGAGACCGTTTCCACCCTGAAGGCGTGGCTGCCGTTTCTGCCTCACCCAAAAAGCAGCCCGGCTTTGTCTAACTCCCGTTTGTCAAATGCTGTGTTTTCGGGTTGAGTGCGAGATGCTGTCTTGCTCTGCTTCACCCCGGATTGGCCAGGAGTTGGGGTACAGGAGTGACTCACCCGCAGGGTGTGGGCAGGACGATCAGGTGTTCGGAAAGGGTCAGACAGGACCGGCGCTCTGCCTGGAACTGCAGGCACCACACGCTGACTAACTCTGTTTTCTTATTTTTTTCCAGTTGGCGCTTGGGGGCAAGAAGGTGAGATACGCGTTCTTTCCTTGTTATGAAATCCGCCCACATTCTTCATGTGTGTGAGGGGAGCTGGCCTCCCACAGGCTTCCACCCACACGTAGCAGGGGTTGCCGCCACCTGGTCCTTCGCTTTTCCTTCCGAAGTCTGGAGAAGGCCTGGCTGTGGCCGGGGGAGGGAGGTCACAGAGACCGTAGGAACTAGTGAGTCCTGACCATTCGGAAGGAAGCAAGTAGGACTATTACATCAGCGAAAGTGCCAACCATCTAATTGCTTGCATCCCTAGTTGGTGTGAGGTGCTGAGGAGGGTATGTTATACTCTGCGTGTGTGCGCGCGTGTGTGCGCGTGTGTGCACATGCTTACGCGTGGGCCTGGCCTGCGCTGCCGGTCTCAGTGCGAGCAGTGGAGTCAGTGTCCCAGTGTAAACCGGCTCCTCCAGACTGCGGCGCGGCTCTGTGTCCGGGCGGTCACGTGCGGCCTGCTGTGTCAGGGTCCTCGGGATCTTTTCTTTTCTTTCTCTTTTTTTCCACGCAGCGTGCTTTAAAGTTCATTATCGACAAACGGGGTGTGCCCGAAGCACGGATCTGTTCCAGGGTAGCTCTCCCTTCCGCAGGCTATGGCCGTTTAGAGTTGATTTCGTTCAGATTTGGTTTACGTTCAGCGCAGACCTCCTCAGCACACGGGCTGGGTCTGCTTCTCCCGCTTTCTCCAGACAGAGTGACAGCTGGTCTGGTGTACGTTTACGGTGTACAAGGTGATGATCCGGAGTATGAATTGTGAAACGATCACTCAGAATTCATTTGTGTAAATGACCGCCAGTTGTTTAATGTAGGACGTAGGCCCCAACCCGTTTTCACATGTGGCCCTGGGCATCTGGAGACCTCGCCCAGGGGAGCAGGATCAGACCTTCCAGCCGCTAGAAGTATTGCTAATGGTTTCTCATGCTTTCTTTTTCAGAGAATAAAGAAATTGGTAAGAGGATGTTTGCTCTTTACAACCCCTTTTCAAATGTGGAACCAAATGGTCGTGGGGGACAATCGCCATGACACACACTGAGGACCAGAACTGCTAGAGGAAACGCGCGGTCCTCTCGCAGTGGGCGTGTGGGCTTGTTGCTGTCACGTGTGTCCCTGAGCATACACTCCGGGAAGAAGATGCCTGTGGGTGAGGTCAGAGCCACCTCAAGCGTTTGTGTAAATCGTGAGTTCACGTAAGGCAGAGACGGTGTCTGAGTCCCCTGGCCGGGCACAGAATAGGTGCTCAATGCATATTCTTTGAGTGAATGAGTGATCAGACACATGAACGCATCATTAATTCCCTCCCCTCAAGAACCAAATGGCCTGTGTGAGAGAGAAACGCGTGGTAACATAGTGTGTTGTCTGCTATGAGGTGGGCAGATGCAGAGTAAAGTAAAATATAAAAAGAGGAGTGGCCAACTCTACAGAGAGTCGCTGGGGAGCGCTCCCCAGTGGGGTTATTCCTGAGCTGAGTTTTAAACATTGAGCTTGTATTTTAGGGGAAAAGAGTATTATAGGTAGAGGGGAGGACTGCGCAGGACGAGCTGAGAGTCTAACTCTGAGGTTGGCTGCCATATCTGAGTCCTGGCAGGACTGGCCTGCTGGGTTTCTTTAATAATTTATGAAACATCTCTGTTCCCCAGCATCATCGTGTGTAAAATGGAAAGAATAATGAAACGTGGTTTGCAGGGTTGTTGTTAGGGTTGAGGAGTAATTCTCGTAGAATATTATCTGGGCTATGGAAGACAGTTGGTGAATTTTAGCTGTTATTATATGGGAAGCATGCAGCCTAGATCATGGGCATTGAAGCTTATTGAGCCTGGATGTTCTGGATATTACCCTAAATATTTTACCCGTTTCCTCATCTAACATCCCCATTCTACAGAAAACCAAGGTTAGAAAATAAGTAAATAGTCCAATCACAGAGGTTAGTGTAAACGCAGGCTTAGCTGGCCCTGAAGCCCCTGTTCTCCGCCGCTATGAACACTGCGTCTGGGTGCGAGCAAATCTTTGCGAGCAGATCCTGCTTCTGAGCATGAACATCTAGGCCGTTGTGAGCATGTGTAAGTCTAGGCTCTGCTGCTAAATTTGTGCCGATAAAAGTTGTGAACCATTTTCTTTACACTTTCTTGTCCACACACCAAGCAGTGAAATGTCTACTTCCTTTTAAATTATTTTATGTATGATTTCTCTTTTATTTAACATTTCTAAAAAATGGCAGTCCTGAAAAATTATTCCTAAGTCAAAATAACACCGCTGCCTATTGTCGTTATGCTCCGCTCCCAGTTGGCAGCAGGTGGAGAAACCTGGGGAACGCTTGTTTGCATTCCCTGGGGCCTCAGCAGAGAGCCAGCTCTGTTCTCCACGGAGCAGAACCTTCCAGGGAAGGAGGGGAGAGCTCACCGTGTTTTCACGCATCTGCTCTGTTCCACCCCTTCTCGCCTTCATAACCCACCTAGTCCTCACAGGTAACTGGTGAGGTAGAGGTTTTATAGCTCCATTTTCCAGAAAGAAACTGAGGCTTAGAGAAGTTAAAACGACTTGCCCTTGGTCACAGCCTAAGGCAGATCCGGAATTCAAACACAGGACTTCAGACTCGGCCCAGTGCCCTGCCCCCAGCAGCACCTGTAGCAAAACACCCTCAACAGAGAGAGGGCTGTATCTCTCTCTACATATATATATTTTTTAATTGATGTCAGAGAAGGAGGGAGAGAGAGAAAAACATCAATGATGAGAGAGAATCATGAATCAGCTGCCTCCTGCATGCCCCCCACTGGGGATCTAGCCTGCAACCCAGGCATGTGCCCTGACCAGGAATTGAACTGTGACCCGCTGGTTCATAGGTCGACGCTCAACCACTGAGCCTCACCAGCTGAGCAGGCTGTCCCTTTGCACCACCCCCTCTCCTCTCTTCCAGTTGCCCTATCCAGGCTAAAGCACAGCCTAGTGCAGGCCAGGGTCCCAGCCACAAGTCTTTCAAGAAACGAGCCCCGCAGCCCCGCAGCCCCACAGCCCTGCGGGAAGTCGCCCGCTCTGGGGAATGTGCTGGATCCCCAACTCAATAGGGATTTCGGTCGTCCTCCCTCTAACAAAATAATTGGGAGTTGATAATATTCAGGAACATTTAAAATAAAGCCACTTTTTATTGGAAGAACCATTCCCTTAAAATGTATATAGTGCTTCCCATAATTTAAGGGCACACACTGGTATATTCTCAATTTGATGGATGTGAGTTGTATCTGTAAAGTTCCCCGTGGACTAACTACATATGTCCCTTTAAGGCTCAGGGCACCCTGAGGATGGGCCTCTGTGGGAATCCCTGGGGACAGTGTCCAGTCTCACTTGAAAAACGTTACCTACAACTTAAACTTAAACCAGGGTATTTCCTGACCATTCTCTCCTCTTCTCACTTCCAGGTGACTTTCCACCTCCTCTAAAGAGTAAGTCAGCCCTTCGCTGAGGTGTGCCTGGCAAGGGTGCGAGTCAGTGTGGACAGAAGGAAAGGAGTCGAATGAGAGATACTCCTGAGAACGGAGGCCCTTCCCACAGTATCTTCCCAACTCCTGTTTCAGAAGCACTGCAAGCAGGGGCTTTCATCGTCTCTCTTTGCTTCCATTCTCTCCTTCCCAAGTCCCCATGTCCACACCTAAATGCTAAAGTCACTTTCAAAAAGTTGTCTAGTCCCTGTTTTGCGGGGGGGCTTGTTGTTGTTTCATTAATCCTCACCCAAGGATATTTTTTTTTTTTCGTTGCTTTTCAGAGAGAAAAGAAAGAGGGGAGGGAGGGAGGGAGGGATGCAGGGAGAGAGAAAGAGAAACATCGATGTGAGAGAGACACATTGATCGGGTGCCTCCTGCACACTCCCCAACCGGGGACAGGGAGCAAATCCAACCCTAGACCCTTCCATGTGTGGACTGACGCCCTAACCACTGAACACACTGGCCATGACTGGCCTCCCTTTTGCATAACCCCGCTGTCATGCCCTTCAGCCAGCAGAGTTCCCTTTTGACGACAAAATCTAAGACCTGAATGACAGATGACTTTCTGCATCTGGTTGGCTCTCTGGTTGCTACTTTGCATTTCCTGAAACCTTACTCGTTTCTTCTTCCCATTTCCCTCCCTTCTCCCCACCCCCAGGATTTAAGGTCTCCATCTCCGGAACCAGGGTGGAGGTGACATGTCCTGAGGACCCTGATTCTGAACAAATAAAATGGGAAAGAAATGGTGTACAACTAACTGACCAACAGGAGGAGCACCTATTACTAGACAACTTCTCCGAAATGGAACACAGTGGCCATTACACCTGCTACAGAGGCAACTCGAACAATCGCAACCATCTCTACCTAAAAGCAAGAGGTAATGCAGGTCTCCAGCGCAAGCAGGCCTAGACTCCTTAGGGAGGACCGTCGCCAAAGGGTGCTCCGTTCCCCCCTCGCCCAGCTCTCAGCCCCGGCCCCTCTATGCCTCTCCCACACCCAGTACTGGGACTGTCTGGGCCTCAGGCACCCACGTTTTCTGCAACTTCGATTAAACACCAATGGGGGAGGGGGGCTGTCTAGGTAAGCTCCTCAGCACTCCACCTGCAGCTTCTAGGAGACGGGAGGGGCATTGCCTCCGGCACTCCCAGGTGATGGCACCCCAGTGTGAGCTGCCTGACGCTTTATCCAGGTGTGCGTCCTTCCCAAGGGTGGGCAGAAGGGACTCAAAGATGCTGCAATAAAATGGCATTCACGAAGGCCTCGGAATAAACCGACAGCAGCTAACATTTACTGGTGCTTAAGTCTCAAGCACTAGACCAGGGACCTGCCTGGGACTTGTGAATCCTCACCCGAGGATATCTTTCTTTCTTTCTTTTTAATTTTTTTTTATTGCTTAAAGCATTACAAAGGGTATTACATCGAGGATATCTTTCCATTGATTCTTAGAGAGCGTGGAAGAGAGAGGGGGAGACAGAGAGAAACTCGAAGTGAGAGAAACACATCAATTGGTTGCCTCCTGCATGTGCCCCACCGGGGCCCGGGCCTGGGAGGAGCCTGCACCTGAGGTACCTGCCCTTGACCAGAATGGAACCCAGGACCTTTTGGTCCACAGGCAGATGCTCTATCCACTGAGCCACACCGGCCAGGGCAGACTTTTTTCTCATGTCGTCCTCCCAACAACCATATGAGTGAAGTATCATGTTATTCCCATATAGACGAGGGAACAGTCTTTGGGGTTGAAAGCACATTCACCGTTCTCACAGCCAGTGAGCAATGGAGCTGGGACTTGAACCAGACTGCCTGACGCCAGAGCTTCTCCCCGTAACGGCCACACTTCGTGGTGGTTCTAAACATACTGAACGAGGCTCGGCTCTGGCGGTGGCCAGCGTGCGAGGTGTGAAGGGAGGACCGCTTCGTGGGTCCCTCCCCCGTCTCCAGCGCCCTGTGTCTTCCGTTCTCGGTGACGTCTCCCCTCCCCGCGCCCGCCCGCAGTGTGTGAGAACTGCATGGAGGTGGACGTGATGGCCGTGGCTGGGATCATCGTGGCCGACATCTGCGTCACCCTCGGCTTGCTGCTGCTGGTGTATTACTGGAGCAAGAACAGGAAGGCCAAGGCCAAGCCTATGGCCAGAGGTGTAGGTGCCGGCGGCAGGCCTGGTGGTAAGAGCGCGGTTGCGGGGAGGAGAGGCCGCAGGGTGGGCAGGGTGGGCGGCAAGGCCACAGCCGGTGGAGACGGCTTCTGTAGAACACTCACTATTACCGAGATCTTGACACAGGGTTCCACACCTCAGATCGCCCTTCTCCTTCCCACCCCAGAAAAGTGCAAACCGTTCCGCATGGGCACGGGCTCCCTCCAGCGCCTGTCCAGGCTCCGGAACAATCCGACTCCACCTGCGGGGGGGCTGGGGGGGGGGGGGGGCTCGGGACACTGGTTCCCGCCTTTTCCTTTCCCTTCCTCCACGAGAAAGGAAACCGAGGAAGGACCTTGAGCTGAGGAAAGTCACAAATTGATAAGAGCAGTGGGGGCATCCGTGATGGGCTCACAGAAAGGAAGGAGAAGAGGTGGCAGAATAGAAGAGGGTGAGGGAGAGGAGGGAACACAGGGTTTGCCGTCCTCCATCTGGTCTAATTGCCTAAGATTGGCGTTCCCGCATGAAAACAGGTCTTTCCCCCTCCCCCCCATCCCCCCCCACAGGACAAAACAAGGAGAGGCCACCGCCAGTTCCCAATCCGGACTACGAGGTAACACGGGATAGAGGGGGACAGGTCTTCCTAGAGGAGCGGGCACAGTGGGACTGCTCATCGGCCTGTCACACCTTAACGCCCTCCGCAGACTCCGAGACACTCCCCCCTTTTCAGTGAGGCAGGGCCACCTCACAGGCTGCGCAGTTTCCACCCCACGGAGCGGCTGGTTCTTTTCTTTTTCTTTTTTTAACATATTTTCATTGATTTCAGAGGGGAAGGGAGAGGGAGAGAGAGAAACATCAGTGATGAAGAGCGTCATTGACCAGCTGCCTCCTGCACGTCCCCTACCGGGGATTGAGCCTGCGACCTGGGTATGTGGCCCTTGAATCTAACCGGGGACCCATCATTCCACAGGCCGACACTCTATCCACTGAGTCAAACCAGCCAGGCTGGCTTCTTTCTCCATCAGCTGGGACACACCATGGGAATAACACAGATGTAAACTCTAGCATGTGAACTCGGGGCTGATGTTCCCCCAGCAGGCACCAGTACAGTCATGCCAGTTGTTGAATGACTCAAATGCTTCCCTGATACAGAGCTCCCAGCTCCCCCCGCCCGCACACACACTGCCGGACACCCCGGCCTCTGCGCCCCGCACTGCCTCTTGACTGGACGGCGGGAGGGCTCCTGCCTGGCTAGCAGACGGCCATCAGAATCCTTCTGCTTGGCTGCTGTGCGTGACTCCCCACTGCTAAACACTGCTGCTGTCAGGCTTGAACACACCCAGCAAATATTTATCGGGCACCAGCCAAGCACATGGTGTTCACTTTTCCGTGACTTTATTTCATTCTGACCGAAGCTCTGAGGCGTGTGTCTTCCAACTCTCACTGTTGAGATGGGGGCGCTGACTCCCAGGGGGAGTGACCAGAGCCAGGCTGTTGCCAGGCAATGCCAGCCGGCCTCCTGGCGCCTGGTCCAAGGTTCTTGCCTTTGCTCCGGAGCTAGATCCTCGGAGGCCCAGCTTCCTCCCACCCTGCTGACCTCCCTCTCCGTTCCCTTCCCCCAGCCCATCAGGAAAGGCCAGAGGGAGCTGTACGCTGGACTGAACCAGAGAGGCGTCTGACACTCCTGAGCACCCGCCTCCCATGGCCAGGCCCGGCTCCTCCCTCCCCAGGCACCTGCTCCACCCTGGACCCCCCCGGAGATCTGTCCCCCTGTCCAGAGGGAACTCCCGCCTGCAGCCTGGCCCCCCCAACCTCTCTGCTGGAAGCAGGCCTAGGATATTGCTGCCTCGTTGTTCTTTGAAATATCATCGCTACTCACCTATCACCCTGCACGCCACCACTCCCTCCTCTTCTCTGGTGGCTGTTCCCTCGGCGCCCTCCTGCTCCTGCGTATAAGGTGCCCCCAACCTCACTGTCCCACCTGCCCTTCTGCTTGTCAGCTCTCTTTTGGGGGACCCTCTGTGCGAGTGCCCTGGGTCCGTGCTGGCAGGGGGCCCGGCCCAGAGCTTCCTCTCCCCTTCTCCACTGCCCCCCTGCCCCCCCCCCCCCCGCAGGGTCACTTCCATCCCCCGTGAACAGACCGGGCTCCTGTGGGTGGGAGAGAGGAGAAATAAAGTGCCCTTGGCTGAAAGAATCGCTGTCCTCTTTTCTGGGAGGCCTTCGAGGCCGCCTTGTGTCCTGAAACAGCTCCGGTCCTTCTGCCTGTGACTGACCCCCGCTGTGGTCCCAGCGCCACTGTCTTCCCAGGGGCGGGCGTCATCTCTCAGGAGAGAGCACTAGGGAACCAGAGAGAGAGAACATTAGTCGTTTGACCCACTTCTCTTGGGCAGAAACATCAAAGGTGGCAGAGTGGTCAGTTCGTACAGTGGGTGAGGCCGAAGCAGAGGCTTCAAAGGCAGATGCAGGCAGCAGGTGACAGAGTGCAGGGCCAGGGTGGGGCGGGGGACAGATCTCCACAGCTGCAGCGCCCTCACTGCTACGGCCCTTGGACACACCCTCCCCCTCTCCGGCCTCTCTCCTCCTCTGAACATCAGACGTGCTGAGAGGCTAATGCAGGGGTCCAGGCAAAGACGTTCCCTGGCTGGGGCCTCGCACCACCTGCAGAGGCAGCAGCCCGCTGCTCGGCGAGGGCAGAGACCGTGTCTGTCTCCATCCTGACTGCTCCTCGTGCCCAGAGCAGAGCCTGGCACGTGTGTGGGCTCAGTGTTGAGTGTGAGGAAAGCACTGCCTGTGGGTCAAGGCCAAGGGGACAGCCTTGGGGGCAATTATGACCCAGATGCTGCACCCCACTGTGACCACCTCCACCCGGGATCATCACGGTGACCCCACCACTGTGACCCCTCCACCCGGGATCATCACGGTGACCCCACCACTGTGACCCCTCCACGCGGGATCGTCCCGGTGACCCCACCACTGTGACCCCTCCACCCGGGATCGTCCCGGTGACCCCACCACTGTGACCCCTCCACCCGGGATCATGGCGGTGACCCCACCACTGTGACCCCTCCACCCGGGATCATGGCGGTGACCCCACCACTGTGACCCCTCCACGCGGGATCGTCCCGGTGACCCCACCACTGTGACCCCTCCACCCACAATCATCACGGTGACCCCACCACTGTGACCCCTCCACCCGGGATCGTCCCGGTGACCCCACCACTGTGACCCCTCCACCCGGGATCGTCCCGGTGACCCACACCTGGCTTGGCAGTGGATGTCAGAGTCTGTGGGGAGACCTGGGCACATTTCTATCTCACCTTCAAATTATGAAGGAAAAATTTCTTTAATACAATCGGTTTGATGTCAAAACCTTATTTTTAATTACAAAAGGCATTCCAGAAAGTGTTGATTAAAAAACTGGTGTTTAGCCCTAACCAGTTTGGCTCAGTGGATAGAGCGCCAGCCTGCGGACTGAAGGGTCCCAGGTTCGATTCTGATCAAGGGCATGTACCTAGGTTGCGGGCACATCCCCAGTAGGGGGTGTGCAGGAGGCAGCTGATCAATGTTTCAGCCAATTGATGTTTCTCTCTCATCGATGTTTCTAACTCTCTATCCCTCTCCCATCCTCTCTGTAAAAAATCAATAAAATAAATATTTTTTTAAACTGGTGTTTATGAAGTATGGTACCTGTTTGCTTTGTTTAACAATGGACAGGTTACTTTGATTTTCTAAATTGTATAAGTCATCCCATTCGGTTGAATGACTTATTGATTGAATGACTATCCCATTGATTGTGATCTTACTGGTTATCAAAGCACATTCTTCTGTACCTGGGAAACAGGACAGCACAATTACCCTAAATTGTTTTAGTAGCCACAGATGGTGCGTTCCAGTTGATTCAGTGGTCCTAAGACCAGGACAGTGCAATTACTCTAAATTGCCTCGATGGCTCTAGATAATGTGTTTCTATCAACTCAGTGATCCGGAGACCCAGAACTATAATTTAGATAACATGCCTAAGTTTAACCCAGGTTACCCAAAGGCTCTTGATAATGTATTTCTGTCAATTCAGTGACCCCGAGACCCGAAACTGTAATTAACATGCTTAATTCTGCTTCTGTAATCTGCTTTTTTGCGAGCCAGGTGCCTCATTCCAAACCCTGGGATGTAATCAATACCTTTGTGATTTTTGCCTATATAAGTCTGGTTTTGCCACCATCTTATGGCTATGAGATTTGGGAATGTCCCCTCATAGTCCCGGATTGCAATAAATGTGACTCTTTAATTCGACTTCTTGAGGCATCCTTCTGTGATTCGCGGGGTACATTACAACATTTATAAGATTATTTTGACTGTAAATGAGCAGATACATTTCTATTAGAATGTTGGTAAAAGTTTACATAAATGAAAGAAAAGGAAAGAAAGAGCTGGAGCAGCGGGGAGGGAGAGGGGGAGGGAAGGGAGAGGGCAGCCTCACTCTCTCACTGTGAGGGCGGCAGCCAGAGCAGCTGTGGTGCAGGAGCCAGGATGTGGGCGGCACGAGTGCCAGTGAGGGTGAGAGGTGCTGCAGCAGCCTGAGGCCAGTGTGGGAGGCCCCTCCCCCTCCCAGGGCCCAGGCTCAGCTTGAGGAGAGAAGCCGAGCACTGACATGGGTTTCAATCCAGCTCAAGCCAGCGAGCTCTCTCCCTCCCTCTCTGCACTCAGAAAGCTCTGTGACCACAGGGCTATTTGTGTGTGAGACCAGGACTGAAAAAGCCACTGGTGGTGTGGACGGAAGGGACCACATGCTAACCTGACAGCTCAGGGGAGGCCTGCATGGCGGGCTTGCAAACTCAGAGACCTAAAGTCACCACAAAGGATGGTCTGAAATAAACTTTAACTAAAGGCAGTAATAGTAGGTAGTTACGTCCTAGGCTGGTTTCTTCCCTGACAATGTCAACCTTTACCTTAACCGAGCCTCTGTCTTTTTGCATCTATGATAACATATCCTTGAAATGTCTGGGTAACTTCTAACTTCCCTTTTTCCAGGCCCCTTGGGGCACAACCTAATGTGCCTGGGCGCCAGGACAGAGACCACAAATTCCTTCATTGTTATCATGTTAATTGCTGACTGTTGGCTATCCTGCACCCACCTAAGTATGTGTCCATCATTTTACTTTTTGTCCAATCCCAGAGGTTTCCCCCTTTGCTTTCTCCCGCCTCTCCAGCCTATCACCAATGGATTTCATGTGACCCACCTACGTCTCCTCCTTTGATTGCAATGTATAAAAACAGAGGAAAACCCGCCATTCTCTGGAGCACTATCCCAATCCATTGAGATACTACTTCCCAGCAATTGTCGACAGTTTGGCTCAAATAAACTCACAATATTCTTTCCAGGTTTGAATGTTTTTTATGTTAACAGTGGTGCACACTCAGCCTTGGGCTTGTGACCGCAGCTTCTATGTGACGGGCCCTGTTGAAACGCTGCTTCTTTCCCTCTAAACTCTCCTGCTACTTTGCCAAATTCATTATTAAATCTAGTAGTTTTTTGGTGGAATCTTTAGGGTTTTCTATGTACAATATCATGTCATCTGTGAATAATGAGAGTTTTACTTCCTCCTTTCCAGTTTGGATGCCTTTTATTTCTTCTTGTCTGATCACTGTGGCTAGGATTTCCTGTACTGTGTTGAACAGGAGTGGTGAAAGCAGACATCCCTGTCTTGTTCCTGGTCTTAGGGGAAATAGTTTTAGTTTTTGCCCATTGAGTATGATGCTGGCTGTAGGTTTGTCACCTATGGCCTTTATCATGTTGAGATATGATCACTGTATTCCCACTTTGCTGAGAGTTTTTATCAAAAGTGGGTGTGGGATGTTGTCAAATGCTTTTTCTGCATCTATTGATAATCCCTCTAACCAGTGGTTCTCAACCTTCCTAATGCCGCGACCCTTTAATACAGTTCCTCATGTTGTGGTGACCCCCAACCATAAAATTATTTTCGTTGCTACTTCATAACTGTAATTTTGCTACTGTTATGAATCATAATGTAACTATCTGATATGCAGGATGTATTTTCATTGTTACAAACTGAACATAATTAAAGCATAGTGATTAATCACAAAAACAATATGTAATTATATATGTACTAGAGGCCCGGTGCACAAAAATTTGTGCACTCGGGGGGAGGGGGCGTCCCCCAGCCCAGCCTGTGCCCTCTCGCAGTCTGGGACCCCTCGGGAGATAATGACCTGCTGGCTTAGGCCTGCTCCCGGGTGGCAGAGGGCAGGCCCAATCCCTAGGTGCAGCCCCTGGTCAGGCTCAGAGCAGGGCCGATTGGGGAGCTGGGGCGCCGCCTCGTCATGCACAGAGCAGGGCGGATCGAGAGGTTGCAATGCCACCCTCAGTCACGCTCAGGATAGACTGATTGGGGGATTGGGGCACCACCCCCTGTTACACTCAAGGCAGGGTCAATGGGGAGGTTGTGGCGCCACCCCCTGTCACGCACAGAGCAGAGTCCTTAAGGGGGTTGGGGCACTGCCCCCTGTCACTCACAGAGCAGGGCCCATCAGGGGGTTGAGGAGCTCCCCCCTGTCACTCACAGAGTAGGGCCGATAGGGGAGCTGGGACACCGCCCCCTGTCACACACAGAGCAGGGCGGATCAAGGGGTTGGGGCACTGCACCCTGTCACACTCAGGGCAGGGCCAATGGGGAGGTTATGGCTCTACCCCATCACACACAGAGCAAGGCCCGTGGAGGGGGATTGGGGCGCCACCCTCTATCACCCACAGAACAGGGCCGATCAGGGGGTTGGGGCACCGCCACTGTCACACTCAGGGCAGGGCCGATGGAGAGGTTATGGTTCTACCCTGTCACTCACAGAGCAGGGCCCGTGGGGGCGGGGGGTTGGGGCACCGCACCCTGTCACACACAGAGCAGGGCCGATCAGGGGGTTGGTGCGCTGCACCCTGTCACACACAGAGCTGCAGGGCAATCGGGGGATTGGGGAGCCCCCCCCATCAGGCACAGAGCAGGGCTGATCAGGGGGTTTGGGCGCTGCCCCCTGTCACGCTGATCCCAGTGCCGGGAGCCTCATTGCTCCGCTGATCCCGGTGCCGGGAGGCATATTACCCTTTTACTATATAGAATAGAGGCCTGGTGCACGGGTAGGGGCCGGCTGGTTTGCCCTGAAGGGTGTCCTGGATCAGGGTGGGGGTCCCCACTGGGGTGCCTGGCCAGGCTGGCTGAGGGGCTGAGGGCTGTTTTCCCGCTGGCAGTTGACTAAAAGCTCCCAACCGCTCCTTGTTTTCTTTTTTATTCTGGGCCAGCTTTAGCTCTGAGGCCTCGCTGCTGAAAACATGGATACAATGTTGCAGTCCGGGGCTGACTGAAAGCCGGTTTTGTTTAGCTTCTTATTTGCAACATAGTAATAGTTGCTTAGAGTTGCAGTTGAGAGGCCGGGCAAGCGAGGCGGGGAACGTTGGAGTCTGCAGTCCCTGGAGGAAGCAAGCCTCCCTGCTCGCTTCAGTGCATGGCTGCCGGCCGCCATCTTGGCTGACAGTTAATTTGCATAAGGATATGCTGATTAGCCAATGGGAAGGGTAGCAGTCGTACACCAATTACCATGTTTCTCTTTTATTAGTGTAGATTTTCCGATGGTCTGAGGCGACCCCTGTGAAAGGGTTGTTCCACTCCCAAAGGGGTCGCGACCCGCAGGTTGAGAACCACTGCAACTCTCAACACTTACACTCACAAGGAGTCCCCTGAGGGTGACCTTCACTAGCTGCCAAGGCTGGCCCTGGGTGGCTGTCTCATCCCGGATGTATTTGATGGTGCCCAGTCAAGGTGAGGTGTGGCTCAGCATGATAAGAGCAATAACAGTGACCATTTAGTGAGCATATGCTGTGCTCTAGAAATTGTCTTAGCACTTTACTCCATTTGAAGTCTGGTAGCAATCATCTCAGGTAGAAACTGCAGTTTAACTTTAACCCTGCTGTTTGGCTTCTGTCCTTATTTGCTTGTTAAAACAATAGAAAAGTTACTTTGATTTTTCTGAACTTATGTATGCTATCCCAATCGATTGAATACTCCATTGTTGGTGGTTTGAATATCCCATTGTTTGTGATCTTACTGGTTATTGAAGCACATTCTTCTGTACCTGGGAACCAGGACAGCACAATTACCCTAAATTGCCTCAGTGGCCACAGATAATGTGTTTCCGTTGATTCAGTGATCCGAAGACCCAAAACTATAATTAATCTTTATAGATAACTAACTAGCTCAATTTCACTTCTGAAACTGCTTTGTGCAAACCAGGTTCCTCATTCCAAACCCAAAGATGTAATTGATACCTTTGTAATATTTGCCTATATAAGCCCTGAAAGGGCGAGGGCTATGCCCTCCATCTTGCCTGTATCCTCCATGTTGGGGCCACGTGCGGCCTTCTTCCCGGAAGCCCAGGCCTCTGCTGGCCACGCCCGGGATTTTAAACTAACCAATGACAATCAAGGGAAGTGCGCGCCATAGATATGACCACATCCTGTGTAACAGGACCCGGCTTGCGCCTGGCCAATCGGCAGAGCACAGTCCTTTCTCCTCCCCTTACTCAGACCCCCCCCTATATAACCGGTCTCTGGGCGGGGTTGGCTCTCTCTTGGCCACTTGGCTAGCCGATGTGTCGGTGAGTCTGGTGGATGGAGAGCTCAAGTTAGCTTGAAATACAGATTCTTATGCTTTTGCATCGGATTGGATGGCTCCCTGATGTGGTTTCTTGGGAATCTTGAAATCTGGGCATAACATTTGGGGGCTCGTCCGGGATTCCCAAGACCATGTAGGGACTCCCCCAATTCGTAGAATCTGCGTGGCCGCGGTAAGTGTCTGTGTGTTGATATTCTGTTCTGTGTGCTTTATCTGTTCTGTGTGAGCTCACTTCTGAAATCTGTATTCGCCCACATTGACCGTGGATGCACATGGGGGTCAAAGGGCTGGAGGAGTCGGGGGACGCCTCGATCCTCCATCTGTATCTGTAGGGGTGTAATTTTGCTTCCGAAAAGTCGGGAGGTCTGTAGAAACCCCAATCTGAGACGAGGTGGGTAGTTCCCGCCGGTTTGGCGTAAGCCATCGTCTGTCTCTTCCATGGAAGTGGAAGGCTGTTTTTGGGCCCTGTTTGTCTGTGCCTGTTTCTCTGTTTTCTGTGGACTTACTGGACAGATGTTATGGGACGGACTCAGACTGCTCCTTTGGGTATTGTGATTGATCATTTCAAGGAGGTTGGGGGAGGCTTTAGAGCTCCCTCAGGAGTTGGGAAGTTGTTAAACTCTGAATGAATGTCTGGTGAAAGTATGTGAGTGTAAAGGCAGGGGAGGGGTCCCCGCCCGCCCGCGCGCCTCCCAGGCAGGGAAGGTGAGCAGGGATCACTGTGCCTGGGGCCGCAGGAGCCGCTTGCTCTGCAGTCGGGGGGCAGGCGTGCGGGAGCGCGGTGCGCGGTGACCGTAGCCCTCGCCCCAGAGCCCTGCCGCGCCGCGGGCCCAGGCGGCTCGGCTGCGGCGGCTGCCCTGGGGGCTCGGCCTCCGGCCCGGTCGGCAGCGGGCGCTGGGCCGGAGCTGGAGCCCGAGCGGCGCAGCCTGGAAGAGGCCGGAGGCCGGGAGAGGCGGCAGCAGCCCAGGCAGCTCGAGCCCCGCAGCTTGGGCCTGCGCTCGGTGCCATGAGCGGCGGCGCGCCTTCGGGGGGCGCCCCTGGGGGCTCGGGCCGGGCCCGGACAAGCTCATTCGCGGAGCCTGGCGGCAGCGGCAGCCTGCGTTGGCCAGTGTTGGCCCCGGGCTTGTGGCGAGTGAGTGGAGCCAGGTGGAGCTCGGGGGGTGGGGCCGGCGCGTCGCTCACGGGAGGCGGGAGCAGCGAGGCCCCCGTCGGCATCGGGTCCGGGGGAAGGTCCCGCGCGGAGCCTGAGGGCCAGACACCCGGGAGGCCGGGGGCGGCGGCTGCTCTGGATGCGAGCTGGCCTCTTCCCATGGAGATCGCCCCAGCTAGAAATGTAAAAGTTTTAAAATGCATCCGGGATTTTTGTGCACGTGTAGAGGGAAAAGGCCAGTTTAAAAACGAGTGCGCATAGTTTTGAGCTGAACCTGACCTTTTGCTGTGTACAGAATAAAAACCCGAGACTGTTTTGGCCTTAAAAATGACAGAGATGAACCTGACAAAGAAATGTTCGGATTGAATTGGGAAAAATTGTGTTATTGTGGTAACTAAATGCCTTTGCTTATTGGTACAGCCACCATTTTGGGCTCCAAGCCTTGGTAGCCGCCATGTTGGCCGCATGGTTTGCCGCTCCCCTGGGGGCCGCCATCTTGAAACAGCAAAGGCCCCGCCCTCTGATTTACTCAGGGGTGGAGCTTTAAGGCAGAGTTTTATGGGGCTGCAAGCGTGCTTGCTTCGAGGATTTATTTTTAAGCTAATCTCTTAAATCTAGAAAACCCTGCTTTCCTTAAACTAAGGACAAAGGTTATGTCAAAGTCTTTAAGAGGAACTGATAGCAATAATCTAATTTCTAAAGTACGATTATTTCAGGTAGAAACTGGTTTCTGTAAATTGATCTGTCCTTATTGCTTAAATATGTATCCTTGTTGTTAAATTTGAATGTATTGTTAATCTGAGGAATGTTAATTATTTACATGTCACCTAAAAATTAAGGCTAAAAGTTTTAACTGGAAAGCATGGCTTTGGTGTGATGGGAGGAAAGAAATGTTAAATAGATGATAGGCCAGTAAGCTGGAACTGGTCACTGGTGGTGGATTGTGAGAAGGGCTGGACACTGCCTAACTTCTCCTTCCTTGGTACCCCTAAAACATCAGAGGGTACTTCTGGCCTTGATTTTCTTGGTTTTGGGTTTGTTTGTTTGTTTGTGATAAAAACCGTTTCTATCTGAATAAGACATAGGTCAAGAATCCTGTCCTGGGATGTGGGAAAGGGAAGACCCCCACATCTGTTCCTGTCAGGCCCCCATCAGGGGACTTGGGCGGTGTCCCTGTTATCTGCTCAAGAGCCCAAGGCTGTAAAAATACTTGTTCACTGAAAAGGTGTAAATGTAAATGTTTATTTGATGTTTATAAGCATCTCTGTTGTTTACTGGGAACTTTAATTTTCTATGTGATGTTCTGTGCTGGGTTGGGATTTTGGAATTCTAGTCTGATTAGGACATTTAAGGATGAGGCTCACAGTTCTTCAAGGCAAAGATTTAATGAGCCCTTCCCCCTGCCTGTGCTGAATTAGATAAAACAGGCCAGTACTGATTAAGAAAGACCATGGGCCTTGGAATCTGTAAAGATAGGTGGGAATGAAGCTGGTCTAATGTATCATGTTTGGCAGGCCCCACCCCCTATCATTCCTGACTTTCTTGCTGCAAGAATTGTCTCTTTTCTTGAGAGGGCTCCAGAGGGCGCACGAGGACATTTGGCTGCGCCTCGGCGCCACCCAGGAGACTGGCCCAACCCCAACTCCTCATCAGCACAGACCAGGAGATTGGGTCTATGTCAAAAGGCACCACCTGGAGCCTCGATGGAAAGGTCCCTACACCCAACTCCGTGGTGCTGACGACCCCCACCGCTCTCAAAATAGACGGCGTCGCGACCTGGGTCCATCACATCCACGTCTGGTCAGCAGACCCATCCGAGATCCGGAAAAACTTCGTCATCGATCGAGAACAATGCAACCTGCTCAAGCTCAAGCTACGGCGTGCTCGACCTGCCTGATGCTGGTAACATTGAATAGACTTAGATAATGCCTGCGTCTTCATGGACATGGCTCCAAAAAGACAAGGACAATTCATAGGAAGGTCAAGAATAGACTTTAGTATCACATGTTTAGTAGCAGAAGATGTGGCTGCCTGAAGTGGCCATAATGCCAATATTATGTTTCATTGTATTGATATGTTATATTGACCTTTAGTTCTCTTGCAGGTTTGAATGTATGTTGGCTGTCCTGGAAGGGAACTATATGGGTTGACCCCCAAAAGTAAAGGGTGCCTAGCTGCCAAGAGGACAGGCGCCCAAATGGGCAGGAATGGTGCCCATCAGGTTTTGGTCTCTGTTGAGAGACAGCTAACAATTGGCAGCCTGTAATACTGTCTTGCAGGCCTTTGTGACCATGCCCATGTCAGGGGTAGTCTGAAAAAAGCCTGTTTAGAATAAAAGGTCTGAGGCATGGTTATACATAAAAAAAAAAAATTGAATGCCAACAATTAAAAGGAATTGGCAAGGAAAGTCAGAAAATCTTAGAGTAGATCAGTATGTCTTTCTTCTTATGTAATTCCTCCGAAATTTGGCAATACTAACATGGCAATACGTTTCTTTGCATAGATTCAATAAGACCGGTTCCTAATAGTGGTTTTATTAATGGAAAACTTTGACTGGAGTATCATGTTTTAAAGAGCCCTGTCTGAGCTCTAAAGACTTGAAGCCAGTAAGAATGCCACGAAGAAAGCCTGGTATCCTGCTTGGAAGCCCTGAAGATGGCTGGCGCTGGAGTGTCAGGCCGATGCCCTACCATCACTGGCAGTTGGTAAGAATAGAAGGGGAGCAGTAGGAATGCCTCTATGTTCCTGTGGAACCCCCACACACTCTGGACCACAACGGGTAGGAGGGCTACTGAGATGGGCCTTAAAGCCTGAAGCGTGGGGTCAGGTGGAATTGCTACAGGTGAGGGATTCACCTAACTCAGCAGATACTGCAGGGGGGCCTGATGGCAGCTGGGTGGCGTGGCTTCCTGGCCCTACGGGGCACATTAAGATTCAACCATGAAATTCCAGCAAAGGTAGTCAGTTACCATTCTTGTTGTGTTTATGCAAACATCAGGACAGTAGATAAATTAATCTTGATTTAGCTTTTTGATAGCCATGGAGGAATTTTAAGAAAAAAAATCCTATTTCAATAGAAATTGTTAAAGCTAAAATGGTTTCTTTCCCTTCCACCAGACCATTTGTTAAGATATGTCCAGTATGAGCCTCTAGCAATGGTGGAATGGAAAAGCAGTCCGTCTCATGATTGAGCCGGAAGTTCCAAGACAAAGGGGGGAATGAAAGGGCGAGGGCTATGCCCTCCATCTTGCCTGTATCCTCCATGTTGGGGCCACGTGCGGCCTTCTTCCCGGAAGCCCAGGCCTCTGCTGGCCACGCCCGGGATTTTAAACTAACCAATGACAATCAAGAGAAGTGCACGCCATAGATATGACCACATCCTGTGTAACAGGACCCGGCTTGTGCCTGGCCAATCGGCAGAGCACGTCCTTTCTCCTCCCCTTACTCAGACCCCCCCTATATAACCGGTCTCTGGGCAGGGTTGGCTCTCTCTTGGCCACTTGGCTAGCCGATGTGTCGGTGAGTCTGGTGGATGGAGAGCTCAAGTTAGCTTGAAATACAGATTCTTATGCTTTTGCATCGGATTGGATGGCTCCCTGATGTGGTTTCTTGGGAATCTTGAAATCTGGGCATAACAAGCCCGATGTTGCCACCATTTTGGGACTGGGAGATTTGGAGCCATAACTCCCTCTCAGTCGCCGGCTTATTAAACGACTCATTAATTTGGTCTTGCATCCTGAGTACTCACTCGCCGGGTACATTACAACACATTTACCCCATCTAATCCTCATGACAACCAGACAGGGTGCATGCTGTCCTTGTTTTACAGATGAAGATATGGGCTAAGAGAGGTAAGCTGTGAGGTGGCATGTTAGTGAGAAGAGAGCCAGAATGAGGTGCAGGGCCGTCTGACTCCAAAACTCTGAGCAGTTCCCCGGGGCTAGTGTGGTTATCGAGAATGCTCTCTGGCTCCCCGACTTAAGAGCTGTGTGCAGTCATTTAGGTTTTCCTTCAGCAAGTGCTTTCTTTTTTCTTTTTTAAAAATATATTTTTATTGATTTCAGAAAGGAAGGGAGAGGGAGAGAGAGAAACATCAATGATGAGAGAGAATCATTGATCGGCTGCCTCCTGCACGCCCCCTACTGAGGATCGAGCCCGCATGTGGCCTGACCAGAATCAAACCCAGGACCCTTCAGTCCGCAGGCCGATGCTCTATCCGCTGAGCCAAACCAGTTAGGGCGAGAGTGCTTTTCTAACCACAGGCAGACCAGCACTGTGCTGAGGCTCAGGGGACAAACGGTTCCCATCTTCAGGGAGCTTGCTGTCACATAACCGTGCCCACACATGCAGGAAGTTCAACAGCCACAGGAGAGCAAATGTGATTGAGCGCCCATGAGTACAACAGACCGTGTGCCCGGTGTTCTAAGGAGGGACTGAGAGAGCTGAGGTGGTGGGGAAGCAACGTGCATGAGAGACGGGATCTGGGCCTTCGAGGGAAGGGTGGATAGACTGTGAAGGAAAGGAGAAGACACTCCGCTCACTAAAGAGAAAATAGATAACCCAAAGAGCACTTCATTTATTTTTTAATATATTTTTATTGATTTCAGAGAGGAAGGGAGAGGAAAAGAGAGAGAGAAACATCAATGATGAGAGAATCATTGATCTGCTGCCTACTGGGGCTCAAGCCCGCATCCAGGGCATGTGCCCTGACGGGGACTCTAACCACGACCTCCTGGTTTATAGGTCCACGCTCAACCACTGAGCCACGCCGGCAGGGCCCAAAGAGCCCTTTAGCTACTAAATAAATTTAATTTATACTTAAAAACCTTTCCACAAAGAAAACTCCAGCCAGCATGATTTCATTGGTGAAATCTACCCAGAATTTAAGAGAGAAATAAAGCCAATTCTATACATACTCCTCCAGAAAATTGAAGAGGAAATACTTTCAACTCATTCTATGGAGACCAAATTCATCTTGCATAATGGTTCATTTTAAGTGTCAAGCTGAGCCATGCTACTGTGATATTTGGCCAAGCATATCTGGATATTATTGTGACAGTATTTTTTAGTTGAGATTGACATTACATGCATAGACTTTGATTAAAGCAGGTTACTCTCCATAATGTGAGTGAGCCTCATCCCATCAGTTGAAGGCCTAAAGAAAAAACAGACTGAGGTCCTCTGAGGAAAAGGGAACTCTCTCTGTCTCCAGACTACCTTTGGACCCGAGATGGCACATCAGCTCTTCCCTGGGTCTCCATCCTGCCCACCTGCCGGACCACCTGTAGATTTTGGACTTGTCAGCCTTCACACTTGCATGAGCCAACTCCTTAAAATAAATCTCTCTCTCTTTCATCCCTCTCTCTCTCTAACAGGATATATATATATTGGTTCTATTTCTGTGGAGAACCCTGACTAATATACCCTTATGCCAAAACCAGACAAAAACATTACAAGAAAACTGAAAACCAATATTCCTTATGAATAAATGCAAATTTTTTCACAAAATTTTGGTAAGTTTAATCTAATAATATATTAAAAGAAATATCACAATGATCAAGTACAGTTTATTTCAGGAATGCAGGGTTGGTTTAACAGATCATGCCACCGATGTAATTTATAATTTATATGCTTTAACTTTTTTAGTAAAGTAAAACCATATAAACATCTCAATGGATGCTGAAGAAGCACTTGACAATACAACGATTTTCACTAAAAATTCCCAACAAACTAGAAAGAGAAGGGAATGTTCTCAACTTGTCAAAGGGCATCTAAGAAAAACCTACAGCCAACTCACACTTAATGATGAAGACAACGCTTTCCGCTAACATCACAAATAAGGCAAGAATGTCCTCCCTCCACTTCCATGCAACATTGTATATGGCCGTAGCCAGTGCAAGGAGCGGAAATAAAACATCCACATTGGACATGGAAATGTTAAACTGTCTTTATTCACAAGCAACATGGTCATCTATGTAGAATATCTAGTGCAGTGGTTCTCAACCTTCCTAATGCCGCGACCCTTTAATACAGTTCCTCGTGTTGTGGTGACCCCCAATTTCATTGTTACAAATTGAACTTAATTAAAGCATAGTGATTAATCACAAAACTAATATGTAATTATATATGTGTTTTCCGATGGTCTTAGGCAACCCCTGTGAAAGGGTCGTTCGACCCCCAAAGGGGTCGCGACCCACAGGTTGAGAACCGCTGATCTAGTGGGATCTACAAAAAGCTACTAGAATTAGTAATTGGGTTTAAGAAGTATTCAGAGTACAAGATCAATACTGCATACCAAAAGCAACTGTATTTCTATATACACCAACAAACAACTGGACAGTTCAATGTTTAAAATATCATATACAATAACATCAAAAAATATAAAATACTTTAAGGATAAATCTGACAAAAGACACGTTCATGGCTTGGAAGACTCATTATTATTAAGATGTCAATTCTTCCCAATTGTCTATAAATGCAATGCAATCATAATCAAAATCCCATCAGGCACTTTGTAGTCAGAATTTGAGAAGCCACTTTGTATGGGAGTGCAAAGGCACAAGAATAGCCATACTACTTTCTTTAAAAATTTATCCCAGCCTGGCTCGTGTGGCTCAGTGGTTGAGCATAAACCTATAAAACAGGAAGTCATGGTTCGATTCCTGGTCAGGGCAAATGCCCAGGTTTCGGGCTCAATCCCCAGTGTGGGGCGAGCAGGAGGCAGCCGGTCGATGATTCTCTCTCATCTTTGATGTTTCTATCTCTCTCTCCTTCTCCCTTCCTCTCTGAAATCAATAAAGATTTTTTTAAAGTGTATCCCAGCCATAGCCCTTCTGAGTATTTATCCAACAGAAATAAAAGCACAGGTCCACACAATGACGTATATGTAAATGTTCACAGCAGCTTTATGTGTAACAGCCCAAACCAGGAAACAACCCAAAAGACTAGCAACCGTCGAACAGGCAAGCCGCCTGCATGTCCGCACAGGGAACGCTGCTGAGCAATAAGCAAGGCCGAAGCGTGATGGCGGCAACAAGAGGCGTGAATCTCCAAATCATTACTGGGTCTGAGAAGCAGACCAAAAGGAGCACCTGTCATACAGTATTGCATCCACGTCACCTGGGAAATGTAGCCAACCTCTGCGACAGCAGGCAGACCCGTGGCGGCCGGGGCGGGGGAGAGGCAGGCGGCGGGATGCCGTGCACGGGGGCACAGGGCGCTCTGGGCTGTGGGAGAGGTGCATTATCTTGACTGCAGCCATGTTTCACAAGCGTGTGTATATGCCAGAACTTACCACACCTCACAATTTAAATACAGTCAGTCAGCTCACCTCAATCCATCTGCTTTTTCAAGGCACACACACAGCAAGAGCCGAAAGGACGCAAGGCTCCCGAAGTGCTCAGGAGGGCAGTGCTTCTCACCCTGGCTTCCCACTGAAACCACCTTAAGTCCAAATGCCCCAGACCAATGAAGTCTCTCTCTCTCTCTCTCTCTCCCTCTCCCTCTCCCTTCCTCTCTGAAATCAATAAAAATAATTTTTTAAATATATTTTTATTGATTTCAGAGAGGAAGGGAGAGGGAGCGAGAGATAGAAACATCAATGATTAGAGAGAATCTTCGATCGGCTGCTTCCTGCACACCCCATACTGGGGATCAAACGTGCTCTGATGGGGAATTGAACCGTGACCTCCTGGTTCATAGGTCGACACTCAACCACTGAGCCACACTGGCTGGGCCCAAATGTCTATATTCGCAGTAAGTCCCTTAGGCTCCCAAGGTTTCGGAACCACCACTAACCCACCAGCTAAAGAGGAGATATATATATATTTGATTTCAGAGAGGGAGAGACAGATAGAAACATCAATGATGAGAGAGACTCATTGATCAACTGCATCCTGCAGATCAAGCCCACAACCAGGCATGTGCCCTTGACCAGAATCAAACCCAGGACCCTTGGGTCCACAGGCCAACGCTCTATCCACTGAGCCAAACCAACTAGGGCTGAAGAGGACACCTACTGAAAACATCCTAGCCCTGGCTGGTTTGGCTCAGTGGATGGCGCATCGGCCTGCAGAATGAAGGGTCCTGAGTTCAATTCCGGTCAAGGGCATGTACCTAGGCTGTAGTCTCGATCCCTGGCCCTGGTCAGTACGTGTGCAGGAGGCAACCAATCAATGTGTCTCTCTCAATTGATGTTTCTCTCTGTGTGTGTCTCTCCCCCTCTCTTTCACTCTCTCTAAATATCAATGGGAAAATATCCTCAGGTGAGGATTAACAACCACAACAAAAAAAGAAAACATCCTAAATCCCCTCCCAGTCTCAAGCTCCAGTTTTGCAGCTGAGTGGAGAGGGATGGTGGGCTTTCATTGACGAAGGGCTTCTGCCGCCAGTTCATCGTGCGTGCAGGTAGGGGCAGGGCAGGCTCTGGGGGAGGAAGGTGAATGGTACTGAGGGGCCTGGGCTGAGACTCCTCACAACTAGTGGCTTCACAAAGCTCCTAACACCACGGCCAGTCCCTCAGCAGGAGAGGGACTTTCCCACATGCATGTCCTTTGACAAGAAGTGAGTCCCAGGGCCCTTGATGTCTCTGCCACCTGCGCTCATGACGTCATGGAAACTTGTGTGCGGCTGGGTCCCCGAACTAGCAGCCGCCTCAGCTGTGGCCAGGGAGCCAAAGCTCAGGAAGTGCTGCCGGGCTGCCTGGAGGCAGCAAGAGGCTGGGGGCGTAGTGGGCAGACCCTGCCCCCAGGAGCCCACCAGGTCAGAAGCACCGTGAGCCAAGCTGTGATGAGAGATTGCCCATCACTGGGTCCATGGGGGTCAAAGGCAGGAAAGCAATGAAGAGAGAACACACGTGGGTAGGGAGGGCAAGGACCCTGCCAAGTCAGCACGGCTCCGAGGCCTGGCCCGGGAGCTTTGAAAAGCGCAGGAGCTGCCGCGTGCAAGAAGACATCTTTATTGGCTGAGCAGGAAGAGAAGGGACCATCGGCAGCTGGTGCTCCATCAGTCTCAGGTTCACCTGCTCCGAGGCCAGTTCTCACCAAGGTGACTGTACTGAGCATCGTTCCGGTCTCTGAGGGGCTAAGAGAGGAGAAGGGGCAGGGGCAGGGCTCCCCCAGGGGCCCCAGCCGGCCGCTGAGAGCTGGTGCCTGGCCTTTCCAGACCCCAGCCCCAGTAAACTCCCACTGGGACCCTTCATACACGCACGTCACCCCAGGGCCAGCTTCTGCATCGCCACTCCCCCCTCCTCCCATCCCATCTCTCCCGTCAGGGCTCACCTGGTAGAGCTGGTCGTTCCTCAGTAGAGCCTGAGTGTCAGCAGCTAGAAGAGCCAGGAAAGCGAGTTAGACAGGCCTGGGAGGGTGAGCTGTGAGACCCTGTGGACACTGCAGGGGAGCTGCAGGCGGTCACAGCTCGGAAGGCTGCGTGAGCAACATGGGCCCCCAAGTCCTTCCATAGCAGCTGTAAACATCCTTAGGAGAGTGATCCCAGGTGAGAAACAACCCACTCCAGCCCCACTGCTGGGCAGGGGCACCCCCACAACACACACACACACACACTCTCTCTCTCTCTCTCTCTCTCTCTGTCCCTCCCACTTACCCCTGGGCAGCCTTCCAGTCTCGTGTCCAGCAAAGCAGTAGACTCCCAAAGCAAGGAGCAGGGTGGCGATGACATCGGTGACGATGATGCCAGCCAGGGTGGTGGGGTCCAGCTCCACGCAGTTCTGGCACACTGGGGGGGGGGGGGGGGGGAGGAGATGGGGGGGCCTTTCAAGACCAGGAAGCCACCTCTGCCTCCTGGGGCAGCCCCAGGCTCTCTCCAGTTAAGACCTGAACTTAAGACCCTTGGAGAAAGGCCTGCGGTGGCCTTGCTATATCCACCTCTACTCCTCCTCCCAACGCATCCCTGAGCAGGGCCCGCAGTAGTCAGCTTTATAGGAAATTAAACAAGGCAAAGGCCAAGCCGCTCTCCCAACAAAGCCCTACTGCTGGGGTCACAAGGCTCCTACTGCTCTTTCTTCCTTAGATAAGTTCTCTCCAGCTCTGAGGGCCTGAGAATCTGGCTCCTACCATCATAAGAGGAGCCCCAGTTTGTTTAGAAAACAGATTGGTTCACCACGGGCCCCCCGCCCCCCAGCTAGAAAGTTCTCACATCCAGAACCCCATCCATGCCAACCCAAAGGCACGCACTTCGATAATATACTTGCAGGGTGTATATGGTGCCTTCTTTCTGCGTCTCATTGCACAGGTACACTCCCCGCGGGTCCAGGACGCGTCTTCCCAAGTCCAGACTGTGTTTGTCCTGTAACTCAATCCCCACCGTTCCCTCTAGCCGGGTGATGATGCCGGTGCAATTCAAAACCACTTTGTCCTCAAATTCCTCCACGAATTTCTGGAAGGGGCTCACTAAGGGGAAAAAATACTGTGATTGGAGCCACCTCTTTGATCTGCCCCAGACCCCGTGTTCTGCTGAGGCTCATACTTAAGAAAGACCGCTATTCAAGTCTAATTTATGGTTTCTTGCAAGAGAGAGGTTACAGGAGAAAGGCTTCAGGAGGCTGCCCATGAACCTCAGGGGCCAGAAAGGACACAAAGATGCGGCCCACATGAGGGTAGGCCCCGATGGACAAAGAGTAAAGGAGGAACCCTAGAAATGGGTTCATCTGAGGACCTTCTTGGAAATGAATCCAGACCACTGATTCAAAGTTGGAGGGGAGCAGATGGATGAATCTCAGAGGGGAGGGGTGTGGGAGGAGACAGTTACTAAAGAACTCATATGCATAACCTAGGGACACAGACAATAGGGTGGTGAAGGCCTGGAGAGGGAGGTAACATCTGCAATACTTTCAACAACAGCGATAAATTCAAAAATAGAATGAAGGGCAGCAGGAGGGTAGCAGAGTCGGGAAAGCACCCAGGAGGCATGAAAAAGCAGAGGCTCCTTGCTTGGAGATGCCTGCATTTTCCCTCCAGGAAAACTTCCAATTCTACTCCCCAGCCAACCTACAACGCTCCCACTTCAGCTTCTCCCTCTCTCTCCCCTTTCCTCACCCAACAACAGTAAACGAGATGGTGGGGGTGAGACCAGCCCCGGGTCCAGCAAGGAACCCAGGGCAAATCCCACTAAAGGGTTTTAGTTGTTCCACCCTTGCTGAAGGGGAGAAGGACGGAAAGGAAGATGTATCAAATCTCTTCTTGGGGCTCCACACAAGGCAAGTCCTCTGGGGAGTTAGGGCTGGAGGCACGCACAGCACCTTCTAGAAACACTGCGTTGATTTGGTGAGAGAATCTCCAGTCCACAGAGACACTGGCATCGGTGGCCCCAATCCCAGGGAGCGTGGGAGCTACGTTCTCCCTGAGCTGCGCGCTCAGCTACCAGTTTGGATACAAGAGCACCGTCTAGAAAACCCAGTGCCTCCACAGCAGGTCAAGAACCCGTGTGTGCGCTCTCAGGGAGAAGGTGCCTCAGACGCTTCATGGCCGACACCCCTGTCCTGCTTGGGGCTGTTTCCGCTGAAAGTGCTGGGTGTCCCTAAGCAGCTAATCCCAGGTCACCTGGGACTGAGGGGGCCCTGGGACAGGAACCAGGCCAACAAGATGGCTCTTTCCCCAAACCTGCCCTCCCTTCTGCTCGGCCTAAAGCTAGCTCTTCTCTTCAAGCATTCCCCTGGGTGCTGGGCCACGGCCCCGGAGGTGGCCTAACGGTGGCCTCCTGACAAGAGGCCTGGATCCTAGAGGAGCAGTGCCGCCATTGTCGCCCGTCTCAGGCACACACACCAACATTCCCTACACACCTCCGGCCTGGGGCCTTTGGGGAGACACTCAAGGCCAAGATGAAGCCTTCGCTGGAGCGGGTCAAAGCCAAGAGCCCATTTCGCAGACCCGGCGCCCCATCCAGCGCTCCCTCCTGGGCAGCCCTGCATGCCTGAGAGCCAGCACCAAGGACTGTCACCGCCTCGCTCCAGGTGTAATGTCCCCCTCGGTCTCTTCCCGCAGGTGCCGCCCCGCCCCTGGACAAGCCTTACCGTGGGAGAGAAGGGCGGCCAGCGCCAGGCCTGCCAGAAACCTGCTGCGCGCCATCTCTGAACAGAATTCAGCAGGAGCTAGACCGGCCCAGGGCTCCCGCCACGGGGAGAGCCGCCCTCCCTGCTGACTCGCAGTCCAGAAAGAGGGGCCGGTGGGGAGGCACCAGAAGACGCCTTGTTTGCTCTCTGCCTGGAGGATGGGAGAAGGTGGGTGCGGGTGCGCCGGCTTCCGGTGGGGAGGGAGGTGGGATGGGAGGTGGTGGGGGAAGGAAGCAGGTGCGAGTTGCTCTCTGCACAGGAAGCGTAGGGGTGGAGTGAAAGAGGCAGCAGAGAACACGGGGAAGGTTGCCTGATTTCTGGGAAGTAGAAGGAGGTTGAGGATGGTCCTTTCCTGGGTCATTGAAGAAAAACGAGAACTTGCCTGGTCTCTCATGGGACCCTGCCCAGTCTTCTTCGAGCAGCCTGGGACAGCAAACCATGTGCTTACCTGCAGGAGGTTGGGCTTCGGAGCACCCCCCACACACACACCGGAGATTCGAATCCCAGCTCCAATACTGCCTCCCCTCTGGGCCAGTGGTGGAATTTTCAGAGTCCAGTGCCCTCGGTATCACCATAAGGCTTGGCTTGGCTCCCTACTTCTCCTCTATTTTTAATTACAATTGGCATTCAATGCTGTACCAGCTTCCAGTGCACAGAGAGTGGCTACATGTGTATATAACTTACCAAGTGACCCCTGCCCTGGTGCGTCTTGCACTCACCTGGCACAGTTACTACATAGTTATTGCAATATTATTGATTATATTCCCTATGCTGTACTTTACACCCCTGTGACTATCTTGTAACTACCAACTTGTACTTTTATATATTTTTTTTTAATTGATTTCAGAGTGGAAGGGAGAAGGAGAGAAAGATAGATGATGAGAGAGAATCATTGATCGGCTGCCTCCTGCACACCCCACACTGGGGACCAAGCCCTCAGCCCGGGCCTGTGCCTGGACCAGGAATTGAACCATGACCTCCTGGTTCATAGGTCGACACTCAACCACTGAGCCATGTGGGCCGGGCTCAATTTGTATTTCTTTATTTCTGTACCTATCTCATCCAGCCTCCCACCCCCCTCCCACCTGACAATCATCAGTTTGTTTCTGTATCTATGAGTTTGTTTGTTTACTCTGCGTTTTTATTGATTTTAGAGAAGGAGGAAGGGAGAGAGAGAGAGAGAGAGAGAGAACATTGATATGAGAGAGATACATCATCAGTTGCCTCCCATATGCACCCCCGACCGGGTATCAAACGCACAGCCTAGGTATGTGTTCTGACCGGGAATCGAACCCAAAGCCTTCCAGTGCGAGGACAACGCTCCAACCAACTGCGGCTCGCTGGTCAGGGCTGTGTATTCTGCTTTTGAGATTCCACATCTAAGTGAGACCATGTGGCACTCGTCCCTCTCGGTCTGACTCACTGCAGCCAGGACAATACCCTCGAGGTCCGTCCATGTTGTTGTAAATAGTAAGATGTCATGCTTTTTCATGGGAAGCAGTTATTGCCATCTTATCCATTGTTTTCTGACTGTTTTTATAGTTCTCTGTTCCTCTCTTATTCTCTTGCTCCCTTCTCTTGTATTTTTTTCATCTTTATTGTTGAAAATATTACATATGTCCCCATTTTCCCCCATTGACCTCTTCTAGCCCGCCCCGCCCCCCACCCCAGGCCTCTTGCACATGTTGACTTTCTGTAGTGTTGTATCTTGTTTCCTGTGTATCTCTTGTAGATTTTTCAGTTTATGGTTTCCATGTGTTTCGTATATACCAAGCCATGTTTACAGCAGTCCATGTTAAGTGGATGGTCACTTAAGTT
The DNA here is from genome assembly GCF_028538775.1 of Myotis yumanensis. NCBI lineage: Eukaryota > Metazoa > Chordata > Mammalia > Chiroptera > Vespertilionidae > Myotis > Myotis yumanensis. The sequence goes on from NW_027223761.1 coordinate 82,570,082, forward strand.
CAAACAATTTCTAAAATCACTATCATTTTTACTCACTCCCTTCATATTTATGATGTTATCAGGTTTTTTTGTGTGTTTGTGTGTATCCTTTAAATTACTGTTGTAATTACACATAATCTTCCCACTTTTAAAAATATTTTTATTGATTTCAGAGAGGAAAGGAGAAAGAAAGATAAAAACATCAATGATGAGAGAGAATCATTGAATGGCTGCCTCCTGCACGCCCCCTACTGGGGATCGATCCCACAACCTGGGCATGTGCCCTTGACCGAAATCAAACCGGGGACCCTCCAGACCTCAGGCCAACACTCTATTCACTGAGCCAAACCAGCCAGGGCTGATCTTCCACTTCTGCCTTTTAATCTTTGTACTAGCTTTAGTGTTGGTCGATCCACTGACTGTACTATGTGTTTGTCTCTGTCAGTGAGACATTTTTTCTTTGCAATATTTTCTTATTCATATTTTTTATTTTTTCCTACTTCTTTTTAAAGAAGACCCTTTAACATTTCTTGTAGTACTGGTTTGGTGGTGATAAACTCCTTTAGCTTTTTCTTATCTGGAAAGTTCTATTGTTGTTGTTTAGTTTTTATTTCACAATCATAAACTTAACTCTACAATCCAGCTAGACTTAGAGAAGGTAAGGAAATATGGAACCCAATGAACTGTGGTGAGAGCATGAAGGTTACAGCTCTCCTGAGCTACAGAAGGAATGGTCTAGTAGTTAAGATAAAACAAACACAAGTCATCCCTAGCCGGTTTGGCTCAGTGGATAGAGCGTTGGCCTATGGACTGAAGGTTCTGGGGTTTGATTCTGGTGAAGGGCACATGCCCGGGTTGCAGGCTCTGCCCCCTGTAGGGGGCGTGCCGGAGACAACCAATCAATGATTCTCTCTCATTATTGATGTTTCTATCTCTCCCTCTCCTTTCCTCTCTGAAATCAATAAAAATATATTTTAATGAAAACACACAAGTCAAATTTATTAAGGTTGTCCACAGTCAGTAATGGTGATCGTCTTACTGGTCTTGCCATTGCTGAACCCAGATCGCTCATGGCTGCCACAATATCCATGCTGACCACATGCTTCCTCCCCCCACCCCCCCCCACCCCCCACCCCCCCCCCACACACACACACACTCGGCCTTGGCTGTGCAGAGAAGAACTGGGAGCCGTTTGTGTCAGGTCCAGCATTCGCCATGGGCAAGATGCCAGGACCCACATGCCTCAGGATGAAATTCTCATCCTCAAGTTTCTCCCCACGGATGGACTCGCCGCCTGTGCCATCATGGCGTGTGAGGTCACCACCTGGCACATAAATCCTGGAATCATTCTGCACAAGCAGGAACCTTTATAAACAGGTCCTTTCTCCCCAGTGCTCAGAGCACGAGAGTTCTCTGCTGTCTTTGGAACTTTGTCTCCAAATAGCTCGAAGGAGACGTGGCCCAGGCTCCCACGCACGGTGATGTCGAAGACACGGTGGGGTTCACCATGGCTGGGCACGAGTGGCTCCAGGTCAGCAGAGTCTACAAGGCCAGCAGAAGCTCTTTGTCTGAACTTTGATTCTAAACAATAACCTTGCTGGACAGAACCTTGCTTTTCATAACTTTGAATATTTTTTGCCAAACCCTCTGCCTGCAAAGTTTCTGTTGAGAAATTAGCTGGCAGTCTTATGGGCGTTCCCTTGTAGGTAACTAACTGCTTTTCTCTTGCTGTTTTTGAGATTATGTCTTTGTCTTTAACCTTTGGCATTTAAATTATGACATGTGTTGGTGTGGGCCTCTTTCGGTTCATCTTGTTTGGGACTCTCTGCACTTCCTGCACTTGTATGTCTATTTCCTTCCACAGGTTAGTGAAGTTTTTCATCATTATTTCTTTTTGTTTTGTTTTTTGTTAATGTTCATCTGAGGATATTTTTTTCCATTGATTTTTAGAGAGAGTAGAAGGAAGAGGGAGAGGCAGAGAGAGAGAAACATCGATGTGAAAGAGACACATCAATTGATTGCCTCCTGCACAGGCCCCAACTAAGGCCGGGGATCAGGCCTGCAAACGAGGTATGTGGCCTGGACCAGAATTGAACCTGTGACCTTCAGTGTGCGCGCCAATGTTCTAACTACTGAGCAAACAGGCTAGGCCATCGTTATTTCTTAAATAGATTTTTAACCCCTTGCTCATTCTCTCCTTCTTCTGCTGCCCCTATGATGTGAATGTTGTTACACTTTATGTTGTCCCAGAGGTCCTTTAAACTATTTCCTTTTTTTTTCTTCTTTTTGCTGTTCTAATTGTGTGTTTTCCACTGCCTTTTTTATTTTAGTAAATTTTTAGTTATTTTTATTTATTTATTTTTTTAGAGAGAGGAAGGGAGCAGGAGACAGAAACATCGATGAGAGAGAAACATGAACTGGCTTCCTCCTGCACGCTCCCTACTAGGGATCGAACCATCAACTTGGACATGTGCCCTGAATCAAACCAGGGACCTCATGATACATGGGATAATGCTCAACCAACTAAGACATATCGGCAGGGCTCTGCCACCTTGTCTTCCAAATCATTGACTCAATCATCTATTTCCTCTAATCTGCTGTTGATGCGCTCTGTATTCTTCATTTGTGATAAGGATTTGAACACGATGTCTGCATGATACTAGACACATCATATGTGTTCAGTGAGAAATAGTTATTAATAACAATATGACTGACTTGTAGGCAGAGTTGAGCCTTCCCAAGAGACAAATGTACTCCCCTCCCCACTCCCACCCCTACCCCATGGCCTGTGGGGTTCTGAAACCACACTGTCGTAGTTAAACTATAATTTACCTGAGGGCAGAGATCATGTATATCTCACTTGTTTCTGTGTTTCCAACACCTGGCTTGTGCCTGGCACATGAAGAGAGTTCCATCCATTTTTATTGACTCGCTGACGGACTGGCTGGGAGAGAGAGGGCCTGAGATCTCAGAAACTCAGCTCAGTCCCTGTCCTTGGCAATGCTTGGCTGTCTTGTTGGAATTGTCCTATCTATTTCCTTCCAAGCAGATACCTCTTTGATGATCTCATCTCAAAAGGACAGTAAAACATTCCTGTATGAGGACCCGGAGTGAAGTGGCCCTCTTGTCAGAGCTCCAGCCCTGAGCACCCAAGAGTTCCCACCTTTATTCGTTAGTTCCAGCAACAACTAGCAACAAGCAACAACTGGCTAAGATACCGGCAACAAATGGTTTCAGCAATGTTTATTTCCCTCGTGAAGGAACAGGCCCAGGCCGTTGACTACCCAGCATCCAAGGCTGTTTGTTCTCTGTGCAAGCCCGAGTCTCTGCAATGGGAATCCAGCTCTCTCTCCCTCCACGCCACCTCCCACCCTTCACTCCTTAATGGAAGAGCGAGGACAGCTGCACCTGCAGCCTGCCGAGCCCCAGCTGGCCACACTTGAAGCTGAGGGCGGAGGCTCTGGGTTCCTGCCTTCTCACAGGGGCCCCAGCTTGAAGGGTACTGGGTGGAGCCAGGCGAGTACTGCGCAGGCTGGCTGGCTGCTAGCGGTTGCTCAGTGCTTCTGCGGGAGAAGGACAGAGACCAACATGGAGCAGGGGAAGCGTCTGGTCAGCCTCATCCTGGCAATCTCTCTTCTTCAAGGTAAGGGCGGCTTAGGGGGCCTGACAGCCTGGAGAGAAACTCAAGGCCACCACCATGGGACAAGAATATTGGGATCCATGTCCTTGAGCCTCCCTCGGCTATCACCTTGGAGTTCAGAGAAAGCAGAGTAAAAATAAAGCCTCTTACTATTCTCTGTTAGAGGAAGCAGTGTCCCATGAGAGGGGTGGATCCTCATCTCCTGAGGGATCAAATCAGAGAACTTAGCTGTCTAGAGAGAAAACCCGGATGTCACCATCTTAGGTTTGAATGTAGCCGAAAAGGGTACAGGCCAGGAACCTGAAAAGAAAAGGTATGTGTTTTTAAATCAGCACTGGGGTGAGGAGTAAACCTGTAAAGCATCCACTCAGTCGGTCAGTCCATCAACTGGTCAACCAGGATGGGGAGGTCCTATTATGTAAGAGACCAGGAAGATATAAAGATAAATGAAAACCTTCTGCCCTGCCCTGGCTGGCATGGCTCAGTTGCTTAGAGCATCATCCCATACACCAAAAGGTGGTGAATTCAATACCTAGGTTGTGGAGTTCAGTCCCCAGTTGGGTCGCATGCCAGAGGCAACTGATCAATCTCTCTTCTTCTCTTTCTCTCCCTCCCTCCCCTACAGGGACTTCTCTGAAAAAAAAATTAATTCTGCCTAAAGAACTCATAAACTAATTATATGAATAAGTTTCAGTGTTTCCAGATTGAATGTTAGGTACAATAAAAGATGCCTGTATGAATATTCAGTTGTAAATATCCACTGGGAATGGGTGGACTGAGCCAATGCCTACATTATGGACTGGAGATGGTTCTCCACACAATGGGAAAGCTAACACCGTGAAAGTTGTTGGGATCACACAGGTACTACGTTAGATGTGAGGACGAGGGGGCTGAGGATAGAACTGTGAGGATACCAACCTTTAAGGGGCAGTTAGAGAAAAAGTATCTCTGGAAAGAGATAAGGGAATGATCAAAGAGCTGGAATAATCAGGTGATTCCAATACTCTGGAAACCGAAGAAGTAGAAAGTTTCCAAAGGAGAAAGTCACTGACAGTATGAAATTTTAAAGAGTGATCCACTAATATAAGAATATATTTATAAGTTTAAGTTTGTGGGATTTGGCAAAATAAAGGTCATGGATAATTTAGAACCATTTCCTTGGGGTAGTGTGAGTAGAAGTCAAATGGAAATGAGTTGAAGGGGTAGGACAGATAATAAAGATAAGAAAGCGTAGACCAGTGGTCGGCAAACTCATTAGTCAACAGAGCCAAATATCAACAGTACAACGATTGAAATTTCTTTTGAGAGCCAAATTTTTTAAACTTAAACTATATAGGTAGGTACATTGTTATTAACTTAATTAGGGTACTCCTAAGGCTTAGGAAGAGCCACACTCAAGGGGCCAAAGAGCCGCATGTGGCTCAAGAGCCGCAGTTTGCCGACCACTGGCCATAGACTATTCTTCAAAGAAGTTTGGAAGAAAAGAAAGGATAGTTTGAGTGGTAAATAGGGGGGAAACAGAGTCTAAGAATAAATTTTTTGAGTGTGAAAGAAATTTAAGCACGTTTCTAGGCTGAAGGAGAAGATAGTGAATAGAGGTCCTGGAGTTGATGTTGAAAGGATGGAGTCAAGAGTGGGGTCAATGGCACAGAAGGAAAGGCAACCTCACCCTCTAGACTAGAAGGGAGGAAGTGCAGATGGCTTCCGCCACAGGTAGGCTTGCAGAAGAAAGCTGCAGGAGGAAGGGCCATGGCAGCATTTATGTTCTCAACAAACTGAGGGAGACAATGCCACCTGCTGGTGATTGAGTGGGTCATGAAGGGGACAGTGAGAGTGTGTAATTATTTCTGAGGGGCGTGCAGAAGGATGACACAGGTGGAAGGGCAATGCGTAGAGCCCGTGTGAGGCAGAAGGAGCACCAGGCTGAGCAACAGAAGCCTGCGCCCAGCCCCCAATACGCTGCGTGAACTCGGACAATTCTTGCTCCCGCAGGGCTCATTCTCTCTGCACTCAACCCAGGAAACTTGACTACATGCGCTCTCATGTCCCAAAAGGAAGCAGGATTCAGAGAAGCAAAATTAAAAGATGCTAGCAGTCAGTTAGACCCTCTTTCCCATGGAACCTGAATTAAAATAAGGGCCTCTTCGTCCCTCCCATAGCGAGCAGGCGGTTGGGGAGAAGAACTAGTGAGAAATCTTGCTAACTGTTTGTCTTGATTTTTAAATTTGTTCTCATTTATTCACCTACGCATCTATTCAACAAATATAAAGCTCTTGTTATGTTCCAGGCACCGTGCTGGGAACCAGTCACAGAGAGTTCAGCCTTGTGTCACATCCTTAGACAGCTGACTCCTTTCCACTACTTCCATCATACTTTGTTTTTTCTTTTATTTCTTCTTTTTTAATTATATTTTTATTGATTTCGGAGAGGAAGGGAAAGGAAGCGAGGGATAGAAACATCAATGATGAGAGAGAATCATTGATGGGCTGCCTCCTACACATCTCCTACTGGGGATGGAGCCCACAACCCGGGCATGTGCCCTCACCGGGAATCGAACTGTGACCTCCTGGTTCCTAGATTGACACTCCTATGAACTGAGCCATGGCACCCAGGCCATCATACTTCTAGTCATGCTCCATTATTTCCTTCTAGCCGTACTACCTCTCTTGTCCTTTCCAGGTCCGTATCTTTGCTTAGCTACCCTTTCTTTCCAGAATGCCTTTCTCTGTCTCGTGAATTCCTCTCTGTTAAGCTTTCCTGTCACTCACCGTTGGGCAAAATCAATAGATTCTAACACCTTTCACGTGTATTCTTATAAATACTAAATGATAATTTATGTTTTATTACATTAATTACATATGTGCTTATTTTTCCCCTTCATTGTAAACTCTTTGGAAGCAGCATCTAGTTCTTCATGTCCCCACCCTTTCCCTTCTCACTGCTTAATCATGACAGGAACATAATAGTGCCCGGTAAACGTTTGTGTTGAATCCAATTGGATTGACCTCCAGTGCTAGTTCTCCGTAGTAGTTCGACCATACAACTCTACTACTCTAGGTTTTGAGGCAGACTTGGGATCTTGAACAGCTAACTCCCATAGGACATCCAAGGTTTCTATAAGAAGTAAGTCATCAAAACTAAAGGTTTTAGCAGTCACTCGGCTCTGAAAGGCTTTAGCTCGTGCACACTCACGCCTTGCCAGGACCTCAGCTGCTAAAGGGACAGCGTTCCAGCCTGTGCAGACGACACCCTTCCATATGCTGCAATACAACTCTGATGCTAAGAGGGAGCATCAAACCCCAGGAGTTAAGAGCAGTCACCAACAAGACTGCCCTCACTTTATTTTTTGTTTGTTTGTTTTGTTGTTGTTAATCCCCATCCGAGGATATTTTTTCATTGATTTTTAGACAGAGTGGAAGAGAGAGGGAAAAACAGAAACAGTGATGTGAGAGAAACATATAATTGGTTGCCTCCTGCATGGGCTCTGAGCCTGGGCTGGGCAGTAGCCTGTAACCAACATACGTGCCCTTGACCGGAATCGAACCCGGGACCCTTTGGTCTGCAGGCCGACACGCTATCCACGGAGCCAAGCTGGCTAGGGAAAGACTTCCCTCACTTTAAATGCCAAGCACAAGTTCAGGGATCTCCAGGGCACCCACACTTCTGGCAAACTGGGTTCCCACCACCCCCTCAGGTTTATCAATTTGCTGTAACAGTTCATAGAACTCAGAAAAACACTATACTTACTATTACAGTTTTATTCTAAAAAATGAAATCAGGACCAGCTACATGAAGAGACACATAGGATGGGATCCGGGAGGTTCCTGAGCACAGAGCCTCCGTGCCTCTCCCGGGAAATCAGGAGACATCCCCTTCCCGGCACATTGATGTATTCAACCAGGAAGCTCCACTGAGTTTTTCTTGGGGTTTCATTACGTAGGCATGAATAATTGAATAACTGGCCAGGGACTAAACTCAATCTCTAGTGCCCCTCCCCTCCTAGAGCTCAAAGTTCCAATTCTCAAATCACCTCCTTGGTCTTGACCAACCCTTTCCTGAATCATCTCATTCATATAGTGGTAAACTCACCTATTGCCCAAGGGCACACCAAGAATAACAAAGGCACTCCTTAAATTCCAAGGGTTTAGAAACTCTCCCAGGAATTCATGACAGTGACCCGATAAATTCTTCGTTACACACACCCTGGACTCAGTTTGGTGGCTCGGGTTAACAATCCAGGGACATCGGTACAGATATGTTACTCCTGGGGATTAGCTTCTCTCTTCATTTTGGCCGCAATGACCACCTAAATGACACCACAGGGCATCTGAATAACTCCATGCCCAGCTGACCCTCTGTCTCTCTTCTGTCCCTACAGGTACAATTGCCCAGTCGAAACAAGGTAAGGAAATGGCTTCTTTCTCTGCTGAAACTCTGAGGAAATTCATGGAAATATGCCTTCCTAAAACAGTAGTTCTAGATGAGACAGTGATAAGTAACAAACTTCTCCATTGTCAACCAAATCAGTGGCCAGTCATGACCAGCAATTAATTGTCTGATTCTTGGAGGAGGTAGGCGCTACTCAAAATGTTACCCATGAACCAACCGCATAGACATCATCTGGGAGAACTGTAGAATCTCAGCCCCTCCCCAGAACTACTCACTTAGAACCTGAAGTTCTAACTAGATCCCCATGTGCTTCATGTACAAATTGATGTTTGAGAAGACGGCGATAACCGGTCTTCTTCTGTTACCCTGGGGTAGAAAGAATGTCAGAGGCAAGATCTTTTTTTTTATTATTGCTTAAAGTATTACAAAGGGTATTACATATGTGTCCTTTTTTTTCCCCCGCCCTTGACAATCCCCTCGCCTCCCCTACCCCCCAGTGTCTTATGTCCATTGGTTATGCTTATATGCATGCATACAAGTCCTTCGGTTGATCTCTTACCCCCCTCCCTCCTGCCCCCCAACCCTCCCCGGCCTTCCTCGAGGCAAGATCTTTAACAGACCACGGCTTTTCCCTTTTCAGGAAACCATTTGATAACAGTGAATGACAATCAAGAAGATGGTTCAGTACTTCTGACTTGTAACTTGGAAGGCAAAGATATCAAGTGGTTTAAAGATGGGAAGGAAGTAGTTACTACAAATGGAAAAACATGGAACCTGGGAAGTAGTTTGAAGGACCCTCAAGGGACATATTGGTGTCGAGGATCAGCGAACAATTCACAGTCACTCCACGTGTATTACAGAAGTATGTGACCCCTTTTGGTTTGCTTGCTGTGAAATTAAGCTGTACTTGCTGTTGGTGATTTTCTGTACGGAATGAGTGAAAAGTAGATACTGAAGAGTGATAAAATGGATGCTAAACATCCAGTTCTCTTCATCTCAGCTTGCCTCTCTTTGAAAATAACAAGACAGTTCCCCCAGCTTCTTTTTTTAAAATATATTTTTATTGATTTTAGAGAGGAAGGGAGAGGGAGAGAGAGATAGAAACATCAATGATGAGAGAAAATCATTGATCTACTACCTTCTGCACACCCCCTACTGGAGACCAAGCTCTCAACCCAGGCCTGTGCTCTTGACCAGAATTGAACCCGGGATGCTTCAGTCTGCAGGGCGACACTCTATCCACTGAGCCAAACCAGCAAGGGCTCCACCATCTTCTTGGTAAAACACAGCCAGTCCCCAAAGACTAGCTTACCTTTGTGTGGGCCCCCTGGATTGGAGCAGTTAGCAATTTGTATAAACTAAGTTAGGGTGGGTAGGGGAGACAAGAGATGACACAGTGAGCAGCAGTAAGATGTCGAGGGTAACTGAGCACAGAGAAGGGGATCTGGTCTTTCTCCTGTTTCACATAGTTCCCCGCAATAAGACTACATGGGCTTCTCCAGGACTTTGGGAAGAGAGAGGAACATCAAGAAGCATTGCATTCTTAGTCCAAGGATCTTCCCGGGCCATTCCCTTGCCATACAGCCCACAGAGGGAGCAGTCTGGTGCCTTAGCTAGATAAAGGCATATTGTTGGTAGACAGGAGAGAAAGATCCAGAAAAACAACTTTCACACCCACAAGCAGACTCATCTCTCCTTTCCTCACAGTGTGTCAGAACTGCATTGAGCTGAATGCATCCACTGTGTCTGGCTTTGTCTTCGCCGAGATCTTCAGCATTTTCTTCCTTGCTGTTGGGGTGTACTTCATTGCTGGGCAGGATGGAGTTCGCCAATCAAGAGGTAAAAGAATGTTTTTAGATGAAATATGAGACCACCTGGGGCCCTCAGCTTTCTTCCAACCAAAATAGCCCCAAGAGAAGAGCCTACGTTGTTGGCACCTGCTGGTGAGGCTCTCTCTGTGGCCAGAAGGGACGCTAGTGTTTTCACAGCATATTTACCTGTCTCAATCCAGCTCCCCTGAGTCATCCTCTGTGGTTCTAGAAAACTCTTTATTGAAGTAAAACCTACATACAAAAAAGGGCATGAATCACAAGCAAACAGCTCAATACGATTTCATAAAGTAAGCACACCCATGAATCCAGCACCCAGTTTAAGAAAGAACATCACCAACATCTTAGAAGTCCCCCTTGTGGTCACTTGCAGACTCTCCCTATCCCCAAAAGTGAGCACTATGCAGACTTACAACATTGATTAATTTTGTCTGTTCTTGTGCCTTATGTAAATGGACTCATACAGTAAGTACTACTGTGTGTGACTTCTTTTACTCAATAATGTGCTTGTGATATCCACTCATATTCATATATATATATATATATATATATATATATGTTTTTATTGACTTCAAAGAGGAAGGGAGAGGGAGAGAGAGAGAGAAACATTAATGATGAGAGAGAATCATTGATTGGCTGCCTCCTGCACACCCTTCATGGGATGGAGCCCACAACCTGGGCATGTACCCTGACCAAGAATCGAACCATGACCTTCTGGTTCATAGGTTGATGCTCAACCACTGAGCCACACCAGCCAGGCATCCACTCATATTCTTGTATGTAGGTGTATTTCACTAATTCTTATTGCTATTTAGTATTCCATTGTGTGACTATAACCCAATTTATCATCCTCTCTCGTGTGTGTGTGTGTGTGTGTGTGTGTGTGTGTGTGTGTTTTGTTTATCTTTTGTGCAGCTTCAGACAAGCAGACCCTGTTGTCCAATGACCAGCTCTACCAGGTAAGGGAATAAGGAATGACAAACATTGCTACAATTAGTGGTGGTTTAACATTTTGAAATGGGGGTGGGGGCAAGTTATTTGGAAGATACTAGATAGATAAGAAACTGCTTAGGACATGCCAGATGATCGCATAGTTATCCCTCTGGGTGGAAAGGATGAAGTAAGAAGAAGGATTGAGAGAGGCTGAGCTCAGGATCTAGTGAGCAAAACCAAAGAACACACCGAGAGGAAAAGCCTCCATCTGCTCGTCCTCTTTCTGCCCCCAGGATCACAAAGCACCCACTTCAAAGCCTTGCACATAAAAAGCACTCAATACATCTGCATCTTACTAATTCATGAAGGATAGGGGAATTGCGCTTATGACTATGCTGTCCTTTTAGCCCCTCAAGGATCGAGAAGATGACCAATACAGCCACCTTCAAGGAAACCAACTGAGGAGAAACTGAGCTCAGGACTCCGAGGAGCTGTGTCCTACACCATTTCCAAGGCAGTGCCTTCGCATTCCCTGCCCTCGCACTGTGCCAAGTCTGTCTCCTTTCCCCAAGCAGCTATGAAGACCAGGGGTGGGTGCAGCCTGATTGTGGAGGCCCATTTCTAAAAACACAGGGGCTAGTGCAAATTTTCTTGACCTAAAAAAATATGAAAGCTGTGTATATCTTTAAATCCTTTCAGAAGAGGAATGCTGAATATTAATCTTACTAGAGGCCCAGTGCATGAAATTTGTGCACTGGGTTGGGATGGGGGTGTCCCTCAGCCCAGCCTGCACCCTTTCCAATCTGGGACCCCGCAGGGGATGTCCAACTGCCAGTTTAGGCCCGATCCCACAGGAGCAGTCGGACATCCCTCTCACAAACTGGGACTGCTGGCTCCCAACCTCTCCCTGCCTGCCTGCCTGATTGCCCCTAACTGCTTCTGCCTGCCAGCCTGATCACCCCCTAACCACTCCCCTGCCAGCTTGATCGACACCTAACTGCTCCCCTGCTGGCCCGATTGCCCCCAACTGCCCTCCCCTGCTGGCCTGATCACCCCTAACTGCCCTCCCTTGCTGGCCTGATCGCCCACAACTGCCCTCCCCTGCTGGCCATCTTGTGGTGGCCATCTTGTGACCACATGGGGCAGCCATCTTTGACCACATGGGGGTGGCCATCTTGTGCAAGGGTGTGATGGTCAATTTGCATATTACCTCTTTATTATATAGGATTTCTATATAAATGTTTCTCAACATCCACACTATTAACATTTTGGTCTACTTGTATACATAAATGCATAACCCATGGATGCAGACAGTGGGGTGGTGAGGGCCTGGGGTGGGCAGCGAGGGGGTGGAGATCTGGAGGGGGTAGATGGGGGGAGAGGGAGACATATGTAATACTTTCAACCATAATGATTTAAAAAGACAAAAACATTTGGTCTAGGTAATTCTTATGGTGAGAGTACTGTCCTGTGCTCTGTAGGGTTTTTAGCAGCCTCCCTGGCCTCTAGTCACCAGAGGTTAGCAGTATCCCCATTGTGACAACCAAAATTATCTCCAGATATTGCAAGTGTCCCCTTAGGGGCAAAATCACTCTTAGTTAAGAACCACTGATCTATATTAGCTTTTCAACCAACCAATCAATCAATCAATCAATCAGAAGTTTCAATCAGGAAAACAGGGCCCAGGCATTATTTGGTTTTCTGAACCAACTAATTTTTTAATCCAGATATTCTTAAGTGGATAAATTTGATAAAAATTACTAAGAACAGGTGAGGTTACTTAAAATGAGTGCATTATATAGCAAATTATACCTCAATACACTTATTTTTTTTAAAAGACATTTTTACAACATTAGTCATTGCACCATTCATTGTATGAGCAAGAGATTGAAACTAACTGAAATCTCCATCACAGTTTACAAGGTTTGGGTAAGACTTTAAAATTACTGTTTCACATCAAAATTATAACCACATCATAATTATAACAAAACTACAGAACAACCATCATTCAGAACCACCTAAGGTCTATCTGAACAGAAGTAATATAACTTAGGATATAACGAAGAAGACACATAGAGTCTGGTAGGAGAGGCAGAGAGGTAGAACAGGCTGGTCCCACACCCACGTGTGGTGGTTAAAAATGGGGAGGGATATATCGGCTACAGAGCTCCGCCTTGAGGAGTGAGGGGTCTCAGCCCCACACCAGGCCCCCCAGCCCAGAGTTCCAGTGCCAGGAAGAGAACTTCCCATAACTTCTGCCTGTAAGAACTAGCAAGGATTGTGGCTGAATGAGACGGAGTGCTGCTGCAGGGCCCATGCACCGACTTACACAGACTCACTTGCTCAGAATTCCGGCAGTGGGGCAGCAGCTGGAAAGGCCCCAGGGACACATGGGAGGACTGAAGTGTCTGGCATCAGGGCCAGGGCTGGAGGGGCAGCTTTTTCCCAGACAGAAGTGCTGGCCGAGGCCATTGTTCCTTTGCTGAGCCCTCCCCCAACAGAGCAGGCTGGCAGGCACCATATCTGAGAAGTCCTCAACCTGGCTACTCTGTTCTCCCTGCCCTGGTGATTCCCTGAAACCCCACCCAACTTTCAGACCCACCCAGGCCCTTTCCAGTGGCTTTTCCATATAAACAGCATCTGGCTCAGTGTGACCTGTACCTCTTGCTAAGTAGCCCCAGGCCCCGTACTAGCAACAGCAGGCCTTGGTTCACGGCTTGGCTTCTCCTAGGCACCTCCAAGCCCAGCATAAATAGCAGCCATCTGCTGATGGCTTTGTGGCTCATGCCAGGAGGCCCCACGAGGGTACAAGTAGTGGCTGACTTTGGCATGCACTTGCTGTGTGACTCCAGAGCTAGTGCACCTGATGGACAGCCTCGGAGCACGCTGAAGCACCAATCAACACCTCCACAAGCGACACACTCAGGCTTGGACTTGGCGGGTACCTGAGGCCTGCACCGTGGGGTTGGCCCTTGCATAGCAGATCCTCCACAGTGGTCCTGGCCAGTCCTCCTAGTGACCAGTCCACACAGCCAGCCAGTTCTCACAGCCGATCAGCCTAGGGCAGTGGTCGGCAAATTCATTAGCCAACAGAGCCAAATATCAACAGTACAACGATTAAAATTTCTTTTGAGAGCCAAATTTTTTAAACTTAAACTATATATGTAGATACATTGTTAGTAACTTAATTAGGGTACTCCTAAGGCTTAGGAAGAGTCACACTCAAGGGGCCAAAAAGCCGCATGTGGCTCGCGAGCCGAGCCGCAGTCTGCTGACCACAGGCCTAGGGGCAAATCCCTCCCATTAACATACCAACAGCAATTAAGGCTCAACTACCACAGGAGGATGCACACAGCCCACACAGGGTGCACCTGGAGCACCCAGCTCAGATGACCAGGGAGGCTGTGCCACTGGACCCTCTAGGACACCTATTACACAAGGCCACTCTACCAAGCCCAGGAGATGTAGCAGCTCTACATAATACATAGAAACAAACACAGGGAGGCTGCCAAAAGGTGGAGACAAAGAAACATGTCCCAAATGAAAGAACAGAGGAAAACTCCAGGAAAAAAACTGAACAAAATGGAGACAAGCAATCTACCAGATGCAAAGTTCAAAACACTGGTTATAAGGATACTCAATGAAATTAGGGGAAGAGTGGAGGAACTTAGAACTTCAACAAAGAGATGAGAAACATAAAAACAGAACTAGAAAACATAAAAAATAACCAGTCAGAAATGAAAAATACATGAATTGAAATGAAGAATACATTATAGGGAATCAATAGTAGAGTATGTGGAGAAGAGGATCAAATCAGTGATTTGGAAGATAAGTAGCAGAAAACACCCAATCAGAACTACAAAAAGAAAAAAAAAAGCCAAAAAATGAGGACAGTGTAAGGAACATCTAGGATAACTTCAAAGTACCAACATTGGCATCATGGGAGTGCAGGAAAGAAAGAGAGAGAGTAAGAAATTGAAAGCCTATTTGAAAAATAATGATGAAAAATTTTCCTAACCTGGTGAAAGAAAAAGACTCACAAGTCCAGAAAGTGCAGAGTCCCAAACAAGATGAACCCAAAGAGGCCCACACCAAGACACATCATAACTAAAATTCTAAAGATTAAAGACAAAGAGCCCTAACCGGTTTGGCTCAGTGGATAGAGCATCAGCCTGCAGACTGAAGGGTCCCAGGTTCGATTCTGGTCAAGGGCATGTACCTTGGTTGCAGGCACATCCCCAGTAAGGGAGTGTGCAGGAGGCAGCTGATCAATGTTTCTCTCTCATCGATGTTTCTAACTCTCTATCCCTCTCCCTTCCTCTCTGTAAAAAATCAATAAAATATATTTTTTTAAAAAAATTAAATTGTTTTTTTAAAAAAAGATTAAAGACAAAGAAAAACTCTTAAAAGCAGCAAGAGAAAAGCAGTTAGTTACCTACAAAGGAGCTCCCATAAGACTGTCAGCTTATTTCTCAACAGAAATTTGCAGGCCAGAAGGGAGTGACAAGAAATATTCAAAATGATGAAAAGCAAGGACCTACAACCAAGATTATTCTACCCAGCAAAGCTATCATTTAGAATTGAAGGTCAGATAAAGAGCTTCACAGACAAGAAAAGCTAAAGGAAGTTTATCACCACCAAACCAGTATTACATGAAATGTTGAAGGATATTTTTTAAGAAGAAGAAGACAAAAAAGATCAAAATATGAATAATAAAGTAGCAATAACTATATATGTATCAACAATTACTTTAAATGCAAATGGATTAAACGATCCAATTAAAAGACATATGGATACCAAAACAAGACCCTTGCATATGCTGTCCAAGGGAGACTCACTTCAGATCAAAAGACACAAACAGACTGAAAGTAAAGGTATGGAAAAAGATATTTCATGAAAGTGGAAACAAACAAACTGAAAAAAGCTGGGGTAGCAATACTTATACTACAAAATAAACCTTAAAACAAAGCCTATAACTAAAGACAAAGAAGGACTCAGCAATTCCACCCAAAACACTAAATTGAAAAGATGTATGCCTACATTCCTATGTTCATTGCAGCATTGTTTACAATAGCCAAGACAAGGAAGCAACCTAAGTGCCATCAATAGATGAATGGATAAAGAAGTAGTGCATATATACAATGGAATATGATTCAGCCAGAAAAAAGTATAAAAATCTTGCCATCTGCAACATTAATGGATCTAGAGAGTATTGTACTGAGTGAAATAAATCAGACAGAAAGACAAATGCCAGATAATTTCACTTATTTGTAGAATCTAAAAAAACAAAATAAACAAACAAGCTGACCTGAAATAGATTCATAAATACAGAGAACATTTAAATGGTTGTCAGATGGGAGGGGGTGGGGAAATGAAGGGATTGCCCTAGCCAGTTTGCTTAATGGTTAGAGTGTCAGCCCGCAGACTTAAGGGTCTCAGGTTCAATTCTGATCAAGGGCATGAATCTTGGATACAGGCTCAATTCCTGGGCCCAGTCAGGGCATGTGCAGGAGGCAACTAATTGATGTGTCTCTCTGACTTGATGTTTCTGTTATCTGTCTCTCCCCCTTCCCTTCCACTCTCTCTGGGAATCAATGGAAAAAAATATCCTTGGGTAAGGATTAACAAACAAAAAAAAGTTTAAGAAGTACAAATTGGTAGTTACAGAATAGTCAGAGGGATGCAAAGTACAGCATAGGGAATATAGCCAATAATATTGTAATAACTAGAGGCCTGGTGCATGAAATTTGTGCACGGGGGCGGAGGGGGAGGAGTGTCCCTCAGCCCAGCCTGCACCCTCTCCAATCTGGGACCCCTCTGGGGATAATCGGCAGTTGGACATCCCTCTCACAATCCAGGACTGCTGGCTCCTAACCACTCTGCCTGCCACCCTGATAGCTCCCTAACTGCTCCCCTGCTGGCATAATTGACACCTAACTGCTCTCCTGCCGGCATGATCGTCCCCAACTGCCTTCCCCTGCGGGGCTAAGGGGACTGGGGCACTGAGGCTGGATGAGGTGGGGCTGAGGGGACTGGGCACCTCCATCTTGTGGCTGTGGGTGCCACCATCTTGTGAGGGCATGAGAGTCAATTAGCATATTCCCTCTTTATTAGATAGGATTATATATGGTATCTGGTGGGTACTAGATTTATCAGGGTGATCACTTTGTAAGTTATATACATATCAAATCACACTGTTGTACATCAGAAAGTAATATAATATTGTACATCAACTGTAAATAAAGATTATTTTTAAAAAGTAGAACACTTCAAAAGACCAAACTGAAAGATTAGAATGGAATATTAAGGACCTATTACTTAAAAAGGCAAAAAGCAATTCTCCAATGAATTCCTTTTACATTTTTATGGCTTTGTATTATGCACTTAAATCTTTAATCCATCTTTAATTAATTTTAGTGTAAAGGCCTAACACATTGGCTAACTTTTAAGCCACATAGCTTCCCAGTTACTCCAGAACTACTTTTTTTTTTTTTTTTAATATATTTTATTGATTTTTTACAGAGAAGAAGGGAGAGGGATAGAGAGTTAGAAACATCGATGAGAGAGATCAGATCGATCAGCTGCCTCCTGCACGCCCCCCACTGGGGATGTGCCCGCAACCAGGGTACATGCCCTTGACCGGAATCAAACCCGGGACCCTTGAGTCCGCAGGCTGACACCCTATCCACTGAGCCAAACCGGTTCGGCCAGAACTACTTTTTAAATAATCCATCTTGTGCTCATTGATTTTATTTTATTTTTCAATTACTGTTGACATTCAATATTATTTTATACTAGAAGCCCAGTGCACGAAATTCGTGCATGGGGGGGGAGGGTCTGCACCTTCTCCAATCTGGGACCCCTCAGGGGATGTCTGACTGCTGGTTCAGGCCCAGGATTGGGCGCCGCCATCCTGGACCACTGGTTCCTAATTGCTCACCTGCCTGCCTGCCTGGTTGCCCCTAACTGCCCTCCCTGCTGGCCTGGTTGCCCCCAACTGCCCCCTCTGCCGGCCTGGTCGCCCCTCACAGCCCCCTGCCGGCCTGGTCACCCCACGCAGCCTGCTGTTCAGTTGTTTGGTCATCCCTCACTAACCTCACTGCTGACCTGGTCGTAGGCAGCCATCTTTGTGAGGGTGTGAGGGTTAATTTGCATATTACCTCTTTATTATATAGGATTACTTTCAAGTATACCCAGAAGTGGAATTACTGCATCACTTGGTAATTCCATATTTGACTTCTTAAGGAACTGCTAAAGTTTTCCCAAAGTGAACTATGCTGTACACCTGAAACTAATATAATGTATGTCAACTGAAATTGGAAAATAACTTTAAGAAACGTTTTAATCCTGCCCTAGCCGGTTTGACTCAGTGGACAGAGCGTCAGCCTGCAGACTGAAGAGTCCCGGGGTTCAATTCTGGTCATGTCTGGGTGGCAGCTCGGTCCCCAGTAGGGGGCCTGCAGGAGGCAGCCGATCAATGATTCTCTCTCATCGTTGATGTTTCTATTTCTCTCTCCCTCTCCCTTCCTCTCTGAAATCAATAAAAATATTTTTTTAAAAATGCTTTAATTCTCACCTGAGTATATGTTTTTATTTGTTTTATTTTAGAGGGAGAGAGAAAGGGAGAGGGAGACGGGAGAGAGAGAGAGAGAAGTAGAAAGAGAGAGAAAGAGAAAGAGAGACGTATATGAGTTGCCTCCCTTACACGTCCTACCAGGGATGGAACCAAACCTGGTTATGTGCCCCGACCAGGAATCAAACCCTAGACTCTAGTGATGGCGAACCTTTTGAGCTCAGTGTGTCAGCATTTTGAAAAACCCTAACTTAACTCTGGTGCCGTGTCACATATAGAAATTTTTTAATATTTGCAACCATAGTAAAACAAAGACTTATATTTTTGATATTTATTTTATATATTTAAATGCCATTAACAAAGAAAAATCAACCAAAAAAATTGAGTTTGCGTGTCACCTCTGACACGCGTGTCATAGGTTCACCATCACTGCGAGCCTAGACCCTTGGGTGTACGGGAGGGCGCTCCAATCAACCGGGTCACACCGGCCAGGGCTGGAATTGAAAAACGATTTTTTTAATTTAGATAGCATATTTTAGCACACTGCCTTGACAACCAATCCGAGCTCAAATTTTTCCGTTGTTATTACTGTTGTTGCTTCATAGCTAATAATAATTAGTGAGGAGTAGCAGAAACAGCTTCAAAAAGGCATAAGACCGGTAGGAAAAATAGAAAGCAGAAACCCAAAGAAATTGCCGCAGTGCCGGGATCACGACGTCATATCTGGGAGCCACACACCGGCTTCACCGAGTCCCAAACAGCCCCTCCCAGGCTCACCGTCCCGCACCCCGCCCCGCTGCCAAGCCCCGCCCCACTCCCAGGCCCCGCCCCTCCCGGGCAGGTGGCGCCTGCGCCCTGGGCGTGTTTGCGCGCCGGAGCCCGCGGTGGTGGCACACCCTGCTTCCGGCGCAGGCGGCGTCCGCAGGGTCCGGCGCCTAGTGGTGACGTAATTTCCGGTTTCCCGACTGAGTCGGAAGTGGGAACACTCCGGCTAGTGAGATTGTCGCGTGTCGTCGCTGCTGGCCTTTCAGGCTCCGGTAAGAGAGCACATCGCTTGCGGGGAGGGGGTCGTGGGGTCTGCACCGGGTGTGTTCTCCCAGCCGAGCGCCAGTTCCGGCCTCTGCACTCCCGCCCCCTCCCGGTTCCCTGCCCTGCGCTCTCCTGACCACCGACCCGCTCCGGGAACTTGGAACCTGTCTGGTTTGGGAACCCTTCTGTGCTCCAGCTTCTGGCACGGCTCCCACTCTTGGCCGTTCCTCCCTGGGAAAGGCCGGGATGCCGGCCTTGCATTATCCGTGACTTCCTTTCGCTGGAACGTGCACCAAGTGGGTGGGGCTCCCTTGCCGCCAAGTCCTTATGGAACCCGGAGGGATAGCAGTATACGGAGTGGACAGCAGCCAGCCAGATGCCAGGGGAGACAGCATTAGACGGAGTCCTGCTGCCCAAACCAGCTGAAAACGTGGGGAGTGGTGACGTTTCGTAAGCAAAGTGTCAGTCGCCACTCGACTGTGGTCCCTCGGACGCAGGTTTCGGCCACTTCTAAGAGTGAGGACCTGCAGCTCGGGCGCTTCCATTTGATGGGTCCTCTCTGTGGGACCAGAGTTTCACTCCCAGAGCAAGGATGTGTTCAGGCTCGTTGCCGGGGACTGTAGGTCTCCCAGGGGGCCCCCTGAGATGACGTGAGGCCAGGTTAGGAGGGCTGTCGGCTTTTTGACCTGATGTTCTAGCGTGCTGATGTGTTGGGAGGGGGGAACATACAACAATGAAAACGTTTTTTAATTCCTTTTTGTTTGATGTGTATTACCCATCAGGACAGAAACCTACAGATTATGGTTTAATGGAGCTTGATTTTGATCACCCCAGTTTCACAGAGTGCTCCAGACATTTCTGTTTAAGCGCAATACAATGTCTGATGTTAAGACATTTGTGTACCCTCCCCCTTGAAAGCTGATAATCTCCCTTAAGAGATTAGCGGTACTAGTTTTGTTTCTTTTTTTCTTATGATTCTTATTTAATTTATTGAGGTGACATTGGTTAATAGGATCATACAGGTTTCAGGTGTGGGTTTCTGTGTGACAAGATCTGTATATTGCACTGTGCCCACCACCCAAAGTCAAATCATCTTCCATCCCATGTATTACGTCCCTTTCACCCCCACCCCTTTCCCGCTGGCAGTCACCACACTGCTGTTTGTGTTCACAAATTTGTTTTATATCTCACACATGAATGAAATCATATGGTTTTTAGCTTTTTCTGACATTTCACTTATCATAATGTTCTCAAGGTCCATCCATGTTATCGCAAATGGCGCTATTTCATCCTTTCTGATGGCTGAGTAGTATTCCACTGTGTATATGGACCATATCTTCTTTATCCAGTCCTCTATCGCAGGGCACTTTGGATGTTTCCATGTCTTGGCCACCCTGAATGATGCTGCAATGAACATAGGGGCGCATATATCTTTGTGAATACATGATTTCGAGTTGTTCAGGTATATACCCAGGAGTGGGATGGCTGGGTCATATGGTAGCTCAATTCTTAATTTTTTGAGGAATCACCAGACTGCTTTTCATAGTGGCTGCACCAGTCCACATTCCCACCACCAGTGAACGAGGGTTCCCTTTTCCCACAACCTCTCCAGCGCTTGTTGTTGCTTGTCTTGTTGATAATGGCCACTCTGACAGGTGTGAGGTGGTATCTCATGGTAGTTTTGATTTGCATTTCCCTAATTGCCAGTGAGGTTGAACATCTTTTCATATCTATTGGTTTGTATGTCTTCTTGGGAGAGGTGTATGTTTAGGTCCTCTGCCCACTTTTTGATTGGGTTGTTTGTTTGTTTAGTGTCGAGTTTTATGAGTTCTTTATATATTTTGGAGATTAAACTTGTTGGAGCTATTGTTTGCAAATACCATCTCCCATTTGGCCGGCTGCGTCTTTGTTTTGTTGTTGGTTTCTTTTGATGGGCAGAGCTTTTAGTTTGATATAGCCCCATTCATTTATTTTTGCCTTTGGAGTCAAGTTCATAAAATGTTCTCTATGACCAAGGTCCATAAGTTTAGTATCTATGCTTTCTTCTATGTAATTTATTGTTTCAGATCTTATATTTGGGTCTTTGATCCATTCTGAATTAATTTTTGTGCAAAAATTAATGGAAACAAACTGTAATCCAGTTTTTCTTTTGCATATGGCTTTCAGTTTTCCCAGCACCATTTATTGAAGAGGTTTTCTTTACTCCATTGTGTGTTTTTGGCTCCTTAAGTTGAAAATTATCTGTCCATATACATGTGGTTTTATATCTCAATTATGTTCCATTGATCTGTGTCTGTTTTCTGCCAATACTGTGCTGTTTTTATCATAGCTCTGTAGTATAATTTGAAGTCAGGTAGTGTGATACCTCCAGCTTCGTTCTTTTTTCTCAGGATTACTTTGGCTATTTGGGGTCCTTTGTGGTTCCATACAAATCTGATGATTTTTTTATTCTCTAGCTTTTAAAAGTGGCATTGGGGTTTTGATGGGGAATGCATTAAATCTGTATATGGCTTTGGCTAATAAGGCCATTTTAACTGTCTTGATTCTCCCAATCCATGAACATGGGATATTTTTTCCATTTTGTTGTCTTTTTCAATCTCTTAATTTTGCTTTGTAGTTCTCAGTTTATAGGTCTTTCATGTTCTTTGTTAAGTTTATTTCTAGGTATTTTATTTGGTTACAATTGCAAAAGGAATTTTTCCATTTCTTTTTCTGAAGTTTCATTGTTAGTGTACAGGAAGGCTAGCAGTACTATTTTAAACAAGAAATTGAATCTGGGGACTGTAAGAGGGTTTTGTAGGATGGAGGTAGGCAGCTATTACAGATGTAGACCCTTGTAGTGAGTATATCAGAGTGAAACATACTTTTAAGGACTACATTAAACAATAATCAAATCCAAAAGCTCTAAAGATTGGTGGTTGTGTTATCCCTACAGCTAACAACAGGATAGTGCTATATCTCTATGGCAGTTGAAAATAGCAGACAATAAATTACCAGTGTTGAATTCAAAACAAAATGTCAAGGTTCCGTTTTATCAGACCTCTTCCTGGGAGTGGGTGATGTCTAGGTACTCTCTTTACATTTGTGAGACCACTGAACATATCTCAGCCGTCGTCTCCACAAAGGTTCTCAGCAAGTGATCAGTCCTCCTCTTTCCTGTAAAATTCTGTAAGTGGTTACATGGTATTAACCCTTTTTCTATGAAAATAGTTTATGCACAGACTTGAGGTACATGTGAAAAAGATGAGGTTAGTGGGGTAGGCAAAAACGGTTTTTGTTTTGTTTTTCAAAAAGACAAACAGCAGAGGCCCTGACCGGTTTGGCTTAGTGGATAGAGCATCGGCCTGCAGACTGAAGGGTCCTGGGTTCGATTCCAGTCAAGGGCATGTACCTTGGTTGCGGGCACATCCCCAGTAGGAGGTGTGCAGGAGGCAGCTGATCGATGTTTCTCTCTCATCGATGTTTCTAACTCTCTATCCCTCTCCCTCTCTCTGTAAAACATCGATAAAATATATTTTATTTAAAAAAAGACAAACAGCAGAGATGACAGCAGCTTTATTTCCATCCTCTGTTCTACACATGCTGAGCTACCATAGAGCCATGTGTCTGGCTTGACCTTCCCCTGCGATCCAAGGCAGATAGTAAAACCCTTACCTGGAAGTAGGTTTGTGATGCTGCTATTGATTACATGTAAGATTGAACCAGTCAATAAGAATTTATTTAGGCCAAAACTGATTTGGCTCAGTGGATAGAGCGTTGGCCTGCGGACTGAAAGGTCCCGGGTTCGATTCCGGTCAAGGGCATGTACCTTGGTTGCGGGCATATCCCCAGTAGGAGATGTGCAGGAGGCAGCTGATCGATGTTTCTCTCTCATCGATGTTTCTAACTCTCTATCTCTCTCCCTTCCTCTCTGTAAAAAAATAAATAAATAAAATATATTTTTAAAAAATTAAAAAAAATAATTTATTTGTGATTTTGTGATTGTAATATATAATGCTAGACACAAGAAAAAATAATCACATACGAACCTCTATTCCACTTGCTTACAATCTAGCACAGTAGATAATCTGCATTAGGAACACAATGTCGAAAGTTATAAATTCTGTTTAAAATATAGATAAAACTAGTGACCCGGTACATGGATTCATGCACATTGAAAGGATATTAGTTAGAAGGTGGCTGGCAGGGCAGGACTGGGTGACACGGGCCAGACATGCCCTAGAGCTGACGTCTGCGGAGTGGGGGGGGGGGGGGGTGTCCCTTGGCCTAGCCTGTGGGGATCAGGCCAAAGCCGGCTCTCCGACATCCCCTGAGGGGACCCGGCATGCGAGAGCGCACTCTGCAAAGTTGCTGTCGTACAGGGTGTGGAACGCAAACACAAGTGTGCAGTAAACCAGATCCGGGGCCCACAGTGCCCAGCAACAACATAACCCATGGCTGAAGGTGGAATTGCACAGCCCTGCAAGGAATTGGGCTCCCTCCTCTCTGGTTTCGGGGTGCATCACCCGAGAACCACCACTGCCAAGTCACTGTACCTCGGCAGCTGCTGCGTTGAGCATCTGCCCCCAGTAGTCAGTGCACGTCATAGTGACTGGTGGGACAGGTGGAAGGACACTTAGCATGTTAGCCTTTTATATATATATAGATGTGCTCTGACTGGTGTGGCTCAGTTGGGTGGGCATCGTTCAGTGCACCAGGAAGTGGCCAATTTGATTCCTGATCATGGGCACATGCTCAGGTTGCAGGTTCACTCCTCAGTAGGGGGCATGCAGGAAGCAGCCATTCCATGGGCTCTCACATTGATGTTTCTCTTTCTTTCTCCCTTTCTCTCTCTAAAAATCAATTAACTATTCTTTAAAAATATATAGATAGATGAAATGTAATGAGAAGCTAGCTTCTTTATATAATGCGACTGTATAATATTGAAAAAGGAAGAGATAATTCCTTTTATTCTCTTTATCTCTCTTGATAGTCTTAAGAACCTGTCTGTCATATGTTCTATATTCCTTTCAACTTCCAGCTGACCTTGAACAACATGGGTTTGAACTTGCTGGTTCTCACCTACACGTGGATTTTCCCAGTAAATACGTGCAGTGCTATAAATGTACTTTCTTATGATTTTCTTAGAAACGTTTTCTTCTAACTTACTTTATTGTAGGAATACAGTATATAGTACAGCCGTGGGCAAACTACGGCCCGCGGGCCGGATCCAGCCCGTTTGAAATGAATAAAACTAAAAAAAAAAAAGACCATACCCTTTTGTGTAATGATGTTTACTTTGAATTTATATTAGTTCACACAAACACTCCATCCATGCTTTTGTTCCGGCCCTCCGGTCCAGTTTAAGAACCCGTTGTGGCCCTCGAGTCAAAAAGTTTGCCCACCCCTGAGTACATACCACATAGAAAATATATGTTAATTGACTTTTTATGTTATGGATCAGCAGTAGGCTATTAGTTAAGTGAAAAGTTATAATAAAGTGGTTTTCCATTGCATGGGGATTGCTGTCCCAACCTCACATTCTTAAGGGCCAACTGCACTTCTTTCTACAGATGGTACCGATGGTGCATCTCCTTTGTACCACCTGACCTCTTCAGTTGTGTTTCCAAAAACCCATTCAATAGAGGGGAATCTATTGGTTTTTTGGTTTTTTTAATCCTAACCTGAGGATATTTTTTCCATTGATTTCTAGAGAGTAGAAGGGAAGGTGTGGGGGGTAGGGGGGGGAAACATCGACGCCAGAGAGACACATTGGTTGGTTGCCTCCTGCGCGCACACACACACGCCTACCGGGGCTGGGGAGTCTGCAACCGAGATATGTGTCCTTGACCAGGAATCAAACCCACTACCCTTTGGTCCACAGGCCAACGCTCTAACCACTGAGCAACCAGCCAGGGCTCTATTGGCTTTTATGACTGGAAAACAAAACAAAAGACAAACTCCATCTCTCACTTCTGTTTTCCGGTATGTTGGCTTAGTTTTAGGTTGGGTCATTCTAGATGCTGTAAAGATGGCAATTCCATGTTTATATCTTAACCAGCCTTGCAACTTAAACAGGAAAAAGAGCTTCCTTTTCTGTAGATTCAGCCAAAGGCCTGAAGCTAATGTTTATTGAATCTGATAGGACTTGCTGGGGTCTCATGCCCACTCCTGAATCATCACTTTGGCCAGAGAAGACTATATTCTTTTTGGCCAGGCCAGATTCATGTGCCCCTTCCTGAGGCCAGTGGGTGAGGCCATCCCCTGTTAATATGTGGACTGGGAGTGGGACGGAGCCCAGGGGAGAGTGTGATGCTGTGTTGGAAAAGGAGGAGGATGTTTGGAGACAGAAAAGAACAAGTGCTCAGCATGCTCTCTGCACTGCTCAGGACGTCGGTGTGCCTCAGGGTAGCAGGTGGCTGGCAGTCAGTAAGCAATGAGACAGTTCTTGGTCCTCTACATGAATTAGGGTAATAATTAAGTGTATGCAGTGGTTAAATGGGGGAAGGTGCTCTCCAGCATCGTTGTTCATTTTAACACTACATATGCTAATTTTTTGCTTATTAAGCTCAACTAAACTATATGTAGCAAAAAATAAAGTACAGCAACGTCTAACAGTCCCTGGAAGCACTAAAGCACAGTACCACGCTGGGAGGAGACCAGACTGCCTGCCCAAGTCATTACAGCTAATTAGCCATTAGCTCTTGTGCAGAAAACTCCACAGAGGAACATGAAGCAACTGATGAGATGCAAGTGTTATTATAGTCTCTCTCCTCCAAAAAACAAGGGTAATTTCTCCGATTTGCATTAGCTGTTGTTGATAAGATTCAGTAAGGAGTCTTCACTCAATAAATTAAAGGTAGACCAAGTGTTCTTTTCTTCTCCTTCCTCATACCCCTTCCCTCACTTCTGCAGAGGCCTCTTTTCGTACAGCAGTTGCGCTTCCTTCCACACAGGAGATTCGTCTCCTGTGGCCTTATATTGTCAGAAACAGGAGAAAGCCCCTCAGGGGGCTCTGCTCATCCTGCTGTGCCTCTAAGTGCCCTGGGGCTTGAGGCAGAAATGTCATCAGAAGAGTGGGGCCACAAATACCTGTGAGGCATCCGTCTGCTACTTACACACCTTAGGAATTTGTGTGCCTTCAGTATTATAAACCATTAGACAAACAGTAAAAGTTAAATATAGAATTAATCAGCCCTGGCCAGTGTTCTCAGTGGATAGAGCGTCAGCCCTCGCACCAAAGGGTCTTGGGTTCGATTCCCGTTCAAGGGCACATACCTGGGTTGCAGGTTCAATCCCCAGCCCCAGTAGGGCACTTTCAGGAGGCTATCAGTCGATGTTTCTCCCCCTCCCCCCACTTCCCTTCCACTCACTCTAAAAATGAATGGAAAAATATCCTCCATGAGGATTAACTATGTTATACACACACACACACAGTGGGGCCTTGACTTACGAGTGTCCTGACTAACGAGTTTTTTGAGATACGAGCCATCTCTCGGCCGATTTTTTGCTTTGAGTTGCGAGCTAAAATTCGGGTTCCGAGCCAGCTTCAGATACCCCACTGCTAGTTGGTGCAGCGAACGTCACAGTGAACGCCACAACATCAGCCCAGCATCACGTGTCTCACTCATTCACTTTTTGATTTGACATACAAGTAATTTGAGTTACGAGCTCCGTCACGGAACGAATTAAACTCGTAAGTCAAGGCCCCACTGTATGATTAATCAAAGATCATTTAGTTTTTAGTGGAAGAAATATCAGTAGTTTTAAGCCTAGGGGTAGAGATAAATGTGTGTGTGTGTACATGTGTGTGTGTGTGTGTTTGTTTTAAAACCCACAACATGCTGCTAATCTGGTTTCTATCCTGATTTCCATGTCTTAATTTAGATAGCCTTACATGTAGTTTATATGTAACTGAGGAATTCCAGCTCCACTAAATAAAGTCACAGTAGCCTGAGCAAGTGCCACCTTATGCTCATGGTAACTGAAAACTGGTTGGCCAGCCTAGAGATTTAATCTGTAGTTTTTGTGATATTTTTTTTTCTTTTCTTTTCTTTTCTTTTCAATCCTCACCCAAGGATATTTTTCCATTGATTTTCAGAGAAAGTGGAAGGGAGGAAGGGATGGGAGAGAGAGAGAGAGATCAATGTGAGAGAGACACATCAATTGGTTGCCTCCCTAAGGCGCCCCTACCCAGGCTGGGGATCGAACCTGCAACCCAGGTATGTGCGGTGAATGCAAATTGAACCCGAGACCCGTCAGTGTGAGGGCTGGCGCTCTATCCACTGCGCAACACTGGCCAGGGCTTTGTGGAATTACTTTTAAATCTCACATTATTGTTTACAATTAATAGGTGAGTGCCCTCTTTTTCTTTCTACTTTACCTATTTTTGAAAGAACAAATGGAAGCATGTCATTAGATAAATGCATTCCAGTTGAACATTTTGCAAGGTGTGTGTTTGTTTACTTTAGCTACACCTAAAGGAGGCCAACTTGTCTAATTGGTAGATTTGTAACCATTTTGCCAAAATATCTTGAATCTTGAAACAATAATTTTATAGTCTTATCCAAAACCTTTTGAACTGTGTTGTATTTGAGAAATGGGAAAAGAAACAGCTGTGGGCATATTACAACTGTTATCTGGCCTTCTGTGTCTAACACCTCTCCTTTCTATAGCCCTTCCCCCCAGGTCTGCATGGAGGACACTTTAAAGTGAAATGACAGACCAGGAGAATAACAACAACATCTCAAGTAACCCCTTTGCTGCTCTTTTTGGCTCTCTGGCTGATGCCAAGCAGTTTGCAGCGATCCAAAAGGAGCAGCTGAAGCAGCAATCTGGTAAGTGGAGGAGCCGACAGCAGCAGCTGAGGTGACCTGGAGCGGGTCTTCCCACATTCAGTGTCTGTGGGTCCTTCGTTGCCATTGGAAGTTAAGTTTGGGGCGGAGTTGCTTTTGTTTGTTCGTTTAGGGCATAAGTTGGGGTCCGTAGGATTGTTCACTTTGATTTGTTTTCTTATGGGGTCCTTTCCTCCCTGTCCTGCCCCTGCAGAAAAAGATGATTTTGTAGTAACAGATGCTAATCAGGACCGCAGACGTCAAGTTGTTTTATTTTTTAAATTGTCTGGTAAAAGATAGTTAAAGAAATCTCTTTAACATAGAAACTGAACTTTTAGGTAGAGATATGGAAAGCAAATCACAACTATAGAAAGCAGATGTGTAAACAGAAATATTACAAAAGTTTTTGGCCTCCCGACAAGTAAATGAGATTTGTTCTCAAGCCCAGTACTTCAGAGTCTGTCTCCAGTGAAATGCTTCTTCCACACCATGGAGTGGTCACTGTTGTAGCTTCTTGCTGTGAGAACAGATCCCCAGAAAACAGGATCCGTAGCCTTCATGGGAGAAAAATCAGGATAGTAGCTCACTGGGCAGAAAACAGTTTGCTCATCTGGAACCAAAATTAAGATGAAGCCTCGCTTCTGCTTGTAAGGAGACAGACCAGAAGGATCAGGATGTGTTTCCAGACTTATCAGTCTTCAGAGAGTGTAGTGTCACAGTCTTTCAAGCCAGAAATTACTCCCCTCTGTTACCACAGAAGAATTATAGTGTTTTTCTTTTTAGGAAAGGAGAAATGTTTATATTTCCCTTTATTTTGCTTACTTCAGAAGTGTTTGGATATGTAGCTGGGTTGTAGCCGTGCTCTCTGATTAGGATTGAATAGGAAAGAGGTAAGGGAAGACGGATGCATAGTAGACAGGAGGGAGGAGGTGGCCAAAGCAAGGGAGATATAAATGTAATGCTGACCTTTGTGTGTGTGTTTATAACCACTTGTTCCCAGAGAGACCAGGAGAGAAATAGCAGGCAGTGCATCTTAACTGCTGACATTTCGTGTGCTAGAAAGAGGCCAGTCTGGGTCTCAGCCTCTGAAACCTCTCCCAGAATCATAGGATATGGGCTTAGAATGAGAAACCTTCATTAGGAGGTAGTAGGTGAGAAAGGAGAGTGAGGAACAGGAAAAAATAAGGAAATGAGAAAAAAAATTGTGAGTATGTGGTTGAGGGAAATTTTGCTAAGTAGGTCTTAGCTCCTGTTACTCTTGGGAGTTCAGAGAACTTAACAGTATATAAGCAGAGGGATGGGCGTGTCCTCTGACTGTAAACGGACATAGGCTGGCTCGAGCGGGGAGCGTTGTGGGCACCAGGCAGTGGGGACAAATCAGGTGCATGCCCTTTTGTTACTATTCTGGCACCTCATTGTCTTAGTTTGTTTACACTGAGTTTATCAGGCCACCACATCTAACCTATTCCACCAGCCCCGTGAGCACTCTGCCCAAACCTTTGCCTCATATATTGAGCTTCACTTTTATTTATTTACTAGAGGCTCAGAGCACAAATTCGTGCACCAGTGGGGTCCCTCGGCCTGGCCTGTGGGATTGGGCCGAAACTGGCTCTCCGACATCCCCCTAGGGGTCCTAGATTGTGAGAGGGTGCTGGCCAGGCAGAGAGACCCCACTGGTGGACAATCAGGGTCAGGGAGGGATGCGGGAGGTTGGCCAGCTGGAGAGGGATCACGGGGGGGCTCCAGAGCATGTCTGGTCCATCTTACTCAGTGCCGATCAGCCGGACCCCAGCAGCAAGCTAACCTAGCAGTCAGAGCGTCTGCCCCCTGGTGGTCAGTGCACATCATAGCGAGTGGTTGAACGGCCTTAACATATCATTAGCATATTACGCTTTGGTTGAACAGACGACCAGACTCTTAGCATAATAGGCTTTTCTTATATAGGATTTATTTATTCATCATTTATTTATTTTTGATTCAGAGAGGAAGAGAGAGGGCGAGAGAGAGAGATAAAACATCAATGATGAGAGAGAATCATTGATCGGCTGCTTCCTGCATGCCCCACTCTGGGGATCAAACCTGCAATCCAGGCGTGTGCCCTGACCAGGAATTGAACCATAACCTCCTGGTTCATAGGTCGACACTCAACTGAGCCACACCGGCCCAGCTGAGCTTCACTTTTACTAAACTCACCACAGTGAAGCCACTCTTCTGAGACTTTTCAATGGACTTTCTAAGTAACCATTTTGTCAATGACATGCAGACTCCTGGGTGGCGTTGAGTGAACAATGCTACTTTTAAATTCATTGACCGCCAGTGCCATTCTCGAGGCAGTCTTTTAAGTTGCTTTATAAAGAAGTAAACAGCCCTAGCTGGTTTGGCTCAGTGGATAGAGCGTCGGCCTGCGGACTAAAGGGTCCCAGGTTCGATTCCGGCCAAGGGCACATGCCCGGGTTGTGAGCTCAATGCCCAGTAGGGGGCGTGCAGGAGGCAGCTGATCAATGATTCTCTCTCATCATTGATGTTTCTATCTCCCTCTCCCTTCCTCTCTGAAATCAATAAATATTTTTTTTAAAAGAAGTAAACAGATTAATCAATAAGAAAAAGGTAACAAATTAGAAAGAACAAAAGATATGAGCAAGCAATATAGATACAATAACGAAGATTTTAAAAATCAGTCTCACTAGTATTTAGAGAAATGCCCATTAAAAACAATTAGAGCCCTAGCCGGCTTGGCTCAGTGGATAGAGCGTCAGCCTGCGGACTGAAGGGTCCCAGGTTCGATTCCGGCCAAGGGCACATGCCTGGGTTGCGGGCTCAATCCCCAGTTGGGGTGTGCAGGAGGCAGGCGATCAATGATTCTCTCTCATCATTGATGTTTCTATCTCTCTCTCCTTCTCCCTTCCTCTCTGAAACCAATAAAGAAATATATTTTTTAAAAAAAATTAGATAGTTATAGTTTCTTTTTACCTGTGACATCTATGAAAATATTCTTGTTGAGCATGTAAATCAGAGCAGTATTTCTGGGGTAATTTAGTAGTATATGTTAACTTTTAAATGTTCAAGTTCCTTAATCCAGCAATTCTACTTCTACAAATTTAGCCTGCAGAAATACTAGTGCACAAAAAGAGTAAGTTATATTCTGTGTAGTATTGTTTGAAATCATGCAAAATTGGTAACAGTCCAGTGTTCATCAGTTGAGAAGCAGCTACATAAATCACAGTTGTACATATAATGCAATACAATGAAGGAGGTTGGCCTATAAGTAATTTAACAGAGAAAGGTGTTGGTGCTGATTACGTGTAAAAAGCAAGCTGAAAAGCAATGTATACAATATGATTCCATTTTTTATAAAAACTAAAAATCACACTAATGAATGATAGCACCAGCATAGGGGAAAATATGGAAAACTTTGCTGAGTTAAAGGGTTGTCCATAGGGAACTGGTTCAGAAAATATTACAGTGGAACCTTGGTTCTCCTTAATTCATTCTGGAAAGCTGTTCAAGAAGCAATTTGCTCAAAAACCGAATCATTTTTTTCCCATTAGAAAAAATGTAAATTGAATTAATCCGTTCCAGACCCCCAAATGATTCCCTGTTTTAACCTTTTTTATAGACAGTACATGTCTAATATACTATTTAATCTGTGAACAAAAACTTTTTAAATGTATTGAGCCACCCCTTCCCAGCCTTAAACAAGTCGCTTTCAGTACTCAGTCCAGGGGTTTCTTTCAGGAAGTCAGCACACAGCATCTCACATCTGCGCTTTTTCATGTATCGCTGCTTCCAGAGCGCAGTCACGGCTCGCTGCTTTTCATTTATCCAAATCAGCAACAGTTTTCTACCTCTTCCGTTGCCTGCGGTCATTGTTTCTTTCACACTCTTAGCAACATTAGCATTCTTTTTTTTCCTTTGTTGATTAAGGTATTACATATGTGTCCTTATCCCCCCTTTGCCCCCCACCCCCCCATTAACATTCTTGATGGCCTCTTTATGTTTTAAAATTGTCCTAATCCATTGCACCAGCAACAAAAGCAAGAAAAAAAAAAAAATTCAAGCACAATCTCCTGCGATGTTAACAATGCCATTTAGCAGGGAAACTGCCTCCTCTCCTTTGTCTGCAGCCTGAGAAACCATGTCATGCTGAGGTATCTGCAGGAAAGGGTTGTCAGGTAGACAATCAAAGTTTTGTTCCTCAGCTGAGACATATTTTCTGTGAACTTGGTCAAAAACTGAATTGTTGGCGATGAGAAATGTTCAAGAACAGAGGTATGGCCCTAGCCCCATGGTTGGCAAACTGCGGCTCTTTGGCCCCTTGAGTGTGGCTCTTCCTAAGCCTTAGGAGTACCCTAATTAAGTTAATAACAGTGTACCTACCTATGTAGTTTAAGTTTAAAAAATTTGGCTTTCAAAAGCAATTTCAATCGTTGTATTGATATTTGGCTCTTTTGACTAATGAGTTTGCCGACCACTGCAGCCAATTTGGCTCAGTGGATGGAGCGTCAGCCTTCAGACTGAAGGGTCCCAGGTTCGATTCCAGTCAAGGGCACATGCCTGGCTTGTGGGCTCGATCCCCAGTGAGGGGTATGCAGGAGGCAGGCGATCAATGATTCTCTCTCATCATTGATGTTTCTATCTCTCTCTCCCTTTCCCTTCCTCTCTGAAATAAATAAAAATATATTTTAAAAAAATAAAGAACTGTGGTTTGGCCATATTTACAGTATATTTTCCTGTACAGTTTGGAACTGTTAAAACAAACGTGCGCTGGCTGGGAAAGGCTCTCAGGCCTCCAGCCCCACACAAAGGTGCCTTGTGGTCCCCGGGAGCAGGTGTTGCCCCAGGGGCATCCCTCACGTGGTGGACGGGGCCCCTCACAAACCAGCAGTTTCCAGGTGAGTGACTACAGCCCGGTGGCCAGCCTCGACAACGTTCGGGACCGCCACAGTCCTGAGGCCACGTGTCCAAGAACATGCCAAGCGCTTCACTGCTGAAAATGGAATCAAGGTCGCAGTGAGAAACGCCAAGTGCCTGCAAACAAATGCTTTCATTCGGGCTGGAACATTTCAAGAGTTTAAGGTTCAGGAGGAGCCTGTTACTTTTCAAATTAGCCGCCCTGTTAGACGGCTTACCTGTATTTGAGTCAAGTCCTGTGCCAGGAATTTAACTGCATTTCGGATGTGTACCGCGGTCTGGTCACCCTTTGCTGCTGCTATTTCTGGAAGAAGAGTGGTGACAGTTCGTGAGGTCAGTACTCAGAAGCCTGAGGCCACAGGGGCTTGATTTCTGCAGCACCAATGTCAGTAATAAAATTGTCCTCAGTCTGGGGCTCCGTGAAGCGTTTTCCAAGTTGGATATGACAAAGGAGGCCTACAGGTCGCCCTGTCTCCTAGTTATTTGCTTTTGGGGATGCAGGAAGCTCCCACTGTGACTATCCCAAAGATTCTGATCTGATGAAATCATTAAACTGTAATCAGACCCAAGTCAACAGACACAAGATTTCCTTACTGAAGCCTTCCGCACAGGATTTGGTCCTGTCGTTAAGGTGTCCATTCCAACAGGTCACCAAGGGTTCCTCTCATTACAGTAGTGATTAGAGATGAGGACGGACAGGTATGTTTTGTAGAGAATTACTGCTGCTTGGCAAAGTTCCTGAGTCTGCCTTCAGTATGGCTGTGCACTGTGACATTTGTGTCTACATGCATGATAGGTCGTGTTCTCATTCTCATTATTTTGTACTGGGTTTCCTAAAGGGAAGAGATGTGGACGAGACAGGATCAAGAGCCCTGTACCCTGAAGTTACTGTATATTGTGTAAGTAAATGTTTTCACGCAGTCACAGGTTGTCCAATACTGGACTATCCTGTGGTTCTGTCTTTTGAACTCATGGGAATTATTATGAGCCAAGATGAAAAAATTATCTATTTAGTTCAAGTAGGATATGCCAAAAGTCTGAAAATGTAAAGTTTGATGGAGCCAAATATAAATGTTCTTTTATTTATTTACTACTAGTAAAAGCAAAGGCCTATGGGCATTGCTTATTAGTTTGAATTCTGAAAATATATCTTAAAGCAGTGATTCTTAAAGTGTTTTGTCCAAACCAACACCATCAACATCACCTAGAAATTTGTCAGAAACTCTGCAAGTGGGCCCACAAGCCTCCCCTGCGCCCCGGGAATGCTGATGTGTGCTGAAGTGTGAGAACCACGGTGTGGGAGGACACCTTAAAGAAAAGGCACTCAGTAGCATTGAAGTGGTTGCTTCTCCATGATTCCTCACAAGCCTTCTGAAACAGGCATCACCAAACAAGTCTGAATAATTATATGAATTACATAAATTTATTTTTAAAGTATTCATCTTGAAGACATCTATGAACAAGGTCTAAAACAGTCTTCAGAGTGAGAGATTCTTGTTCTCAAACCTGTTCCGTGTGGTGAGTACTTATTACATTCCTTCTGTTTCCCTATAAGAGTTCCTCAACCAAACTTAGGTGGAGAGAGCCAGTTAAGTGGTTTTGCATTTCGTGGGTAATTTACAATGAAATAATTTTGTGGCATGTAGATATTTAATAAAATGTATTACTAAAAAATGAAGAAAAAAATATGTTCTCTTAAAATCCAGAAAAAAAACAAACATTTAAAATAATTAAAGGCACATTGATCTAGTAGATAATTTTTTTATCCCTAGGATAAAAAATTTTCCCTAGGATTCTATAGAGAAAATCATGTTGCTAATTTTAGCACTGTGGTGTACAATTAATTATGAGTAGAAAGAATGAAACTTTTGATTTGCAAAAGGTGGTAGGACTTAGCCAGGATTTCAGAATCTGAACTTAAGATATTGCCTAATACAACTTAACAGCAAAACAAAAAATAAAGCAACAAACAATCCAATTTAAAAATAGGCAGATGGTCTGAAGAGACCATCTTCCAAAAAGGACGTACAGATGACCAGCAGGCACGTGAAAAGGCAATCAATATCACTAATCACTGGAAGTGACATTGAAACCACAGTGAGACACCACCTCACATTTGCTAGAATGGCCATTATCAAAAAGACAAGAAATAACAAGTGTTGGTGAAGCTGTGGAGAAAAGGGAGCCCTGGTGCACTGTTGGTGGGAATGTAAATTGGTACAGCCACTATGGAAAACAGTATGAAGGTTCCTCAAAAAAAATTAAAACTAGAACTGTCACAGAGTACAGATAAAAAAAAAAACGTGACATATACATATAATGGAATATTCTTCAGCAATAAAAAGAATAAAATCTTGCCCTAACCGCTGTGGCTCAGTAGATAGAGCGTCAGCCTGTGAAGGGTCCCAGGTTCGATTCCGGTCAAGGGCATGTACCTTGATTGCGGGCACATCCCCAGTAGGGGGTGTGCAGGAGGCAGCTGATTGGTGTCTCTCTCATCGATGTTTCTAACTCTCTATTCCTCTCCCTTCTCCTCTGTAAAAAAATCAATACAGTATTTTTTTTTTAAAAAAAAAAAAAAGAAGAAGAAAATCTTGCCATTTGTGACAATATGGATGGACCTTGAGGGTATTATGTTAAGTGAAATACGTCAGACAGAGAAAGACAAATTCTGTATGATCTCACTTATCCTATCTAATAAAGAGGGAATATGCTAATTGACCCTCACGCCGTCGCAAAGATGGCGGCAGCCATAGCCAATAAGGAGGGAATATGCTAATTGACTGACCCGCCCTCAAAGATGGCGGCGCCCAGTCCCCTCAGCCCCACCGGGGTGGCAGGCACGTGGCAAGGCTGGGCCTGCCCCCAGGCAGGCCCGGCCACTCCACACGCCTGCCTCCAGAGCCCCCCAGTCCTCTCAGCCCCCCAGCCACCCAGGGCCGGCCCAAGGCACAGGCAAGCCTCAGGTGACGGCTGCCCAGCCATCCAGGGCTGCCCTAGGCTCAGGTAACCAGAGCCGGCCGAGGTTTGCGCTGCCACCAGTAGCAGCAGCAGAGGTGTGATGGAGCATCGCCTTCCCCTGATCGCTGGGTCACCTGCCCCTGAGGACTCTTGGACTGTGAGAGGGGGCAGGCTGGGCAGAGGGACCCCTCCTCCAGTGCATGAATTTTAATGCACCAGGCCTCTAGTCCTCCTATATAATAAAAGCCTAGCATGCTAAGTGTCCGGTCATCCAATTGGCCGTTAAACCAATCAAAGAGTAATATGCTAATGATATGCTAAGGCCGCTCAATTGCTCGCTATGATGTGCACTAACCACCACGGGGCAGACAGTTGACTGGTCAGCCAGTCGATATGATGTGTACTGACCACCATGGGGCAGACACTCTGACTAGTAGGTTAGCTTGCTGCTGGGGTCTGGCTGATTGGGACTGAGCAAGACAGGCCAGACACGCCCTGGAGCCCTGCCACAGTCCCTCCCCAACTGGCCAACCACCCACATCACTCCCTGGCTCCAGTCATGCACCAGTAGGGTCCCTCAGCCTGGCCTGCACCCTCTCACAATCTGGGACCCCTCAGGGGATGTCAGAGAGCCGGTTTCAGCCTGTCAGCAGAACGACTGGTCACTATGACACACACTGACCTCCAGGGGGCAGATACTCAATGCAGGAGCTGCCCCCTGGTGGTCAGTGCACTCCCACAGGGGGAGCACTGCTCAGCCAGAAGCCAGGCTCATGGCTGGTGAGCACAGCGGCAGTGGCGGGAGGGCCCAGGCCAGGCTGAAGGACCCGCCCCCCATGCACGAATTTCATGCACTGGGCCTCTAGTCTATCTGCACTAATAAAAGACAAACATGCAAATTGACCATACCTTTGCTATGCTTTAAGCCACGCCCGCCAGCCAATCAGAGCGACTATATGCAAATTAACCCAACCAAGATAACAGCCGGCAGCCACAGAGCTGGAGCAAGCAGGAGGCTTGGTTGCCCCAGTGATGGAGGAAGCCAAGCTTCCTGCCTGCCACGGCCCACTCTGAGCTCCACTCAAGGCAACAAAGTTTCAATTATAGAAGGTAAATAAATCCCAGAAGAAAAGAAGAAAAAAAGAGAGGCTGGGAATTTCTGTCGCGGGGGGGGGGGGGGGGGGGGGGGGCTTGGCCAGCCTGAAAACGGCCCTCAGCCCCTCACCCAGACTGGCCAGGCACCCCAGTGGGGACCCCTAAGTGGGGACCCTAAAGGGGATGTGGCCAGCCTGAAAACAGCCATCAACCCCTCACCCAGGCTGGCCAAACCTCCATGGGATGAGGGTCCCCACTGGGCGGGGCTTGACCAGCCTGCAAACAGCCATCAACCCCTCACCCAGGCTGTCCAGGCACCCCAGTGGGGACCCCCACCCTAAAGGGGGTGTGACCAGCCTGCAAACAGCCATCAGCCCCTCACGCAGGCTGGCCAGGCACCCCAGTGGGGACCCCCACCCTGAAGAGGATGTGACCAGCTGCAAACAGCCATCAGCCTCTCACCCAGGCTGGCCAGGCACCCCAGCGGGACCCCCACCCTGATCCGGGACACCCTTCAGGGCAAACCAGCCGGCCCCCACCTGTGCACCAGGCTTCTATCCTATATAATAAAAGGGTAATATGCAAATTGACCCTAACAGCAGAACGACTGGGAATGACTGGTCATTATGACACATGCAGACCACCATTGACCAGACGCTCAATGCAGGAGCTGCCCCCTGGTGGTCAGTGCACTCCCACAGGGGGAGGTCTGCTCAGCCACAAGGCAGACTGACGGCTGCCAGTATAGTGGTGGTGGTGGGAGCCTCTCCCGCCTCCTCAGCAGATAAGGATGTCCGACTGCCGCTTAGGCCTGCTCCCCCTGGCAAGTGGACATCCCCCGAGGGCTCCCGGGCTGCCAGAGGGATGTCTGACTGCCAGCTTAGGCCCAATCCCCCGGGGAGTGGGCCTAAGCCAGCAGGTGGTCATCCCCCAAGGGGTCCCAGACTGTGAGAGGGCACAGGCCGGGCCGAGGGACCCCCTCCCCCCCGAGTACACAAATTTTTGTGCACTGGGCCTCTAGTCTATATATATATCAAATGAAGGAATATGCAAATTTGTCTAGGACAGTGTCACATCACGACTCTTCACAGGGTCGGCGTGGCTACAGGGCAGCACTCCAGGTCTAGGCGTGATTTCGTCCCACCCAGGCAGACTCGCCCATGGCCCACAGCCAAATCCCAACACCGACCTGGGGTTTACTAAACTTTCCTGGAGCTGCTCCCCACACCCCCACCCCCTGCCTCAGGACCGCGCTGCCCTCAGCAGGGCGCCCTGCCAGTATCCTGACAGGTGGGTGCCCTGGGAGAGGCGAGTGGGACGGGAGCTACAGGGAGCCACGGAGGGGTGGGGCCGCCAGGGGGTCTGAGGAGAGCGCCTGAAGGAAGAAGAAGCTTTGGCGAAGCAGCCGGCCAGGAGGCGGGCGGCCCAAGGGGCACAGAGTGGCGCCGAGGAAGGGTGCACCAGAGGGGGCTGGTGGGCGGGGGTCTGCCTCGCCCGTGGAGAGCGAGGTTCTGCAGTGGCCCCAAGATGCGGCATGGCCTGGCAGGAAACGAGGCAATGACTGCTGACATGGAAGGACCCCCGGGCAGAGGGGCGCGGACCCGCAGCCCTGAGGCGGGGGTTGAGGGGCAGTGCCACCTCGGTGGAGGGGTGCTGCACTGCTGGGTACCCCACTGTGGCGGTTCGGCAAAGCTCCCGGCACTAGCCGGGCCTCTCCACGGCCTGTGCACTTGAGAGGCTTAGACTCCTGCTCCCTCCTTGGCCCAAAAGCAAGCCCACACCCACCCCAACCTGCTCCGCCAGCCCCCACGGCAGCACGCGCCTGCATGGTGAGTGCAGAGCCTACCACCTGCTCCCCAGAAGGGGGCGCAGTAAAGAATGAGGGCAGGGAGGGGGGAAGGAAAGAATGTGAAGCATCCATGATGAAGAGGTGTTTGAGAATGAGGCTTGGAAGCCTCACGGGGAGGTTTGTTCTGTTTGCCCTTCGGCTGTCCCTTAGGAAAGGTGGAGAGCATGGCTGTGAGGGCTCCCTGCGCGCTGAGTCCAGTTCCGCAGCCAACTAGAATTGGCCTCAGTTTCCTGGTCTGTAAAATGGATTAAGCGTGTCCCAGTGCCTTCACTGAGCTTTGAGGGCCAATTGAAATCCTATATAAAGAAAATGAGGGAAGAGGTGAGAAAGAAAAGGAAGGTCGAGCAACACAAAAGAAAGATTGGAAGGAGCCTGTAAACCTATTGTCACTTAAATAGGGAATATAGTCAACAGTGTTGTAATGACGGTATGATGCCAGGTGGTACTGGAAATATCAGGGAGCACTTTGTAAAATATATGATTGTCTAACCCAGGGGTGGGCAAACTTTTTGACTCGAGGGCCACAATGGGTTCTTAAACTGGACCGGAGGGCCGGAACAAAAGCATGGATGGAGTGTTTGTGTGAACTAATATAAATTCAAAGTAAACATCATTACATAAAAGGGTATGGTCTTTTTTTTTTTAGTTTTATTCATTTCAAACGGGCTGGATCCGGCCCGCGGGCCGTAGTTTGCCCACGGTTGGTAACCACTATTCTGTAACTAATATAAAACCTGAAACTAATACAAAATAAATATTGAATGTAAAGAAATGAAACTAGGAGCGAAATTTTTCTAAATTTCAAAGTTTAAATAAAGGCTATAAAGGAAGGAAGAGAGAGAATAAAAATAGTGTTTTTCATTTTACCACTTTATTGTCTTTTCAGTACATGAAAAAGACAGTTGTCTTTATGTGATGCTTTTATACT
Source organism: Myotis yumanensis (assembly GCF_028538775.1). Classification (NCBI taxonomy): domain Eukaryota; kingdom Metazoa; phylum Chordata; class Mammalia; order Chiroptera; family Vespertilionidae; genus Myotis; species Myotis yumanensis. The sequence goes on from NW_027223761.1 coordinate 82,610,011, forward strand.
TTTCTAAGTCATTATCTCATTTGAAGTTCAGGGCAACTTAAAGACAAGATAATTATTCCCTCTACTATTCAAAGAAAGGAAATCCTGGTGTCTGGCCCCAGTGATTCAATCGTCAAGCCCTTATTGTAAAGCAGGGTTAGTGAAATTTTCTGTGAAGGGTTATATCTATCTATACTAATAAAAGCCTTGGGGGTGATCAGGCTGGCTGGCAGAAGCGGTTAGGATGTCTGACTGCCGGTTTAGGCCTGATCCCACAGGCAGTCGGGCATCCCCCGAAGGGTCCAAGATTGGAGAGGGTGCAGGCTGGGCTGAGGGACACCCCCTCCCCCTGTGCATGAATTTCATGCACCGGGCCACTAGTTTCCTATATAATAGAAGGCTAATATGCAAATCAACCAAATGGTGGAACGATCGGTTGCTATGACAAGCACTGACCACCAGGGGGCAGATGCTCAATGCAGGAGCTGCCCCCTCATGGTCACTGTGCTCCCACAGGGGAAGCACTGCTGAGCCAGAAGCCGAGCTCACGGCTGGCAGCGCTAAGGAGTGGGCACAAGCTGTCAGTTGAACATCCCCCTGAGGGCTCCCGCACTATGTGAGAGTGCAGGCTGGGCTGAGGGACCCCCCGAGTGCACAAATTTTGTGCACCGGACCTCTAGTGTATATATATAAAAGCATAAGTGACTGTTTGACCATTTGGTAGCTATGATGCACACTGACCACCAGGTGGCAGATGCTCAATGCACAGGCATGGAAATATGGAACAGACTGATGAATCTCAGCAGAAAGGGGGAATGGGGAAGGGCGGGGAGAGATTAACCAAAGGTCTAATATGCATACTAGAGGCCTGATGCACAGATTCATGTACCAGTGTGGTCCCTCAGCCTGGCCTGCAGGGACCAGGCCAAAACTGGCAGTCTGACATCCCCCAAGGGGTCCCAGATGATAAGAGAATGCAGGCCAGGCTGAGGGACCCTACCAGTGGACAAATGAATCCGTGCACCGGGCCTCTAGTATGTGAAATAAAAAAGAGCTCACAGATAGAGAACAGGCGGGGTGGGAAGTGAGCAAAATGAGTGAAGGTATCCAAAGATGGGAACTTTCAGTTATAAATAAGTCTATGAGGTTGTAATTATATAGCAGGTGACTATAATTAATAATACTATATTCCATATTTGAAAGTTGCTAACAGAGTAGATCTTAAAAGTTCTCATCACAAGAAAAAAATATTCCAACTACGTATTGTGAAATATGTTAACTAGACTTATTTTGGTGAACATTTCACAATACATACAAATATCAAATCTTATATACCTGGAACTAAATGTTATATCTCAATTTTTTAAAAATATTGACTGACTTGAGATGTTCATTGATTAGCTGATTAACTTGTTTTACCTGCAAAATTATCCTTCTCTTGGTTACATTTATCATTTTGGGGACTATGCTTGGTTCTCTTAAGAGAGAGGAACGTGACTGTTATGGCTTCTGTTTTTGGCAGATGAACTCCAGCCTAGCCCGGATGACTCGGATAATAGCGTGTCAGAGAGCCTGGATGAATTTGATTACTCTGTGGCTGAAATTAGCCGCTCATTCCGCTCACAGCAGGAAATATGTGAGCAACTCAACATCAATCACATGATCCAGAGGATCTTCCTCATTACTCTGGACAACAGTGAGTTACACACTTGCAACCGGTCTGTTCGTTGCTCTGCTCTTCCCTCTCAGGCTAGGGACTTGCTCTGAGAAATCTGTTGTATCTAATAGTTAAACAAACTTGCTGTACTCCTGGAACACGGTGCTTGGATTTCAGTGAAACTTTGACATAACCTAAAATCAGTGTTTAGACACAGATGGAACTTTCATTCTAAGTTTGATACTGACTGTGCTGTATAGCTGCTTGCCTTTACTACCTCAGAGGTGACCTCAGCATTTAGATGGAAGTCCTCCAGCGGTATGAGACAATGTTTCCACTCTGTGCCTTCTCTGCAGTTAAACCCAAAGTTAGTCGAATGTCTGGGATTTACTCTTTAAATGTCATGGTGTTAGGTTTATACCAAGTCCATGCTCAGTAATTGGGGGGCGGGGGGACTTAAATCTTCAGATGCTGCTTAATAAGTCAAGGTTATTCTAATATCACCCGAGTCAAACTTGGAGTTCAAGAGAAGTGCTGTCTAGATGGGTTGTCTATAAACAGAAGCATTATCCTTAACCGACCAGATTAAAACCATTTCCCAGGTGACCCGAGCATGAAAAGTGGGAATGGTATCCCCAGCCGCTGTGTGTATTTGGAAGAAATGGCAGTAGACCTCGAAGATCAAGACTGGCTTGATATGAACAACGTTGAGCAGGTAGCGTTCACATGTTCCTTATGTGTGCCGTCAGCAGAAGCTAGCCGTGCAGCTGAGCCCTGCTTACCTTTCTCCAGCCACGGTTTTGCTCTCCTTCATCTCTTTGTGGTTTGGGGTGTTCCTCTGTTGGTATCTTCTTACCAGCATGGCCACATGTCCAAATGTACCCACTCTTTAAGACCAGTTAAAATGTCATCTCTTTCTTCTTTGTATCTTTCCCAAAATCAAAACAGGCATTTTACCTTATAGGTGCCTAATTAACATTAAAGGAATAAAAGTTGGGTAGGGAAGACATTGACAACTTTGTACATTTAAATTATCTTTATATAAGTTTGAGTGAGGTCAGCAATCACAGTGTAGTAGATTTCACATGAGTTTAATTGCTGATTCTCTATACCATTCAACAAATATTCTTTTAATGCTTATTCTGTGCTAGGGGCAATACTAAACATTTGAGCTTGATTTAGGATAACTTTATATATACACAATTATGTTGTATATATAATATCTTCTATAGTAATAAGACACTGGGTACTATTTTCCCCTTTACACTACATCCTGTGATTCTCACAATAACCTGTGTCAGAATTACCTTTTACATCTTGATGTTCTAGGGTTGACTTTGCAGTGGTTTAGTATTTTTGTTTTTTGGGTCTTTTCTTAATAGGCTGTCTTTGCTCGCTTACTACTTCAAGATCCCGGCAACCACTTGATCAACATGACCTCTTCTCCGACGATCAATCTCTCTGCCGATCGAGATGCAGGGGAGAAGCACGCCTTTTGTTACCTTTATTCCTGCTTCCAGAGAGCCAAGGAAGAGGTAACAATGATAATAATTCCCTTGAGCAGGTTTTGTTCTCTTGGCTATGACCAAAGAGTTAGATCAGTGTCTTTTATGTCAGTGTATGTGCATCGCAGTATACCTGTAATGGATGCTGATATGAGGCACCATTAGTTTTGTGTTCTAAAGTTTTAGTGTTTCTGTGCTTGGGACCCACCCTTTCCCAGTGAACCAGTGCCTCTGATTCTTCCTACAAACCTCGTACACATCACACCTTTAAGGAAGGTCTGATAAATCCTTTTCACAGAGGTGTGATAATAGAGTAGGCCATGCGTGTCACTTCCAGGATTGGAATTCTAACAGGTGGGTGATTCCTTAAAGAATGAACTCGCATGAATGTTCAAGGACAACCTTGTTTGGAACACGCGGTCTTTGCTGTGTGCACCCCTATTCCAGGGCGTTAACCAGGCTCTTCCCTCTCTTCTCTGTGCTGTTTCCAGATTACCAAGGTTCCAGAGAACCTGCTGCCTTTCGCGGTGCAGTGCAGGAACCTCACCGTGTCCAATACACGGACGGTCCTCCTCACCCCAGAGATCTATGTGGACCAGAACATCCATGAGCAGCTGGTAGATTTGATGTTGGAGGCCATCCAGGGAGCCCGTGAGTACATAAGCAAGAGCTGTGCTCATCTACATTTTGATTTCCAGCCCTAACCGGTTTGGCTCAGTGGATAGAGCGTCAGCCTGCAGACTAGGGGTCCCAGGTTCGATTCTGGTTGGGGACATGTACCTTGGTTGCGGGCACATACCCGGTGGGGAATCAAATATAAAACTCTTCCTGGTGCATTGGAAAGCCTCGGAGCCACTGCGGTTCCAGAAAAATTAAGGATGCGAGTTCACACCTTGAATATCAGTATAGTTACCGACAGTAGAAGAGTAAAAAGCGGGGTATAAAGCACATGAAGTTCCTATGGTCTCTTTCCTTTCTCCTTTGCCTTCTGTTAGATTTTGAAGATGTGACTGAATTTCTGGAAGAGGTCATTGAAGCCTTGCTATTGGATGAGGAAGTCCGAACATTTCCAGAGGTCATGACCCCAGTGTTTGATATTTTGTTGGGCCGAATAAAAGACCTGGAGCTCTGCCAGATGCTGCTGTACGCGTACCTGGACATCCTGCTCTACCTCACCAGGCAGAAGGACATGGCCAAGGTAACGGAGGTGTAAGCACCGAGCTGGAGGTTCAGTAATGTGTGCTTCCCTGTCCCGAGGGCCCTAGGACGTTACCTGCTGAATAAGAGAAAGATGTGCTGGTTGTTGTGTAGACTTAACTCCTTGAGGCCCTCTCATCCATCACGTTTATCTCATCATACAAACAAGTAAGTAGGACTTCTCTTCTCCTACAGGTTTTTGTAGAATACATTCAGCCCAAGGACCTTAGCAATGGGCAGATGTACCAGAAGACCTTGCTGGGAGTAATCCTAAATATCTCTTGCTTATTAAAGACTCCGGGTGTCGTGGAAAATCATGGCTATTTCTTGAGTCCATCTCGCTCCAGCCCCCAGGAGATCAAAGTACAGGAGGCGAACATCCATCAGGTGGAACTGTTTATGTGTATCCCAGCCCCTATCTTAGGTTAAGTCGTTTCCTCGGGAAGCAGGGCCAGATGAGGCTGCTTGAGCTCGCTGGAAAGCAGGCTTTCTACTATAACCGTGTAAAAAAAGCCCTCTCTAGTGTGTGCTGAGAGTCGAGGAAAAACCTTCGTGTGGGTTAAAGACTAACCTGCTGCTCCTCTTCCTCTTGGCCCTGGTTTTCCTCGTCGACCTATTTCTTATAACTTTAGCTCCTAAATCTTCTGACTGATCTCCAGCCTACAAACTAATTTTTTTCCTCTCCCTCCTTCCTGTGTCCTCTCTATTTGGGCTTCTTAGCATTCATTATAGTAGAAGTCTGGCCAACATGAGGCAGTAAATGGTTGAATTGGGGGTAGTTTGCATCTCCCATCCTCACAACTCTCTAAAGCCCAGATTTGCAAATTACAGCAGCAGCCAAATCCTGCCTGCTTTTGTAAATAGTTTGTAAATAGTTTGATTGAGCACAGCCATGCCCATTTGTGTATGTGTGGTTATGGTTTGACCTCATGCCACAATGGTAGAGTTGAATAGTTACTACAGCGACCATATGGCATGAAAAGCCAAAAATATTTATCATTTGACCCTCTGCAGAAACAGGTTACTGACCCTACTCTAAAGCTCCATCAGTGCCCCCTGCAGTTGGGCAGCTTGTCAGGAAATCTCTCGTAAGTGCCCAGAAAATTGCTTAAATTAGAACTGGGGATAAGGCACAGGAAGAGTACGGAAGAGATTAGGATTGGCATATTTTTAGAAATTGACAGTGGCTAAGGTTTGGGAGCAACAAATATTAGGATTGTGAAACTGGAATGTTCTGTGGTTATGTTTTCTGGTTAAACAGTTCATGGCTCAGTTCCATGAAAAGATCTACCAGATGCTGAAGAACTTACTCCAGCTCTCCCCAGAAACCAGACATTGCGTCCTGTCCTGGCTGGGAAACTGTTTGCATGCAAATGCAGGCCGCACCAAGATCTGGGCCAACCAGATGCCAGAAATCTTCTTCCAGATGTATGCCTCGGATGCCTTCTTTCTCAACCTGGGTGCTGCTCTCCTGAAGCTGTGCCAGCCATTTTGCAAACCTAGGTCCTCGCGGCTCCTCACCTTTAACCCCACTTACTGTGCGCTGAAGGAGTTGAATGATGAAGAACGAAAAATAAAAAATGTACACATGAGAGGTAGGGGAGTACTGGGCTTCCCACAACGTGTGTGTGTGTGTGTGTGTGTGTGTGTGTGTGTGTGTGTCAGGCACTCACAACCTTATCCTTTCTCACAAAGGTGCCTCGTAGAAGATGAGGCAGAGAGAAGAGCTATTATAAATCTTACAAGGACAGGCTTTTCAAAATAACACTGGTGGCTTTCAGTTGTTGTGCTTTAGTGAGACCTCTCTGAATTTGGTAACCTTGGGTATTCATTCATTATTTCTTTAAAAATGAATGAAGCACAGTCCTTATCCTTTATGAATTCAGAAATGCCAGGAGAAGGCAGATAGATTGATAGGTAACCATAATATGGTGTAGGGCTGAGCTATGGAAACACAGAGGAAGGAGTAAGAAATTCTACAGAAGTTGGAGGTCTTCATAGCTGATCTTTGAGAGAGGAAAGCAGCAAAAGAATCCCTTTATAAGAGGGACTAACAAGTATAAAGGCACAAAGCTATGGAGAGGCTTGACTAAGGAATAGTGAGAAGGTCATTGTGGCTAAAGCAAGGGGTAGGTGGGAGGAGGGAAGGGTATGGGAACAGCAGGAAATGAGTCTGGGGAGGCAGAAGATTGAGACCAGATTAGAGAAAACAACAATTACAGAGAAGTGGAAAGAAATCATTCATAATTCTACCACTCAGAATGAATCATGCTTAATTTCAGTGAATGTAATTCCTCCCAGTTTTATAACTCTTATTAGAGTTGTAAAAGTAAGACATGTTCAAAAGCAAATAATCTTAAATACAGAAAAACACAAAATACCTGGTAGCTACAGTGATCCATTCTGTAGCATCTGAAAAATCTAGTTATCTATCATTCCTTTTAATTTTTTGTATTTCATGATCAAGTAAAGAAATTTAACTGCATTTCTGTGGATAGTGAGAGCCAAAAGATATTTTTAGACAAAGGAGTGGTGATGTGATAAGATTTGTTTTTAAGAAGATATTACTTTAAAAAGAAAGATATCGCTGGTAGCAGTAAGGAAGTGGAACTAGAATCAGGGGCCCCAGGAGACCAGGAGAGATGCCTGTGGCAAGCCGTTTACTGTGCCTTCTGACTTCTTTGAGGTTTGGACAAAGAAACCTGTCTTATCCCAGCTGTGCAGGAGCCAAAGTTTCCCCAGAGCTACAACCTTGTAACGGAGAACCTTGTCCTGACAGAGTACACCTTACACTTGGGATTTCACAGGTAACTCTCCTGATGGCGCTAGGAAAGAACCATACAATCGTGCTGATGAGCAGGAAGCTCAGAGGCGTCTCGCAACCTCGCTTCCCCCAGAAGGAAGGCTCGCATTAGGGTCTGGTAGGAAAAGGCATTATTTGCATTTATTTGTGTTTACATGAATTGGTTTTGTCCAAATAACTTGAATTTATGTTTAATTATTGATGTATTAAACTTACTAAAATTAAAGATACACTAGTATTTTTCTCTAAACTTGCAAATTTTAAAATCACTGTCTTCTATTGTTATCTGTCAAAGTGGAATTGTTTTCATTTAATATTTCACTCTCTGCTCTTGAATATTCATTACTTACTACTCCTGATGAAAAGAGACCAAGCTGTACTCTATGGTGTAGAGACAAGATTAAAGAAATGTTTATAAGGGATTCCACTAAGGTCAGTAAGACTGCAAAAGATTCACGTTTCAAAGATAAAGGGGGCCCTAACTGGTTTGGCTCAGTGGATAGAGCATCGACCTGCTGACTGAAAGATAAAGGGGATTCTAGAAGTGTGAAGGTTCTAGAACTAGAGGGTATAACTTTCAAAAATGGTTCTGGTTCTAGCTAGCTGTAGTTATTCTAGAATTTTGTTTCCCTCTGGTTCAGCTGATTATGACGACGAGTATAAATAAGAAGAGAAAAAACTACTCACTCATAGTTGTAGTCTACATCAGGGGTAGGCAACCGTTTTTCTGCCAAGGGCTGGTTGCTTATTTATAACATCATTCACAGACCACACAAAATTATCAGTTTAAAAATTAGCCTGCTCTGTGTGGTCAAACATTTAATTAATTCACCCCTAATGCCGTGGCAGGGCCAGACCAAATGATTTCATGGGCCGGACATTCCCCACCTCTGGTTTAGAGGATGGAATATTGAGGGTAGCAGTTTTTTAATACCTTATCAGGGTACTTAAATTGACAGGGCATTGTTCAAAACTTAGCAAATCTCTTAAAAAATGAAATTACATCTTTATTAGAGATTTTCTATCCCTCTCATTGACAATTTAAATGAGACAGTAGATAACAATTCAGCATGTTTTTGGCCTGTTCAACCACCTAGATTAAAACACAAAAGTGAATGTCATCTAGTTTCCCAGTAAGGCTACCTCCTCCCCGCTCCCCCGCCCCCCCAGACATCACCTTCAGGGCCAGAGAAGATGATTTGGGGCTATACACGTAGAGAAACTACCCATAACATTGAATCGTGGGTCTTCCTTTCCTTAGAGAACATTTGGCTGGCCCTTTGTGAAAGATCATGAATACCGAACAGAAGGCTTTCTCATCGCCGCCCGGCGGCTGCTCGCTTGTAGGTGGTCTCTATTACCGTAGAGCCTCTTTTTTAATCCTCACCCAAGGAGTGAGGATATTTTTCCCATTGATTTTTAGAGAGAGTGGAAGAAAGGCGGGGAGGAGAGAGAGACAAATTGACTGGTTGCCTCTCACACGCACCTGGACCGGAGCAGGAATCGAACCTCCCATGCCCTTGACCAGGAATCGAGCCTACAACAGCCGATGCTCTAGTCTAGCCACTTAGTCACACCAACCAGGGTTTTAGTGCTCTTCTAACCATGGGAAGACTGTCCATATAACTATATCTAAGTACGTCATTGCACTTGTGGGTTGTCGAATTCTCCTGCTGGCCTTCTTGTACTTTGCTTAATAGTTATTTATTTGACATAGTAATATCCCAATCTATACCCTGCCTACTATTTGTAATTACCTATAATTATGTTGAAGACTTAGTAACGTTTTCCAGTGCTATGCCCCCTGCCTCTTTGTCAATAACTTTCATGAGTGCCTTCTGTATTGTCATAATTGCAACTTCCTACATCCTAAAAGAGATACTAGAATAAATTAATGAGGATTTGACCCTAGCCAGTTTGCCTTAGTGGATAGAGCCTGTGGACTGAAAGGTCCCAGATTCGATTCTGGTCAAGGGCACATGCCCAGGTTGCAGGCTTGATCCCAAGTAGGGGGCATGCAGGACGCAGCCAGTCAGTGATTCTCTCTCATCATTGATGTTTCTATCTTTCTCTCCCTCTCCATTCTTCTCTGAAACCAATAAGAAATATATATTTTTTAAAAGATACAAAAAACTATTATAAAAATAAAATGAGGATTTGTATTTCTGGAATGGAAAATACTCAACTATCCCTATATGAGCCTCCTGACCCAGTCTCTTCTGCTTTCTTGGAGGCAGGTTGCATGATCAGATGGTAAAAATCAACCAAAATCTGCACCGGCTGCAGGTCGCCTGGCGAGATGCTCAGCAAAGCTCTAGCCCCGCGGCTGACAACCTGCGTGAGCAGTTTGAGCGACTTATGACCATCTATCTCTCTACCAAGACCGCCATGACTGAGCCGCAGATGCTGCAAAACTGCCTCAACTTGCAGGTGTCCATGGCCGTTCTCCTCGTTCAACTGGCCATAGGCAATGAGGGCTCCCAGCCCGTAGAGCTGACCTTCCCTCTGCCCGACGGCTATAGCTCCTTGGCCTACGTGCCAGGTAAGCGGGCCTGCTTGGGAGCTTCCTGTCTGTAGCCACTGAGGTTTACCTGGGTCACCTTAGAAGGTAAACCCTTCCTTAGTCATCATCCGGCTGTTTTTGGACAAACTGCTCCTACTTGCAGTGCCACCTCCTGGTGCACGTGTGGGGCCAGCAGCCTTGTCCTCAGTCTTGTGGCTCCCACTGTGCACATCAGAGGACAGGCTTCAGAGGACAGAGGCCTTTCAGAGTCGGGTTCCAGCGCTGTCAGTTTCCATCATTGATACTGTTTGTTGCTCAACTTGGAAATTTACCTAACTCCTCCTGTGCTAGTCTGTAGGGGGAAATCATCTCCTGTTGGTTAACCAGGAAGGGAAACTGTATATATATGTGGTTGATGTATCCATCAAAATTAGAGTATATGTTCTGGATAACTGTATTGGTCATCCATTACTGAGTAATAAATTATCCCAAAACACAGAAACTGTAAGACAGCAAACATTATTTCACACTGGGCCTGTGGTGTCAGGCACCCAGGAGTGGCCTAGCTGCATGGTTCTGATTCTGGGTCTTGCATGACGTTTGGCCAAGCTGTCAGCCAGGGCCATAGGAATCTGAGGACTCGGCCATTGCTGAAGGATCTGCTCACAAGCCTGTCCCGTGGTTGCCTGCTGGCCTCTTTTCTACACCACACAGGTCCCTACTCAGTGCCACTCCTGATAGGGCGGCTGGCTCCCCGCAGAGCAAGGGACCCAATGGGAGCTGCTCTTACAACTGATCATGGAACTGACATGCACCAGCTGTGCATGCCTCAGGTGTATCTTCTACCCGGAGGAGTGCAGGACGGGACACCCAAGGGCGTGAGTAGCAGGAGGTTAGGACCATCCTGGAGACCGGCTAGCATGGTCACCTAATGAGTCTTTAAGATCCTTCGTACATCTAAAGGGTTGTTTAGTGCCCGGTTAAGGTTGAGTGTGGGAAATCGGTGTACTCTCTGAAACTGCACTGATGTGTTAACAGTATTTTTGTGTTCCTACTGCTCTTATATTTATTGGATAAAAATAAAAATTGACACATTTAAAGGAGACTCTGCACTTATTAACTTGTCACCATTCCTAGTATCTACAAGACATTTGGGTTCTGAAGGTTAACAGAATACACTGAATACACTGTAGAATTTGTATGTACAGAAAGTCAGGCGTTTGGCTAATTCCAGTGACTTTTTTTCCAGAATTTTTTGCAGATAACCTGGGTGATTTCCTCATCTTCCTCCGCCGCTTTGCGGATGACATGTTGGAGACGTCCGCAGACTCCCTGGAGCACGTGCTTCACTTCGTCACCGTCTTCACGGGAAGCATAGAAAGGTGAAGCGCTGGGGCTCAGCTTCCCTGGTTAGAGCTGCAAAGCGTTCAGAGACTTCTCACCGAGGACATGCCAGCGGCTCAAAGGGTTCCTCCAGAAGCTGTGTTACATTGTCGATCACCTGACCATCCTATGGGTAGCCAGAAACCCCACTCTTGCCCACAGGGAATTTGAACTTTCCTATAAGGTACCTGATAGGCATGCCACTGCCAGCCCCTAGTGAAACTCACCTTAATGCAGAAACCTGACCCGTGGCAGCCAGGTGCTAATGATCTTTTAATAACCGTATGATACAGGTTGCTCTTGAAATCCTGAGTTGGGTGAGCAGTAAACGTAGGTAAATGCTTTCTGATTTCAAGTCTTTCTCGTTCGTCGCTTCTAGTCCTCTTTGCCAAAGGACGATTCTCACTGACAGTAGAGATGCCTCTCTGATGTTTCTGGTGCCTCGGCCCAAGGAACACGTGTGTACGTAGTGAGGATTGCTCCACGGAGAAGAGAATGAGCCACAGTCCTTGGAGCCATGTCAGTGAGAAGTAGGTAAAAGCGATCCTTCACTGAGCTGAGCAGATCTAATGAGGAAACATAAGTCAGCAAGTATTTATTAGGCGCACCTGGTATGCACTGTAAGTAACATAGAACGCTTGGAAAGGCAAGTGTTTCCCTGATGAAACAGTCAGACTAGTAAGCAGGAAAGAATGCATTATAAAGAAGTACACAGAATGGCTAAGCAGTAAATACAAACCCAAGTACTCGCCCTCACACTCGGTAAGCTGTGACCTCAAAGTTGAATGGTATTCCCTACATTATCCCCCAGAAATTGACAGACTGAAAGCCGCAGAGCCCTGTTTCCCACAGTGCTGGCGTGGCATGTTTGCTCCTCTGGAGACAATTTGACTCCTTGGCTTGGACGCTTTTGACATGGTGGTCGTAGAGGGCACGGCCCAGCACTTTCCCTAAGAAGAAGAAGGAAGAGGTTTCAGTTACTCTTCATACTCCTGAGAAGACTGGCTAGCCAGGGCCCTGCACCAGTGTACACCAGTATTTTCGGAGAAATAAAAACCTGAAGTGGCTGAAATGAATGTTGATGAAGATAATGAAATAGTTTTCAAACAGCCCTTCTCTGGCATAGAAGGAGAAAGCACAAGAGACAAACAGCTACACAGTCAAGGGAAAAGGAAAGAAAACGCAGTCAGTGTTCTGAATGTATTGTGTATCCTTCTGGAAAATGTGATTTTATTACGAGGACTGCTTTTTTGTATTTAAGAAGATACAGTGGAATGCAGTTGTTGAAAGGGTTGTCAGAAAAAACTGTAGGTTCAAGTCCTAGGAAGCAGTCCGTGGCTTTGGCTCGCCTGCCCAGCTGCAGTGCAGGTATGCGCTCCGGCTCACAGCAGCCTGGCTCAGCCTCTTCTAGTTTTCTTTACAGATTTATGTCTTTAGTTACTCTGCCTGGAGAGAAGGGTCACCAGTAACTTCAGGTTTAAGTACTAAAGTCTTTGTTGTCACCATCAAATAAAGAAAATAAAACATTTTTTAAAATCTACCCGCTCAACTTGCTTTCTTCCCTGTTTGCAGGATGAAGAATCCCCACCTGCGGGCCAAGCTGGCTGAGGTGCTGGAAGCGGTGATGCCCCACCTGGATCAGACCCCGAGCCCCCTGGTGTCGAGTGTGTTCCACCGGAAACGTGTGTTCTGCAACTTTCCCTACGCAGCCCACCTTGCGGAAGCTCTGATCAAGGTCTTTGTGGACATTGAGTTCACAGGTAAAGCGGACAAGAACTAAAAAGCTGATACTTGTGCAATTTCATAGCTGATGTTTTTTACTAGTTTGAGTTCTTGTCAGTATTTGAATATCAGAAAAACATCATCCTTTATTGAATTCTTACTATGTGCCACCTTGATGCTAAGTGCTTTTTTTTTACATTGTTTCATGAATTTGTCACCATCTGGAAAGTTTTACTGTATTATCCTCATTTTACATATAAGGACATGGATCCTCAAAAAAATTAAATTATTTGTCTGTCATATAGCTGAGTGGTAGGCTTAGGTCTTTCTCCTCAAAAAAAAAACATACACTCTTACCAACTTTATTATTTACTGCTTGATCAAACCATACTCAAATAAATTAGGCTGTCTGATTAAAACCCGAGTCTTTATTTTCTCTGCCTCAAAATTGCAGAATAGTGGATAATGAGACAGTGTGCTGATTGAAATATTCTTTTATCCAAACTGTCTAATAGTCTAATTGTTAGATTAAGAATAACAGCAGGCTCCCTGGCCAGTGTTGCTCAATGGTTAGAGTGTCAGCCTGCACACCAAAGGGTCAAGGGTTTGATTCCAGGTCAAGGGCATATACCTAGGTTGAGGTTTGCTCCCCACTCCTGGTTGGGGTGCATTCCAGAGGCAACCAATCAACCTTTATCTTTCTCTTTCTCCTTCCCCACCCCCCTTCTTTTCTCCCTCCCTTCCACTTTCTCTGAAAAACAATGGAAAAAAGTATCCTCTGGTGAGGATTAACAAAAAAAGAACAGCAGGCAACACTCCCTTTCTCTCTTGGCTTTTTGAGATCTAACCCTGGGATGCTGTGTTTGAGTAAACAATACCCCATCTCAACCAGTAAACAGGATGTTAAGCAGTTACTTAAGACCCTTTTTATTTTTTATTAATTATTTTTTTTTATCTTCACCAAGGGTTTTTGGGGGTTTTTTTAGAGAGAGAAGGAGAGGGAGAGGGGGCGAGAGAGAGAGAGAGAGAGACATCGATGTGAGAAACACCAGTTGGTTGCCTCTTGTACATGCCCCAATTGGGGACCAAACCCACACCCTAGGTGTGTGCCCTGACCAGGAATCAAACTCACAACCTTTCGGAGTGGAATGGCACTCCAACCAATGAGTCACACTGGCCAGGGCTAGACCCCTCTTAAAGGGGATGTCCTAGTATCCAATGACAAATACAACATTTATTATTTTTTTAATTTTATTTTTCCATCACAGTTTACATTCAATATTATTTTTTACTAGTTTGAGGTGTATCGCATAGTTGTTGGACAATTATAAAGAGACATTTAATTTTTTTAATATCTTTTTATTGCTTTATTTTTAGAGAGAGAGATTGAAACATGGATAAAAACCATCAATCGGCTGCCTCCTGTATGCCCCCTACTGGGGATCGAGCCCAAAACCCAGGCATGTGCCCTAACCGGGAATCAAATAGGCAACCTCTTGGTTCATAGGTAAATGCTCAACCACTGAGCCACACCAGCTGGCACATTTAACATTTTATTGACTACCTTCTCATCTTTAGATTTTGACTTTGTCACTTGTTCTGTTCACCTGAGCCTTGGTTTCCTCATCTATAAAATGGGTTGAAGTGAAATAATGCATGTAAATCTTCATAATACATAAGAAGTTGAGCAGTAAATTGCTGCAGTTTCCTCATTATCTCATAACACAATTCTTTAGTTTCCTGCAATTATCTCAGGATATGTTATAATCCCTGTCTTATATCGGAGGAAGTGAAAGTTGCAAAAGGTTAAGAGACTTGCATGATGTGGAGCAGAAGGAAAACCTAGGTCTTCTAACTCCATACCCCTTGCTCTTCCTTTATTATGTGACCTGACCTGTATGCTCTAGTGCAATATAAGCCACAGGTTTTCAGCTTCTGTCCTGATTTTTCAGAGTAATTAAGAAACGGCCCTGGCTGATGTGGCTTAGTGGATAGAGTGCTGGCCTGCGGACTGAAGGCCCCGGGTTTGATTCCTGGTCAGAGCACATGCCCAGGTTGCGGGCTCGATCCCCAGTGGGGGTCATGCAGGAGGCAGCCAATCGATGATTCTCCTTAATCATTGATGTTTCTATCTCTCCCTTTCCCTTCCTATCTGAAATCAATAAAAATACATTGAAAGAAGGAAAGGAGAAAGGAAAGGAAGGGAGGAAAGGGAGGGAGGGAGGGAGGGAGGGAGGGAGGGAAGGAAGGAAGGAAGGAAGGAAGGAAGGAAGGAAGGAAGGAAGGAAGGAAGGAAGAGTTGGCCACACATCTGGCATATTATCTGTGAAGATTGTGGGGATTATTTGATTTCCCATCTGCACATGGCTGTCTGCCATAATGGCAGGCAGAGGCTCATTTAGAGTCTGATAAATACTCTACATTTCATGTGGAAGCATTTGTTTCCCTTGGCTTTTATTGTGTAGGTCAGTCCTTGTCCTCTTGTGTAGGACAAGGTATTCTTCTGCTCTGTCAGTGAGGAAGTAAGCAAATGCTTGCCTACAGCTCTAGGCCTTTTTGAGCTCTCAAGGCAGATTTTGTCAGCCTTGACACATTCAGAGTCAAGGAAAATGGCCACACATAGACATAAGCTCTTACTCTTTCTCTAATGGCACCTTTAACACCTTTGCTGGGCTTTTGCTCTTGCCTTACTCCAGGAGACCCCCATCAATTTGAACAGAAGTTCAATTACCGCCGTCCCATGTATCCCATTCTAAGGTACATGTGGGGAACAGATACCTATCGAGAAAGCATTAAGGTAAGAGTTTTCGGTGAAACCAGACTAAGTTATCAGTTTTTGTTTCAGATAAACCCCATAAGTTGCGGTTCAGTACTAAAATGGTTTTCTCTTGGGCTGGGCCTTACAGGATTTGGCTGACTATGCCTCTAAGAATTTAGAAGCCATGAATCCCCCACTTTTTCTCCGCTTTCTTAACCTGCTAATGAATGATGCCATATTCCTTTTGGATGAAGCCATACAGGTAAAAAACCCAAACAGATTAACTGCTCCTACACCTTCAAATCATGGCCAGTACATACTTTTAAACTTTTCATCAAAATAGAGCAATCTTCATGCTTTTAGTACCAGTTTTAGACACTAGAAATCTGCAAGTAGCAGTGTACTACCAGCCTTCCCCTTACAGAGCTCGAGAAGTGTGGTTCCATTAAAGACCAAAAGCAAGGCTCATTGAAGCCTCGAGCTGGGATGATGCCTTGGCAGAGGGTGGAAAAGAACATATGATGAGGCCAAACTGAGGTAGACTGCCAGAACTAACTAGGCTAGCCCCACAGAAGCCAGAACCTCGCATTTGGTCAGTGACTTTCTCTTCAACCTTTTCCATCCCAACACATTAGGAACAGTGGCTCACTGAGGCAACGCTTCTTATCCCTCTCCTGAAAGATTGTGATTTTTACACCACTGCTTGGAAAAAAACTAGCTTGGGTTGTTTTTTCATGTAAAGACTTGCCAATACCTCCCAAATCTTTAGCTGTATAGAAACATGGGTTTCACAGCATGGACAGCTGGTGCCTCTCAGCCCCTTCGGGGTTTTGGATCCTGGACCATTCCTATGGAGCTGCCTGTTGCCCATGTAAAAACTTCCCGTCTACAAAGGGACAAGCAGTGACCAGCTGGAGGGGAGGCAGGAAAATCATGAGGGTAGCCTGTTGGAGAGCCATGAGCTCCTCCTGTTGATTAGCAGTCTCCCAGCAACTTGTGAGAAATTTTTCCTGCTTTTTGCATCTATATATATAAAAGCCTAAGTGACCGCTTGACTGTTCGACCAGTAGCTATGACATGCACTGACCACCAGGGAGCAGATGCTCAACTTACAGGCATGGAAACATGGAACAGACTGATGAATCGAAGAGGGAAGCGGGGAGGAGGGAGAGTGGGAAGAGGTTAACCAAAGATCTTATATGCATAGTAGAGGCCCAGTGCACCAATTCATGCACCAGTGGGGTCCCTCAGCCTGGCCTGCGGGGATCAGGCCAAACTGGCAGTCTGACATCCCAGAGGGGTCCCGGATTGTGAAAGGGTGCAGGCCAGGCCAAAGGACCCCTCTGGTGCACAAATCCATGCACCAGGCCTCTAGTAATCCTGTAAGATTTTAGATAGATTTTCTTAGAAAACAATAAACAGCCCCTTCTAAGTAAAGCTGTGTGACCCAGATGGCATTTTCATGGGACTGTAATTTTAACATGTTTGCTGTAACAGCAAAGGGGGGTTTAAAATACGGTTCTCCTTCCTGGCGTCTTGCGTGTTTGATAAAGCTTTGTTTTTTAATACAGCTTTGGGGGATTTCATTTTATTTTTTCCATCATTCAGGAAGGGTTCATCCTCTTTTTCGTCCTATTTGTTTTTGCTTGGGTTTCATACATTACACCACTTAGTCTCTATAATATTTCTAGAGGAATTACCAATAAGTCTACCTAGGCTGAAACAAGACTATACGGAGCCACAGTTTTTCTTTTTTCCCAAAATTTCTCTTTTAGCTTCAGCCCTCTGCTGAGAAATAAAGCCTCATGTCCCCTATGGCCGTCCCTGGTTTTCCCAGCATAGTGGCCTAGATTTTAAATGGGAC
This sequence comes from Myotis yumanensis, assembly GCF_028538775.1. Classification (NCBI taxonomy): domain Eukaryota; kingdom Metazoa; phylum Chordata; class Mammalia; order Chiroptera; family Vespertilionidae; genus Myotis; species Myotis yumanensis. The sequence goes on from NW_027223761.1 coordinate 82,627,382, forward strand.
CTCAAGTCTGATCTTCCCTTCAACTGAACTTCATCTCTGATACATTCTACCTCTGGTTCCCATAGTATCTGAGCAAGATAAAGATCCAACAGATTGAGAAGGACCGAGGTGAATGGGACAGTCTGACTCCAGAAGCCCGCCGAGAGAAGGAAGCTGGCCTGCAGATGTTTGGACAGCTGGCACGTTTCCATAACATCATGTCCAATGAAACAATTGGTACCCTTGCCTTTCTCACATCAGGTAAGTACACAGAGACCGCTTTCCCCAAAAATGCAGTGGTCAAGATCTGCTTCATTTGAGGCACCAGCCCAGCTGAAACTAAGTGTTCAGACTCTGGTGCCATTATCCTCACAATGTGGGAGAGAAATCAATCCCTAGGGGCTTCAGGAAACATGATGGTGCCTTGTTGGCAGGGAATGAGGAAATGGCCACCGCACACTGCTGCCAGAAAGCACAAATGGGTATCGTTTTCTTAAGGACAAGTTAGCAATATGAATATATCGGGTGGAGAGGAGGAAAATTAACCTGAAAAAGAGTCTGGAACTCTGATTAAATGTAGATCAAACAAAGACATTATCTCCACCCCTCTACAGCTACACTGTCCAGTGCAGTAGCCTCTTGCCACATATGGCTATCAAACATTTAAAATGTGGCCAGTTTGAATTGAGATGTGCTATAAGGAAATACATACTGCAAAACTTAGTATTAAAAAAGAAATATTAATAATTTTTATATTGATTTCACGCAAAATGACAACCAAGAATCACCAGACATTTGAGGAAATCTAGCATGAAACAGATAATATGTGAAAAACTTTTTTTCCTTTCAGTTTATTGATTTTTAGAGAGAGGAAGGGAGAGGGGGAAAGGCAGAGAAAATAAGTGCGCCTGGCCAGTGGGCTCAGCAGTTGAGCGTTGACTCAGGAACCAAGAGGTCACTGGTTTGATTCGCAGTCATGGCACATGCCTGGGTTGCTGGCTCAGTCTGCAGTGGAGGGTGTACAGGAGGCAGCCAGTTGATGATGTTTATTTCTCATCAATGTTTCTATCTCTCATCAATGTTTCTATCTCTCTGTCCTTCTCCCTTCCTCTTGCTCTAATAAAAAACATATTTTTTAAAAAAATCAATATGAGGGCCAAATGTCAATCAGCTGCCTCCTGCTTATGTCCCACTGGGGATCGAGCCCACAACCCAGGCATGTGCCCTTAACCAGGAATTAAACTGGCAACCTTAAGGTGCACAGGACAACGCCCAACCAACTAAGCCACACCAGCCAGGGTAATACATGAACACTTTCATAAAAATTTTCATAATCTCAGAGGGATAAGAGAAGATATAGCATATCAGTAGAAGGGTCAAAGATAAATTCAAGGAACTCTTGAGAGCAGCACAGAAAGGACTCCCATAAGCACATTAGGATTAAAATTATACAGCCTGGCCTGCGTGACTCTATGATGGAGTGGTCAACCTATGAACCAGGAGGTCATGGTTCCATTCCCGGTCAGGGCACATGCCCAGGTTGCAGGCTCGATCCTCAGTGTGGGGCCTGCAGGAGGCAGCCAATCAATGATTCACTCTCATCACTGATGTTTCTGTCTCTCCCTCTCCTCTCTGAAAACAATTAAAAAAAATTTTGTGGAGGAGGGCACTGCATTTAAAAAAAAAAACTAAACTACAGAATAACCATCATTGAGAACCTCCTAAAATCTAGCTGAATGAAAGTCATATAACTAAGGATTTAAAAAAGCCACATGGGGTGGAGATGCTGAATGGGCTAGTTCCACATCAACGTGTAACAGATAAAATATGAGAGGAAGCCCTGGCCATGGTGGCTTAGTTGGTTGGGCATTGTCCCATCCACTAAAAGGCTGCCAGTTCAATTCCCAGCCAGAGCACATGCCTGGGTTTCAAGCTCGATCCCCAGGGGGCGGTTAGGGAGGACATGCAGGAGGCAGCAATTTTTTGCTCTCACACTGGTGTTTCTCTTTCTCTCTACCTCTCCCCCTCTCTCTCTAAAAATCAGTTATTTTAAATCTTGAAAAACAATCAGGAAGGATATCTCTGCTGCAGAGAATCTCCCCTGAGGAGCGCGGGATCCCAGCCCCTCACGAGGCCCCTCCATCCCAGGGTTCCAGAGCCAGGATGAGATGTCTCCATAACTTCCGCCTGAAAAACCAGTGGGGATTGAGGCTGATGGAGAGTAAGACTGCTGGAGTCCCAGGCAGTGCCTCTTAAAGGAGCCACACATGCATTTACTCAGACTCCCTCTTAGTTCCAGCTATGGGGCAGCACCTTGAAAGGCACTAGGGACATCCTGGAAGGAACTGAATTGTCTGGCATCAGGGTGAGAGCTGGAGGGGCAGCTTTCTCCCAGAGGCCATAGTTCCTTTGCTGAGCCCGTCCCCTACACAGGGCCAACAGGTAGTGGCCATATTGAGTCTCCATCAACTGGCTGTTAGTGTTCAACACACCTGGGGATTCCCTGAGACCCCACCCCACCAACTTGCCAATCAACCCAGGCTGATTCCAGTGGCTTTTCCATATAAATGGCCTTCAAATTTACCTAATATCTCTCAAACAAGCAGCAGCTGGCCTTGGTTCGCAACTTGACCTTTCCTGGGCACCTCCAAGCCAGCACAGGTAGCAACTATCTGCATATCACTTTGTAGCTCATTCTTGGTGGCCCCGGGCGGTACACAGGCAATGGCTGTCCATTGCCTGGACCTCCTGGTAGGCCCTAGAGCCTGTATACTTGGTGGACAGCTTCAGACCACATCAAAGCACCACCCAACCACCTCATAAGTGACACACAGAAGGGGCAGACTCAGCAGATAACAGAGACTTGCTGAAGTAAGTCCTGCTTTGTGGGGTGGGCCCCTGCACAGTGGTGGCAGCCAGTCCTTGCAGCTGGTAGCCTGGGGGTAAATCCCTCCCATTAACATCCCAACAGCAATTAAGGCTCACCTACAACAGGAGGGTGTACACAGCCCACGTGGTGGCACACATGGAGCACCCAGCTCAGGTGAACAGGGAGGCTGTGCCACTGGACCCTAAGGACATCTACTACATAAGGTCACTGTACCAAGCCTGAGAGACGGAACAGCTCTACCTAATACATATAAACAAACACAGGGAGACAGCCAAAATGAGGAGACAAGGAGACATGTCCCAAATGAAAGAACAGAACAAAACTCCAGAAAAAGAAGTAAAAAAAAAAAATGAAGACAAGCAATCTACTAGATGCAGAGTTCAAAACAGTTAAAAGGATGTTCAGTGAAATTAGAGGAGGAGTAGATGAACTTAGTGAGAACTTCAACAGCATAGAAAAAGACATGGGAGCCATAAACCAGTCAGAAATGAAGGATATACTAACTGAAATGAAGAATCGTTTACAGGGAATCAACAGTAGAGTAGATGAAGCTGAGAATCAAAACAGTAATTTGGAAAATAAGGAAGCAAAAGCCCTAACCGGTTTGGCTCGGTGGATAGAGCGTCGGCCTGCGGACTCAAGGGTCCCAGGTTCGATTCCAGTCAAGGGCATGTACCTTGGTTGCGGGCACATCCCCAGTGGGGAGTGTGCAGGAGGCAGCTGATCGATGTTTCTCTCTCATTGATGTTCCTAACTCTCTATCCCTCTCCCTTCCTCTCTGTAAAGAATCAATAAAATATATTTTTAAAAAAATAAAAATAAGGAAGCAAAAAATCACCCAACCAGAAAAGCAAAAAATTACAATAGTATAAGGACCTTTTGGGACAACTTCAAGTGTACTAACATTCACATCATGGGGGGGGGGGGGGGGGGGTGCCAGAAGTAGGAGAGAGAGAGCAAGCAATTGAATACCTATTTTAAAAAATAATAACAGAGCCTGGCTGACGTGGCTCTGGTTGATTGTCAACCTATAAAGCGGGAGGTCACGGTTCGATTCCCAGTCAGGGCACATGCCTGGGTTGCAGGCTCAATCCCCAGTGTGGAGCATGCGGGAGGTAGCCAATCAATGATTCTCTCTCATTGATGTTTCTATCTCTCCCTCTTCCTTCCTCTCTGAAATCAATAAAAAAATGTATTTTAAAAAAAATAATAATGACGGAGTTCGGCCGGCATGACTTAGTGGTTGAGCGATGGTTCAATATCCTGTCAGGGCACATACCCAAATTGTGAGCTTGATCCCCTGTAAGAGGCCTGCAGGCGGCAGCTGATTGATTCTCTCTCATCATTGATGTTTTTATCTCTTCTCCCTTCCTCTCTGAAATCAATAAAAATATTTTTTAAAATAACAAAACAAACATAAAACTATCATTTAATATCAAAGGACATATAAAGAGCTTCCCAGACAAGGAAAAGCTAGAGTTCATCACCACCAAACCTATATTACATGAAATGTTAAAGGATCTTCTTTTTTTTTTTTTAAATATATATTTTTATTGGTTTTAGAGAGGAAGAGAGAGAAAGGGAAAGAGAGAAACATCAATGTTGAGAGAGAATCTGACCAGATGCCTCTTGCACACCGCCTACTAGGGATTGAGCCCACAACCCAGGCATGTGCCCTGACTGGGAATCAAACCATGATCTCCTGGTTCATAGGTCGATGCTCAACCACTGAACCACACCAGCCGGGCAAGGGTCTTCTTTAAGAAGGAAAAAAAGATCTCAGACATCTCTTGCAGCAATCTGTTTACCGACACATCTCAGGGCAGTGGTCGGCAAACTCATTAGTCAACAGAGCCAAATATCAACAGTACAATGATTGAAATTTCTTTTGAGAGCCAAATTTTTTAAACTTAAGCTATATAGGTAGGTACATTGTTATTAACTTAATTAGGGTACTCCTAAGGCTTAGGAAGAGCCACACTGAAGGGGCCAAAGAGCCACATGCGGCTCACGAGCTGCAGTTTGCCGACCACGGTCTTAGGGCAAAGGAACCTAAGAAGGAAATAAACAAATGGGACTACATCAAAATAAAAAGCTTCTGCACAGCAAAAGAAACCACCAACAAAATGAAAGGGGAGCCCACTGTATGGGAGAACATATTTGCCAATGTTACAGCTGATAAGGGGTTAATTTCCAAAATACGTAAAGAACTCATACAACTTAACAAAAGGAAGACAAACAATCCAATTAAATAATGGGCAAAGGACCTAGATAGAAATTTCTGAAAAGTGGACATACAGAAGGCCAAGAGACATGAAAAAAATGCTCAGTCACTGATCATCAGAGAGATGCAGATTAAAAAGTCAAGAATGGCTGCCATCAATAAATCAACAAATGACAAGTGCTGGAGAGGATGTGGAGAAAAAGGAATCCTAGTCCACTGCTGGTGGGAATGCAAACTGGTATAGCCACTATGGAGAACAGTATGGAGTTTCCTCAAAAAATTAGAAATAGAACTCTCTCTTGACCCAGTGATCCCACTTCTAAGACTATACCCTAAGAAACGTGAAACGCCAATCAGAAAGGATATATGCACCCCTATGTTCATAGCAGCACAACTTACAAAGCTGAGATCTGGAAACAAGTGCCCATCAACAGATGAGTGGATAAAAAGGCTTTGGTACATTTACTCAGTGTAATACTAAGTGGTGGTTAAAAAGAAGGAACTTTTACCATTTGCAACAGCATGGATGGACCTGGAGAGTATTAAGCTGAGTGAAATAAGCCAGTCAGAGAAAGATAAGTATCACATGATCTCACTCATATGTGGAATCTAATGAACAAAATAGATCCAGAGACAGAGAAGCATGAAACAGACTGATGCATTTCAGAGGGGATGCGGGTTGGGTGGGGAGAGATTAACCAGGGAACTTATATGCAAATAGCATAGCCCGTGGACACAGATAAAAGTGTGGTGAAGGCCTGGGAGGAGTGGCTGTGGGGTGGAGGGGGTCAATGGGGAAATAAAGGGGGGGGGGGGCATCTATAATACTTTAAACAATATAGATAATTTTCTTTAAAAAGAAGGAAAAATGAAAAGACAAAAGATAAAAAATATGAATAATGTGAATAAATATATATCTGCCAGCAATTAAATCTAAAAAACTAAATAAATAAACAAAACAGAAATAGACTCATAGATACAGAGAAAATATTGATGGTTGCCTTAATGGAAGGGGTGTAGGCTCGGGTGAAAAAGGTGAAAAAGATTGAGAAGTACAAATTGATAGTAACAAAATAGTCATGGGATGTAAAGTACAGCACAGGGAACATAGTCAATCCTATCTAATAAGGAGGGAATATGCTAATTGGCCCTCACACTGTTGCAGAGATGGTGGCACCCACAGCCAATAAGGAGGGAATATGCTAATTGACTGCCCTGCCCTCAAAGATGGCAGCACCCACAGCCACAAGATGGCAGTGCCCAGTCCCCTCAGCCCCGCCAGAGTGGCAGGCGCATGGCAGGGCGGGCCTGGCCGCTCCACCCACCTGCCTCCAGAGTCCCCCAGTCTCCTCAGCCCCCCAGCCGCCCAGGGCCACCTGAGGAGCAGGTAACCAGGGCTGGCCAAGGCTTGCGCTGCCGGCAGTGGCAGCAGCAGGGGGGTGTGATGGGCATCGCCTTCCCCTGATCACCAGGTCGCCTCCTGCCCTGAGGGCTCCTGGATTGTCAGAGGGGGCAGGCCGGGCTGAGGGACCCTCCCCCCACCCCCCCACCCCGCCGCTCCAGTGCAAGAATTTTCATGCACCGGGCCTCTAGTCTATATATAAAAACCTAAGCGACCATTACAACTGGACAACCAGATGACCGGCCAGTAGCTATGACGCACACTGACCACCAGGGGGCAGACGCTCAATGCAGGTGCTGCCCCCTGATGGTCATTGCACTCCCACAGCCAACCTCCCATGGTCAGCCATCATCCCGTAGTCCCTTCCCCCCGGCTGGCTGACCCAATCAGGACTAGGTGAGACAGCCCCAATCTGCCCCAATCGCGGGGCAGGCCGAGGGACCCCACCTGTGCATGAATTCGTGCACCAGTCCTCTAGTATCTTTATAACTGCATGGTGTCAGATGGGTACTAGATTTATCAGGATGACCACTTAGTACGTTATGTAATGTCTACTAGTAATCACTGGGTGTATACCTGAAACTAATATAATATTGTATATCAACTGTAATTGAAAAATAAAAAATTTAAAATGAATTCAAAAAAAGGAAGCAGAACAGAAAGAGATGGAAGAAAATAAAGGATCTATCTAAAAAGTCTCAAACAAGAAAACTGTTAGGGAGGGGATTATCAAAGAAATAATATCCAAAAAAATCCCCAAGAGTAAAAGCCTCTAAATCAAGCATGTCAAACTCACGGCCCGCAGGCCGCATGTGGCCAACAATGAATATTTTTGCAGCCCAGCTAATATAACGGTATGTAAGAAACATTTTAATAAAAATTTTGTAACTTAATTTTTACAATTATTTTATACAGTTATTAATAACAAACTACAACATTCGCTAACGACTGATTACTGTAATCCTGTTGCATTCATTTCCCTTAGGTGCAGGCGCACCATTTCTCTCCACTAACACTAGCAGCGAATATTTTAGCAGCTGATGGCCACGTCATTCGTCTTGTACTGACTTGTTTGGTGTGCACAACAGGAAATATTTTGCTTTTGGAGAACAAGAAAAATAGGTTTATTTGTGTTACGCTTATTAATTTGTGTAGTTATTCAGTGTCTGGTAATTAATGTTCAAGTAAAAATATTAATTTTTATTAAAATGTTCTATTTTATGTTAACGATTACTCATTTATTTCAGCCCTTTGTATTCAGCATGTCTATCAAAATCAAGTGGTAGTAAAAATAAATGAAAAATTGCTGACGAACATCAAAATTTCCAAGAAAAGTGGAATTGGAGTATTTTTGCTGTGAAGTAAAGACTAAAATAATCTGCTTGATATGTAATAATGCTATTAGTGTACCAAAGTTATATAACATTCATTGTCACTATGAACAACATAAATCAAAATATGATAATTATGAGGGATTAATGAGGCAAGAAAAGTTGAAAGAGCTCAAGTTGGGACTGAAAAAACAGCAATTCATGTTTACTAAAGTATCACAAGAAAGTGAAGCAGTGGTTCACGCAAGGTACGTCTTTTCGGAGTTGATAGCTAAACACTCGAAACCTTTTACTGAAGGTGGTTCATCAAGGAATGTCTGAAGCTGCAGAAATTGTTAGTCCTGGAAATCTGAAGTCTTTTCAAACAATCTCTTTGTCTCGAAATACAGTTGCGGAAAGAGTTACTGATTTGGCTGACAATTTAAGTATTCAGATCAAAGCAAAATGATCTAGTTTCTAAGCTTTTTCCATTGCCTGTGACAAGAGTATGGACATTGGAGGTGTAGCTCAGTTAGCTGTGTTTCTTTGTCCTTGCGACACGGATTTCAACATTTTTGAGGAATTATTGGAACTAGTACTAATGCGTAACACTAGTACAGGACAAAATATATTTAATTTTGTTGTTAAACTTCTTCAAAAATACAGTCTACCTCTCTCAAAATTAACTTCTGTAGCTACAGATGGAGTTCCTTCAATGACTGGAAAAACAATGGTTTTGCAGCATTACTGCAAAAAACAAAAAATGAAATTTATGACAGATCCAAGATTCATCATATGCGTTGCATTATATCAAGAAGTATTATGCACAAAGGTAATAAACATGGAAAATGTGTTGACATCTATGAAAAAAAAATTATCAATTTCATAAGATCTCAAAGCTTTAATCAGCAACAGTTCTCTGCTTTCTTAAGTGAATTAGCAAATATTCCGGCTTGTGCTACTATATCGAGGTACTTTGGCTATCCTGCTCCAAGGTTCTTAAACAATTCTGGGACTTGAAAGAAGAAATATGTCAGTTCTTAATAACTAAAAATCAAGACATAAGCCTGTTTTTTGACACAATATGGTTGCAGGATTTATCCTTCATGGTTGATATAACAAAACACTTATATGACTTAAAACTGCAAGGAAAAGATCAGATTATTACAAACGTGTGACCAAGTCAAAGCATTCACATGTAAGCTAGTTCTTTGGGAAAAGCAATTGAAAAATGAAGATTTAATGTACTTTCCAACATGCAACATGAATAAATCAAGTTAAAGTGAAACTGCATCGTACCAAAAAATTTTAAGCCTTAGAACTGAATTTGAAACAAGGTTTGCAGATTTTAAATTTTTGGAAGACAAGTTTTCTTTAATTTTTTCAATAAATATAGAATCAGTACCTAATCAAATGCAAATGCAGGTAATTGAGATTCAATGCGATTCAGATTTAAAGGCAAAATTCAGTGAAGTTGGCGTGCCTAAATTTTATAAATATTTACCTGCCAGCTTTGAAAATTCACATGAAATTATTTCCATGTTTGGAAGTACAATTATGAGAGGAAATAAGTCTCCTGTCAGATCCAGAATTACTGACATTCACCTTGGGGCAGTTTTGAACGTAATCACTGAGAACAAGATTTCCCCAGAAGTAAGAATGATAATAGAGAAGAGATGCCAAGTGTCAGGAAGAAAACATTAATTTTATCATTGCTCTTGTTCTTTTTTATATATACTATACTCTTCAAAATAAACCTATGTTTCTATGAAAATTGAAGCTTTTGTTTTTTTGCAGCCCACATAAACTTAAACCTTGTTTATTTGGCTTGTGTTAGCCTTTGAGTTTGACATGATTGCTCTAAATTGAAATGAGCCATCAAGTGGCTAGCACAGAGAATTTTTTAAAACCCCATACTAAGATTTATCATTGTGACATTTCAGAAAATCAGGGTAAAAAAATGATCCTACAGGGTCCCAGAGAGAAAGTCAGGTCATATACATTGTTTAAGTACTAAAATGTCTTTGAAATTCACAACAGTAACATCTGAAGCTGGAACACATTCCTGATGGGAAATATTTTTTTCAGCCTAGAATCCTATACCCAGCCAAACTATCAGTTCTATTAGAGGGTAAAGTATAAGGGCATTTTCAGACATGAAGGCATCAAATTTACTTTCATCAAAGCTACAATAATATATACTCACCCAGCTGGTGTGGCTCAGCGGTTGAGCATCAACCCAGGAACCAAGAGGTCATGGTTTGATTCCCAGTCAGGGCAGATGCCCAGGTTACAGGCTCAATCCCTAGTAGGAGGCTCTCTCTTTCTCTGTAAAAATCAATAAAAACATTAAAAAAAAAAAAAAAAAAAGATACACTCTATCAAAATGAGAGAATAAACCCAGAAGGAGCTAGATGGAATCCTATAAGAGACACAAAGGAAGTTCCCAGGATGATGGTAGAAGGAGCTCGTATAACCACCACGCAACAGACCTACAGAGCAAGGAGTCCAGATTGGAGTGACAGATGGAAACTTCCAGAAAGAACATTTCCCAAAATGCAGAACTGCTAGAAATTATCCTATTGGGAATTTTACATTTCTGATAAAGAGTTGTTTTGTTTTTTTCTTTATTGATTAAGGTATTACATATGTGTCCTTATTCCCTCATTGCCGCCCCACCCCACTCCGTTCATGCCCACACCCCCCTGGTGTCTGTGTCCATTGGTTATTCTTATATGCATGTATACAAGTCCTTTGGTTGATCTCTCCCCTCTGGTAAAGAGTTTTAGAAAGATTTAATGATAGGTTCTCTGAAAATAAGCAAACAAAAACCCAAGTTATACTAAAATTTAGTTCACCCTTGTACAATGCAGGGGTTAGTGACACTGACCCCCCTCCCCTGCACAGTGGGAAACCCATGTGTAACTTCTGACTCCCCAGAAGTTAACTACTAATGGCCTACTATTAACTGCAATCCTTACTGATAATATATAGTCGATTAACACATATGTATGTCTTATGTATTATATACTATATTCTTAGAATAAAGTAAGATAGAGAAAAGAAATGTTATTAAGAAAATCCTAAGGAAGCCCAACCAGTGTGGCTCAGTGTTTGAGTGTGGACCCATGAACGAGGAGGTCACGGTTTGATTCTAGATCAGAGCACATACCCGGGTTGCAGGCTCAATTCCCAGTGGAAGGTGTGCAGGAGGCAGCTGATCAATGATTCTCTCTCATCATTGATGTTTCTATCCCTCTCCCTTCCTCTCTCTAAAATCAATAAAAGTATAAAAAAAGAAAATCATAAGGAGGAGAAAAATACATTTACAGTATTTATTGAAAAAAGCAACTGCATATAAGTGGACCCATGCAGTTCAAGTCTATATTGTTCAAGGGTCAACTGTATAAACAAGGTGTTAACAGTCTTTATTTCTGGATGGTAGTTTTTACATTTTGTTTGTTTGCTTTTGCTTGTCTATATTTTCTAATATTACTGCAATGAAAATGTATTAAAATTACTTATGTAATTTTAAAAAGTAGTAGTCTCCAGAGGTCTCCCAGCAAAACTCTAAGACATAAGTAAAAGATTGCTAATGGATTGAGTTTTCAGTCTGGCTTTCCTTCCAGAGATCAAATCACTCTTCGTGCACCCTTTCCTGGCTGAGCGCATCATCTCCATGCTGAACTACTTCCTGCAGCACCTGGTTGGCCCCAAGATGGGGGCCTTGAAAGTCAAGGACTTCAGTGAATTTGACTTCAAGCCCCAGCAGCTCGTATCAGATATCTGCACTATCTACTTAAATCTTGGGTACTTGAGATTTAAATTGGGCAAGCCAGAGGGGGATGCTAATGTTTTAATTGGGGGCTTTGATAATAGAATAATGTGGAAGTAGAAAAGAAATGGTTCATTTCAAGTTGGTTGATGAAAGGATCTTCTGTAGTTTTAAATGAGATTTTTGTGTTACCTGTGGGACAGACATTGTTCAGAATTTCCAACATTCTGCCTTGATTTGTACAAAGATAAACTTTGCTGGTTGTACTGTTGTTTGGAAAAGCAGTATTCCTTTAAAGCCACAGAATACTTGATAGACCTTCCTAAAAATTAGAAATGTTTATCAAAAGAGCATTCATGGCATTTAAGTGATGGGGACCCTTGTCCCTCAACCCACTGATTACCTCCTCTGATGCTCCATTTCCCTCCCATGCTGACCTTCCAGGAATGAGGAGAATTTCTGTGCCACTGTGCCCAAAGATGGACGTTCCTATTCCCCGACTCTTCTTGCACAGACCATCCGAGTTCTGAAGAAAATAAATAAGCCTGGAGATATGATTGTGGCTTTCACCAACTTAGCAGAGAGAATCAAGGTGAGAAGGAGGAGGGTTTGTTTATTAACATGTTCTATAAAAATCCCATGGTTGCCCTGGCCAGTGTGGCTCAGTTTGTTGAACATTGTCCCATGTATGGAAAGGCCGCTGGTTTAATTCCCTGCCAGGACACATACCCACGTTGCAGGCTCGATCCCTGGTCAGGGTGTGTACGGGAGGCAACAGGTAGAAGTTTCTCTCCCCCTTCCTCTCTCTCTCTAAAGATCAAGAAAAACTTTTTTTTTTAAATTACATTATTGACTCAGCTGTACTGCTCTTTACCCTGTTTTGGAGGATAGGCAGAAACATTGCCTTGAGAAAATATAAACATGGTTAGTCAATAACTAGAACTACTGAATTCTTAATACTGCTATTTTTTTATTACTGATTTGAGAGAGAGAGAGCAAGGTACAGAGAGAAACATTGATACGTGTTGCTCTTATCTATGCATTCATTGGTTGGTTCTTGTATGTGCCCTGACCAGGGATCAAACCTGCCACCTTGGCCTATGGGGGCGACGCTCTAACCAAGGCAATACTACTTTTTTTTTTTTTTTTTAGTTTCAATTTATTGGGGGGGGGGGGCGGTTAAATATGCTTTTTTGTTAATTTCTAGAGAGAGAGGAAGAAGGGAGAGATAGAAACTTTGATGAGAGAGAAACATGGCTGCCTCTTGCACACCCCCTACTGGAGATCAAGCCCACAACCCAGGCATGTGCCCTGACCAGGAATCGAACCAGCAACTCTTTGGTACATGCTCAACCACTGAGCCACACTGGCCAGGCAATCCTACTACTACTACTACTACTACTTTCTCTAGTGTGAGAGTGAGAATAGAAAAATTGATTTAAGAAGCTTCTGCTAGAAGAGTATACAGAGTTTTATAGGCTGTTTTTATGAAAATGTTTGTGCAGTGTTACTAATAGATTTGAAAATCTATATTGTTAATGCTAAAAAGCAGAACTTCTTAGAATAGAATTCAAAATGAGTTGTTCTGGTTATTTTTATTGGTTTTCTCTGTTCTGTATATTTGTGATTGGTAGTTGGCTTATGTGGGAATAGCCATATTTTAAAGATTAGAATTCTGCATTGTATTTAGCTAGTAATCCCTTTGGGGTATGACAGAGCTGCATTAGCAGTTATGAAAACAGAAAAATGACGGCACAGTGTCTGATAGGAACCTGTCTTTATTGATGTCAGGCCCCCGTCATCGGGTTACTTGTTTCTTGAGTTGGGCTTCATCTTTGCCTCCAGGTTAGCCAGATGGGGCCCTGAGTCACGAGAGAATCAAAGGTTAAAGGCGCTTTTACATTCTTATACCTGATCGTGCCTAACCCCGGGAACTTCATGAGTGGCTGTGATTATGCAAATAATAACCCTCCAGCTCCTCCCATTTTAGATTCTGACATTTACAACAAGACTGTTGCCAGAAAGATGTATGTGATGTGCTTCTTTTCCTGTTAACACTTTAACCCATTCTTAACTACTAACAGCTGAGCCAATGGAAGTTTCCGAACTGGGGTTGGATGCTAAATTTGATCCCATAATATCTATCTTGGCTTGTTTAGAAAGCAAAGAATTGTCATTGTCACTGTAAAGGGTCATTACCTTTAAAACACGCCCTTTCAGGGTCGACACCCTTTAAGGTGCAGTTACTGAGCATTTGAACCCGTCACTCTGAATTCAGCTCAGTGCTGGCTGTTTGTGCTCAGTCTCTCGCAGACCTGCAGCAGCAGGAAGAGGAGACCTACGCGGACGCCTGCGATGAGTTCCTGGACCCCATCATGAGCACCTTGATGTCTGACCCTGTGGTGCTGCCGTCCTCCAGAGTCACTGTGGACAGGTCCACCATCGCCAGGCATCTGCTCAGGTACGGACGGCCGCTGCTGCACCTTTTCTCCCAGCTTTCTGATCACGGGGTAGTGCGCCCCGTAGGTGCCAGAGGTGACTTACTGTTAATGTGATGGGGAGGCATTGGTGGAGGTGTATCACTTGATTGTTAAGGATTTAAATATTCAAAACAAGAAACCTTGTTGTGAAATACTGGTCTAACCTTATCTATTCCTTCCTTAAGGAAATAATTTGTTAACATGTTATAAAATATTTTAACCTGGAGTCTGAGTGGATTTAAATTGCTTTAATTTTATAAAAATATAAAAGGTAGGGGTATCTTTTTATTATTCAGGCTTTAAACTGTATTCATCCCACGGGTTAACTCACATCTCCTGCTGTTGCTGCTGTCAGTCGTGGTGTCCAGGGAGCTCCCGGCTGCCTCTCTCAGGGCAGCATTGCCTAGAAAGGGTCTGAGAGACTTGCCTGTTTAAAATGAAGTTATGGAAGTTGACCCAAATTTAAGGAAATACAATTTTTAAATATTGGGGGAAAAGGATTTCCTATTTCATGGTATTTGGTATTAAGTATTCACTATATGCATGATGCTGTGCTAGGTGGGACATCTTTTCAAAGTGTGAGTGAAAATTTATATTTTATTGGGGTCTCAGAATAAAAAGGAGAAGATATACCAGCCCTTAAAGTATGTTATAAACCTTCCTACCTGTCAGGAAGCCATGATCTGCATCTACTTGGATAGCAGTCAGCTGACTGGGTCAGGTGTCCGCTCACAAGGCTTTATCCCCTGACATCTCCTTCTGTTTTGAGAGCCCGTCACTAAAACTAAGCTCTTCCTGCTGACGTGAGTGTGCAGGGTCTCCAAAGAGGGAAACGGAATCGGACATCTGAACAATGTTGACATAAAGTTTGTTTAGAAGCAGAAAGACAAAGTAGCTAAATAATCTGAAAAGGAAAAAAAACCTCCTGAATCATTCTTTCTAACCTCAATTCAGCACTTCATTCAAATGCACTCTAGCTTCAGTTTCCAAGTAAGATCCCAGGTATTCTAGTTTTGGCTTAGGATGTTAGAACTGATGAAAATAACCCCATTTTCCTTTCTCTCTTTGTCCCAGTGACCAAACAGATCCCTTTAACCGTAGCCCCCTCACCATGGACCAGATCCGGCCAAACACAGAACTAAAAGAAAAAATCCAACGGTGGCTCGCAGAGAGGAAACAACAGAAGGAGCAACTTGAATAAATACTGCGACCTAAGCCAACCAAAACCAACCCCAGAGTGAAGATAAACAGTTGTTTGTGATTTCTCTTTGGTTCTGTTCCTTTCTTTCTTCTTTTTTCTTTTTTTACTAAATTGGAGAACTGCTCTTGCTCAGATTATGATAATTAAGATTCCTAAGAACTTGACAAGGCTCTTCTAGCTTACAGGATATTATAATTATACCCCCACCAAGTCTGGAAATCATCACTAATTTTTACCCTTTGTTCTCTCTCCCTATTCCTTCTTCTCCCGTTTCATACCTTAAATTATATTAATTTCCACTGCTAAAACTTCCTGCCACCTTACTATTTTTCTTCCAAGAACTGCTCAGACGTCTTTGGTGATCACTGCTTTTAAGTATATGAGGTCACATATTTCAGTGACAGCTGATATCGTCAAAAAGCCCTGTGTTCTCAAGGTATTGACTAGTCTTCGTGGCCCAGACTTCAGCTCTTCTTTTTGTACAGCGCTGCAGTATTACAGGGTAACCTTCCACATCAAAGCAGGTAGCTACGCTTGAGTACACTGTGAGATAGATGAGATGAAAAAAGAAAGGAATCTTATGCAATTCTGTTGATAGCTCTTAATTTTGTATTATCTCCATAACTCAGAGATATGGTAGAGGACACACACTGTCCCATGGGGTTGTCATTACCAAGAAAACCCCTACAATATTTTGGAGAGGACTGACAGGATAAACTTGCAGTTTTGATACTATCCAGAAAATTCTGCGGTGGAAGAATAAAAGAGGCTGTTGGGCCCAATTTAGCTTATGGAAATCTGTTGCTAAGTAGAGAAGTTGGATAACAAATATTGTAAGCAGGAAAAATGTCATTTTAAGACGCTAATATCAACAGTATATCTCAGTATATATATACACCATGTGTTTTTTTATATTGGCCTAGTGTAGACTGAGTTCCACTTTAAATCGTCTCTTCCATGGTAAGGTATTTACAGTATGTGGCCACTAACACACTTTTCTAGATAAAATTCTGAGACTGTGAAATGTATATAGTTAATGTTTGAGCTTGTGACCTGAATCCCAAGAACTGCTTCTAACTCAGCCTTGGTCAGCAGTTAACAAAGGAATTTGAGGACAGCTTTGCCCACAAACCATTTTAAATAGCAACTTAGCCCCGTATAGTTAATAGTTGGGTGGCCCCCACTTTTACAAGTTGAGCTTGAGTTCCCTACTCAGCTGTGCAGCTTACATGCTAAGTGAGGCACATTCCCCTATGGACTGTCTGTATCACTGTCCCTCTAAGCCCAAAGATAACCTAAGTGACAAGAAAAAGGGTATGATCTGGAAACGGGTCATTGCTTCATTTAGAGGACATTATTGTTAACCATGGTGTCTTTCAAATAAGATGTCAATTTCATAATATTCCAAGTTTCTGTCACCAGCCCTTGCTATGTTTTTGATGGTATCTACTGGAAAAAAACAACGAAAGGGCATCCCACACTAGATTAAAGATGTTGCCTATTGCTGTGCAAATCCAGAACATCAGATAGGAATTCAGTGTTGCCTCCTGGGCCTTGAAGGCATGGGTTGACAGAATTTGTTTATTTCCTTAAAATAAGCTTCATGTCATATTTATTAGCCTCCTTTACTGAGAATGAACTGTGTATACAATAAGCTTCTACCACCTTGCATTATCTTCCCAACCCAATCACATAGGATGTTTTCTTTAAAAGACCAGGTTTTTATAGGAGAAATTTGGAGGAAAAATGGACACAAAACCTCAAAAGGCAGCGTTCCCAGCAGCTTTCTAGTTAACAACCTGTATGTTTGTATCTGTATATGTATTCCACGTCTGTCTTCAGATTGTAAGCCTTTTCTGGCAAGCTTTTTTTTAATTATTATTAAAGCCCTTTTCCTGAAATTTATGAATGGCTATGGCACCATTAATGCTGCTGAATGTCTTAAACTCATTACATAGGCAGGTGCATAGCCACTACTGGTAAGAAACCATGTAATTTAAGAACATCCAAAAATGAGACTAAAAATTATCATTTTGATACAACGCAGTGCATATATGCACTTGGAAGCTTGAAGAGGTATTTTGTTATCTGGAACTAAAAACCAGCTCAAAATCTGTGAGAGCAGACTCTCTGACATACCTAGTTTGATGTGTTGGCTTTGCTGGAGTATGATAGGAAAGTGGAGACTCTAATCAGCTCTAACAGTGCTTACTAAGAGGGTAACACTGAACTTAGGAAATTTCATAGGTTTCATCAAGCAATCTGGTTTTTTTAAATGGATATGTAAAACCTGAAAGAAACTTTAAAGGTCTCACACTCTACAAAAGCTTTATTACTTTATTTGATGCTGGTTGTGAAGCAGCCATTGCACAGAGCGTAAGTGTACTGGGTGCCTTTACCAGCCAGGGGCTGATGCTGCGCTGTTGGTGACATGAGTACATAATGCACATGCTCTACCTGCTAAACAGGAAACGAACTTAAAGACAAAAAAACAAAGAACAAAAAGGTTGACTGAAATAAAACTTGATGGACATAACTGTGTTCTGAAACATTCCAGGAAGGTTATTTCTTGTCAAACTCACCTGGGGGTATTTGTTCAAAGCTTGTATGTAATAAATGAATTCCTAACTTACAACCTTCGTCATCCCTTCCTTTATGACTATTAAAAGCTCGCAGCAGTTTCAGCCTGTGACCTGGCTGACCTAATCTGCCTGAGCAGTTAGCCTCTGGATCCTGTAGTCGTCTTGGAAGAGGAGTCTCCTAATCAGTTCGCTTTGGGCTCGCTCACTATCTGGCCTACTCCCCACGTCTTTCATTTACTGTCATGTTCCCTTGCCCCGTGCAAGACCTCGGCCTAGGTTAACCCAACCATTCCCCTGTTCCAGTATCCAAACTACAGACCATTGTTGGAGAAAAATGACACCATCTTTACCATCAACTTGTGGTTTCTAACATTGCCCAAAACCCTTTTGTGTCTGTAACTTCAACAACTATTCCAAACTCTAACCTCTTTTCTCAAATTCTCACCCTTCACACTCAGATGACCTTGCCTTCTAATTCACTAGAAAGATACACTTAGAATTTTCACTCTCGCCCTAACCTGTTTGGCTCAGTGGATAGAGCGTAGGCCTGCGGACTCAAGGGTCCCAGGTTAGATTCCAGTCAAGGGCATGTACCTTGGTTGCCGGCACATCCCCAGTAGGGGGTGTGCAAGAGGCAGCTGATCGATATTTCTCATCCATGTTTCTAACTCTATCCTCCCTTCCTCTCTGTAAAAAATCAAAATGTATTTAAATATATATATATTTTTTTAAGAATTTTCACTTTCAAACATTCTCTCCCATCATCCCCCTGTGGGGAAGGCCCACCTTCCCAAGGCTGATCCCTCCAGCCTGCTTTCCTGCTTCATCAGGACGTCAGCCCTTCTCTATCTCCCGTCTCTCCCTTGACTTCCACATCCCTGTGTGGCTTTCTGACTTGTTTTCCTTTACAGCCATGTTTCTTCATTCATTCACTCTGACTTCTAATCTTTTGAAACTGCTCCAGCTAATGTTTCCATATTGCCGACTTAACGTCCCCATCTTTAACTGACCTCTCTTTAGTATAAGGCAGCTGGATCACTCCACCGAAATCCTGCTCTTGGCTCCTAGTTTTTCTTCCTTCCCACCTCTATTCCATCCATCCAAAAGTTTTACTTCTTCTCAGGCCTCCCCGGGGCACCTTAGTCATTTTTTTCAAGTGCCACTTCCCTACTACATGTTTTCTTCCTGTCATGCTCAACTATAAAGTTTCAACTCTGTAGTAGGTAGTCGTCCAGGTATACATCCATGCAACCTTCTCCAGGTCAGCAGCACGCCTAATCCCATACTGCTGTCTGCACTGCGACCTCTTCAGATCCCGGCTCTGCCATTCATAGCTACGCGGCCATTTATCAGACGAGGACACTACCTAATTTACAGCTTTCTTTATATCAAAATGCCTGGCACACCGGGAATCCTCAGTAAACGTGGTTTTGTTCCTCCTATCTGCATAGTTTCCCGCGGCTGGTTAGGGAGTTGGGGGAATAGGATTCCAATCCTTTTAAGAGGACGAGGGGGAACCGGAATTCCAGCTAAAGAAAGGCTGTGGGGCGCCTGCTCTGCCCCGGACTTGACATGTTTGGCCAGGAGCCTCTCTGGCTTTGTAGACCGTACGAGTTGGCCTGCAAGGGTCAGCGCAAGCCCTCATTCCCTAAGTTCTCCAAAGCGCTAGCACCTTGGGCGGAGAGTGGAGGCGGGTCCAAGGAGCCGCTCTGCGCACGCACCTCTCCTCCCCTCCCCTCGCCGTCTTCCGGCTCCGGGCGGCGGGGCGGAAGCGTGGAGGACAGGTCCAGAGAGCCGCAGGACGCATGCGCTTCCTCTCCCTTCGCCGTCTTCCGGCTCCGGGCGGCGGGGCGGAAGCGTGGAGGACGGGTCCAGAGAGCCTCAGGGCGCATGCGCTGCATTCCGGCTCCGAGCGACTGCCCCAAGAAGTGCCTGCTCCCCCGGGAATCCTGGGTTCTCCTCGAAGACTCTCGCCCTTTCGTGCCCACTCTCCTCTGTGGCTGAAGAAGCTACATTCACCAGCTGGATTCCGGAAGGGCCGTGGGACATCTAAATATCGTGGGCCGGCGCGAGGAGGACGGCCTGACCTTGGACGCGGAGCGGGGTCCTTCGGCGGGTCCTTGCGAGGGTGACATTCAGCCGGAGGTTCGGGCTGCAGTGTCCCTCCCGGCGCCATGGCCCAGTTTGTCCGGAACCTCGCGGAGAAGGCCCCCGCGCTGGTGAACGGTGAGCGCAGCGGAGCCTGCCCTGGCGGTGGGCGCCGAGGGGCCGCGGGCCGCCGCTGCCCTGGGGTCGGATATGGGGAGCGTGGCTCTGGGGACATCGGGGAAAGGGGGGCCGCGGTGTGGGAAAGGACGAAAGGGCCTCGTCAGCCTGTCCGCTTGGCGTCTGCAGAAGTCCTTCAGGCTGCGTGAGTTACTGAACGTTGGCTTTGCTTTCTGTACTGGCCAGCTTCTGGGAGGGTTTTTTAAATACACATTTTTAATGGTTCCAGAGAGAGAGAGACATCGGTGATGAGAGGCTCATTGACTGGCTGCTTCCTGCACGCCCCGCACCGCGGTCGGACCTGCAGCCCTGGCCTGTGCCTGACCGGGAATGACCTCTGGCTCGTTGGTCGGTGTTCAGCCGCTGAGCCACGCCGTTCTGGGAGGACTTTTAGGTGGCATTGGTTTCAGGGACGAATATCCCTGCCCCAGTAAGCATACAAACGGGCTGTAAGCTAGGCTTATTCCTGCCGCGTCGCACTCATGGGTGTTCCCGTTTGAAGAAGCGGCAGCACCCGGGGTCAGCCCGCGCAGGGTCTGCCCTGCCGTCGGCGCTCCCGCCGCGCGCTGGCGGCCAGCGGCTCGCTGTCCCCGGGGCGAGGGCGCTTCTCGGATGCGGGTGTCCCGTCAGCGCTGAGTGCGGATCTGCGGAGCTGGCGCTCACATTGGATTATGAAATGCGAATAGATTTTTAAAATACACTGTTATTGGTATTTTCTACTCTTCTCCCTGGCCTCTCCTCCATCGGCAGACAAACCGTGAGGGATGGGAGGCCGTACGGCGGCAGGCACTATCAATAGCTGTTCTCCTAGTTATGTAAACAGTCTACACATTGCCGAAACCGGTTTGGCTCAGTGGATAGAGCGTCGGCCTGCGGACTGAGAGGTCCCGGGTTCGATTCCGGTCAAGGGCATGTACCTGGGTTGCGGGCATATCCCCGGTGGGGGATGTGCAAGAGGCAGCTGATTGATGGTTCTCACTCATCAATGTTTCTAACTCTATCTCTCTCCCTTCCTCTCTGTGAAAAATCAATAAAATATATTTTTTAAAAAAACAGTCTACACATTTCCCAAAGCTCTACAATTTTACATAAGTGAAAAGAGAAGGAATAAGGGTTTCATTCTTTGGACTTCGAATGATATGAGGCAGAATTTTTTTAAGTTTCAAGTGGCTTTCAGATCATTTAGATTGTGTGTGTTGGTGAAATGCAAACGAATTTTAATAATAAAATCTAAAAATAAAGGCAATACAAAAATAACTTTATCATGAAATAGGTAAATTTTTTACTATTTTGAATAATTAAAAGATAATGGTGGTTATTCTTTTTTTCTTTTTTTTTATTGCTTAAAGCATTACAAAGGGTATTACATATGTGTCCTTTTTTTTCCCCCGCCCTTGACAATACCCCCGGCTTCCCCTACCCCCCAGTGTCTTATGTCCATTGGTTATGCTCATATGCATGCATACAAGTCCTTCGGTTGATCTCTTACCCCCCTCCCTCCTGCCCCCCAACCCTCCCTGGCCTTCCGCTGCAGTTTGATAATCTGTGTGAGGCAGCTCTGCCTCTGTATCTATTATTGTTCAAAAGTTTATAATGGTCTCTATTATCCATGAATGAGTGAGATCATGTGGTATTTTTCCTTCATTGACTGGTTTATTTCACTTAGCATAATGCTCTCCAGTTCCATCCAATGGTGGTTATTCTTGCAAAAGTACTCAGAAAGGAGAAGTCAAATGGGGTCAGAATTTGAAAGTGGAAATATATTGCTTTATAATATGGCTCAGCTTATTAAATGTGAATGTTAAATGTCTAATTAAAATTACTGTATGTGTTAATTCTCTTGGAGGACAAAGAATCTTACAAATTAAGTCATGTTAGCATTAAATTTCCCCACAAAGTTCAGAGTATCTTTTTTTCCCCTTTTTACTAAGCTTGATACTTTATTTGGATTTCACCCTTTTCTTCTTTAAATATATTTTTATTCACTTCAGAGAGGAAGGGAGAGGGAGAGATAGCAACATCAATGAGAGCGAAGCATTGATCTGCTGCCTCCTGCACACCGCACACTGGGATTGAGTCCACAACCCAGGCATGTGCCCTGACCTGGAATCGAACCCTGGACCCTTCAGTCTGCAGGTCGATGCTCTATCCACTGAGCCACACCGGCCAGGGCTCACCCATTCTTTTTTTTTTTTATTAATCTTTTTGTTACAAGAGCCAGTCCAGGGTGCCGCATTGCATTTTGTCAATCTCCCTACCTCCTGTGGTGTGACAATTTTCCAATCTTTCGTTACCTTTCATGACTTTGACAGTGTTAAGGTGTCTGTAAGTGTGTGAGTATCCTGTAAGGATGGTCTCCGATCTAGATGTGTCTAATGTTTTTCTCATGTCAGTCTGGAGCTATGGGTTTTGAGAAAGAATCCCACAGAAGTGAAGTGCATCTAATCACAGGATGCATGTGATATTTAGCTTTCATCACTTGGTGAAGGTAATGTTCCCTAGGTTTCTTCACTGTAGTTATTTTTCCCTGTCCATTTGCTATTGTTTACAAGCAAGTAACTAAGTCTAGCCCATGGTGTAAGGCAGGGGTGGGCAACCTTTTTTCTGCCGAGGGCCATTTGGATACTTATAAACTGCTTTATTAGATCAAACATGTCATTAACTCACCCCTAATGCATTGGCAGGGCCAAACCAAATGATTTTGAGGGCCTACATGGTCTGGGTCAGACGTTCCCACCCCTGGAGTAGGGGCCGGGGGTAGCTGTGCCATCAGCAGGGAGTCGATCTCCTGGATGAGGAAGTACTGTAAATGGAATTCTGAGAAAGATTTGTCTCTTTCCCGTTCATTTATCTGCTCAATCACTTATTGTATGGACTCTACATTTACTTCATACTCCATACCTTCATACTTCATACTCCAGAAGCATGTTCTTTATGTTGTGCTCAGGTTGTTGCAGCTTTGACCATTGAGAACTCTTCAGTTTGGCACCTCTGTCCTGACTGCCCCCTTTACTTCCTGGTACTAAAAGATGCCTCAGGCTCATCTTTTACTTTCCTTGCCCCAGCCTTAGAATCAGCCATTTCTCCAAGGAGCCCCTAGTTCCTTTTTATTGGACAATGGCTTTTTGAAACTAAAAGCTAGGCACTAGATATATTCCTTGCTATTAAATTATATCATTGTTCTAGGCCCTCTTGGTGAACAAGGGCATGTGTGTACACACTAAACCTTGTGTACACATGCATGTATGTAACTAGAGGCCCAGTGCATGGGTAGGCTCCCTAGGCCTGGCCAGTGATCAGGGCCAATCCGTGGGGTGATCGGGGGACCCCCTGCTGGCACCCATCTTGACTGGCACCACCCTCTCACCGGCCCCAACCTGGGGGCAGCTTCTGCGTTGAGCGTCTGCCCCCTGGTGGTCAGTGCTTGTCATAGCAAGCAGTCGTTCCACAGTTTGGTCCATTTGCATATTAGGGTTTTATTATATAGGATTGTTTCTATATGCATATATTAAACATAAATTCATATGAATGTCTCCAACTCTAATCCAGTAACGTGGGATTTATTCTTGCTTTGCTTTTCTAGCTGTAACTTTTCTCCTAAAGAACACTGTTTGTGTACAGTGTACTGATTTTTTTTTTTTAAGGGTGAAATTAAAGATTAAATTTTAAAGAGTTCCACAGACTGTACTTTTTTAAAAAACGTTTATATTGATTTTTAAAGAGGGAGGGAGGGAGAGGGAGAGAAACATAATCAGCTGCTTCCCTCACACCCCCTAGTGGGGATGTGCGCTGACTGGGAATCAAACCAGCCACCTATTGGTGCACAGGATGATGCCCAACCAACTGTGCCACACTGGCCAGGACAGACTCTGCACTTTCTGATAGCCCCATCTTCGGGCATTTATCGTTCTATTCAGAGCTATCTCCAAGAACTTTGTGTCTCCTTAAAGTTCCCATTGTCCTGGCTGCTAGTTGTTTGGAGCATTGTCCCAACACACCAAGGTTGCAGGTTTCATCACGGTCAGGGCACATGCAGGAATCAACCAACGAATGCATAAATAGAGGAAACAAATCGGTGTTTCCTCTCTCTCTCTCCCTCTCCCTCTCCCTCTCTCTCCTTCTCTCCCTTTCTCCATAAAATCAGTTTTAAAAAATATTTGCCCATAGCCTTAAGCACAGAGGATGAAGGAAATAGTAATTCTACGAGTAGTGAAATACTAAACACAGGCAATTAATAATAGAAAAAGTACTAGAAGCTTTGACTC
Organism: Myotis yumanensis; assembly: GCF_028538775.1. NCBI lineage: Eukaryota > Metazoa > Chordata > Mammalia > Chiroptera > Vespertilionidae > Myotis > Myotis yumanensis. The sequence goes on from NW_027223761.1 coordinate 82,651,755, forward strand.
TATCTTTGAAGAATAGACACTTTGTGGATGTTCATGCATTTGTGCTTTTATTACATTTGTCTTGTAATTTTTTTTTTAATAAAATGCCTTCCTCTTGATGAAATCACTACCGTAGTCTTACATCTACACACTGGTTGTTAAAAATCTTCTTTTCCTGAAATAGTAAATACTTTGAGGAATTGGTAATAGATTTGAGTTTTGGCTGCTGTTAACAATACATGTAGGTTTTCTTTTTATTATTTGTAATGTTTTGAAGGAGGATCAACTGTGCTTTTGTAAAAGATTTAGTCCATCACGTATTGATAAGGATACCAAAAATGGATGCTAATGTACAATTCCATCTGGATTTATGGCCAGTATTGTGACAAGTTTTGTTTTTTGGTTTTTTTTAATATATTTCTTTATTGATTTCAGAGAGAAAGGGAGAAGGAGAGAGAGATAGAAACATCAATGATGAGAGAATCATTGAAGGGCTGCCTCCTGCACACCCCCCACTAGGGATCAAGCCCGCAACCCAGGCATGTGCCCTTGCCCGGAATCAAACTTGGGACCCTTCAGTTCACAGGCTGACACTCTATCCACTGAGCAAAGCCTTCTAGGGCACAAGTTTTAATCTTATTCTGAAGGATGCCATTCTGCATAGCTCCTTTCCTCCCCAACTGTACCTCTTCCCTCCAAATTTTCTGATCTCTCTACCAAGAAAGTGTTACATTACTGCTGTTTTCTTGTTTTTCAATCCAACTTCTAATAACTACAGATAACTAGATTTGCCATCCTACATAATAAAAGGCTAATATGTAAATTGTCCCTTCAACCTGGGAGTTCAACTAGGGTGTGGGGCTGGTTAGCCAATTGCCTGCAGCCCCACCCCTGATTGGCTCCCCACCAACCCCGATCAGGGGCGGGGTTGGCCAGCCAACCTCCCATGTCCCCTCCCCGCCTGTGCACAAATTTTCGTGCACCAGGCTTCTAGTTCATAAATAAAGTAACAGTACTCGCTGCCCACTGGTGAAGTCTGGCAAAATTGAAAGTGCTTATACTTCCTGCCTGATTGAACTTCCTTGTGACAAAGGTGTTCTGCATCTTTAAAAGGCCCTTATTGACCTTCACACCTGGCGCACATTTGATGCCAGCCGTGAATGGCTGTGATGCCTGAATAAATGTGTGTCCAGCCCATACATCTGTTTCTTTCGGTCTCTGGTGAGTTCATCCTGTTGTGTTTTGTTTTGTTTTCCAGCTGCTGTGACTTACTCGAAGCCTCGATTGGCCACATTTTGGCACTATGCCAAGGTTGAGCTGATTCCTCCAACCCCTGCTGAGATCCCTACAGCTATTCAGAGCTTCAAAAAAATAGTCCGGAGCGCTCAAACTGGTAGCTTCAAACAGCTCACCGTTAAGGTAACTATGTGCTAACTGAAAACGCCTGGCCCTGGCTGGGTGGCTCGGTTGGTTGGTGCGTCATCCAGTACACCAGAGAGATGCGGGTTCCATCTTCAGTTGGGGTGCAAACAGGAGGCAGCCAATCGATATTTCTCTCTCTGCAATCAATTTTTTTTTTAAATATCCTCAGGTGAGGGTTAATTAATTAACTAATAGCATATGCATAACAGAAAATGTCTTCCCTTGGGATTTTTCTGATTGTTTTGATTAATGTATGTATTTCCCAGTAAGGCTGAAAGTAACATAATGAGAGATAATCTCTTGACTGCTGATTGATTGGGCTGTTCTATATCTTACTTTTCTGTTGCTATAACAAAGAAGTGAGTGTTTTCTGGGCAACATTTTTCTCCTCCCGTTTTGGTTAGTGCACTAAAACAGAATGGCTTACTTTGCTCATTCTGTACTTTTTTTCATCTGGAGTCAGAACTATTCTCAATTTGGTGAAAAGATCTCTTAGAATATACCACAAGCAGGTAGCTAACATTCACATGAAGGATAAAAATATCAAAACCTAACAAGCATATAATATGCTATAAAGGATTATTGAATTGTGTGAAGATAGAATTAAAAATTATAAGAATTTGAAACTTGTATTTTTTTTTTTTTTAGTATATTTTTATTTCAGTGAGGAAGGGAAAGTGAAAGAGAGACAGAAACATTAATGATGACAAAAAATCATTGATTGGCTGCCTCCTGCATGCCCCACACTGGGGATCGAACCCTAACCCAGGTTGTGGAATTGATCCGTGACCTCCCAGCTCAACCACTGAGCCAGGCCAGCTGGGCTGGAACTTGTATTTTATGTTTGCTTGCGTGATTGAAGCATGGGATAAAAAACTCTAAATAACTAAATTATTGCTGACTTAAGAAACTACATCCTGGAAAATATGGATATTTTTTTCAGGAAATTTCCAGTATTTCTGATCTAATTTGAAGGGGAAGGGTATTTTTTTTCAATTAGAGTTTCAAGATCCATTTTTGCACTTACATATAATAGTGCTTTCTGGAACTATCTATTTACTTTTTCTCTTCAAGGCAGTAAAACACTAATTTGTGAAACTGAATAATTACTAAATACAAGAGTTAAGGCAAATAGTAAGTGCATAAAAATGATGTCTAAAGGAGAAGAACAGAGTCTTATTTTTCAACAGATTTTTCTCTATCAGAAATGTCTATTCAGAGACTTGCCTTCTTCCCATAGCCATCCTTTCATGAATGCCCTGTCTTAATGTGTCAGCTATTTCCAGGATGTGGGTTGTTGTGGAGCTCATAAAGTGTCTCATAAACTAATAATGAAAGTGTTAAGTCAGTTCAGATCTTTAAAGGCTGCTTAAAAGAATTTATAAGCTCTGAACTACTTACCTTACATAACTGATTTCAAGGCTTCTCAGCAGTTGAACAAAAGTTAACATCAGTCATTCTTGACTTTGACTAAAACTGCTCTCTGATTTTATGGCATCCTTATGTTCTCTGTCACTTAATCCTATAAAATAATAGTTTTAAATGTGTAACAAAAAGATGTAAAGTTTATGCTTCCTTTTTTGTCGTTCCCCCCCCCCCCCCCCAGGAAGCTCTGCTGAATGGGTTGGTGGCCACTGAGGTGTGGATGTGGTTTTATGTCGGCGAGATCATCGGCAAGCGCAGCATCATTGGCTATAATGTTTGAAAACCAATCTTTACCATCTGGGATTTTTTTTGGTTTATTATTTGAATATTCTTGGACCATGAGTGATCAGAACGGTATTTGAATAAAAAGAGATATGTCAAAATCAATGTTTTCTGTATCAGACAACTGCATGGGAAGGTCATAATTTCTCTTGATATTTGGTTGGATTGTGTTTTGCTTTAATAATTAATACAGCTCTAAATACATGTCTTTGTTTACCCCGAAATATGGAAAGCATCTAAGTGAATATACCAACCTGGTACATAATATTTATGAGGATAACATTTTAATTTGAAGGTGGCAAATACGACATTTTATTTCCAGAAAAGTTGAAGAAAAGGCCTTGAGAAAATGAGAACTTGCTGCAGTAGGAGAAATAGTATTAACTTGTATTAGAGTTAAATCAGTAGTTAAAGAATAAAATTTGGATTGTTTCTCTTTGCTGAAGTCAGAGAAAGACCTTTTGACAACCCCTATGTCTATAAATATTGGGGTATTTGATGGTGTATTTTTTTTCTTTATGACATCTTTAACACTAAGACAGTGGGTAAGAACCATGACCAACATTTGTAATCTAATCTTGATATCTATATCATTATTAATCTATCTGATTTTATGATTTTTAGAACCTGTCTTTGCTAAAATGCTCTATGGATATTTAAACAAGTTTATAATTTAGTATCATCCATGGATCTAAAAGTATGTTATGTCCTAAAATAACTAGAAGTGAATAGTTATCAGTCTATCATCTTAAGCCATAGTATTGAGGATATAGGAGAGACATTATAATCATTCATTGGCTTTTTTGCGGGGGGTCTTTGAGTGGCTCACTGATACCTTCTGAATCCATTATAACTCCTGCAGCCCCTGCAAAACATGCAGTACCAGCTGCTGATAACCAAAGCATCATGCTCACAATGTAGTATTCATCCCTTACTAGTATTCATGTTTATCCTGTCAGTCCCAAATGTACCCACTACAATTAGAACACTGCTGCTTTAGCTTTATAAGTGACTAGAGGCCCGGTGCACAAATTCATGCATGGGTGGGGTCCCTCAGCCTGGCTGGCAATCAAGGCCTATGCAGGGGAGGGGGGCCAGCCGCTGGGAGGGACCGCGGGAGGTTGGCTGGCCATTTTGGGGTTGGGAGGGAAGCTGCAGGAGGTTGGCCAGCCAGGAGGAAGGGCCTTGGGAGGTTGGCTGGGGGAGCGCACTGACCACCAGGGGGCAGCTCCTACATTGAGCTTCTGAACCCCCTGGTGGTCAGTGTGTGTCATAGCAACTGGTCAACCGGTCATAACAGTCACTTAGGCTTTATATAGATAAACTGTCCATAGAGATTGCTACTCTGCTGGGATATAAAGCAATGTCTAACACTACTTGTACAATAGATACAGATGGTCAAAATTGAAACTATCTCTTTTCAAAAAGCACTCCATAACTTTTTTTATCCTCACCTGAGGATATGGGATATTTTTTCCGTTGACTTTTTTTTGTTTTAACTTGATTTTAGCGAGAGAGGGAGGGAGAGAGATATAGAGATAGAAACATCAATGAGAGGGGAACATTGGTTGGCTTCCTCCTGCAAACCTCTACTGGGGTCAAGCCCATACCCAGGCATGTGCCCTTACTGGAAATTAACCCATGACCTTTTGGTTCATGCATGGGTTGACGCTCAACCACTGAACCACACTGGCCAGCCTCCATTGATTTTGAGAGTGGAAGAGAGTAACATTGATATAAGAGAGACATGTCAGTTGGAAATCTCCGACCAGGGATCAAACCTGCAACCTAGGCATGTGCCCTGACTGAGAATCAAACCTTTGACCTTTTGGTGTATGGGATGATCCTCCAACCAACTGAGCCACACTGGCAGAGCACATTCAATATCTTAAACATTCATAGCAGAAGACTAAAAAGATATTGACTACTACAGTAATGGTGATCTTTATGAATTTCTCTATTTCATGTAATATTAAAATTAACTAAAAAACTTGATTTTATATGTAACTAGTGGCCCAGTGCATGGATTTGTGCACATTGAAAGGAAATTAACTAGAAATATTTTAATATCGCTATTCGCCCTTTATAATAGAAGTATCAACCAAATTCACGATTAACAATGACAGATCGAAACATATACGATTGGCGCCAGCAAGAGCTTTATATGTATCGCACATGCGTGAGTCAACATCTATTTTTAAATTGTGTGTGTCATATGTACCAGCCGTCGGTCACTTAGCCTTTTATATATAGAGATGTGATTTTTTTATTTTTTTAAAAATATTTTTATTGATTTCAGAGAGGTAGGGAGAGAAAGAAACATCAATGATCACAGAGAATCACTGATTGGCTGCCTCCTGCCCACCCCCTAATGAGGATCAAGCCCGTAACCCGGGCATGTGCCCTTGACTGAAATCAAATCTGGGACCCTGCAGTCTGCAGGCCAACGCTCCATCCACTGAGCTAAACTGGCCAGGGCTGTGTGTGTTTTTAAACCACATGGTCACCCCAGAAAGTTTTCAGAATGAACATTTACTACTCACTCCACTGTTGGCTTCTTCCTCCTTTGCCCTAACAGCTCTCCTCTGATGTACGGTGGCTAATCTGGCAGGTACAGAATTTTCAGAGGTTAAGATGGCAGTGGCTCTTCCAGGTGGTCATTTCACAGCCGGTTACTTTTTGGCTTCCTAAACCCCAAGGGTACTGTCTTCCAGTGGAGAAGTGAAGGCTGTCTCACTGAACCAGTGTGTGCCAAGAGTTCACTGCAACGGCCCAGGCCTCAGAAATGTATTGTGCACCTCAAAGCCCTGGTACTGTGCTAAGTGGTGGAGGCATTCGTGACCAAGACTATATATAACTTTCACAAGAGTGGTCAGCTGGGACGTGATTAAGTGTGCAATTAGTCACATGACATGCTGTCCTGAGGGGAGTGCTTGAAAGGGGCTAACCCAGACTTGAGAAGGGTGCTCAAGAGACTGTTAAAAGAACTGATCATGGAAGGAACCCAGGAAAGGAAGATTAGCCGAGAAGCGTGGCACTGGCAGGCGGAGCAGCCTGTGCGGAAGTCTGCACATGGAGGTTCTGGAAGAAGGCAAGCGTGGCTGAATGCCAGGTACAGAAGAGAGTAGTAAGACCAGAGATGCTGGAGACCAGGGCATGAAGTACACGTGCTATATGAAAGAGTGGGTTTTTAAGGACAGTGACTGGAACGCCATCGGAGGACTGACAAAGCACAATCCCTACCTGTTTCTGTAGTCTTAACAGCAACTGGCAATTCAATCCAGGTCACAAGCTGAATAGAAACCTGCTTGGGGTACATGAAGTGGCCTGCATTTTCCTCACTGTATAGAAACAGATACTCCGTAGTAGACATCATGAGAGAGTGTAGTTGCTCAAGTTCAAGCCAGTTAGGCAAATAGTCACTATGGTCCAAAGGTATAATTCCTACGGAAATCACTATAGAAAAATAAATTTTTAAACAATATTTCAACAATGAAGACTTTTCTGTTTGTTTCTTTATTGTTAATCCTCACCCAAGGATATATTTTTTCCATTGATTTTGAAAGGGGGAGAGAGAGAAACATTGATGTGAGAGAGACATCGATCAGCAAAGCCCTTTTGTGAGGTTTTCATTTATAAGGCCACATTGAATGTGAAACTGTCCACATTGCATGCTTAATCTTGTGCATGCAAGATTATTCTCAGCATTATTCTCCTTGCATACGTTTCCACTCATTTCTCCCATGCCTAAGTATTGGTTCTGCCGTGATTGCTAAGGATAGCTCAATACTGTTTACCTTGTTAATCCTCACCCGAGGATATTCTTTCCATTGATTTTTCAGAGACAGTGGCAGGGAGGCAAAGAGAGAAAGAAACATCGATGTGAGAGAGGCACATGGATGAGTTGCCTCCCACATACAACTCAATAGATCAGGGATGGAACTTGCAACCCAGGTATGTGCTCTTGACCAGGAATTGAACCTGCAACCCTTTGGTGTACAAGCTACACTCTAACCACTTAACCATACTGGCCAGGGCAATACTATTTACTTTTTTAATATTTCAATTTGTATAGTACTTTACCTTTTCAAAGCACTTGCACTGACTCATTTAGTCTTCAAACATCCTCTGAAGCCTGAGGACTAAATGACAGACCCATTTAACAAGTTAGGAAACAAGCACAGAAACATGATTTAACTAGGGTCCTGCGAGTTTTAAACACTGGAACCACTAACAGCCAGGTGATGATCCCATGTTGTAGTTCCCCTGACTACTCCTGAGCACCCTTTAGACTTGCTACTTGATATTTTCACAGTTCACTCTGTATTCCTGTATACTCTCAGTCCTGTCTTGCCCTACGATCAAGCCAGTTAAGCTTTATTGTCCCATCAGATGTCAGCTTACCTAATATTTTTTTAAAATAAATCTTTATTGTTCAGATTATTACAGTTGTTCCTCTTTTTCCCCCCATAGCTCCCCTCCACCCGGTTCCCACCCCACCCCATGCACTTACACCCCCCCACTGTCCTCGTCCATAGGTGCACGATTTTTGTCCAGTCTCTTCCCGCACCCCCTACACCCCTTTCCCCCGAGAATTGTCAGTCCACTCGCTTTCTATGCCCCTGATTCTATTCTATTCACCAATTTATTCTGTTCGTCAGATTTTTTTTTTAATATATTTTATTGATTTTTTACAGAGAGGCAGGAAGAGGGATAGAGAGTTAGAAACATCGATGAGAGAGAAACATCGATCAGCTGCCTCCTGCACCCCCCTCCACTGGGGATGTGCCCGCAACCAAGGTACATGCCCTTGACCGGAATCAAACCTGGGACCCTTCTGTCCGCAGGCCAACGCTCTATCCACTGAGCCAAACCAATCAGGGCTTGTCAGATTTTTTATTCACTTGATTTTTAGATTCACTTGTTGATAGATATGTATTTGTTATCACTTTGTTGTTCATAATTTTTATCTTAATCTTTTTCTTCTTTCTCTTCTTAAAGATTACCCTTCAGCATTTCATATAATACTGGCTTGATGGTGATGAACTCCTTTAGCTTTTTCTTATCTGTGAAGCTCTTTATCTGATCTTCAATTCTGAATGATAGCTTTGCTGGGTAATCTTGGTTGTAGGTTCTTGTTATTCATCACTTTGAATATTTCTTGCCACTCCCTTCTGGCCTGCATGGTTTCTGTTGAGAAATCAGCTGACAGTCGTATGGGTACTCCCTTGTAAGTAACTAACTGTTTTTCTCTTGCTGCTTTTAAGATTCTCTCTTTGTCTTTTGCTCTTGGCATTTTCATTATGATGTGTCTTGGTGTGGTCCTCTTTGGATTCCTTTTGTTTGGGGTTCTCTGCACTTCCTGGACTTATAAGTCTATTTCTTTCATCAGGTAGGGGAAGTTTTCTGTCATTATTCAAATAGGTTTTCAATATCTTACTCTCTTCTTCTGGCACCCCTATAATTCGGATGTTGGTATGCTTGAAGTTGTCCCAGAGGCTCCTTGCACTATCTTCATATTTTTGTGTTCTTTTTTCTTTTTGTTTTTCCGGTTGGGTGTTTTTTGCTTCTTCGTATTTTAAATCTTTGACTTGATTCTTGGGATCCTCTAGTCTGCTGTTGGATTTCTGTATATTATTCTTTATTTCAGTCAGTGTATGCTTAATTTCTAATTGGTCCTTTTTCATATCCTTGAAGGTCTCACTAAATTTCTCGGAGGTTTCTAGAAGATTCTTGAGTAACTTTATAACTGTGGTTTTGAACTCTATATCCAGTAGTTTGCTTTCCTCCATTTCTTTCATTTGTGACCTGTTTCTTCGTCTCTGCATTTTGGCTGTTTCCCTGTGTTGATAGAGTGCCTTTCTGTGCTAGGTGTCCTATAGGGCCCAGTGGCTCAGCCTCCCCAATTATGTGAGAGGTGGACACTCTTGGTGCACCCTTTTGTGGGCTGTGTACACAGTCTTGTTGTAGTTAAACCTTGATTGCTGTGGTATCACTGGGAGGAATTGACCTCCAGGCCAATTGGCTGTGAGGACCAGCTGTGTCTACAATGGAAGAGCTGCTGTGCAGGAGACACCCTTATGGGGCAGGACTTGCTTAAGTGGAGTTTTGGCGCTCACTGAGTCTGCCCCCTGAGTGTGTCTCTTATCGATGTGAAGAGTTGTAATCTGGATGGCCTCACTCTGACCACTGGGTAGACTGGCTCTTGGATCTCTAAGGAGGTGCAAAGTCAGCCACTGCCTGAAGCCACCCAGCAGGAGCTACAGAGAGATCTGCAGATTCCTTCTCTTTGTTTGGGGTTTGGAGGTGCCCAGATGAGGCACAGCTGTGAAGTAATGCAGGCTGCTGACAGGCCTTACGCCTTCTTTCAGAAGCTCTGGGGTTCTCTGACCCAGCTACAGTTTGACAGGTTTTTAGGCAGAGAAAGGCCAGGCCATTCATATGCAAAAGCCTCTGCACACAGCTTGGGTGGGGTTATAAATTGGGTGGGGCGGGGTCTCAGGGAATCACCATGGCTGAGCAAACCACAATGGCTGCCAGTCTGCTCTGCCACCGAGCGGTCCTGGGGTCTGTGTCCCGCAGCCCCGTGCAGGAACAAGGACCGCTGCAAGCACCTCTGCGAGAAAGCCGCCCTCACGTTCCAGCTCGATGCCAGACAGTCCAGTTTCTCTCCATATGAGTCTGGGTCCCCAAATTCTCGCCCGAAACTGGAGTTCAAGCAGTTGGGCACTTGTATCTCCCACCCGATTGAAAAAGACAACAGTGTACCCAGCTGCCAGCCCCTTTCACTCGCACCTCTGTACCTCCACACTTCCACACCTCTGCACCTCCTACCAGACTCAGTGCGCTTTTCTCTTTCCCTTTAGTTGTAGAATTTCCACTCAGCCAGCCTTCCCGTGGTTCTAGATGATATTCATTTTGTCTTTTAGTTGTAGTTTTAATGTGGTTGTGCACGGCAGCAAGTTCAGGTGTTTACCTATGCTGCCATCTTGGTTGTCTCGGCTTACCTAATCTTAATGTAAAGTGATATCTAGCTTTGTAGGACTTAATATTTCCTAATTAGCAGAATATAAATTGCTACAGTTGTGATCATTCTTGAGATGAATAAAGTTGCAATTCCTGCAGAGATTCCCTTAACAGATATTTACACTAGACCTGCTCACCAAATAAAAGACCCTGATACTAATAAAATACTGACCTGCAAGGCCTCAACAATCTGCCTTTGGTGTTGCCTTAATCTCTTTTGCTACCAACCACTGTTTCAACCACACAGCTAACCACTCCATAAATATTCCCAGGTTAACTGTCATTATCTGGTTATACAGAGGGGCAAAAGTAGGTTTACAGTTGTGAGTTCACGAAACAGCTTATTGTATTATTAATTACTGTCTTATTTATTTGTGTTGTTTGTTTTATTGTCATTATTTCATATCCTTACTTGTGATTTATTTTTTAAGTAATGATGGCTGATAATGTACCTACTTTTGCCCACCCCTGTATACCCTCTGTCCCTGATTGTTGGTAGTTTTCTACCAACCACTCTTCTTTATTTCTTGACAATTTTTTTTCTCCTGCTCACTGCAAATCTAAACTGCTATCTTAATTATTGGCAATTTCAACATACATATGGGTCAGTGGATTTCAAAATATGGTCCCTGGACTGCAGCAGCAGCAGCATCACTAGAAAACTTAGAAATAAAAGCAATCACATTCTACCTAGAAACTCTGGGGGTGGCATCTGGCAACCTGTTTTAATTAGTTTTTCATGTAATGCTGATTAATACTAAAGATTAAGAAACATTGACATAAATGATCCAATAGACTGGCTTCTCAGTTCCCTTAAAAAGTCCAATGATGCCCTAGCTGGTTTGGCATTGGCCTGCGGAATGAAGGGTCCCGGGTTCATTTCCAGTCAGGGCACATGCTCAGGTTGCGGGCTCAATCCCCATAGTGAGGCATGTAGGAGCAGCCGATCAATGATTCTCTCTCATCATTGATGTTTCTATCTCTCCCTCTCCCTCTCTGAAATAAATTTAAAAATCTATTTTTTAAGGTCCAATGATAACGTCCCACCTTCCTTGAGCATTCATTCCCATGTCATCACCAATCATTAACTACTCTGGAGTCTGCCATGCATCCCTCTACCTGACCACCTATTATATTTCCAGCCTGTTCCCTCTGATATGGGAACCACATCAATTTGGAGTCATCATGACCATTCATAAGCTGATACTACCATCACCTTCACCACCTGGATGTCCTCTTTTTCTTCCTTAACCAACTTCTTTGTATACCATGATCAATCATGACCACTCTCCAATACACCCTCAACTTCTTTGCCTCTCACTCATTGTTGTACTCATTTGCCAAAACTACAACCTTGAGAGGCCATCCGTGAGGAGCAAGGGGTCCCAGCCCCACATCAGACCCCCAGCCCAGGGTCCCAAACCTGGGAAGAGAAGTCCCCACTACAGGCTGTAAAGATCAGTGGGGATTGTGGCTGAGGGACATGGAGGCTGCTGGAGACCCAGGTGTCCCTCTTAAAGGGCCAGTGCATGAACTTACTTGGACTCCCAGCAGCAGACGGCTTTGGGAGACCTAGACACTTATGGGGAAGAACTGGATTGTCTGGCATTGGGGGAGGAACTCAGAAGCAGCTTTCTCCCAGATGGGAGTGCTCACAGGGGTCATTGTTCCTGTGCTGGGACCTCCACTGTCACAGGGCTTTATATGAGTCTCCATCAGACTGGTGCACACTGTTTGCTCCACCCTGGGGATTCCCTGAGGCCCCTTCCCATCCAATTTGCAGCCCCACACAATATACTGTCCTGGCTTAGGCTTTAGACTTTGCTAAAATATCTCAAACAAGCTGCAGCTGGTGACAACATGCCCCAGACCTAAACCAGCAGTCGGACATCCCTCTCACAATCCAGGACTGCTGGCTCCCCACCGCTCACCTGTCTGCCTCCCTGATTGCCCCTAACCGCTTCTGCCTGCCAGCCTGATCACTCCCTAACCACTCCCCTGCCAGCCTGATCGATGCCTAACTGCTCCCCTGCCAGCCCGATTGCCCCCAACTGCCCTCCACTGCCAGCCTGGTTGCCCCCAACTGCCCTCCCCTGCTGACCCAGTTGCCCCCAACTGCCCTCCCTGCCAGCCTGGTTGCCCCTAACTGCCCTCCCTTGAGGCAGCCATCTTGTGACCACATGGGGGTGGCCATCTTGTGTGAGGGTGTGATGGTCAATTTGCATATTACCTCTTTATTATATAGGATAGGGTGGCCCCCAAAAATGTATACACACTTGACTCAGATATCAGACCCAACGAGTCACCACACGTTACCATATGTTCTAAGCCACTGCTGTATATTCCTTCCTGTGCACTGGGTCAAAATTGCACCCCCATCACCTTTCCATCCAGTCAGGCCCACTCTGTTGGCTGAGAATGGTGACTGAGCTTTTTTCTAGTTTGCTAAGGGGAGGCGGGAAGCGTTGTATTTTGGCAACTCTGGGTGTACAAGGGTCACTGAAGTGGCAGTGCAGGGATCTAACCACCACCTTGTTGAGCAAAAGAGCACAGACCAAGACCACCAAGAAGCACCCCCAGTGGGAAACATCCAATTTGTTAGCCATGTTTGATCAATCACAGGTTCAGGAGTTTAACATGACTGATCAGAACAGAGATGGTTTCATTGACTAGGAAGATTTACATGATATGCTTGCCTCCATGGGGAAAGATCCAACCGATGAGTATCTAGATGCCATGATGAATGAGGCTCCAGGTCCCATACATTTCACCATGTTCCTCAGGATGTTTGATGAGAATTAAACAGCACAGATCCAGAAGATATCATCAGAAATGCTTTCACTTGCTTTGATGAAGAAGTGACTGGCACCATTCAGGGAAATTACCTGAGAGCTGCTGACAGCAATGGGAGGTAGGTTTATGGAGGAAGTGGAGGAGCTGTACAGACAAACGTCTATTGACAAAATGGGAAATTTCAATTCCATTGAGTTCACAGGCATCTTTAAACATGGAGCAAAAGGCAAAGATGACTGAAAAGAACTCCAAATTCCAGCCAAATGTTTCTTGTCACCACTTTGGGTATTTCTAAGACTTTTTCTTGGAGTCTATAGCATGCCATTGATTTACAGTTTTTGCCTTTCTTTTTTTAAAAAATAAATATATTTTTATTGATTTCAAAGAGGAAGGGAGACAGGGAGAGATAGAAACATCAATGATGAGAGAGAATCATCAGTTGGCTGCCTCCTGCACACCCCCTACTGGGGATTGAGCCCGCAACCCAGGCATGTGCCCTTGACTGCCATCAAACCTAGGACCCTTTACTCCACAGGTCGATGATGGTCTATCCACTGAGCCAAACCAGCTAGGGCTACAGCTTTTGCCTCTCTTATGATAGTTATTCTCAGCCATTCTGGGCACATGCATCTCTATAATCAAACTGGAAATGGGACTTTCTGTCATTTTCAGAATAGAAAATAGGGTAATTTAACTTACCAGCCGCCCCCATAACTGCAATCTACACAGTGTCAATATATTTTTTCAAAGAAAGTTATTTACTCACTTTTTTCTGAGCCATAATTAAACTTTATGGTAGGAAAAAAAAAAAGTATAACTTCTGGTCTCTGGCCCAGGCTTGGGCTGCGTGGAGTTCTGCAATGCCCACCGGAAACTTTGATTCGAAGCCCAGCTGGGCCGACCAGGTAGAGGAGGAGGTAGAGGACGACAAATGCGTCTCCAGCAAGCTCCTCAAGGGGATCCCTTTGGCCACTGGCGACACGAGCCCAGAGCCCGAGCTGCTGCCAGGAGCTCCACTTCTGGTACCCAAGGAGGTCATCAATGGGAACATCAAGACAGTAACCAAGTACAAGATAGATGGAGATGGCAAGAAGTTCAAGATTGTCCACACCTTCAGAATCGAGACCCGGAAGGCCTCAAAGGCAGTTGCAAGGAGGAAGAACTGGAAGAAGTTTGGGAACTCGGAGTTTGACCCACCAGGACCCAATGTGGCCACCACCACGGTCAGCAATGATGTGTCCATGATTTTTATCACCAGCAAGGAGGATCTGAACTGCCAGGAGGAGGAGGACCCAATGAACAAGCTCAAGGGCCAGAAGATCGTGTCCTGCCGTATCTGCAAGGGCGACCACTGGACCACCCGCTGTCCCTACAAGGACACGCTGGGGCCCATGCAGAAGGAGCTGGCTGAGCAGCTGGGCCTGTCCACCGGCGAGAAGGAGAAACTGCCTGGAGAGCTGGAGCCTGTGCAGGCGGCCCGAACAAGACGGAAGTACGTGCCACCGAGCCTGCGGGATGGGGCCAGCTGCCGTGGGGAGTCCATGCAGCCCAACCGCAGAGCCGATGACAATGCCACCATCTGCATCACCAACCTGTCAGAGGACACCCGTGAGACAGACCTGCAAGAGCTCTTTAGACCCTTTGGCTCCATCTCCCGCATCTACTTGGCAAAGGACAAGACCACCGGCCAGTCCAAGGGCTTTGCCTTCATCAGCTTCCACCGCCGTGAGGATGCTGCCCGCACCATTGCTGGAGTGTGCGGCTTTGGCTACGACCACCTCATCCTCAACGTCGAGTGGGCTAAGCCATCCACCAACTAAACCAGCTGTTACTGCTGCTGCTGCTTGGCACCTGGCCCCAGGACCCTGTGGCAACAGAAGGCGACCTCCAAAAGCAGGAAACTCCAAGGGCAATAAAAAGGCTCCAATTGCAAAAAAAAAAAAAAAGTATACACATTTCAACAGCTGATAGCTCAGCTGATAGCTCAATTGACGTTTCTTTTAAGATTTAACCCATTGGAATTGATACTTATTCAAAGTGCATATACATTTTGGGGGGCACCCTGTATACTCTACTCTGCATTTACTAGGTTGTTCACGCTCCTTTTCAAAGCCAGTCCCTCCCCTCAATGTCTTTCCCCCTTTTCCTACATTACCAGCTTTTCCCTCTATTCTAGGGTTTCTGTGAATGTATACACCTGCTATTATCTAGACCATCTTTTACAAAATCATCTTTTGCAGCAAAACACCTCAGAAGTTACAGTATTTACTCACTGCCTCGGATCCCTGTTCTCTCTTGATCCACTCCAATTAGTATTCATGCCTACCACACCACTGAAACTGCTCTTTTTACATATTAAATGCAAGAGGCACTTTGAGCTTTTAACAGTAGTTGACTAAGGTATTTCCTCGTGCCTGATGCACTTTCTGATACCCTTGACCTCCAGAGCTTTTCTTTGGCCTTTCTTAGTCCTTATTTTCTGTTCACATTTCAGTTTCCTTTCCCAGTTCCCCCTTATCCTGGATTCTGTCTTTGGAATATCCCAAAGGTAAGGCTCAGTACTTCCTCTGGACTCATTCATTAGTGATCTCATCTAATCTCTTAGGGTTTTTTTGTTTGTTTGTTTCTTTGTTTGTTTTTTAAAATCTTTATTGTTGAAACTAAAGGCCCGGTGCATGACATTCATGCACGGGGGAGGGGGTCCCTGCACCCTCTCGCAGTCTGGGACCCCTCAGGGGATGTCCACCTGCCGGCGTAGGACATCCCTCGAGGGGTCCTTAGTGGTGCCACAGAGGCAGGAGAGGCTCCCGCCACTCACCAGCTGTGAGCCCAGCTTCTAGCCGATCAGCGCTCCCCCTGTGGGAGCGCATTGACCACTAGGGTGCAGCTCCTGCATTGAGCATCTGCCCCGGGGTGGTCAGTGCGCATCATAGTGACCGGTCATTCCACTGTTTGGTTGATTTGCATATTAAGGTTTTATTATATAGGATAATCTCGTGGTTTTAAATAACATCTGTGTACTGATGACTCACCAATTTATGGCTCTAGTTCCGTGGTCAGCAAACTGCGGCTCTCAAGCCACATGCGGCTCTTTGGCCCCTTGAGTGTGGCCCTTCCTAAGCCTTAGGAGTACCCTAATTAAGTTAATAACAATGTACCTACCTATATAGCTTAAGTTTAAAAAATCTGGCTCTCAAAATAAATTTCAATCGTTGTACTGTTGATATTTGGCTCTGTTGACTAATGAGTTTGCCGACCACTGCCCTAGTCCATACCTCTCCTCTGAACTCCAGAAATATATTCCATGGCGGCCTATTTGATATCTCCACTTGGGTCTTGAATAGACATCTCAAACTTAACATGTTCAAAATGGAGCTGATTTTCTTCCACATCCCACCCCCCAACCTTGTTCAACATTTCTCTCCCTCTCCACTGATGGCAACTCCATCCTTCCCATTGCTCAGGCTAAAAATCTTTGGAGTCGAACTTGACTACTATCTCTCATCACATCCATCCATGAAGAAGTTCTGTTGGTTCTACCTTCAAAATATATCCAGAATCAGACCATTTCTTCCCACCTTCCCTGCTAACATCAAGGCACTGGCATCTCTCACTAGGATTGTTAAAAGGGCCTCTGACTTCAAGCTGGGCTGTCCACAGTCAGAGTGATGCTATCAAATGTAAGTCAGATCGTGTCACTCCCCTGCTCACAACCTTTCAATGGCTCCCACCTCGTTCAGATTCAAACTACAATTCTTACCGTGGCCTGCAGGACCCCGCAAGATCTGCCTTTCTCTCCTGTCTCTGACCTCACTCACCTCCTGCCACTCCTCCCTTTCCCCACGCTGCCTCACTGGCCATGTGCTCCTCCTCACGCAACCAGGCAACTCCTGGTTCCTCCGCTCAAATGCCCTTCCTTCCCCAAGATTCACCCAGGGCGGGCGGCCTCACTTCAACTCAATGTTTTCAATGTGAGCTTCCCCAGCCACCCTCAGTATAATCGCAAGAAACCTCTCTCCAAATACTCTTTTCCCTTACCCTTTTTCCCCCCAAAATTTCAACATCTCGCACTCTATATTATTTATTGGTTTATTATGAATATTTTTAATTGTTTTACCTTGCTAAAATAAATGCAAGTCCCACAAAGGCAGACATTTTTTAAAATCTATTTTGTTCACTGATAAATCCCAAGCTCCAAGCACATAGAGTTTACTCAATACAGATGTGTGAATAAATTAATTTACCCATCAATGAATCCATACCTTTGTAAATGCTGCCTTCATCCGGCCCTTTCCACGTGGCACACCTCTGTTCCACTTTCAAAACCAGCTAATAACTTCTGAAAAGTCTTTTCTGATTTTCCCAAACTGTTTCCCCTTGCCCTCCTGTTGGGCCTCTTATAGCACACACCATTGTACACTAATGATATGTTCACATGTGTTCACTTCCCTTGCTAAACTGAAAAGGAGGTAGAGTATCTAATTCACCTTTGTAATCCTAGCCTATCACCTTATCTCACTTGCATATAGCAGGTTATCAACAATGAAACAGAAAACACTACTTACTGTGCTTGGTGCTGGACTGATAAACAGAATTTAGTGGCAGGGGGCCACAGAGGGAGCTGCGCGTCTGGGACTCCTTTTCTGAAGTCCTGTAGGTTGAGGCTGCTACAAAGCTGATGCCAGCTGAGTCACTCCTACATCTCAGCCTCTAACTCTGAAATGGTGATTTTGGTCCTCGATGGGCAGCCCTTCTCTACTTTGTAAAGTTCATGCAGGTTGCCTTTGCATCAGGCCGAGGAAGGAAGAATGAGAGGGTAGGCAGTAGAAGATCCTTCATAGAAGACTGAGCCTGAAATCCCAGAAATTCCTTAGGAATTGATCATCTTAACTCCCTCTTTCTTCACCTAGCCTGGGTTTCAGGATTTACATCCTGAGCAGAGCTGAAAGAAGCATATCACCTGTAGGTATATGGCACCACACTTTTCCTTATAGGATTTACCCATGCAATCTTTGGATGGGTTTTTATAAGAATTACATATTGGACTTCTTGCACAAAGTAAGAAAGGTTTTAAAGTATTCTGGTATTATCAAATTAAAAAACAATTAAAATATATGTATGTGGTTTTGAATTATAGGCTACTTGTTAAAATAGCTATTGTTTCTCCTGGCCAGCATGGCTCAGTGGTTGAGCATCAACCTATGAACTAGGAGGTCATGGTTCCATTCCCTGTGAGGGCACATGCCTGGGTTGTGGTCTCCATCCCATGTGTGGGGTGTGTAGGAGGCAGCCTATCAATGATTCCTTCTCATCATTGATGTTTCTATCTTGCTCTCTTTCTCCCTTCCTCTCTGAAATCAATAAAAATCTCTTTTTTAGAATAGCTATTTTTTTCCCTAAGGACAGCTGGCATTTTCACTTTGGTGTCCTCTCACTCTGGATCTCAAGAGGATGGAGAACATAGTAGAATGATTGAATAAATATATTTTTCAAATAACAGTGAATTGAAAGGCAATGGTAGAAAAGTGATTACCAATTTTTAATGATTTTCAGGTGGAACATTAGAAAGAAAGCCATTTTGGTGGAGAAACCAAGATGGTGGCATAGGTAAACACCTGAAATTGCTGCCTGGCACAACCACTTCAAAAATGAAACTAAAAGACAAAACGGACATCATCCAGAACCACAGGAAGGCTGGCTGAGTAGAAATTCTACAACTAGAAAGAAAGAGAAAAGCACTGAGACTCAGCGGAGGTACGGAACTAAAGTGCAGAGGTACGGAGGCACAAGTGGAAAGGGCTGGCAAATAAGGACGCGGTTGTCTTTTTCAATCGGGAGGGAGACACAAGTTCCCAACTGCTCTGAACTCCAGTTCCGGGTGAGTCTCTGGGGACCCAGACTCATACAGGGAGAAACTGGACTGTCTGGCATCAGGCGGAACTCAAGGGCGGCTTTCTCTCAGAGGTGCTTGCAGTGATTACCGCAGGACACTGAGACCCGGGGCCTCTTAGGGCAGGACTGAGGATCAGCCATAGCTGTTTGCTCCCCCTGTTGATTCCCTGAAACCCCGCCCCACCCATGCTGTGCTCAGAGGCTTTTGCATATGAATGGCCTGGCCCTTTGCAATCTAAAATTACCTAACAAACTGCAGTTGGGTCAGAGAGACCCAGAACATGTAAAAGAAGGCCCAAGGCCCCACAGCAGCCTGCATTGCTTCACAGCTGGGCCTCATCTGGACACCTCCAAACCCCAAAAAAAGAAGAGGAATCTGCAGATCTCTCCATAGCTCTTGCTGGGTAGCCTCAGGCAGAAGCTAAATTAGCACCTCCTTAGAGATCCAAGAGCCAGTCTACCCAGTGGTCAGAGTGGGACCATCCAGATTACAACTCCTCAGATCCATAAGGGACACTCAAGGGGCAGACTCAGTGAGCACCAAAGCCCCACTGAAGCAAGTCTTGCCCCATAAGGGTGTCTCCAGCACAGAAATTCTCCCACTGCAGACATAGCTGATTCTCACAGCCAATCGGCCTGGAGGTCAATTCCTCCTAGTGATACCTACAACAATCAAGGATTAACTACAATAAGACTGTGCACAAAGCCCAGAAAGGGGTGCACCAAGAGTGTCCACCTCAGGTAATTGGGGAGGCTGAGCCACTGGGCCCTATAGGACACCTAGCACAGAAAGCCACTCTATCAACACAGGGAAACAGCCAAAATGCAGAGACGAAGAAACAGGTCACAAATGAAAGAAATGGAGGAAAGCAAACTACTGGATATAGAGTTCAAAAGCACACTTTTAAGGTTTTTCAAGAATTCTCTAGAAACCGCCGATAAACTTAATGAGACCCTCAAGAAATCTAGTGAAACCCTTGAGGTTATGAAAAAGGACCAACTAGAAATTAAGCATACACTGACTGAAATAAAGAATATTATACAGACTCCCAACAGCAGACTAGAAGATCGCAAGAATCAAGTCAAAGATTTGAAATATGAAGAAGCAAAAACACCCAAGCGGAAAAACAAAAAGAAAAAAGAATCCAAAAATATGAAGATAGTGTAAGGAGCCTCTAGGATAACCTCAAGTGTACCAACATCTGAATTATGGGGGTGCCAGAAGAAGAGAGAGAGCAAGATATTGAAAACCTATTTGAAGAAATAATGACAGAAAACTTCCCCTACCTGGTGAAAGAAATAGACTTACAAGTCCAGGAAGCACAGAGAACCCCAAATAAAAGGAATCCAAAGAGGACCACACCAAGACACATCATAATGAAAATGCCAAGAGCAAAAGACAAAGAGAGAATCTTAAAAGCAGCAAGAGAAAGAAACTCAGTTACCTACAAGGGAATACCCATACGACTGTCAGCTGATTTCTCAACAGAAACTTTGCAGGCCAGAAGGGAGTAGCAAGAAATATTCAAAGTGATGAATACCAAGAACCTACAACCAAGATTACTTTACCCAGCAAAGCTATCATTCAGAATTGAAGGTCAGATAAAGAGCTTCACAGATAAGAAAAAGCTAAAGGAGTTCATCACCACCAAACCAGTATTATATGAAATGCTGAAAGGTATCCTTTAAGAAGAGGAAGAAGAAGAAAAAGGTAAAGATACAAATTATGAACAACAAATACACATCTATCAACAAGTGAATCTAAGAATCAAGTGAATAAATAATCTGATGAACAGAATAAACTGGTGAATAGAATAGAATCAGGGGCATAGAAAGGGAGTGGACTGACTAATCTCGGGGGGGAAAGGGATGTGGGGGGTGTGGGAAGAGACTGGACAAAAATCGTGCACCTATGGATGAGGACAGTGGCAGGGGGGTAAGGGCAGAGGGTAGGGTGGGAACCTGGTGGAGGGGAGATATGGGGGGGGGGGAGGAACAACTGTAATAATCTGAACAATAAAGATTTAATTAAAAACAAGCAAAAAAATAAAGGAAATTGGTGGAATGTAAAAAAATAAATAAATAACTTATTTGTTCGAGAAACATTCTCTATTGAGTAGGAACATTGGTCCCATAAAGAAATAAAAGTAATCCTAGTTCACAACTTTCAAAAAAATGGGCAAAGGACCTAAATAGACACTTCTCCAAAGAGGACATACAGATGGCCAAGAGACATGAAAAAATACTCAAAGTCCCTGATCATCAGAGAGATGTCAATTAAAACAACAATGAGGTAATACCTCACACCTATCAGAATGGCTACCATCAACAACTTAACAAATGATAAGTGCTGGTGAGGATATTGAGAAAAGGGAACCCTAGTACACTGCTGGTGGGAATGCAGACTGGTGCAGCCATTAAGGAAAACAATATGGAGTTTCCTAAAAAAAATTAAATATGTAATTGCCATTTGACCCAGTGATGCCACTTCTAGGAATATATTCTAAGAAACCCAAAACACCAATCAGAAAGAATGTATGCACCCCTATGGTCATAGCAGCACAATTTACAATAGCTAAGATCTGGAAAGAGCCCAAGTGCCCATCAGCAGACGAGTGGATAAAAAAACTGTGGTACATTTATACCATGGAATACTATGCAGCAGTAAAAAAAAAAAAAAAAAAGAAGGATCTCTTACCATTTGATACAGCATAGAGGAACTGGAGAGTATCATGCTAAGTGAAATAAGTCAGTCAGAGAAAGACAAGTATCACATGATTTCATTCATTTGTGGAATCTAAGTAACAAAATAAACTGGTGAATGAAGTGGATCCAGAGACATGGAAGCATAGAAGAATGTGGAATCTCAGAGGGAAGGCAGGGGAGGGTGGGTGGTGGGAGCTAATCAACAAAAGACCTTGTATGCATATATGCATTGCCCATGGACACAGACAATGAGGCAGTGAGGACCTGGGGTGAGGGTGGAGGCAGGCTGGAGGGGGTCAATGGAGGTAATAGGGGGACATATGTAATACTTTCAACAAAAAAGTGTATTTAAAAATAAAAGACTGCCTTGGTTGGTTTGGCTCAGTGGATAGAGCGTTGGCCTGCAGACTGGGGGGTCCCAGGTTCAATTCCGGCCACCGGCACATGCCTGGGTTGCAGGCTCAATCCCCAGTGGGGGACCTGCTGGAGTCAGCCGATCAATGATTCTCATCATTGATGTTTCTATCTCTCCCCCACACACACACACTACTTTCTCTCTGATATCAATCAAGAAATGTATTTTTTTTTAAAAAAGACTGAAATCAATGAGTCTGCAGGCAGAGGCGGGTCTCTGGAGGCTTTGAGTCTTTGCCTGTTCTAATTAGTTAGAAACAGCATTTGACACCCTCCTGCACTAGAGATTGAGAGGTGTAGCATATTTACTTAATACATAGTCACAAACCCAAACAGGCAGCCAAAATGGGGAGACAAAAGAACAACCCCCAAATGAAAGAACAAGAGAATTCTCCAGAAGAAAAACTAAATGAAATGGAGAGAAATTAGTCAAACATAGAATTCAGAATAATGATGGCAAAGATGCTCAATAGCATGAGACAAAATATAGTAATTATGAAGAATGACATAGCACTAATAAAGAACACATTGGAAGGAATATATAGCAGATTAGGGGAAGCTGAGGATCAGATCAGTGAATTAGAAGACAAGATTCAAAAAATCATGCAATCAGAGAACTAAAAAGAAAAAACAATTAAAAAACAAGACAGCTTAAGGGAGCTGTGGGACAACATGAAACATAACAATATTTGTATAATAGGAGTGCCAAAAGGAGAAGAAACTGACAAGGGATAGAGAATGTGTTTGAAGAAATAATGGCAGAAAACTTCCCAAACCTGATGAAGGAAAAAGTTACACAAGTTCAGAAAGCACAGAGAGTCCCAAGCAAGAAGAACCCAAACAGGTCCACACCCAGACACATCATAATTAAATTGACAAAAATTAAAGACAGAGAGAATCTTAAAGGCAGCAAGAGAAAAGCAAACTGTTACCTACAAAGGAGCTCCCATAAGGCTGTTAGCTGATTTCTCATCAGAAACTCTACAGGCCAGAAAGGAATGGCATGAATTATTCAAGGTAATGAAAAGCAAAGATCTGAAACCAAGCTTACTATATCAGGCAAGGCTATCATTCAAAATAGATGGTGAAATAAAGGGCTTCCCAAATAATAAAAGGCTAAAGGAGTTTATCATCACAAAACTAGCACTACAAGAAATGCTAAAGGGACTGCTGCAATGAGAAGAAGACATAGTAAAACATAGGCATACAGAATTAAAATGGCAATAAAGCCCAGCAGGAGTGGCTCAGTGGTTGAGTGTCAACTTAGGAACCAGAAGGTCACGGTTCAATTCCTGGTTAGAGCACATGCCCAGGTTGCTGTGTAGGAGATAGCTGATCAATGATTCTCTCTAGTCATTAATGTTTCTCTCTCTTTGTCTCTCTCTCTCTCTTTCCCTTTTTACCTGAAATCAATAAAAAAAAAAATATTTTTTAAATGGCAATAAATACCTATCTATATATATAAAACCCTAATAGGCAAGTAGACCAAACGGCAGAACAACAGAACAACTGGTCGCTATAATGTGCGCTGACCACCAGGGGTGCATGCAGAACATGGTGGCTATCAGCAGCAGGTGGCAGAGTGCAGAATATGGCGGGTGTCCCACATCGGGATGGTGGAGCAGGTGAGTAGAGGTACCAGACCAAGGTGGGGCACCAGAGCCACCACTCGCACTCGCTGCTGGCACCTGGCACCAGCCCCGAATGCTCGGTATTCTCAGTGGATGCGAGCGGTGGCTGCTGGCCCCAATCACCCCGGAGGGCTTCTCCACCTCCCCCGTCTCCTGAGGGGCTATCAGGGCAGCAGCTGCCACTCACACCCACTGTTGGCGCCAGCCCCAATCGCTCCGCACCATCAGCGGGTGCAAGTCGGGCCGGCACTGTCAGTGTGTGGGAGCGGCGGCAGTGGGAGCGGGGCTGCTGGCAGACAAGGGACTGGGGGCCACGGCAGGAGAGGCCAGGCGGGGGCACAGAGTATGGGCCAAGACCTGCCCCTGTGCCCAATCCATTTCATTTAGTTTTTCTTTAGCGACCATTATGACCGAATGACCAGAACGACTGGTCAACCGGTCGCTATGACGCACACTGACCACCAGGGGGCAGACGCTCAATGCAGAAGCTGCCCCCTGGTGGTCAGTGCACTCCCACAGCGGGAGCACTGCTCAGCCAGAAGCTGGTCTCACAGCTGGAGAGCGCAGCTGTGATGGCGGGAGCCTCTCCAGCCTCCATGACAGCACTACCAAGCAGCAAGTGACGGCAGGTGCTGTGGGACAGGATGAGCAGCAATGGAGCTACTCCCCATCCCGCTGTGGCTCCTCCCCAGCCACCTGCAGCTTCAGACTGCTACATCCCTCGGAGGGATGTTATACTGTTGGGTTTTGGCCCGATCCCCGCAGGCCCTGATCGGGCCAAAGCCTGATAGTCTGACATCCCCAAGGGTTCCCAGATTGCGAGAGGGCGCAGGCCAGGCTGAGGGACCCCACCCATGCACAAATCCATGCACCGGCCTCTAGTCAATAATAAACTTAAATGTAAACATAGGTTATTATTGATCCAAAGACATAAAGGGGCTGAATGGATACAAAAACATGACCCAACTATATTCTGTCTACCAGAGACCCACCTCAGAACAAAAGACACACACAGGATGAAAGTGAAGGGATGGGGGGAAAATTTCCATGCAAATAGAAAGGAAAAAAAAGCTGGGGTAGCAATACTCATATCTGACAAAATAGACTTCAAAATGAAGGAAGGAAAATAAGCCAGTTGGAGAAAGACAAATATCACATGATCTCACTCATATATGGAATCTAATGAACAAAATAAATTGATGAATAAAATAGATCCGGAGAGAAACCAAGATGGCGGCATAGGTTAATGCTGGAGTTTGCTGCTTCGAACAACCACTTCAAAAATACAACTAAAAGACAGAACTGACATCATCCAGAACCACAGGAAAGCTGGCTGAATGGAAGTTCTACAACTAGGAGGAACCAAGAATCAGAGGAGGCGCAGTGCTGAAGTAAAATACTAAGGTGCGGAGTGCGCGCGGCGCAGGCTGGTGGCTGAGGGCGCGGTTGACTGTTTCAATCCGGAGGGGCGCCTCAGACTCTGAGCTCCAGATCCTGGCGAGTCTCTAGGGACCCAGACTCAAACGGGAGAAGCGGGACTGTCTGGCTTCGGTCCCTCCGAGGTTTGTAGCGGTTGCTGGGACAGAGAGGCAGAGCCCCTAGGGACGGACTGAGAGCAACCATAACTGCTTCCTCCTCCGCCCTGTTGATCCTGTGGGACCTGCCCTGCCCAAGCCCTGCACAGAGCCATTTGCTGGATAGCCTCAGGCAAAGGCTAGATTAGCACCTCCCTAGAGGACAGAAGTTCTCCCTCTGCAAACACAGCTGATTCTCACAGCCAGTTGGCCTGGAGGTCAAGTAGTAATTACCTACAACAATCAAGGCTTGACTACAACAAGACTGCTCACAGAGACCACAAGGGGGTGCACCAAGAGTGTCTACCTCAGGTAATTGGGACACTTAACACGGAAAGCCACTGGCTGAATGGAAGTGGCTTCCATTCGACACAGCGAAGCATAAAAAAATGCCAAGACAAAGAAACAAGCCACAAAGGACAGAACCGGAGGAAAGCAGGCTACTGGATATAGAATTCAAAACCACACTTTTGAGGTCTCTCAAGAGGCTTCTAGAGGCTGTCAATAAACTTGATGAGATGTACAGGAAATCTAATGAGACCCTCGATGGTGTGATAAAGGACCGACTAGAAAGTAAGCATACACTGACTGAAATAAAGAATATTATACAGACTCCCAACAGCAGACCAGAGGAGCGCAAGAATCAAGTCAAAGATTTGAAATGCGAGGAAGCAAAAAACACCCAACCGGAAAAGCAAAATGAAAAAATAATCCAAAAATATGAAGATAGTGTAAGGAGCCTCTGGGACAGCTACAAGAGTACCAACATCAGAATTAAAGGGGTGCCAGAAGATGAGAGAGAGAGCAAGATATTGAAAACCTATTTGAAGAAATAATGACAGAAAACTTCCCCTACTTGGTGAAAGAAATAGATTTACAAGTCCAGGAAGCACAGAGAACCCCAAATAAAAGGAATCCAAAGAGGACCACACCAAGACACATCATAATTAAAATGCCAAGAGCAAAAGACAAAGAGAGAATCTTAAAAGCAGCAAGAGAAAGAAACTCAGTTACCTACAAGGGAATACCCATACAACTGTCAGCTGATTTCTCAACAGAAACTTTGCAGGCCAGAAGGGAATGGCAAGAAATATTCAAAGTGATGAATACCAAGAACCTACAACCAAGAGTACTTTATCCAGCAAAGCTATCATTCAGAATTGAAGGTCAGATAAAGAGCTTCACAGATAAGGAAAAGCTAAAGGAGTTCATCACCACCAAACCAGTATTATATGAAATGCTGAAAGGTATCCTTTAAGAAGAGGAAGAAGAAGGAAAAGGTAAAGATACAAATTATGAACAACAAATACGCATCTATCAACAAGTGAATCTAAGAATCAAGTGAATAAATAATCTAATGAACAGAATGAACTGGTGATTATAATAGAATCAGGGACATAGAAAGGGAATGGACTGACTATGCTTGGCGGGGGGTGGGGGGAAGGGGTGTGGGAAATGCAGGAAGAGACTGGACAAAAATCATGCACCTATGGATGAGGATAGTGGGTGGGGAGTGAGGGCGGAGGGTGGGGTGGGAACTGGGAGGAGGGGAGTTATGGGAGGAAAAAAGAGGAACAAATGTAATAATCTGACAATAAAGATTTAATTATTTAAAAAAAAGATCTGGAGACATAAAAGCATAGAACAGAATGCAGAACCTCAGAGGGAAGATGGGGAAGGGTTGGTGGGTGGGAAGTGATCAACCAAAGAACTCGTAAGCATCTATGTATAACCCATGGACACAGACAATATGGTGGTGAAGGCCTGGGGTTGGGGGCAGGGGTGGCTTAGACGGGGTCAATGTGGGGAAAAAGGAGAGATATGCAATACTTTCAACAATAAAGATTCTGTTGTTGTTAACCAAGGGTATTTTTCTATTGATTTTTAGACAGAATGCAAGAGAAGAGGGAGAGACAGAGATAGAGAAACATTGATATGAGAGAAGCCTGCAACCAAGGTATGTGCCCTTGACTGGAATCGAACCTGGGACTCTTCAGTTTGCTGACTAACACTCTATCCACTGAGCCCAACTGGCTAGGGCAGTGGTGGGCAAACTGCGGCCCACTGAGTGTGGCTCTTCCACAAAATACCACGTGTGGGCGTGCACGTACAGTGCAATTGAAACTTCGTGGCCACACTCAAGGGGCCAAAGAGCCGCATGTGGTTCTCGAGCCGCAGTTTGCTGACCAATGGGCTAGGGTAACAATAAAAATTTTTTAAAAATATAACTAAGATCATATTACTTCTCTGCTCAAAAAAAAAAAAAATGATGACAGAGGATCATTGATCAGCTGCCTCCTGCATGTCTCCTACTGGGATGAAGCCCACAACCTGAGCATGTGCCCTGACCAGGATTGAACCATGACCTCCTGGTTCATAGGTCGACACTCAACCATTGAGCCACACCAGATGGGCAGGAGTGATATTTTGATCATTACTTGAACCCTGTTATGGTTTCATCTGTCTTGAATGTGCTAGTAGAAATATGCATTATTATATGATACCCACATTACTACTATATTCGGGTACTAATTTCCACCTTACCCAAGCCTCCAAATTTCACCCGCACTGCACTGAAGGTAAAAACTGGTGCCCAGTGGCCCTGGGTTTGGGACTCTTGAGTTTGTTGGCTTTACCATCACCATCTGACCCCCATCCACTCATTCCAGAAGAAAGCTGCCTACAAACATGGATAACCTTCCAACGTTATGTGCAGCAGTCTCAAGAGCACAAATCAGCAACAAAGCCCAGTATTTTTCTCTTTTAACACAATACTGGAGGCCCGGTGCATGAAATTCATGCAGGGGTGGGCAGCTTTTCTCCTCTCCCGTGCTGCCGACCCTTGGCCTTGGCAGCCGCTATGGCTTTGTCTGGATGGACATCTGGAAGACGTCCGGTCTAATTAGCATATTACTCTTTTATTAGTCTAGATGTAGCCCAGCCAGAGTGGCCCAGCTGATTGAGCAAAAGGTTGTGGGTTCGATTCTCAGTCAGGGCACATACCTGGGTTGCAGGGTTTGATCCCTGGTCTAGACGCATGCAGGAGGTAACTGGTCTCTCTCTCTCTCTTCCCCTCTCTCTAGGCATGTCCTCAGGTGAGGATTTTTAAAAAATGTTACTTTCCTCACTTTTCAGTGCAAAATGAAATGAAATAAAACCAGTGAATCAGGTGGAGGACTGGCCTGTGAGACTTATTCCCGTTTCCTCCCTAACTGGGTTCTCTAACCTCAGCTGTTTGGGGTGGCACCGCACTGTGCGGGATGGGTGGGGAAGGGGGACAGTTTGCTTTTTATGCTTTTATTCAGAAACTTACACCTGAGCTCTAACCCACCTGTAAGACACAACATTTCAACTTTAGCAGAACCAAGCGATTCCTAAGGTATAATCTACATCAGAACCTTGATATTTCCTTGTTTTTTAAGCAACAGGATTGGTTAGATGTTAATAGAGATGGCTCAGAATAGAGAAGAGCCTAAGGCTAAAGAGGAGAGGCTAACACCTAATCCTAAACAGCTTAAAAGGTACATTAATCAGTGATCATTTAACTACCCAGTCTCTATCTATAATGTTTCAAAAGGAATTCTCAATTTTTAAAAATTAAATATACTAGTGGTGCCCTAGCTAGTTTGGCTCAGTGGTTGGGGCATCGACCTGCAGACTGAAGGGTCCCAGGTTCAATTCCAGTCAAGGGCGTGTATCTTGGTTGCAGGCTCAATCCCTGGTGTGCGTGCGGGAGGCAACCAATCGATGTGTCTCTCTCACATTGATGTTTCTCTCTCTGTCTCTTCCCCTCCTTTCCACTCTGTCTAAAAACCAATGGGAAAAATATGTTTGGGTGAGGATTAACAACAACAACAAAAAATTTATTGGGGGTGACATTGGATAATAACATTATATAAATTTCAGGTGTACAACTTTAGAATACAATATCTCTATACTGTGTGTGCTTACTACCCACATCTAGGTTCCTTTTGTTGCTACATATTTGAGCATCCTTTACCCTCTAGTCTTCCCCCACTCAAGTTCTCAGGGGTTTTTTTTGTTTGTTTTTTAATATATTTTATTGATTTTTTACAGAGAGGACGGAAGAGAGATAGATAGTTAGAAACATTGATGGGAGAGAAACATCGATCAGCTGCCTCCCGCACATCTCCCACTGGGGATGTGCCCACAATCCAGGCACATGCCCCTGACCGGAATCGAACCTGGGACCTTTCAGTCCGCAGGCCGATGCACTATCCACTGAGCCAAACGGTTTCGGCAAGTTCTCAGTTTTTAAACTTGATATCAGAAGCTCATATAACTTCACAAATGAGAGACATTAATAAATGTAGCTTTTAGCCCTGGCTGATTTTGCTCAGTGGTTAGTGCATCGACCTGCAGACTGAAAGGTCTCAGATTCAATTCAGGTCAAGGGCACGTAACTTGAGGTTGCAGGCTCTATCCTAGCCCTGGTCAGAGCACAGGCGGAAGGCAACCAATCGATGTGTATCTCACATAGATGTTTCTCTCTCTGTGTCTCTCCCCCTCCCCTCCACTATCTCTAAAAATCAATGCAAAAATATAATTGGGTGCCCTAACCAGTTTGGCTCAGTGGATAGAGCGTTGGACTGTGGACTGAAGGGTCCCAGGTTTGATTCCAGTCAAGGATACATGCCCAGGTTGTGGACACAATCCCCAGTGTGGGGCATGCAGGAGGCAGCCAATTAATTATTCTCTCTCATCACTGACGTTTCTCTCTCTCTCCCTCTCCCTTCCTCTCTGAAATCAATAAAAATATTTTTTTTAAAAAAAGAGGAATTCAGTTTAAAGATATACAAGTGAGGATGCCCAGCAGAGTATTGATTTTATGTGTCTAAAATTAAGAAGAGTGGTTAGTGCCAGAGACGTAAATATGGAAGCACATAGAGGGTGACTGGGACCTTGAGTATTAGATAAGTTTGCTTAAGAAGAATGAAGCCCAGCCTGTGTGACTCAGTGACTGAGTGTCAACCCATGAACCAGGAGGTTACCGTTCAATTCCCCGTCCGAGCTCATGCCCAGGTTGTGGGTTTGATGCCCAAGAGGGGCGTGCAGAAGGCACGCCCAATGATTCTCTGTCATCATTAATGTTTCTATCCCTCTCTCCCTCTCCCTTCCTCTCTGAAATCAATAAAAATATATATTTAAAAAATTTGCCTGCTATATTTGGTCAAGCATTTACTAGTCATTAAGTCACCTCCAATGATTTCTCGGCGTATACGTCCCCGGGCCGGACATGCCCACCCCTGCAGGGAAATAGGCACTCCGCCTTTCCCAGCCCCCTGCTGTCTTTATCCTCCTGACAGAGCACTTGCCACCAGCTGCCTTATTACAGCAACGTACGCATCACCTGCTTCCCTTCGCCAGACTGTGAACACCTGCAAAGTGTAACTACCAAGAGCATGACCCCTAAGAAGCAGAGATAAAGGTGAACAAGAAACTCTCCCTGCCCTCGAGGAAGCCTAGCCACCGTTCAGGGTGTCAGATAACCTGACTAGGATGTGAGAGTCCGGGGCCCCAGGGGTGGCACTTTTGGGGGCAGCAGTTGCGGCCTCTTTAGCCCGGGGGCAGTGAAAACCAAGAGTTCACTCTAGGGCAGTGGTCAGCAAACTGTGGCCCCTTGAGTGTGGCTCTTCCACAAACTAGCACGTGCGGGCGCGCATGTACAGTGCGATTGAAACTTCGTGGCCACACTCAAGGGGCCAAAGAGCCGCATGTGGCTCGCGAGCCGCAGTTTGCCGACCACTGCTCTAGGAGAAGGCAACCAGGGTTATGGGGTGAAGGGCAGGGAAAGGAAGCCGAGAAGTAATCAAAGGAGGGAAGAGGACCTGAGAGGGTGGCGTCACTCATGTTGGAGGATGCTTTTCTAGAATACTCCTAATACGGTGGCAAAGAGCACTTGTTACAGTTAACCATGTTCCATATGTCCACACATCACACATTGAGCCTCACAGCAACCCAGGGAGTTAGGCACTAGTATGACCCTGTTTTACAGAGAGAAAACGATTCACGCACCCCAGTAAACACACCTACAGAGAAATAAAGACTAGAACTCAAGCAGTTTGAGCTTGCACTCTTTGTTTATCTATACTAATGAAAAGGTAATATGCTAATTAGACCGGGCCAACCGGCCATCTTCTGGACATCTGACTTCCTTCCGGACAAAGCCATGGCGGTGGGGGCCAAGGCAGAGGCAGTTAGGAGCGATCAGGCTGGCAGGGGAGAACAGTTAGGGGCGAGATCAGGCTGGCAGGGGAGGGCCGTTGGGGGCACTAGGCAGGCAGGCAGGTGAGTGGTTAGGAGCCAGTGGCCCTGGATTGTGAGAGGGATGTCTGACTGCCGGTTTAGGCCCAATCCCTAAACCAGCAGTCAGACATCCCGCGTGGGGTCCTGGATTAGAGAGGGTGCGGGACATCCTCCCCCATGCACAAATTTTGTGCACCAGGCCTCTAGTATGTGTATGCATGTGTGTGTGTGTGTGTGTGTGTGTATGTATATGTATGTATATATATATATATATATAATTTTTATTATTAATTTCAGAGAGGAAGGGAGAGGGAGAGATAGAAACATCAATGATGAAAGAGAATCATTGATCAGCTGCTCCTGCATGCCCCACACTGGGGATGGAGCCCACAACCTGGGCATGTGCCTTGACTGGAATTGAACCCAGGACCCTTCAGCCTGCAGGCCAACACTCTATCCACCGAGCCACACTGGCCCGGCTGAGCTTGTACTCTTTTTTTAAAAAAATATATTTTATTGATTTTTTACAGAAAGGAAGGGAGAGGGATAGAGAGTTAGAAACATCGATGAGAGAGAAACATCAATCAGCTGCCTCCTGCACACTCCCTACTGGGGATGTGCCCGCAACCAAGGTACATTCCCTTGACCGGAATCGAACCTGGGACCCTTGAGTCCGCAGGCCGACGCTCTATCCACTGAGCCAAACCGGTCAGGGCATGAGCCTGTACTCTTACTCACCATGTTGTTGATCATAATACTACACTAAGTGTGCCAGCTCTATAGGCCTGATGCTGTGCCAGCTCTATAGGCCTGATGCTGTGCCAGCTCTACAGGGCTGAATCCTGTGAGGGTCCGGTGCTGTCCGAGGCTCTGGATGTGGCACAGAGAAGCAGAGTCCTTCCCTTATGGAGCAGGTCAGCAGGCGGATGATGATCGGGCTGTGGAGGAGAATGGAGCAAGGTAAGGCCTCATGAACCACAGGGGCAGCCTCTCGGAGGAGGCGACCATTTAAGTAGAGATCTGAAGGGAGAGAGGAGCCAAGAGGACATGGCAGGGGACGGGGGTGGGGGGTGGGGGGTGGGGAGGTGGAAAGAACTTTCCAGGCAGAGGAAACAGCAAGTGCAAAAGCCGTAAGGGGCGCGTGTGCCTGGTGTGTTCCAGGAACTGAAAGGAGCTCAAAGCAGTAGAATACAAAGAAGGGGAGAGAGAGGCAAGAGACAAGATCAGAAAGACGTGGAAAGACTTCCAGGACTAATTTAAGTGAAAAAAGATGGGTCAGGTACCATCACATTGAGTAAAGAAAACATGTGTGTCTACATCCATATATAGACATATATGTCTATGTTATGTGTGTCTATATATGGACATATGTGTTAGATATGTCTATATATGTTCTTGTTTATCTTCTGAAATATTAGATAACAAATTTTCCGGTGATTACCTTTTTATTTTATATTCTTCCATTCTTGAAAATTTTTACCTTGCATTTATTATTTTTTAAAATGTGTTTTTATTGAGTTCAGAGAGGAAGGGAGAGGGAGATATAGAAACATCAACGATGAGAGAGAATCATTAATCAGCTGCCTCCTGCACAACCTCTACTGGGGATCGAGCCCGCAACACAGGCATGTGCCCTGACTGGGATTCGAACCATGACCTCCTGGTTCATAGGTCGACACTCAACTATTGAGCCATGCCAGTCAGGCTATTATTTTTATAATAATCAAAACATAGCTTAAAAATGAAAAGTCTTAACCATATGTTGGGGCTCCAGCTAAAGTCCTTCTCTCCCCCTTTACAGCTGAGCTTCTCGAAGAGTTGACTCCACTTTCTTCCCTTGCCCTCTCCATTTCCCCTCAGCCAAGAACATGCTGACTTCCAACCACCTTTCCCAGCAACTTCTCTTGCTGAGACCTTCGGTGACTCCCCAGGACTATGAGGAACACTCTCCAGTCCTTCTGCTTCTCGACCTCCCTGTTACATTTGACATTGCTGACAGCTCCTCTGTCTGAAACTCTCTCTCCTTTGGTTTTCCCCTTGCCCCATTTCTTGCCCCTTCATTGGCTCCTTTTTGTTACCCCACCCAATAGACCTGGGTTTCTACTGGTTCT
This sequence comes from Myotis yumanensis, assembly GCF_028538775.1. Lineage (NCBI taxonomy): Eukaryota > Metazoa > Chordata > Mammalia > Chiroptera > Vespertilionidae > Myotis > Myotis yumanensis. The sequence continues at coordinate 82,685,277 of NW_027223761.1, forward strand.
GTTCTTGACTCCTTGGCCTCTGTGTACTACACACACTCTTTCTCTGTGGCCTTATTCATGCCCATGGTTTTGAGACAGTATAGGGACGTGGGTCAGGGAATGGAAAAATACTGGGTGACCAGGAAGCCAAGTTAAGACCAGGTGGCCAGAAGATGTGGAAACCACAGGTTTGCATGCACAGTTGGTCAAGATTTGGCCCCTATTAGACTTTCCTGGGTTTTCGATAATAAGCAACACTGCCATCTTGCCCCAACAGCACCAGTATGCATTTAGTTGCCAAGCAACCTGACAGAAGGAGGAAGAAACCCCACCCTGACATAGAAAATTCCACTCCCTGAACCCTTCACAAGCCTGCTTGTTTTGTGCAAGCCTGCTTCATCCCAGCTTATAAAAGCAGCCAAGCAAAGCCAGCCCAGGAGCCAGTGCAGAGGACCTTTCATCCCTCTGTGCTGCCTCCCTGGTGCTCGAGTATAGCTCAATAAAATCTATCTGGAAAATTCTCTGGGGGTTCCTCTTGATTTCTTTTTTTTTTTTTAAATACATCTTTATTGATTTCAGAGAGGAAGGGAGAGGGAGAGAGATAGAAACATCAATAATGAGAGAGAATCATTGATTGGCTGCCTCCTGCACACCCCCTACTGGGGATCGAGCCTGCAACCTGGGCATATGCCCTTGACCAGAATCAAACCTGGGATCCTTCAAGTCCTCAGGCTGACGCTCTACCCACTGAGCCAAACTAGCTAGGGCCCTCTTGACTTCTCTATTGGGGAACCCAAGAACCCCAACACTGGTAAGAGTTTCAACTACCATATCTCTGTTTCCAAGTCCCAGATCTATATTTTTAGCCTTTTCTTCTGGGCTCCAGTCCAATCTACACAGGTGCCCATTAGACAGTTCCACTTGCAGACCTCACAGGCGCCTCAAACTCAACTGTTTCAAAACCTAACTCATCATTCCCCAAGGAAAACATCTCCTTCTTCCCGTTGTCCTTTCTGTAGTTGGTGATATCACCAACTGCTTGACCGACCCCAGCTGGCAACCTGAGAAAAGTCCCACATCTAAATGGACACCAAAAGTCATTCCAGCTGCTAAGTATCTCTGAAAGCCGTCTTCATTCCTACGTCCTCACGGCCCCTGCACCCAGCATTTGGACCACTGCATATGGGGGTGGTCAGCCATATCCTACCTGCATTTTCTGCCTCTAGTCTTACCATCAGCCTGCTTTCTTATGCTTAGTTGCCACAGTGATGTGGCACAAATCCCATCATCAATCCCTGTTTGAAATCTTTCCGTTTTTTCCCTGCCTTTCTAGGATAAAATTCAAATTCCTTAATATGATCTGGCCACATCTTTTTTTCTTTTTTTAATATATTTTATTGATTTTTTTTTTTTTTTTTTTTTTTACAGAGAGGAAGGGAGAGGGATAGAGAGCTAGAAACATCAATGAGAGAGAAACATCAATCAGCTGCTTCCTGCACACTCCCTACTGGGGATGTGCCCGCAACCAAGGTACATGCCCTTGACTGGAATCGAACCTGGGACCCTTCAGTCCACAGACCTACGCTCTATCCACTGAGCCACACAGGTCAGGGCCTGGCCACATCGTTTGACGCTTTCCCACATGCACCTTATGTTTAAGCCACAATGAAGTACTCTGTTTCTCAGAGCCCGTCTCTTTCTCATGTTTCTGTGAACGTTTGTGACAGCACCTTGGCATCTCCAGCTCTAACATAATAACTGGCACAGAGTTAATGTTCAATAAGTAAAAGGACAGAAAACCACCAGGCACAGAGGTGGATGACAAGGACTACTCTAAGAGTACAATTTGATGTTTCTTATTGATTTTAGAGAGAGGAAGGGAGAGGGAGAGAGAGAGAGAAACATCAACATCTCGATTGGCTGCCTCCTGCATGTCCCCTACTGGGGATTAAATGGGAAACCCGGGCATGTGCCCTGACCAGGATCAAAACATGACCTCCTGGTTTATGGTTCATAGTTCGACACGCAACCACTGAGCCACACCAGCTGGGCTAAGAGTACAATTTACAGATAACTAGAAAGAGAGAGAAAGGAAATGCTTTAGTGCAACATTTCCTTCAAGCTTGTACTAGGTGAAACAGTAATAATCAAATAATAATTATTCCTGTCATTTTTCTCTTTGAGAGATGTGAATTTTGCTCATTGGTATAATTTCATGGAGACAATTTAACTGATTTTAAATAAAATGTGAAAACAAAACAAACAAACAAAAACAAACCAGCCCAGCCTATGTGATTGCCAAGTCCTCTGACAAAACAAGACCCCTTGGGTATGAACCTCAAGGTCCCAGAGTGCAGCTGGGAGGGTCATTTACACTGCAGACATCCCCTGTGCTGGAACAGACGCTACCGGCACCGGGGGCCCAGGGATCAGTGACACACAGGGCCTGCTCTGCAGGGGCTCATGGCCCCCAAACCATTGCGTCTTTGCCTTTGGCCAGGACTGTCCCCAGCTGTCCACGTTGGGACGAGTATTTACAGTCCTTTTAGTCACAGGTAGAGCTACACCTAATTCTGTGGGAGGGCAGAAGCACACGCTCATGGGTTCAGGGCAGTCGCAAATGCAGCCAGTGCTTACCTAATGGAAGGGGTGCCTTTGGAGAAGAATAGCGGAGTGGCCCTGCCTTCCCCACGAAAAAGCAGCACCGAAGAACTGGAGCAGCACTCTCTTCAGGGGCGACCACGCCTTCCTATGGGGAAGTTGAAGTGATAGCCACCGCATTTCCTCAGCAGGGCAGCGTTGGGATTCCTAACGCTATGTTTTCCCCTGGAGGCCTGTTTGGAGAAAGGAAACGGACGGTCTGAGAGCAGGTATCTTGGCCAGTGACTATGGAAATCCCTGGGTGGTAAGTGTTTCTACCTGAGTGAGAAGACATTCTGCTTAGATTATGTCATTCAATCTTCATAATAATCCTATGAAGTTTCTATTAATATCCTTATTTTTGCAAATGAGGAGCAGAAGGAGCCAAGGTGCTTGGTTGAAGACTACATAGCTACAATTATCGGCCTGCGATTCAAGCCCAGATTTGTGACTGCACCCACGTAGATGCCACCACAATACTGGTTTGCCATGAGATGTCTTTCCAGGGAGGGGAAGAGAGAATGAACATATAGAGGTCCCTTCAAACCAGAAGTAATTCATGAGTTTGCAGAAAGGGGCAAAATTTGGGGTTCCCTTCTTAAACGTCTCCTCTTGTCATTTGAAAAAAATTAAAATATGGCTGGCAAAGCTCAAGAAGCTAAAAAAATCTTTTTGGGGGGAAGTTTGGGGAAAGAGGCACTGAAACGCTGCTGGGGTCTGAAGTCGTACAAGCTTTACAGGGAACAACTAGTCAACATCTATCAAAACTCAAATGTGCATCCCTCACAATCCCACTCCAGAAATGGGTACTACAGATGAATTTGCTAAATTATATATATTCAAGGTTATGCACTGCAGCATTGTTTAATATTTATTTTATTTAAAAAATATTTCTATTAATTTAAGAGAGGGAGAGAGAGACGGAAACATCAATGATGAGACCTAGCCAGTTTGGCTCAGTGGATAGAGCGCCGGCCTGCAGACCAAAGGGTCCTGGGTTCGACTGGGGTCAAGGGCACGTACCTTGGTTGCAGGCTCCTCCTCAGGCCCAAAGCCTGGTCAGGGCTCATGCAGGTGGCAACCAATTGATGTGTTTCTCTCACATCGATGTTTCTCTCTGTCTCTCCCTCTCTCTTCCACTCTCCCTAAAAATCAATGGAAAAAATATTCTCAGGTGAGAATTAAAAAGAAAGAAAGAAAGAAACACCAATGATGAGAGAGAATCATGGATTGGCTGCCTCCTGCACACTGCAATCTGGGCATGTGCCCTTGACCAGAATCAAACCTGGGACTCTTCAGCCCGCAGGCCAAAGCTCTATCCACTGGGCAAACCGGCTAGGGCCAGCATTGTTTAAAACAGCAAATGTTTGGAAACTACTTAAGTGCCTACCAGTTGAGAACTGGTTCCATAGACTCTGCTGCTGCCTGTCCCATGCAGGAAATGCTGAGTACCGGTAAGAATGATTTCCAAGAAAGATCTAGGAAGTAGGTTCAATATTATTTCATTTATGGAAAAACTTCTGTATGTATTTGCTTGAATAGGCACCGGCTATCTCTAGAAGAATATACAGGAGGCTGATAACATTAGTTGCCCCCAAGAAAGGGTAAAATATGACTGGGGGAGGGGAGGGTCATTCAGAACAAGATTGGAGTCAAACTTTAATTCCTTTACATTTTTAACCGAATAGAGTCCAGTGATGGCGAACCTTTTGAGCTCGGCGTGTCAGCATTTTGAAAAACCCTAACTTAACTCTGGTGCCGTGTCATATATAGAAATTTTTTGATATTTGCAACCATAGTAAAACAAAGATTTTTATATATATATATATTTTTTTTTTTTAAAATATATTTTATTGATTTTTTACGGAGAGGAAGGGAGAGAGATAGAGAGTTAGAAACATCGATGAGAGAGAAACATCGATCAGCTGCCTCCTGCACATCTCCCACTGGGAATGTGCCCGCAACCAAGGTACATGCCCTTGACCGGAATCCAACCCAGTTGACACTCTATCCACTGAGCCAAACCGGTTTCAGCAAGATTTATATTTTTGATATTTATTTTATATATTTAAATGCCATTTAACAAAGAAAAATCAACCAAAAAAATGAGTTCGCGCATCACCTCTGACACGCATGTCATAGGTTCGCCATCACTGGAATAGACTATATTAGGTATTCAAGAAAAAGAAATGGAATTAAAATTAAAAAAATAAAGCACATGTAGTTTAAGGTACCTTATGAGTAAGGCACAGAATGTCTTTTTTAAAAAAGTATTCACATTATTGTGTAGCCATCACAACCATCTATAAATTTTTTTTTAACTAACAGGTTTTTAAAATATACATTTTTTAAAATTTCTTTCAGAGAGGAAGGGAGAGGGAGAGATAGAAACATCAGTGATGAGAGCGAGCCCACAACCTGGGCATGTGCCCTTAACTGGAATTGAACCCTGGACCCTTCAGTCTGCAGGCCAACACGCTATCCACTGAGCCAAACTGACTAGGGCTGTCTCTATAACTCTTTTCATTTTGTAAGTCTGAAACTCTATACTCATTAAACAATAACTCTCCAAACTTGCCCTAGCCCCTGGCAACCACCATTACAGTTTCTGCCTCCGTGATTTTGACTACTCTAAGTACCTCATGTAAGTGAAATCACCCAGTATTTGTCTTTTTGTGACTGGTTTATTTCACTTAGCATAATGATCTCAAGGTTCATCCATGTGGTAATATACTGCAGAATTTCTTTCCTTTTAAGGCTGAACTCTTCATTGTATAACACATTTTACTAAGCCATCCATTGGTCAATGGGCACCTGGGTTGCTCCTATGTTTTAACTATTGTGAATCCTGCTGCCATGAACATGGTTGTACAAATACCTCTTTGAGAGCCTGCTTTCAGTTCTGCTGGGCATATACTCAGAAGTGGATTCCTAGATCACATGGTAACTTTATTTTAAATTTTGTGAGGCCCTGCATTACTGCTTGTTTTCCATAGCAGCTGTACCATTTTCCATCTCCACCAACACTCCCAAGCATTCCGATTTCTCCACATCTTCACCAGCTCTTGTTTTGCTTTTTTTTTTTTAAATAAAAATATTTGTATTGATTTCAGAGAGGAAGGGAGAGGAAGAGAGAGAAACATCGATGATGAAAGAGAATCATTGATTGGCTACCTCGTATTGGCCCCACCCTGGGAATGGAGCCCACAACCCTGGCGTGTGCCCTGACCAGAATCAAACTGTGACCTCCTGGTTCATAGGTCAACGCTCAATCCCTGAGCACCCGGCCGGGCTCGTTTTGCTTTTTTGATGGTAGCAATCCTAGTCGGTGTGGCAGCATAGTGTGCCTTTTTGGGGTCAGCAGTATGGTGAATGGATATTGGTGCTAGACCCAATGAGTTTTGGTCCTGCTGCCTATTGTGTGACCTTGGGTGTTACTCTAAGCCTCAGTTTCCCTATCCTTAAAATCAGAATTATCTCAGAGGGTTGGTGAGCACTGAATGCCTATAAACCACTTATGCTGGCAGAACTCAACAAATGTTATTTTTTCTGCCTTAAAAGCAGCAACCATAAACCCAATCCTGATTTGCTCTGGCTCCTTTTGGACTAGTCTAGAGGCAAAAAGACAAACTAGATGACTTCTCAAGTTTTTATGCCTAGAGGACTGAGTCTGGAGATTCACACAATCTCAGGCTTTCTCCCTACTGCCCCCAGACCTGCAGAGCCCCGCCCTGCCCGGCGGAGGTGTGCTGGGAGGAAGGCTACTCAGAGCCTCGCTGGCTGGTTTTCTCAGGGTGCAGGACCGAGAGAAACCCTGTCGACATATTTATATAAGTCCTGCCACTCGGCCCCCTGCCTATTACCTCTGCAGACCGTTATACATATTAAGGGGGGGGGGGGGAGGCAAATACAAAAGAAAAATCAGCGAGAGAGCGAACAATCCGGACGCTGGAGGGAATCCACGTGGTCATCGGTCTGTAACTGATCAGAGCAGCTACCCTGAGGCAAGACCCCCAGCGCCTCACGCCAAACTATTGCAATGGCGAAACCTTCCACAACAGGGTGCTAATGTCCCCCTTAGCGGCGCCTGGGGGCTGCCGTTCAAGAGACTCTGTCACGACCCCCACCCTTTTTGCATCTAGTGAACCAGCGACGTAACCAGAGACTCTGGTTCTGTGCGCGCGCTTTGCAAACCATCTGGGCTCCATTCTGCGCGGTTGCAACGACGATCGATGCGGGAAGAGTTGGGGGGAGTCGGAGCTGGCCGGTCGCCTGCCCTTTCTCTGCCCCCCCACCCCACCGGTCTCTCCGCACGAACATTTCCGTGGTGGAGGGACGCCGGCTTTCAGCACCAGGAGGCCTGGACCTTCTCTGGAGACGCGCGGGGCACCCTCCAGAGGACGCGAGCTGACTGCAACCTGCTCCCCGGCCCTCCCTCTCCTTCCCGAATCCGCCGCCCGGGCTGTAATGTTACAAGCTGTGCGCTGTGCCTGTGCGGGAGTCCAGGGAGGCTGCGTGACCTTCCCGCGAACTCCATCTCAGCTGGGGGGATGGAGGCGGCCCCGGGGCCTGCAGGCTGGGGATCGATCCCCAGCTCAACCTACTCAGGTTCTCGCGGCGCAGACCCCTCCCTCCCGGCTCTGCTTCCCCAGCCTCGCAGGCTTTTAACGCCCAGCTGGAGGCGCCCTCCCCGCTTGCCCGCAATAAGCACACCGGGTGGAGATCCACCCCCGCCCTGACCCCCTCCTCCTCCCCCTCCAAGCCCCGCTCGGAGCTCCCCTCCGCCCCAGGGATCAAAATGCCCGGCCCTCCCCCCTCTTAATCAGAAACGTGCTCGCGGGCCCCCGCGCTCCGCGTGCACACATCAGGGTCCGCTATGCACGCGGCGGCGGCGGAGCCGAGGAAGGGGCGGGGCGCTGCTGCCCGCCCTTCGCTCCGGGCCCCGTTAGCTCCCCAACTTCACTACGTCGTCACACCGCCTCGGTGGCCGGGCACGCCACGGGCACGGGGGATGGCCCCGCTCACTGCAGGGGGCGCGGGAGACGGGGGTCCCCAGCCCCGAGTGCCCAGCAGGGGGAGGCGGCGGGAGCCCGGCCGCTGGCTGCGCGCATTTTGGAGAGAGCGGCGGCAAGGGGAGGGGCTCCTCGCATGATGTTTGTAAAACGCGTGCATTGAAGGCCTGTCGGCCCCGCGCACGAAGGACTGGGAAGCGCTTCTGTTTTGCACGCAGTACAATCGGGGGCCCTTGTCCCGCGGGCGTAAGAGGAGGCCGGCCCAGCCTGAGCCCGCGCCCGGGGCGGAGGCTCGCTGTCCCCGGCCCGTCGGCCGCGCTCTCCTGGAAGCGGCTGGGGCGGGCCGGTCCCCAGCGCCTCCCGGGAACGAGTGTAACCGGCCTGGGGCTCGCAGGCTGAGGCGGCCCGGCTCCCTCCGCCTCCATCCCCGCGCCCCCTCCCCCCCGGAACCCGCGCTCCCGCCGGGGCCTCGCTTCCTCCCCCCTCCCGGCCGGCGCTCCGGAGGGCGGGGCCGCGGTTATCCAGGTTGCGGGGCTGCGGGCAGGCGGGAGGCGGCCCGGGCCTCGGGTGGCGCAGCGGCGGCGCGTCGGGAGCGGAGGCCGGGGCCGGGCATCCAGGTTGCGGGGCGGCGCGCGGGCCCTGCGCTCGGCATGGCGGGCGGCAGCGCGCAGGCGGCGGGGCGGCGCCGGGCGGCGTAGGCAGGTTCCGGGGCCCCGGCCCCCCTCCCCGCCCCCTGTGTTGTCGCCTCTCCCTCTCGCGGCTGCACTTCACGGGGCGAACATGGCGCACAGCTGTCGGTGGCGCTTCCCCGCCCGGCCCGGGACCACCGGGGGCGGCGGCGGCGGGGGGCGCCGGGGCCTGGGGGGCGCCCCGCGCCAGCGTGTGCCGGCCCTGCTGCTTCCCCCCGGGCCCGCGGGCGGCGGCGCTCCCGGGGCGCCCCCCTCCCCCTCGGCCGTGGCGGCGGGAAGCGGCGGGGCCGCGGCTGCAGTGGGAGCGGCCGCCGCCTCGGCAGCCCCCTCGGCGCCCGCCTCGTCCTCGGCGCCGTCATCGTCCGCGGCCCCCGCCGGGCCGGCCCTGCTCCGGGTGGGCCCCGGCTTCGACGCGGCGCTGCAGGTCTCGGCCGCCATCGGCACCAACCTGCGCCGGTTCCGGGCGGTGTTCGGGGAGAGCGGCGGGGGAGGCGGCAGCGGAGAGGTAAGGGGGCGAGGAACCCCGGCCCGGGGTCCCGACCCTCTGCGGGCCTCCCCTCCCCCACCCGGGCCGGGGAGCATCCTGACTCGGGGACCATCCTGACCCGGCCCATGGCCTCCCGTCTCGGGAGCCCCGAACGTGGGTTCCCCGGCGCCCACCCCGGGGTCTGAAGCCATCTGGCCGAGGGCGCGCGCCCCCACCCGCCTGCCCCTGACCCTGGCCCGCATGCCTGGCACGGACCCCTCGCCGGGGCTCCCCATCCCGGGGCTGAACCCCTCCTCCCCTCCCCAGATTACCTCATCCAGCCGGAGTCCTCCCTCCCCCCTCCCTCCCCGGGACCTGCTCCTCCGCCGCCTCCCTCTGGGGCAGATGTTCTGCTCTCGGGGCAGCGCTTCTCATGGGCATCTCTCCGGCGCTGGCCTCATCCGGGCCACGCTCTTCTACCCCGGGGGGCCATGTCCCTCCCCGCACCTCGATTCCCAAAGCCTGCTGAACCCTCCCTGCCGAACCCCCCCTGCCGAACCCTCGCTCCATCCCGGCCCAGGTCCTGCGCTCCCAGCCACTCCCCCTTCCCTCACCTCCACCCCTCACCCTCCTCCCGCCCCCACCCCCCAGCAGGGAACATCCATGCCCCTGCCTCCTGCTCCTGGCCCCCCTTACCGCCCCTCCCCTCCCTCTGCTCGGTGCCGCCTTGCACAGCAGCCCGCTTGCCCGTCTCGCAGAGCTCAGCGCCAGCCGGTGGCAGCAGGGGCTTCTCTGCCTCCGCCCCACGCTGTCCTCCCCTAGAATGAAGGCTTGGTGGCATCTTGGCGGGGAGATAGTCCACTGTCCCCAGGCTCAGAGGAGCGGCTCCTCACCAGCCCCCCGAGAGGAGGCCCCGAGGCAGGCCCTGTGCGGGGAGGTGTTTGGGGGGGCTCCGCAGCCCCTTCCCAGGGGACGCAGCTGCTCCTACCCCACCCCCGGCGCTGCGCTGGGAGCGCGCAGCCTCCGACCTGGCTCCCTCCGGCCTGCTCCTCTCCGACATTTCTTTATTGACCCACCTTTCCCCGGCCAGCCCTGGGCATGGCAGGGGTGGGGGGAGCGGGGTCGGAGTGAGGAGAGGAGATAAGGGACAGGTTTCCTTCAGTGTGCGGTGGTGGTTGGCTTTCGCTGGGGAAGGCGGGGCTGGGAAGCACAGTTATTCCTTAGGAAGACTTGGGGTTCTCCCTCCCAGTCGAGACCCTTGCCCCTTCCCATTAGGACGGGGGTGAGGATAGGGGTGCTTTGATGAGCGCTGCTCAGCCTCCTTCAGCAAAATAGCAAGTTGCCCTGGGAGGGGAAGTTGAGTTCAGGTTCAGCCAGGGCCTTAGGCATTTATTTTCCGTTGGACGCAGGAGGCGGGAGTCAGAGTTGGGCGGGAGGAGAGGATGAGGGAGGCTAGGAAGAAGGGCAGTTGCTAGGGGCTCACGCGAAGGAGGGCATGGGGTTCTGCTCCGAGTGCTTTTGATTGAAACAGAAAGGGAAAGATAACCAGGCATTTCCTGCGTGCCTGCCGTTGGGGTGCACAGAGGATCCTGGGCAAACCCCCGGCCACGGCTGTGCCCCGCACCCCTTAGATTTCACACAGACCCTGGGGAGGAGATCCCAGGTCTCCCGGCCCCTCCCTCCAAGGAGCTGGCCTTTTCCAGCTGTTAGCCTTCCTGCCTCCTTTTAAAAGTCGTTTCTAAGGCAGCTCGATCCGATCCGGAGGCTGACTGCAGCCCGCCTGGTGATGGAGCGAGGAGGACATGATGGGGGCGTGTTCCTTGCTGTGTGGCTGGCTGCGGCTCCCTCTCCCTGCCTCTCTGCTCTCTCTCCACCTCCTTTCCCAGCCTCCAGAAGGCAGCTGTAGTCAGCAGGGTTGCTTGAGACTATGTTGGATGCTGTAGATGACTATTTTTTTTGAAAGGCCAATTCTGTATTTTTTAAGCTAACAACACAGATCCCATGTAGTTGGAGAACCAAAGGCCTCATACATGACAAAAAGACTGAACCGTTCAGGTTACTTGCATGGAGTTGGTGCTTAAATGTGAGTTGATTTTGCTTTTCTAAAAGATACAGCAGCAAAAAAAAAAAAAAAGACATTTCATTTACCTGCTTATTTTTAAAATGGAGACTTGCCTGGTTATATGTGGAATTTTAGCCCCATGTATATTTGCGTATGTAAGAAAGTCCCTAATAGGAGAAGTTCGTCTATTGTCAGGGGACCCGAGAAGCGTTTTCCTCTGGTTTAGCATGCTTATGTGCTCTGTACAGAAGGATCAAGTTCACATCCCAAATGTTACCACATATTCAAAAACAGGGTTTCACAGTTCCCAAAGACAGCATCTTAAGAGACTGGCGAGAAAGAGCCACCTGGATTCAGGGACCTAATGTCTGGGCACCAGGATATTCCATCTTTGGTCTTTGATGTACCACCTTTCAAGTTTCCGCCCGTGCTCACATCTTCTCACCTACGGCATTGTGCGTCCTGCAGTATCCAGTGAGGGAAGCCTGTTCAGGAATGCAGTTGTTTCAAATAAGTTATTTCATATTAGTAAGGTTTTTTTTTGCCTGAACAGTAGTTGCTACTTCATTCTGAGAAGAGTGGTTAACTGCTTACTCAGACGCCTGTCCTTTTTCTGCTTTGGGCTGAAATGAGCTGTTGTTTCGTGGGTCAGCTTTTCATGTGATAGTTGAGGCGCTCTCGCATGGGTTGGTGGTTTGGATTAGCGCTAACCCATAGTCTGGTTTATTGCTAACCCATCATGCTGATGCTCTTTGACCGGGTTGTCTTCAGTGTAGAAACCAAGCATTTTGTTACAGGGTCTTACAGATCGATGGTGAGGCCGACAGGGGGGGCTGGGAGCTCCCTGGGCAGCACCCCCGCGGAAACCCACGGTGGTTTCCGGATTCGTGCGCAGCTCTGTCCTCTCACTTGGATTCATGAACACGTGGCTTGTGACCCATGAATCAGGATTGTAACTTGGTCACAACAAAACCTAACTTAATACTAAGAGAACAAGTGAGCGGAGGTGGGTAGCAGGGAACAGAACTTCCAGGTCGCTTCCACGGGAGGCTTGTCCTTCGTTGATGCGTGTTCCTAACGTCCCGCCTCCAATCGCTCTCGGTGGCAGCTGCACATGAGTTCTTGAGGGCCACATTCTGTCAGAATGGGATTATTTACAAAAACATAGGTGTTTCTGATCTGTTCTGGCTTTCTGTGTGACAGCTAGGAAGTAGCATTAAAGTTTGATTTTCTTAAAAATATATTTTTATTGATTTCAGAGAAGGGAGGAGAGAGATAGAAACATCAATTAGAATCATTGATCGGCTGCCTCCTTCACACCTCTCCCCTCCCCCACACCAGGGATCGAGCCCACAACCTGGGCATGTGCCCTGACAGGAATCGAACCGTGGCCTCCTGGTTCATAAGTCGATGCTCAACCACTGAGCCATACAGGCCAGGCATAAAGTTTGGTGTTTGTTGAGCACTGTCATGCAGGAATCCCAGAGTCATGTTTTTGGGCCTTTTTTGTCGCCTGCCCAGAGTCAGGGCCCCGCGGCACTGAGGGTTGTCTCAGGTGGTGTTAATGTCACTCTACTCTGCCTTCTACTTCAGTCTGCAGGCCGACGCTCTGCCCATGGAGCCAAACCAGTTAGGGCTTACTCTGCCATCTAAATACATAGGACACATCTCCGCCAGCTGGAATTGGAGCTGTTTTGATATAAACCCCAGAGATGGTTTATCAACAGTGAGTCTGTTTAGTAACTTCATAATTCAATTACTTCCCCTACCACCTCACAAAACATTAAAAGCAAACTTTCCACCCTGCTCATAAAATTCAGCAAAGCTTAATTAGAAATTAGTGGACACCGAATTGCAGTTGTGCCTGATCCATACGCACTCGGAGGAGGGAAGCTGAAGTGCAGGGCGCACGTTGTGTGTGTCTGCTTTCATTTGAGAGAGACTGCGGTGGGCGCTTGGGTTGTGCTTCGGAAAGATGGAGAATTCTGCAACCCTTTCCCTGTTTATCGGCACGTGGGCAAGAGTGGGCGTGGCTCCCCATTGCCCGCGCAGCAAACGCTACGCTACGCAGGGAGAAGGAGAAGGCAGCGAGGACCCTGGGCCGCGGTGGGAGTCAGTGGGCACGGGCTCTCCTCACACTCATCTCGTGCAGTCGCGGGGCCTCAGGCAGTTCACTGATTTTACCCTCGAACTTCTGACCTGTGAAATGAAAAGGTGAGCTTCACATATCAGCTCATCAGTCCTCTTCTACCCCAGTGCTCTGATTGCTTTCTATTATCTTAATTTTTTGGTCAAGTCAGAATTTCTTTTTCTGAGTTTATTTAGAGTCAGAGTCAGGGAGTCTCTCTTTATTTTTTTCTTGTTTTTAAATATACTTTTATTGATTTCAGAGAGGAAGGGAGAGAGAGAGAGAGAAACATCAATGATGAGAATCATTGACCGGCTGTCTCCTACATGCCCCCTACTGGGCATCGAGCCTGCAACTCGGGCATGTGACCTTGATGGGAATCGAACCCGGGACCCTTCAGTCTGCAGGCCAACGTTCTACCCACTGAGCAACACCGGCTAGGTCTTTGGTTATTTTTAATATCAGATTGTACATTTGCCCGTTTAACTGGCATCATTGGGAGGGCAACTATCAACTTGGTAGGAAAGTTTTCTTTGAGTGAACAAAATGTAAGGACTTACCTGTTGGAAAAAGTTCTTTGCTAAAGTTGACTGATTTTAATTATAAGAAAAATGAAGATCAAATTTTAAAAACAATTCATCTGGTGTTTAGAGTCCCTCTTGTTCGGTTAAATCTGTCTTCATGGTTCAGTGTTGTGGATTCATGGTTCGGAGGGGAAGTTATTTTCAGACTTGGTGTTGTGATCCTCTAGACGTGTGAGCTTCTCAATGAAAAGAAGAATCCCGAAACGGATGTATTTGTGAATCCAACGTGATGGCCATCAGGGGGGGCTGTGGTTGTGCTCCGAGAGGTGGTGCTTTGGTTGGTACTGAGCATGGGAAGGTGGTCTTTAGAACATTCCTCTCAATGAGAACCGCGGGAGGTAGTTTACCTTCCATCTAATTACCTTAAGGCACAGGCTCCCTTAGGAAGTCATTATTCACAAAATCATGATTCATCTTCTGCCTGGAAGTTGGGAAAAGAAAATACCCCGGTCCTGACTCAGTTCTCATCTGCCCACTCACCTTGGAGCCCTGTCCATCGAGCTGTGCAGACTCCACACGCACGGCCCTCCAGGCTCTGAGGCTGGAGGGGTGCCTTTGGAGGGGGTGCCCCTGGAGGGGGTGCCTCGGTGCTTTGCTTGCTCCCAGGCATCACATCCTCACTCCATGCCTCTCTTTTGAGACTGTGTTTAATGGTAGGTCTCCTAATTAAGAGCTCTCTGTGCCTGCCCACATTCCCCTAATGTTGGCAGGGAACTTTTTCTAGATTTAACTGAAGCCTTCTTGTCACTTCCCGTTCTTCTGCCTCGGTGGAGAGTCCAGGGCGCAGACCTTTGAGGAGGGGGAAGCTTGGGCCTGTCCCTAGTTTGGGGAGGAGTTGTTCTAGGGTTGCTGGGAGGGAACCTTTTTAATGCATATGTTACTTTCCGGTATTAAGAAAGTCAAATTACTCTGACATGTGGCATCTACATTTTAATAGGATTCTGAACCCTGTAGGCACTAGGAGGAAAGAGGGGGCTAAAGAGTTCATGTTAAAAAGTATTTGTTTGGGTCTTAACCAGGTTGTTTTTAAAGCTTGATAAGTAAAACCTTATCTGGAGTAAATCACAGACTGGTGATTTTTATGGACCGGTAGGTTGTGAAGACAATCAATCAATGAAATATTACTTGCTCCTAAAAATAAATTGTATCAGGTTTTAAAACATAGACTGAATGAAAGTTAACTGAGATTTGAATGAACTTTTTGATTAGAAAATTCTTTGGGAAGTTCTAGAAATTACTGAGTTGGTAATACTGTTGTAGGCTCCAATATTTCTTGGGAAGTTCAGGAATTGGAGAGGCTTCTAGCGTAGGTTCAGAATAGGCAAAAAACATTTTCTGGAAAATGGAGCTTCACTTTAGTTTCTGTTACGTCAGTGCTCAAAACACAGCCTGTCCTTTGGTGGGTCGATGTGCAGCCGCTGGAGGAAACGCACTCTTATTCGGAAAAGGGATCTTCGCCTTCACCTGGGCCCAGACGGTTCATCGATCACATGGAGATGAGAGATGAGGCAGGCAGACAAAGGGCTACTTTTTTGTTCTTGTCATTCACTGGCTGTGAAGAAGGCCGGGGAGAGTGAAGAACAGGAGCTTTATGGCATGCCTCGCAGAGAGCTGGCTGCACCCCTCACCTGAGCGGTGGCTTTATGGCCGCCTCTCATTGCGGGCACTGATGACCGGGGGATGCCCTGGCCCTGTGGGGAGGTGGATTACGTTGGGAATGGAGAGGGAAAAGGGGCCTTTTGTTACTCTTTTCATTTCCCCTCAATCAGGTCTCTTAGAAAGCCCCGAGGAAAGGCACCGACACTTGGACCAGGGAATGACATCCCATAAAATGGTTCTTTATGTTTTTAAAAAGGATGAGCTGCTTTTCTTGACCTATCCAAAGACATCCATACTCCCACTGTTAAATATTTCAAGGAGCTTTGTACCTTGTCAGGTTACACGGCAGGGGAAGCCACCGGGCGGCAGCCTCTGCCAGACATTGGCTTTTCACGACGTTTTGAAGACATTGGAAGGAGAATTTTGGTGTGTGACTTGACGTGGTGTTGGGCGACCTAAATTCCCTCGTACAGAACTTGTCAGAGGCCAGGCTTGGTTTGACTTGTTAGATGTTGGATGTACTACCCTAATGAGTTTTAACAGTTAAAGACAGAAATGTAAGAGTTAGTTGACAGTTTTCTGTGCTCTGTATGAAAATTCCCCTTTCTTTGAAATGAGTAGTTGTTTTTCTTTTTGACAAATAAACGGAAGGGATTTCCCCAGATAGCTTACCTTTCATACTGCTGCAGCAGTGCCTCGTGTGGTCCTGGGTAGGGTTTATTCTACAGACATTGATTTCTGGAGTTGCGGGTTCTCCCATATATTATCTCTGTTTCCTTGCATTTCTGTTTTTGTGTTTGGCAGGGATGTTTGGGCATGGGCTTGTTGATGTCTTTTAGCTAAGAAATGTGAACCTCTAACATGCGAGCTGTTTTAGAGAGCCACCCCTGGCACCCATGCTTCTTACTTTATGGCATTACAGGAATTGGGGCTTTCTGTCTTAAACTAGGAGAGTAATGTTACTTGTGAGGAATGTTTTTGGAGAAAATTTTTTTCATTAAGCTCTCCTTTGTACTATCTCATTTCTTAAAACTGGGGAGAAATTAATCACAAATATCTGTAATATCTATACTGAGAGGAAGGAATATTTACTTGTGCCTATACTCAAATTCTGTTCCTCCATGAGTATTAACGAATTTTTAGATCAAACACAAACGTGCAACATTGTCCCTAGATTATTGCCTTTAATTATAAGCAGTAAAACCATGTGGATAGCATCTCTTTAAGCTTAGTTAATGAGGAAATCCTTTTGTAATCTCTCCAGCTAGGATTTCTTATTTATGCATATATAAATACCTGTGCTAAGGGGGAGACTCATTATCTAATCTGCAATAGTATGAAATAATATGACACTGTGGTCTAATTGAGATCTGTTAAAATCCTGGGCTCTGCATTTAGACGGCCTAGGTTCAGATCCTGGCTCCGCCATTGATTAGTTGAATGACCTTCGGAAAATTTCTTAGCCTCTCCATGCTTCGGTTTCTTCATTTGTAAATTACCAGCAATCATGCTTAGTAAGATTATTGTGAAACTCAGTTGAAATTATGCATGCAAAGTACTTAGCATTTTGCCTGGTGGTAGAAACCCCTCATTATTATTAGGATTCAGAGATTGAAATGACATGAATGCTACAATCTTTTTTTCACCAAGATAACTGGTTTTCATGACTTTGAGGTATACAGATCCTAGTATACCTACTTGAGTGCTATAATCATGACTTTTGAATCTTCTTTTTTTAAAAAAAAAAAAATCCTCACCTGAGGAATTGGAGGATTTTCCTCCATTGATTTCTAGAGAGAGTGGAAGGCAGGGAGGGGGGAGAGAGAGAGAGAGAGAGAGAGAGAGATCCAACGGATGAATTGGTTGCCTCCCGCACATGCCCCTATTGAGGCTGGGGAACCGGCAACCGAGATACGTGCCCTTGAACAGGAAATGAGCCCAGGACCCTTCTGTCCGCAGGCTGACGCTCTAACTACTGAGACAAACCAACTAGGGCTAAAATGTTCTTTCTTATTTTTTAAAAAATGTATATATTTTTATTGATTTCGGAGAGGAAGGGAGAGGGAAAGAGAGATAGAAACATCAGTGATGAGAGAGAATCACTGATCAGCTGCCTCCTGCACACCCCACACTGGGGATCGCCCAGGCATGTGCCCTGACCCAGAATCGAACCGTGACCTCCTGGTTCATAGGTTGATGCTCAACCACCGAGCCACTCAGGTCGGGCTTAGAATGTTCTTGATTTTAGTCCGAGTATTAAGTTCATCAGTAAGCTAGAACCACACTGAAGGCCAGCCATTCATCTTGGTAACTGTACATTGGCGTCCACCTAGAGCATAATTAGAGATAAGGCCAAAAGGGAGGAGAAAGAACGGGACAGTAAATAGGAAGGTGGAACCCTGCGAATACAGAGCCTCCTCGAGGTGCAGAGTTGTCCATCAGGACAGCTGTGTGGGAGTGCTGCTTTGGTCGCTGTAACCAGTGTCCTTATGTTTTGTTTTGTTTTGCTTTTTTATTTTTTTTATTTTTTTATTTTTTTTTTTTTTAAATATATTTTATTGATTTTTTACAGAGAGGAAGGGAGAGGGATAGAGAGTTAGAAACATCGATCAGCCGCCTCCTGCACATCTCCTACTGGGGATGTGCCCGCAACCAAGGTACATGCCCTTGACCGGAATCGAACCTGGGACCTTTCAGTCCGCAGGCCGACGCTCTATCCACTGAGCCAAACCGGTTTCGGCTGTTTTGCTTTTTTAATATATATTTTTAAAATTTCTTTATTGGTTAAGGTATTACAAATGTGTCCTCATCCCCCCATTAACCCCCAACCTTCCCACCCACTCCCCCCCACTCATGCTCTCATCCCCCTGTTGTCCATGTCCATTGGTTTGGCTTATATGCATGCATACAAGTCCCTTGGTTGATCTCTTCCCCTTACCCCGACCCTCCCCTACTTTCCCTCTGGGGATTGATAGTCTGATTGCTGTTTCTCTGTCTTTGGATCTGTCCCTGTTCATCAGTCTATGTGGTTCTCTATGTTCCACTAATGAGTGAGATCATGTGGTATTTATCTTTCTCTGACTGGCTTATTTCACTTAGCATAATGCTCTCCAGTTCCATCCATGCTGTTGCAAATGGCAAGAATTCCTTCTTTTTTACCGCAGCATAGTATTCCATTGTGTAGATGTACCACAGTTTTTAATCCACTCATCTGCTGATGGGCACTTAGGCTGTTTCCAGATTTTAGCTATGGTGAATTGTGCTGCTATGAACATAGGAATATGCTCAAAGTCACTAATCATCCGAGAGATGCAAATCAAAACGACAATGCGGTATCATCTCCCACCTGTCAGAATGGCTATCATCAACAAATCAACAAACAACAAGTGTTGGAGAGGATGTGGAGAAAAAGGAACCCTCGTGCACTGCTGGTGGGAATGCAGACTGGTGCAGCCACTGGGGAGAACAGTATGGAGCTTCCCTCAAAAAACTAAAAATGGAACTCCCATTTGACCCCGCGATCCCACTTCTAGGAATATATCCCAAGAAGCCAGAAACACCAATCAGAAAGGATATATGCACCCCTATGTTCATAGTGCCCTTATGTTTTACAGTTGTGAGGACTTGACGACCCCCTGTAGCAACTCTGAGGCTCTTCAGGGTTTCTGGTCCCCAGGTTTAGACTCATTAGTCTATACTGGGGAACTATTTGACATTTGTTCTCAGGTTTCTGCTTGGAGAGAGTAAGTCTACAGAGATCAGTGCAATTAACAGTGTAATTACGAGGAAATGCTAAGCTGTCGGTTACAATTTCTGGGGGTTGGAACTTAATTTGAGAAAAATAACCACAAATAGAATAGTCAAAAGCATTAACGTTTTTGATTTTTCAATTACAGTTAATATTCACTATTATATTATTATTATTTTTTTAAAATATATTTTTATTGATTTCAGCGAGGAAGGGAGAGGGAGAGATAGAGAGAAACATCAATGATGAGAGAGAATCATTGATCAGCTGCCTCCTGCATGCCCCCTACTGGGGATCGGGCTCGAAACCTGGGCATGTGCCCTTGACGGGAATCGAACCTGGGACCCTTCAGTCCACAGGCTGATGCTCTATCCACTCAGCCAAACCAGCTAGGGCAATATTCACTATTATATTAATTTCAGGTATATAGTGTAGTGGTTAGACATTTGTGTAACTTAAGAAGTGATCCCCACAATAAATCTAGTCCCCCCTCTGACACCGTAAATAGTTATTATTCACGATATTCCCTAAGCTGTGCTGTACACCCCCACAGGTTAAAGTTTAAGAATAACTAGGAGCGGATAGTATGCTTAAGAAGGAAAACACAGTTCTGCTCTCTCTCTCATAAAAAAGGTTTGCTAAAACACTTAATATACTGCCTTTTACAGAGGAAGAAACTGAGGCACAGGCAAGTTAAACAGTTTTCCTTAAGTCATATGGCTAGTAAGCGGCTGAGCTAGACTTCAAATCCAACCTTGTGTTTATTTGAACGCTCATTCATCTTCTCTGTACTGTGCTGTCTTCAATTCCTTTCTCTTCTCACACCGTACAGTCAGTTTCTGAGCTTGTCCCTGATGTTTGTGAGTGTTTATGTAATCTGGCCATGCTTTTCTGTTTTTACTGGCGCACTTTAAATTTCCATGGCTTTTGCATGGATTGTTACCATAATCTGGCTGCTTCCCTTTTCACTGTACACAGTGTTACTCATGGTTTTCTTAAATTCACTTCTGATTATGTCACTTCCCTCTTAAAATCCTTTGACTTCTCACTGAATATAAAATAAGATTTAAAATGATCAGCCCTTCAGAGTCTGGCGGGCCTGCAGTTGTACATTTTGAACATTATCTTTTGAACACACGTTCACATTTATGTGCTTCCATCTTATTGGACTACCAGTCGGTTGTATGGTCTCCACACCTGTGTGTACCTGCTTTACACCTGCTGATGCCTCTTCTGGGCCCTAAGCCTTTCCCATCATGCCCTGCCTCTGGCTCATTTCATTTAGCTTTCATGACTCAGCTCAGATCCACAGATCCCAACTCTATGGAGTTTTTGCAGATACCACTTCTGGTTGGAACTCAACTTCTTATTTCCTGTTTTATTTGCTTGTTTGTTTTTGGCACTTTACGCGTACCCTTAA
Organism: Myotis yumanensis; assembly: GCF_028538775.1. NCBI lineage: Eukaryota > Metazoa > Chordata > Mammalia > Chiroptera > Vespertilionidae > Myotis > Myotis yumanensis. The sequence continues at coordinate 82,705,604 of NW_027223761.1, forward strand.
AGTATTTACTTCAGGATAGTTTTCTTCTTTTTTTTTTTAAAGTTGATTTTTAGAGAGGGAGGAAGGGAAAGAGAGGGAGACATCGGTGTGAGAGGCATTGATTGATATGAGAGACATCGATCAGTTGCCCGAAGGGATCGATCCCCCTCAAACCACAAGCCTGGTGGGTTTTATTGTATCTGTCGTTCCTCCATTAGGTTGTGATTTCTGTAAGACATGGGCCATTTCTAAGTCATTTATGTTGTATATTGTTTACAGTGGTGACATTTCATATAGTTTATCAGTGAATGTTTATTGAATTGGAAATTGATGTCGTTAACAACTTTTGAGAATACATTGCAAGGACATATTAATATAAGCTATAACGTTGTACCAGTCTATTAGCAGGATAATTTTTTTAGTGTGTTTTTAGAGAGACAGGAAGGGAGAGAGGTGGAGAGACAGAAACATTAATGAGAGAGGAACATCATCAGTTGGCTGCCTCCTGCACGCCCCCTACTGGGGATCAAGCCTGCAACCCTAGCATGTGCCCTGACTGGGAACTGAACTGGTGACCTCTTGGTTCCTGGGTCTTCACTTAATAGCTGAGCCACAACGGCCGGGCAGCAGGATAATTTTGAGAAAAAAATGTTTTGTTTTTTATTTTAGAGAGAGCTAAAGAAAATCAATTCGTTGTTCCACTTATTAATGCACTCATTGGTTGCTTCTTGTTGTTCCCTGACCGGGGATCAAACCCGTAACCCTGGCGTATCAGCACAATGCTCCCAACTGAGCTACCAGGCCAAGGCGAGAAATTTTTAAACAATAGTAAACTAACAAGTATCAGAGGAAAGTCTTAAGAGCCATTGTACTGATTGGGGTTTTAAAAGTGATGTCGTGGTGCCCGAATGGGATGGCGCCATCGCTCACAGGTAACCTGGCACTGAGTCTCCTGGAGTGTTGCTTCCATCTCTAGGCTCCTCAGCTTACATGGGGAGGGCACCTCGGAGACGGTTCTGAGGAGACCCCGAAGACGGCTGCGTAATTGGAAGTCAGTCCTGGGAGGATTGGTTGGGAGAATGAAGGTTGAGAGGCAGCTTCATAACTCTTCAAAAAACATGAATGGATCCATCATTAGGAATAGTAACCATGGTAGCTGTAAGGTTCCCAAATTTTACGATCTTCTCTGGAGGTGAATTTTCAAGTACAGTCCTGCCTATATATGTATGATATAAAATGCCCTTTCAAGCTAACTTCTCATTCTGTGAGTCAATAAGTATATTTTTATTCAGATCCTAGAGGGCATGGATCAGGTTTTGTACTTATTGATGTCGACCCAAGGGTCCTTGGGCCTCATTGGCTCCCTAAGAAGTATTTGTTCGAATTGTCCATTTATGGCAATAATGAACTTTCAGTAGTAAATGCTGGAGAAATGCTATGGAATGATTTTATAGGTTTTAGTAAATGGGGCTAGGAGAGAAATCCTAAACATTAGGAGAAACCAGGGAGAACAGTCGGTGTGGTTTCAATATCGGAAACGAGTAAGCACTTGCAGCTTTTACGCCCATTTTCAGGTGTAGTTTAGAAAGATGTGCTTGTAAGGCTCTCACTGCTCGTGGATGCATTATTAGCCAGCGCTTTGTAAACCCTTTCCCATCTGAAGTGCATTTGCTTCCTGTGAATGAGGATTGCCAAGGCCCCTGACCCTTAGCTCCGAGGCTGTGTGGAGGGCTGCGTCACTCAGAATGAAACCTTGAGGAGAGGTTGGGTTGCAGAGCGCATTTCCTGTACAGTCAGACTGAAAACGGAGTTGGGATTATTCATGTAGGTTACCAAAGGTCTGGGCAGACGGCTGTTAAACACCAACTGGTTTCTTACCAACTCTTAGTTCTGAAACCTTGATTGGGTTATTGAAGCTTTAGGACCTTTTAATTTAGTACTGGAATTGTGTACAAATTCCTTCTATTGGTGAATTGATACTTCATTTACTTAAGGTTATTTACATATAATGAGTATTTTCTAAGTTTCATGATAGGAAATGCTGCTCACTCTTAACCAGATAACCTCATACAGTGGAGTTTGAAGGCAAAGCTGGATTGGTACAGGAATTCTGCAAGTGATGGCAGAGTGCAGGGCGGCTGATTCCCTAATTGGAAAATTGGGTGTCCTTTGGGAAACTCCTGGAATTGGGAACATGAAAGATTCATACTTTTTCTATAACTTAATGGCTAGTCATACAGGTGTAATTCAGAAAGCAGAGGATAACTCTTATGATTCTTTATTCTACTTGACGGACTAGTGTTGGAGTAAAAAAAAGAAATACCAGGGACTTGGAAAAAACAGGTTAATGCCCATAATGCAAGCTCCTCAGAACGTGACGGCGAACTTCCAGCTATGATTTGGTAGTCAGAGGAAGTCTGTTGGTTTTTCGAGATATTAAGAACATAGCCCTGGCTGGTGTGGCTCAGTGGATTGAGTGTCCGCCTGCAGACTGAAGGATCCCAGCTTCAATTCCGGTCAAGGGCACATGCCCAGGTTGCGGGCTCAATCCCCAGTGGGGGACGTGCAGGAGGCAGCCAATCCATGATTCTCTCTCATCATTGATGTTTCTATCTCTTTCTCTCTCCTCCTTCCTCTCTAATATAAAAAATAGTAATAATAAATTTTAAAAAGAACATAAAATTTCCCAATTCATACATTGAACATTAATTCCTAAAAAATATTAGGTCAAAATTGTGTTGGCTGACTTGGTAGCTTTGTTTTGTTGGCAAAGGGAATGTTTACTTCTGTCATCTAACTTACCATTGCTCCTTCAGAAAACCGACTCCTGACAGAACCTGTTCACCTGCAGAGGAAAGTGAATTAATTCCTCAGGATTACTCTTGTTGCCGTTGGCCATTCAACAGCTCATCTTCCCAGAAGGAAAGATGCGATCTAAGTTTTGCTCCAAGATAAGAACAGCAAGCTGGGAGGAAAATTAGAAATCTATAGTCGAACTTTGTAGTTGAATGAACATATAGTGCAAAATGAAGTTAGCTCCCTAAAGTTGGCATATGGGGGATTACAACCTCTTATAATAAAAGAGCCATCCCTGAGAACAATGCTGGTGTTTAATTTTCCCGCCTATTCAAGTGGATCTGGGCATTTTTGCTCCTTTCCTATTATACCGAGAAGAAAGCCCTGTGAAGGTGATGCCAGCAGATAGACCAGCGTAGGCTTGGAGCCTAGGAGTCTGCTCACACACCTTTCTTGCTATTTCATTTTGGTTTTTCAGGATCCTGGCAAGTAATGTGGGGCATTGCCAAGAATCTGTGTAGCTTGCTATCTGATGTAATGAGTTTATTTTGCTGTTTCTTTTTCCCAAGACAAATGAGCAGCTTACAGCTACCCCTTCTGAAGCAGGGTGGGCAGAGTACACCTGCCATTTGCTTACCTGTTTGAGCGTCTTTGCTTCTTGTTCTTGTTGAGCTGAAGTGAGGGTGAGGGGCACGTGAGAGTTGCTAGGTAGAATTCAGTTAAATATTTGAAAACACATCATTCTTGTGTGGGTGGAAATTTTACCAACTGTTACTGAAGAACCGTGTTTTGACTTTGTACTGTTTAATCCTAGGTGACTTTTGGGGTTATCATTTCTCAATATCAGGCAGGAATTATATTGAAAACAGTCTAGCCCTACCTGGTGTGGCTCAGTGGATAGAACGTCGGCTTGCAGACTGAAGTGTCCCAGATTCAGTTCCAGTCAAAGGCACATGCCCAGGTTGCAGACTCGATCTCCATTAGGGGCATGCAGGAGGCAGCTGGTCAATGATTCTCTCTCATCATTGATGTTTCTATCTCTCCCTCTCCCTTCCTCTCTGAAATCAATAAAAATATATTTAAAAAATAATAAAACAGTTTAAATCTCTTCCTATCTGTTATGCATTCAAGCAACCATTGTTCTTTTTCATGCACCAATAGCAGAGAATTTGGATTTGGCCTACCCCTGCCGATCTGTTGACAAGACAGATGCTAGTTCAATAACTGCATAACTTTCTTGAGCATTTGGGTTTCAAAACTATCTTGGCTTAAGAAGTTTATCTCTTGGTGTCTGTGTACTTGACAATGCTTGACTATATTATACTTTTCCCTTCTTATAGATTTAACCGCATTATTGTTATATTCCATTTTTTGGAAATGATACAGATGCTACTATATTTTCTTTTAAAACAAATGATGGTCCAGCCGTGTGGCTCAATGGTTGAGCATTAACCTATGAACCAGAAGGTCACTGTTCAATTCCCGGTCAGGGCACATGCCGGTTGCAGGCTTGATCCCCGGTGTGGGGAATGTAGGAGGCAGCCGATCAATGATTCTCTCTCATCACTGATGTTTCTATCTCCTTCTCCCTCTCCATCTCTGAAATCAATAAAAATATATTGTAAAACAAATGATGAAAGAGTGCTTGCAAAGAAGTTGCTCTTCCCCCGAAGTGGCATTCATAGAGGACCAGGTGCCAGGGCATTGGCATTGCCCATGTCCCTTCCCGTGTGGAAATGACTGTGTAGTTTCTTCTCACCAAGCTCATCTTAAAACAGCACGACTGTTGGTCCTAAGGTTATGTATGATGCTTTGCAAGATTCTTTGGGAATCGCATGTTAACAGTCGGTGTTGGGAGCATTTCAGGTAGTGCTCTCATCGACTGCTTTACTGAGTCTTGGGGCAGTGACACCAAGTGTAACGGAGTCAAGATAGATTTCTGTTCTTAAGGTGGTAGCTGTCCCTTCCTTCACAAGGGAACTTAGGTGCCATCATGTCCTCTGCTGCCTTCTGCACTCGCCACTGTGTCTGCATCCCATCCCTGCTCAGCTACTCGGGCTCATCTCTGCACTTACCTCCTCTCTCCCGCATCGGCTTTCTCACAACTGGCTTGGTCTCATCAACATATAAAACTATCTTAATATAATCCTTTTTTAAAGTACATTTTAAAAATAAGTACTTTTATTGATTTCAGAGAGGAAGGGAGAGGGAGTGAGAGATCCAAACATCAATGATGACAGAGAATCATTGGTCGGCTGCCTCCTGCACACCCCACACTGGGGATGGAGCCCACAATTCGGGCATGTGCCCTGACCGGGAATCCAACCCTGACCTCCTGGTTCATAGGTCGACGCTCAGCCACTGAGCCACGCCGGCCAGGCTCTAATCCTTTTTAAACAACCTGACCCCATGTCCTCCTCTAGCTACTACCCACTTTTCTGCAGCTTTTCACAGCAAAACTTCTTGAAAATGCGGTCTCCACGCTCTCACCGCGTATCCTGTCCTCAATCACTCCAGCTGGGCTTTTACCCCCATGACCACTGAGAAATCCCTCACCAAAGCCCTCAGGGGCCTCTCTCTGGCCACACTGAGTCCATCATTCTCAGTTCTCGTCCTAGCAAACCCTTGGGCAGCGTTCGAACCAGCTTCTTGAAAGTCTTTTCTTGGGTTCTGTGACACTGCACTTAACCTGCGTTTCTTCTCCACTCGGTTACTGATGCCCAGTGTTCTGTATGGCTCCCCCTGCTTCTCCAGAGGGTGGAGGCACGCTCTCGCTGGGTGGTCTCCGGGTCTCATCTCCGTGCCCAGGACTGTCACTCTGTCTGTCTCTGGTCCCACGCTTGTGTAACCACCTGCCTGCTTGACATTTCCGTTTGGCTAATAATGGCAATGGTCAGCATTTATCCAGTATTTATCGTGGGCCAGCAGTATTTTGAGTCCTTCACACGGGTTATTTCACCTGATCTTGACCGCCCTCTGAGGTGGCCACTGTCTCCCCAGGCAGGGGGACAGGTATGCCGCAAAGCACCTGAAGATCCAATAGGCGTCTCAGACTTCGCATGCTCACAAAGTCTTGTTTGCGGCTCGCTCCTCGCTGTGGAATGACTGTGCTACTTACCCAGTTGCTCAGCAGGAAATGTAAGAGTTATCCTTGATTTCTCTTTTATTCATATTCCGGATAACCCATCAGCAGAGTGCTTCCACATGACCTCCAGAATACCAGAAACGCAGCTTCTCCTCAGTTCTGCCCCAGCCCCCACACGTAGCCATCACAATCGCTTGGCTACTGGGGCATCTCCTCGCTTGTGTTCTCACCGCACTAACGGCTGTTCTTCACGCAACTTTGTACGCCAAGAGTGAATCACCCCCTTTGCCATCCTTCGAAAGTTAAATGAGGTTTTGTTTTTTCTGCAGTGGCTGTCCTGACCCTTTTTCCTTAACCAGGGTAGATAGCTCTCTGCTGTGCTTCTATACCCGTCCCTCTAGCATCGCGGGCATCACACTGTGTAACAAATATAATTTATTCACCTGTTGTTGATAGACTACCAGGTCCTTAAAGGCAGAAATTGCCTTTTATCTGTTTATCCCTGCACCCTGAGATGGAGCACATACACTGTCAATGAATGAATGGGTCTGGTCTGTCCTCCAAGCCTGAGCATGCTCTGTATGCAGTCTTAAAAGGACAGCCACATTGTCTAATTCTTTGGAGCCCATAGTATATCCTACTACAGTGCTGTTACCACAGTAGGTACTTAATGTTTTTTAAAGTTATGGATTGCTTTTTCTTTATTTTCATTTTACAAACTTCTATTGAGTGCCAACTTTGTGCTGAATACTAGGAATACAAAGATGAGTAAGTGAAACTGCGTGCCTCGGAGAGGGAACATTCTAGAGGACACAGACGTGAACACATTTTTAATCCCCTGTGCTAATTAAGTATTAGTAATTGTGTGTGTACTATTATGTCTTTAAAATGCAACCTCAAGACCATGGTCTTTTAGAGCTTGTAGCAATAGAGACAAAGGGAAATATGCCAGCAGAGGTGAACTGGAGTAAATTCCCAAAGGAGAGGGGTTCCTTTTTCTTTTTTAAAAAAATATTTGTATTGATTTCAGAGAGAAAGGAGAGGGAGAGAGAGAAACATCAATGATGAGAGAGAATCATTGATTGGCTGCCTCCTGCACGCCCCTTGCTGGGGATCGAGCCCTTGAGGAGAATCGAACCCTGACCTCTGGGTTCATAGGTCGACCCTCAATCGCTGAGCCGCCGCCACGCTCTCTTTCTTCACTGGAGCCGCTGAGATGACACTGTCTGCATGTTTCTTCATCTTTGGTCGTCCTCAGTAATCTCAGTTCTCCTGTGACCTCCTCATGTGGTGACACCATATATGATGATACCAAATTAGAAGTCTCCAGAACAAAGAGTTTTAAACAGTATCAGGGTGGTTTTGATACTTCACTGTGTGGTTATTGATGTTACTTTCAGTTGGTTGATCAATAAACCTTTATAGTTGAAGAAATTTGATTTTTTCAAACTCTTAAGAGGGAACAGGATGCCGGGAGGGTGCCCAAGGGCGTGGTGGAGCTGCCCGTGTGGCCAGGGCTCTGAGAGCTGCCAAGTCTCTTGTTAAAACAGAAGGAAGGGTGTGAGCAGGTGCCCCAGGCCTTTTTAGACCTGAGGCCAGAGCAGTGGAGCTCATGGAACAGAAGTTTCCAAGTAGCTCTGGGTTCCGCCCTCACGGGACAGGCGAGGAGCGCTAGGTGCGTGAGTTTTGCTCTCACTACGGTACATTGGGAAGAATGTTTGGAAAGAACCGAAATCGATGTGGTTGGGTGTAGGGAGAAAAAGGCATTGAGGTCTAGCAGGTCACTGGTATTCTTAGAAACTGTGTCACACCTGATCACTGCCTTTGATCTAGATCGCGATGACCTAAACTCTGCTTTCTAATGCTGCAGAGGTGCCTACTGAACAGACTGAGTGATGGAGATAGTGCCATTCTTAGGAAGAATTTTGAAATTTGTTGACTATTTCTCCACAAACCATAGGAGGAAGAATGAACTCTTCCAAGATTTAAACAAATTTTAAATTCCAGAATATGGATAACATAGTACTTTATCTTTCACTGACATTTAAAAAAAATTTTTTTGTATTAATTTTTAGAGAGGAAAAGAACATTGATGGGAGAGCCGAACATCAGTCGGCTGCCTTCTGCGTGCCCCCCCTACAGGGGATCAAGCTCGAAACCCCTGGCATGTGCCCTGACCCAACAGGAATCCAACCTGCCACCTGTCAGTGCACAGGATATCACCCAACCCACTGAGCCACACGGGCCAGGGCATTGTCCCCGACATCCTACTGCCACTTGGCTGTGAACGAAGGCCGAGACTGTCCCAGGCCTGCTTGCCTTCTGTGCTTATTGGGAGCAGGAGCCGTGTCTTACTCATCTCTGCATGTGGCACGGATGGCATCACTGTCCCACTGACAGATTCTGAATGGTTTTTGAGTGAATGAACAAGTAAAAGAAATAGTGCTTATTTGAAAAGTTGACTAGTGGTACATAATTTTTTTTAAACACAGAATTGTATGTATTTTTCTAAAACATCTTCATTATATTGCCCGGCCGGCATGGCTCAGGGGTTGAGCATCAACCTATGAACCAGGAGGTCACCAGTTCGATTCCCGGTCAGGGCACCTGCCTGGGCTGCAGGCTCCATCCCCAGTGTGGGGCGGGCAGGAGGAGCTGATCGATGATTCTTTCTCATCATGGATGTTTCTTGCTCTCCTCCCTTCCTCTCTGAAATCAATAAAAATATATTTTTAAAAAATAAAAATAACATAAAATGTCTTCATTATATTTTATGTGTAAACATTATCTTTAATAATTATTTTGGGTTCACTTATGTTTAGTGGAAAAATATTCCTATTGCTTCATCACTTACAAATATAACCAGCTATTAAAGAATTAAAATTTTGCATTAAAATATAAATTATCAAACTTTAAGATACTTGTGAATGACGTAGAATTTACAAATAAAGGTATGTTTAGAAACTCTCAAATAACTGGTTGCCCTAGAGTTAGAGATAGGAGTAATAAAGAAATTCTATACATTTATTGTTTATGTAATTAGATTTCACTTAGGATGTGACATTAGTTTAATTGCGTTCTTTAACATTTTTTATTTTTAAATTACAGTTGCTGTACAGTATTATATTAGTTTCAGGTATACAACTGTGTGATTAGACATTTATATAACTTACAAAGTGATGACCCCGCCGAATCTGGTTTCCATCTGACACCATAGAGTTATCACAGTATTATTAACTATGTTCTCTGTGCTGTAGTTTAGATCCCTGTGCCTGTTTGTTTTTTGGGGCGGGATGACATTAGGTTTCAGGGATACAGTTCTGTAATATATCATCTGTATATTGTGTGCTCACCATCTCAGGTCAAATCTCCTCCCATCACCATTTATCCACCTGTTAGTCTCTCCTATCTTCCCCACCCCCTTTACCAGACTGTTGTCTGTCTGTGAGGTTGTGTATTTGTTTGTTTACTTGGGGTTTTTTTTGTTTTTTGTTCGTTTTTTTTTGCTTAATCCCTTCACCTTTTTCACTCAGCACGCCTCCCCTATGACAGCAGTCAGTCCTTTCTCTTTATGAGTCTGTTTCTGTTTTGCTTTGTTTTTGTTTCTTAGATTCCACATATAAGTGAAATTCTGTGGTATTTGTCTTTCTCTGACTGGCTTATTTCTCTTAGCATAATACTCTCCAGGTCCATCAACACTGTCAGAAAGGGTAAGATTCCCTTTTTTACGGCCAAGCAGTATTCCATTGTGTAAATGTACCACCCATGACTGTTCTGGCACTGCCAACGTGCACTTCTCAATTCCTTCACTTTTTCCCCACATTCCCTCAACCCTCTCCTGTCTGGCAACCATCAAAATGTTCTTTGTATCTGTGAGTCTGTTTCTGTTCTACTTGTTCATTTCTTTTGTTTTTGTTTTTTTTAGGTTCCACATATCAGTGAACTCATCTGGCATTTGTCTTTCTCTGACTTAGTTCAATCAGTACTATACCCTGTTGGTCCAGCTATATTGTTGCCGATGGCAAGATTCATTCTTTTTCATGCCCGAGTCATATTCCATTGTATATATGCACCACTTCTTTGCCCATCCATCTATTGATGGGCACTGAAGTCCCTATTGTAAATAATGCTGCAGTGAACATATGGATGGACATGTCTTTCAATTGAGTGTTTTGGTTTCTTCGGATAAATACCCAAAAGTAGAATTGCTGGATCCTTTGTCTCCTGTTATAGCCTTTGTTTTAAAGTCTATTTTGTCTGGTATAAGTACTGCTACCCCAGCATTTGTTTGTTTGTTTGTTTCCATTTTCATGAAATATTTTTTCCCCATCCTTTTCTTTCAGTCTGTTTGTGTCTTTCTATCTGAAGCAGGTCTGTTGTAGACGGCATCTGTAAGGGTCTTGTTTTGTTATCCACATGGTCACCATATGTCTTTTTTAAAAAAATATATATTTTTATTGATTTCAGAGAGGAAGGGAGGGAGAGAGAGAGAGAGAGAAACATCAATGATGAGAGAGAATCATTGATCGGCTGCCTCCTGCACGCCCCCTACTGGGGATCGATCCCACAACCTGGGCATGTGCCCTTTTACCAGAATCGAACCCAGGACCCTTCAGACCTCAGGCCAACATTTTACCCATCTTTATCCACCGAGCCAAACCAGTTAGGGCGCCACCATATGTCTTTGGAGCATTTAAGCCATTTGCACTTAAAGTAATTGTTAATAGGTATGTAGTTATTGCCATATTATTATTCACATTTTTAACCCCCCCCCCCCCCCCCCCCCGCTTCTTTTTAAAGAAGTCCCTTTAACATTTTCTGTAATGCTGGTTTGGTAGTGATGAATTTCTTTAGCTTTTTCTTGTCTGGGAAATTCTTTATCTGTTCTTCGATTTTAGAATGATAGCTTTACTAGGCAGAGTAATCTTGGTTGTAGGTCCTTGCTTTTGTTCACTTTGAGTATTTCTTGGGACTCCCTTCTGGCCTGAAATGTTTCTTTAGAGAAATCAACTGACAGTCTTATGGGAGCTCCCTTGCAGGTAACTAACTGCTTTTCTCTTGCTGTTTTTAAGATTCTCTCTTTGTCTTTAACCTTTGGCATTTTAATTTTGATGTGTCTTGGTTTGGGGTCTCTTTCAGTTTATCTTATTTGGTACTCTGCACTTCCTGGACTTCTGTGTGTCTTTCCTTCACTGAGTTAGGGAAGTTTTCTGTCATTTTTTCAAAATACATTTTCAATCTCTTGCTCTCTTCTTCTTTTAGTACCTCTGTGATGCCAATGTTGGTACACTTGCTGTTGACCCAGAGGTCCCTTAAACCATCCTCATTTTTAAAAAAATTGATTTTAGAGAGATATAGAGAGGGGGAGAGAGAAACATTGATTTTGTTATTCCACTTATTTTTTTAATATATATTTTTATTGATTTTAGAGAGAGAGACACTGATCTGAGAGAGAAACATCGATTGGTTGTTTTTCACATGCAACCCAACCAGGAATCCAATGTGCAACCCAGATATGTCCTGACCTTTCGGTGCATGGGATGACACCCAACCAACTGATGCACACTGGCCAGGGCTGTTGTTCCACTTCCTTAAGCATTCATGGGTTGATTCTTGTATGTACCCTGGCTGGGGATCAAATCTACAACCTTGGGTATTGGGACAATGGTCTCACCAACTGAGCTACCCGAGTATGGTAAACGATCCTCATTTGGGGGATTTTTTTTCTTTTGGCTGTTCTGATTGGGTGTTTTCTGCTTGCTTGTATTCCAAATGTTGATTTGACCCTCTGCTTCATCTGCTCCACTGTGGATTCCCTGTAGATTATTCATTTCAGTCAGTGTATTTTTCATTCCTGACTGGTTCTATTTTATGTTTTCTATCTCTTTGTTGAAGTTCTAAGTTTCTCTACTTTTCCCCTAAGTTCATGGAGCATCCTTATAACCAGTGTTTTGGACTTTGCATCTGGTAGATTGCTTGTCTCTATTTTGTTTAGTTCTTTTTCTGGAGTTTTGTTCTGTACTTTCATGTGGGACATGCTGCTTTGTCTCCACTTTCTGGCAGCCTCCCTGTGCTTGTTTCTATGTGTTAGGGAGAACTGCCGTGTATTCCAGTCTTGGTAGAGTGACTTTATGTAGTAGGTGATCTGCAGGGCCCAGTGGCACAGCCTCCCAGGTCACCTGGGCGGGTTGCTCCAGGTGCACCCTGTGTAGTTGCAACTCCTGTTGTAGTTGAGCCTTTATCGCTGTTGGCTCATCAGGGAGGGATTTACCCCCAGGCTGATCGGCTGCAGGGACTGGCTGCCGCCACTTTAGAGGGTCAGCTGTGCAGGGGTCACTCCATGGAGCAGGACTCACGTTAGTGGGTTCAAATATCTGCTGAGTCTGCCCCTGGAGTGTGTCACTCGTGGGGGTGGTTAGGTGGTGCTTTGACAGGGTCTGAAGCTGTCCACTGGGTGTGCTGGCTCTGGGGCCTGCTGGGAGGGGCAGGCCAAGGTCAGCTGCTGCCTGTGCCTTGCCAAGGGCCACTTGGCATGAGCTACTTGTGCTGGGCTTGGAGGTGCCTGGGAGAGGCCCAGCTTCGAACCAAGACGGACGGCTGCTAGTGGCGAGCCTGGGGCCACTTAGCCAGAGAGGTATGGGACATGCTGAAGACAGATGTGGTTTGCATGAGAGATTTTTAGGAAAGTTGGCAGCGTAAGTCAAGATAGGCCGGTTCTATGGAAAAGCCACTGGAGCGGGCTTGGGTGGGCCTGCAGGTTGGGGGTGGGGAGGACTGGATCTTAGGGAATCACCAGGGCTGGGCAAATAGTGAGCCAGGTTCATGAAGACCTAGATATTGCACTGCCTGTTGGCTCTATGGTGGGGAGGGCTCAGAAAGGAACAGTGACCTCTGCCAGCACTTCTGTCTGGGAAAAAGCTGCCCCTTTAAACCTCACCCTAATGCCAGACAATTTAGTTCCTCCCTGTATGTCCCTGATCCTTTCAAGTTGCTGCCCCAGTGCTGGAACTCAGAGGGAGTGAATCCAAATAAGTCCGTGCATGGATCTTTTAAGAGGAACTGCCTGGGACTCCAGCAGCCTGAGTCTCCCTCAGCCTCAATCCCTGCTGGTTTTTACCGCCAAAATTTACCGGGACTTCAATTCTCAGCACTGGAACCCTGGCCCTTTGGATTTAAAAAAATTGATCAATTGATTGATTGATTGATTGATTTGAGAGAGAGAGAGAGAGAGAGAGAAGCATTGATTTGTTGTTCCACTTATTTATGCAATTATTGGTTGATTGTTGTGTGTGTTCTGACTATGGATCTGATCCACAACCTTAGTGTTTTGGAATGATGCTCTAACAGTTAGAGTCTAACCAATTGAGCTACCTAGCCAAGGCATCCCTTCTGATTTTTAACTGTCACACATGGGTACTAGCCCATTGTGCCTCTCCACCTCCCTACCAGTCTCAATGTGGCTTCTTTATGTCCTAGTTATAGGACTTCAGTTTAGCCAGATTTCAGGAGGTTCTGAAAGATGATTGTTCTGTTGTTTAGTTGTGATTTTGATGTGGTCGTGGAGGTTTGGAGTACCATGTCTACCTGCGCCGCCATCTGGACTGGGTGCTTCTCCATTGCATCTTAATCTCTGGAAGCTGGATACGATTTAACGGTGTTTTACAGTGCTCCGCTTGACAAGGAGATGGCAAAGTGTTAGAATCTGGGAGATCTAGGCTCCAGGGCCATCATTGTGTAGAAGAAAGAGGTTGAATGGCTTTTGAAAAAAAAAAAAGTTTATTGTTTAAAGTATTACATATGTCTCTTTTTTCCCCCAGCCGTTCCTACCCCTCAACATATGCCCTCACCCCCCCACCCCCACCCCAGTGTCTGTGTCCATTGGTTATGCTCATTTGATGCATACAAGTCCTTTGGTTGATCTCTCCCCCTTACCCCCGCCCTCCCCTACCTTCCCTCTGAGGTTTAATGGTCTGATTGATGCTTCTGTGTCTCTGGATCTGTTTTTGTTTATCAGTTTATGTTGTTCATATATTCCACAAATGAGTGAGATCATGTGATACTTATCTTTCTCTGACTGGCTTATTTCACTTAGCATAATGCTTTTCAGGTCCATCCATGCCGTTGCAAATGGTAAAAGTTCCCTTTTTTACAGCAGCGTAGTATTCCATTGTGTAGATGTACCACAGTTTTCTAACCCACTCATCTGCTGATGGGCATTGAGGCTGTTTCCAAATCTTAGCTATGGTGAATTGTGCTGCTATGAACATAGGGGTGCATATGTCCTTTCTGATTGGTGTTTCTGAGGTTGGATGGCTCTTGCTTATGCTCTCGTGGAATGCTATGCTCATCAGAGGAAGCAGTGTTAGAAGGGAATGTGTGTGATCAGTGGCTGTTCGGGCCCAGTGCGTAGGAAGCTTTAGTTATGCGCAGCATGGGTCTCTCCTGCCCCTGCCTCCTCAGGGTGCCCAGGGCCATGCTGTTTGCCACAGAACCAAACATGGATTTAATTGGGGTTCTCTCTGTTGCTGTTTTTTGTAGATATTTTTGTAGATATTTTGCAGTCGTCTTTAATTTCTAGGAAAGTCTAAATCCTCTGGAATCCAGAACTGTTGCCTTGTTACTAAGTCTTTCCGGAACCCAGTGTTTAAAAGTGGGTGATGGGATCAAGAGGAGAGCGGGGAAGGCCTCAGCTTCAGCACCTCTTGCAGCCATGCGTTCCCAGCGCTGTCTCGCTTTGGCTTCCCTTAACAGTTTTCAGGGCTCTTATATCCGGCATTGGGAGTTCTGAGTTAGGAGAGAGGGAGAGGGTTCTTCAGCTCTGTGAGGCTTTTGAATGTGGCTAACCCATCTGGGTTATGTGAGCAAGAGGTACTTATTATTTTAAGCATGTTTCAATAAGTCAACTGGTAATGTTTAAAGTGAAAAGAAAGTTCTTGGGTGGAAATACCGTCTTTTTGGACTGCCTACTCTTTCCTTATTTAATTACACGACCATAGGGAACGAGTTACTGGTTTGCCATTTTGGAAAGTAGAGCACTTGAAAACTTTAAACGTTGGCAGCGTCAGTTCCGTTACTGCTGGGCAGCTCGGTAATACTCTGCCTTGGAGCACATTGCAATTAGGACCAGAGTTACGTTACATTTAGTGAAAGGGAACTATAGAAAGCGTACTCACTGTGGTTGCTGATAATAAACGTAGCAGTATGGATCTCTTATATTTCCTTTATAGATTACAAATTTTTTCTTTAAATTCTCACCTAGGTATAGGTTTTCATTGACTTTAGAGAGAGAGGGAGAGAGAGGAACATTGATGTGAGAGAGAAAACATCCACCAGTTGTCTCCCAACCGGGGATCAAACCCGCAACTGTTTGGTGTACGGGACCACACTCCAACCCGCTGAGCCGGATTAGTCGTCTTTTATTGCCTCGCCTGTTGGCTATCGTGAATGTAGTGGATAGGACTGTTTCTCATGGCAGCACTTGGAGCATGAAATTCATGCACTTAGCACTGCAGTCCCCCGGTAAGTGTTGGGAAGTCCGCAGATGTCTTCAAAATGCACACGTTGGCAGGCTGTTCCATGAGGACAGGATGATGCGGGAGAAGAATGAACGAGAGCAGAAATTTTAAGGGTCTGAAAATGAGCATCATCTTACTTTAACAGCAGCTGAAAGAAGAGCAAGTTTGTACTGCAGCTGGTTTATTTGATTCTTTTAAATATTTATAGTTTTAAATTATAACTATTATGGTAGGAAGCCCATTGTACCTGATCTTAGGCAAGTCATTTGGTCCCTCGAAACTTCAGTAATTAGGACTACATAAATTACGTAACTTACCTAATTCATTTTATTTACTCGGGACAACACTCCAATAATGAAATTAAGATATGGAAGTAGTGAGTGACGTGACTAATATCACCGAACCTGCGTGTGCTAGAGCTGAGACCGCAGACAGGTCTTCACTCTCGGGGTGTCACGTGGGACTGCTCCCGGAAAATTCTAACATACTGCCGTTTTTGTGTTGTGTGTGTGTGTGTTTTTTTACTGCATCTGAGGCAGTTTATCATGGCCTATTTTATTTGTCTGCTTTTTTCTCAAAGTACATGTTAGGATTACTATTTTAATGTTTTTTTAAAAAATATATTTTTATTGCCCTAGCCGGTTTGGCTCAGTGAATGGAGCGTCGGCCTGCGGACTGAAGGGTCCCAGGTTCGATTCTGGTCAAGGGCATGTGCCTTGGTTGCAGGCACATCCCCAATGGGAGGTGTGCAGGGGGCAGCTGATGTTTCTCTCTCATCGATGTTTCTAACTCTCTATCCCTCTCCCTCTCTGTAAAAAAATCAATAAAATATATATTTTTAAAAAAATGTTTTTATTAATTTCAGGGAGGAAGGAAGAGGGAGAGAGAGTTAGAAACATCACTGATAAGAGAAAATCATTGATTGGCTGCCTCCCGAACGCTCCCCACTGGGGATTGAGCCCACAACCTGGGCACACGCCCTCGACTGGAATCGAACCTGGGACCCTTGAGTCTGCAGGTTGATTGATGCTCTAGCCACTGAGCAAAACTGGCTAGGACTTAAATGTCTTTTTTAAAAGTACTTTTTTAAAAATGTATTTTTATTGATTTTTTTTTTTTAGAGGGAGAGGAGAGAGAAACATTGATGTGAGAGATTGAAACATTGATTGCCTGCCTCCTGCATACCCGATACCAGAATAAAGCCTGTAACCCTGGCATGTGCCCTGACAAGGAATCGAACCGGCAACCTTTCAGGGCATGAGATGATGCCCAACCAACTGAGCCACACTGGGCGGAGGCCCAAAAGTACATTTTAAAAATTAACAATATGGGACTTTCATAATTGTGAAAATATTTTTGGATTATTTAATTGTTTTTTGAGTTTGGACTTTTTTTTTTAAATAATGTTGTATCTTACAAGGGTAACTCTTAAAATCATTCAAGAAATGCATTTGGGATGAAGCCCCATATGTCCTAGATTGCCTTAACTTGTTTTAAGATGAAGACAGAGGGTTTTTTCTTATTCACAAATGATGTCCAAATAGAGTTTACTTTAAATTTTATTTAATGATTAAAGAAGAGATTGTGTAAAAAGTACTTTGGCATGCCTTAAATTTAGGTTTAATTCTTAGAATTATAATACAGTGGGGCCTTGACTTAGGAGTTTAATTCGTTCGTGACGGAGCTCATAACTCAAATTACTCTTATGTCAAATCAACAGTGAACGAGTGAGACACATGATGCTGGGCTGATGTTGTGGCGTTCACTGTGACGTTCGCTGTGCCAACTAGCGGTGGGGTATCTGAAGCTGGCTCGTAACCCGAATTTTAGCTCGCAACTCAAAGCAAAAAATCGGCCGAGAGACGCCTTGTATCTCGAAAAACTCGTTAGTTGGGACACTCGTAAGTTAAGGCCCCACTGTACTGTACAAAGAAATCTCTTTGAAGAGGATAATTACCGTTTTTTCTTAAATACTTCAAGAATTTTAACAGTCTAAGAGCAAGAACCTTTTTAGATTCTAATGAGAATGATCTCTCTGTTGCATTTTATCTCAAGTCTTGACCCCAAACATTTGCTCTTTAAAAGCATTTAAATTTAAGAACTGAACCTGCTCATTTGTCCAAAAGGCTGCGTGTATCTTTTCATCTGTTCCTGGTTAATCAGCGGTAAACAGACTAGCACCTGACTCGGGCTTTAAGCTCCCTGGGCAACTGCGTCAGAAAATCCACAGGTGTTGTCCACATCCACGTGGTCTTCACTCCTGAGAGGAAAGTTTGGGGCTTGCATTGTTGGGACTTAGTTTGGGGCGTATCAGTAGACATTGGAGGCTCAAGAATATCTGCCTTTCATTCCTTATTTTGTTCTTGTTTTGTGTGGATTTTGTTTCTGGAATTTGAAATTCTTTCTCATCTCTCTCTAGAAGGAGCTCTTACTGTCGGACTCAGTGAATTTCTATTCATCAGTTTGTCTAAATAGACCATCCTTTGTGAGAACTTGTTCAAAATAGGTCCAATACTTGGTATTTATTTTTTAAAGGGCAGGTTAAAAATGAGAAGTAAGGAGAAGTTTTTGCCCTAAGTAGAACTGAAAGTAAGATGCTTTCCTGCCTTCTTTTTGAGTGAATTTCACCGCCCTGTGGTCAATTCATGATCGCTCTCATAGATGCTGCTGCCCACCATTACGTCTCTCATCACAGGACATTTTAAAATGATGCTACAAAATGCATGTTGAGAATCATTGGATCTCAAATGAACAGAAATCACATTTAGATGTCTGTTCCTGAGTTAAGGAACTGACGATCATGGCCACTTCAGTCTCTATTAATATTGAGTAAAGCAGAGATTATGATATTGTTTATGTTACTCTTTATATGTTTGTAGATTTAACTACCTGTTGAAGAGATTTGTTTTATTGACTTTGTGCTGATTTGATGACTCGAATTAAAGTCGATCTTTAACTGCTTTGGGCTGCATCTCTAGATTGAAATGTAGGATTGTCTCTTGGGCCCTGGGCATCAGAGATGCTGTGTCCATGCATTGCTCAGTGACACGCAGCTCCCATTGGTCTGTGATGAAGCTGTAATGCCTGGGTCCATTCATTTCAACAACAGTTATTTTAAATATCCATGTGAATGATGATGATTAATATATAAAAGCTAATTTTCAAAATTATCTTTGTCTCCTCTGGGCATTTCTTTAGGGTTTGTTCATGTTCATGTTTTGGTTTCTGACTTTAAAATGATTTTCCTTTGTTGTAGGATGAGCAGTTCTTAGGTTTTGGCTCAGATGAAGAAGTCAGAGTACGAAGTCCCACCAGGTCTCCTTCAGGTACGGCTGAGCATGCGCATGGCGCCTTTACGTTTTGTTTGTGAAGAGACTGTGGCTTCCCCTTTCCTTCTTTGCATGGAAAGGATGGGCTTAAATACGAGGGGTTTTGGGGTACACCCTTCCTTTTCCCTCACACTAAGTAACACGAGGCTTATGGAACAGACCTCTTTCTGGGACTTCTCCACCAGGCTTCTCTGTGGGAACCCACGAGGCCTGGGAGGTCGATTTCCATGGCGTGAGGGAACCTGGTACAGCACCTCAGATTTATATATTTGGAATGATATGGTAGTATACAGGGTAGGTTTACAGTTGTGAGTACATGAATCAGTTTATTCTTATATTATTCTTTGGTAATAATTATATTATTTTCCATATGAACACTGTAAACCTACTTTTGCCCCACCCTATCTATGACTTTGGGAATAACTTGGCCATTGTTTTTTACAGATGAAGTTTGGTCTATTATTGTCAAAGAACTAACAACAAAATATTAGCACTATGTGAATGTGAATGTTTTGCCTGATTCTTGAAAGGCTGTATTAAAATAAAACAAAAATGATATGGTATATCTCCATTTATAAGCAATATTTTTGTCATTGTTTTCACCAAGAAAATATCTAGACTGTCTTCAGGTTCTAGACTTACAGTAGTTTTCTGATAGACAGTTATTAGTGGAAATAACATTGAATGCCTTGCAGAATGCCATTCTAATAGGAGACGGCTATAGATCTTTTTTTTTTAATCCTCACCTGAGGATATTTTTTCCATTGCTTTTTAGAGAGGGAGGGAAGGAGGAAAGAGAAGGAGAGAGAGAGAGAAACATCAATGTGAGAGAGACACATCATTCCTGGTTGCCTCCCGCATGTGGGGAGCAAACGCACAACCGAGGTGTATGCCCTTGACCGGGAAGCGAACCCTCGACCCTTTGGCGTGCAGAGCAACATCAGGCAGGGTGGCTATCGATCTTTTGCTGGAGAAAACATTCCCTGTCTCTGCTGCTATTCTGAATTCTTGCATGATTGTCTGACTTTATGTGGATAGACAATGGCGGTGTTTTTGCTCTTTGACATTGACTCAGTTTGTGAGGTTTGTTAGCAGTTGGGTTACTTAAGAGTCATGTGCTATACAGTAATCTGATTCAGACACATAAGTGGACAATTTTTCCTTTCCCAGGTGGGGGTGGTATTGCTATTATAGTTGGGGGGATCAGCCAGTAAGAACCCAGTATCTGTGCCATTCAGACAGTGGCATTGTTCTCATTAATATGTGGTGAAATCTTAAACCTTCATATCATAAAGTGATTTTTTTTTATTTTAAAAAATACTTTTATTGATTTTAGAAGAGGGGAGAGGCAGAGAGATAGAAACATCAATGATGAGAAAGAGTCATTGATTGGCTGCCTTCTGCATGCCCCCTGCTGGGGTTCAAGCCTGCAACCCAGGCATGTGCCCTTGAATTGAACCCGGGACCCTTTAGTCCGCAGGCCGACTAGGGGTCATAAAGAATTTTACAGATCATGTGGCCTAGCCCTTCATTAGTAAATGACAAAGTGAGGCCCAGAAGATACGTGAGCAGTTATTGCAGGTGGTTTGTGAGTTCTGTGAACGTGGGTGTGGGAGCTGGCGGTAGAGCAAGGCGCTGCCTTTTCTACTTCACCAAAAGCTTCTTTTAAAAGTTGGGTAGAAGAGGCCTTCAGAATTAACCCAGACCTGTGGTGGCCAGGTTCAAGTCCACCAGGTGGATCAGGAATCTGGGGAGGTCCTTCTCTGGTAGGAGTTCACTTTTTAATAGTTTCCTTGGAAGTGTTCTTGGCGACCGGTGTGCTTGGAATGTTGTTTTGGTTGTTTAAAACCATATGGGTATTCTTCATTCTTGTTGTCATTGGTATATATATTGAGAATGGTTTTGTGAATCCTGCATCTATTAAGGGAAACCTCTCTATTTCAAAAGCTCAACAGTAAGCTCTTTGTTGATTTCTGTTCTGATAGAAAGTTGGTTCCATGGTCTAAAACGTTCATCACCATGGCATACTACATCTCTTTGGGTGCCTATTAGGAGAGGTGTTAGTCTCAGAAGAATGTTGAGTCATATAAAACATTAAAAATTCATGTGGGAAGAGAAGATATGATAGACTAGGGAACTCAAGACATTTAGAAAATACAGGTTTATACAAAGAATTTTAGGAAAAGAATTTTGTTTTCTTGAGTCTCTTGATAAATAGCAGATTGAGCTGATTTATAAATTGGCAAATTCCTTTTATTTAGAAGAAATCTGATTCAATAAATTGTTAATTTGCTCTTAAATCAATTAAGGTTAAATTTTTTTTTTTTTTGGTAATTTGAGACTAATTAGTTCAAGCACCTGTATGTGGGGGATTCATTAATGGGCACATCACCAGGTCACTTCTATGAGTAGTTTACATGCTGCTGAGTTCAGTGAGCATTCTGTTTACTATGGCAAAACCAACTGACAATGCAGCTGGAGCTTCCCGGGGCCTTTTGCTGTAGAAGTTGGTGTGCCATTGATAGAAGAGCACTTTGTCCAAATTTATTAAAGCCAAAGTTCTGCACTGAAAAGATGAGTTGCTATGAACATGTTCTCAAGTATTAATCTTGATGGTGAAGATATGGAAAAAGGTAGCACAGATTTCTTTTTAACCATTTTTTTGTATTCAGAATTTAAATCTTGCTAACCTAAAGTATTAAAATCAGTTTTGGATGTTATAAATTGCTCAGTTGAAAACCTTTTACTATATTAGGGGTTTTTTTAAATCAAAAAAGTACTTAATGTTCTTTTAAGTGGAATGTCATTTAGCTGGTTTTTTGAAGCAAGTTTTGGGGGGAAAAAGACTAAGCACAATTAAAATGTGATATTGACTCACTAGGCGCAACTCGAGTTCGGTACCAGGCGGCTTGTGCTAAATTATATTCAGCATCCTGAGCCTGAACGGCAACGCTAAACCGCTCTCCATTGTCTGATTCCCACACGCAGCTAAGAGTAGCCCTCGGAAACCCCGCGGCCGGCCTCGCAGCGGCTCCGACCGGACCCCGCTCCTCCCAGACCCGCCCGCGTTCCCCCCGCTCAGTAAACCAGAGACCAGACCTGGGGATAAGATCAAGAAGAAAGACTCTAAAAGCTTAGAAAAGAAGCGAGGAAGACCTCCCACCTTCCCTGGAGTAAAAATCAAAATCACGCATGGAAAGGACATTGCCGAATTACCGAAGGGCAGCAAAGACGACAGCCTGAAAAAGCTCAAACGGACCCCGTCCGCCACGTTTCAGCAAGCCACCAAGATCAAAAAGTTAAGAGCGGGCAAGCTCTCCCCCCTCAAGTCCAAGTTTAAGGCCGGGAAGCTGCAGATCGGAAGGAAGGGGGTGCAGATCGTCCGGCGGCGCGGGAGGCCGCCCTCCGCCGAGAGGGTCAAGGCCCCGGCCGGCCTCCTCCTCAACTCGCACCTGGACAAGCCCCAGAAGGTGCGCAGGGACGCGGACGCGGCCCCGGCCCTCGCCAAGGAAGACAAGGCGGTGGTCAGACAGAGCCCGCGGCGGGTGAAGCCCGTCAGGATCATCCCTTCCTCCAAAAGGACGGACGCCACCATAGCCAAGCAGCTCCTGCAGCGGGCGAAGAAGGGGGCGCAGAAGAAGATCGAGAAGGAGGCGGCCCAGCTGCAGGGCCGGAAGGTGAAGACGCAGGTCAAGAACATCCGGCAGTTCATCATGCCCGTGGTCAGCGCCATCTCCTCGCGGATCATCAAAACCCCCCGCCGCTTCATCGAGGACGAGGACTACGACCCGCCCATCAAGATCGCGCGCCTGGAGCCCGCGCCCAGCAGCCGCTTCGGCGCCGCCTCCTGCGGGTCCTCCGAGAAGTCGAGCGCCGCCTCGCAGCACTCCTCGCAGCTGTCCTCCGACTCTTCGCGCTCCAGCAGCCCCAGCGTGGACACCTCCACCGACTCCCAGGCCTCCGAGGAGATCCAGGGGCTCCCCGAGGAGCAGAGCGACGCCCCCGAAGCGCACGCCCCGCTGCCCGTTGCCCAGTCCCCGGAAAGCGACCGGAACGACCGGAGAGGCAGGAGGTACTCGGTGTCCGAGAGGAGTTTTGGGTCGAGGACGACGACGAAGAAGCTGTCCGCGCTGCCCAGCGCGCCCCCGCCGCCGGCCTCCGCCTCGCCGCCCCCGCCGCTGCTGTCGCCGCCGCCGCCCCTGCAGCCGGCCGCCGGCCTCTCGGACCCCACGCCCTGGCTGCTGCCCCCCACCATCCCGCTGGCGTCGCCCTTCCTGCCCGCGCCCGCCGCGCCCATGCCGGGCAAGCGCAAGTCCATCCTGCGGGAGCCCACGTTCCGCTGGACGTCGCTGAAGCACTCGCGCGCCGAGCCGCAGTTCTTCTCCTCCGCCAAGTACGCCAAGGAGGGGCTCATCCGCAAGCCCGTCTTCGACAACTTCCGGCCGCCGCCGCTCACGCCCGAGGACGTGGGCTTCGCCTCGGGCTTCGCGGCGCCAGGCGCGGCCGCGCGGCTCTTCTCGCCGCTGCATGCGGGGCCCCGGTTCGACGTGCACAAGAGGAGCCCGCTGCTGCGGGCGCCGCGCTTCACGCCCAGCGAGGCGCACTCCCGCATCTTCGAGTCCGTCACCCTGCCCGGCGGCCGGGCCCCCGCGGCCGCGCCCGGCGCGTCCAGCCGCAAGAGGAAGAGGAGGGTGTTCAGCCCGCTGCGCGCCGAGCCCCGGTCGCCCTCGCACTCCATGAGGACGCGCAGCGGCCGGCTGAGCGCCGCCGAGCTGTCGCCGCTCACGCCGCCGCCCTCCGTGGCCTCCTCCCTGAGCCTCTCCGTGAGCCCTCACGCCGCCAGTGCCTTAAACCCCGCCTTCACCTTCCCCGCGCACCCGCTGGCCCCCGGGGAGGCCGCCGAGAAGACCCCGAGGCCGCGGAAGCCGCCCGGAGCCCCCGCGGAGCCCTTCGCCGCCGGCAGCCCGACGCCGCTCTTCCCCTGGTTCACCCCCGGCGCGCAGCCCGACCGGGGCCGGACCAGGGACCGGGCCCCCGAGGAGCCGGCCCGGGAGCGGGACGCCGACAAGAGCGCGGAGAAGGACAAGACCCGAGAGCGGGACCGCGAGCGGGAGAAGGAGAACAAGCGGGAGTCCCGCAAAGAGAAGCGGAAGAAGGGGTCCGAGCCCCCGGGCAGCTCCGCCTTGTACCCCGCGGGCAGGGTTTCCAAAGAGAAGGTGGGCGCGGAGGAGGGGGCCGCGCCGTCCTCTGCCAAGAAGGTCACGGGGCGGAAGAAGTCTTCGTCCCTCGATTCTGGGCCCGAGGTGGCTGCCGTGACCCTTGGGGACACAACCGCTGTCAAAACCAAAATACTGATCAAGAAAGGGCGAGGGAGCCTGGACAAGGCCGCCCTCGACCTCGGCCCCGCCGCCGCGCTCGAGAAGGAGAAGGCGCCCTGCCCGCCCGCGCCCGCGCCCGGCGTGAAGCATGCCGCGTCCTCCATCGGCTCCATGCTGGCGCAGGCGGACAAGCTCCCCATGACCGACAAGAGGGTCGCCAGCCTCCTCAAAAAGGCCAAGGCCCAGCTCTGCAAGATCGAGAAGAGCAAGAGTCTGAAACAAACCGACCAGCCCAGAGCACAGGTACTCTTTTCCGTGTTGCCTGGTGACCTCCGTCATGTCCAGCCCTGCTAGGAGCGAGCTTCAGGCTGAGGGTCCCGGTCTGTCCAGTCGCGGGAGCCAGGGAAAGGCAGGGGAAGGGGTGACATCTGCAGTGACCCCGTAAGGACAGGTGGGGTTCTGATAGGTAGACAGCGATGGGGAGAGCGTTGCAAGGAGAGGAGCAGGGGAGGTAGGGACACACTTGAGGGGCGGTGGGTAGCGAGGCTGTACAGGCAGGAGAGCGGTGAGCTGAGGCCCGCAGGTAGGTTGGGGCCACGGGACAGAGAATGCGAGTTTGTACTTAATGGGTTTGGTGGATTAGAACCTGTGGCAGTTTCGAAGGTGCATTTCTGTAGTCAAGTTGTTTCACTGTTGTTTACTGTAGAAAACGGGATGGGGAGGAGTCTCATCCTCTAAGGCAGTGGTTCTCAACCTTCCTAATGCCGCGACCCTTTAATCCAGTTCCTCATGTTGTGGTGACCCCCAATTTCATTGTTACAAATTGAACATAATTACAGCATAGTGATTCATCACAAAAACACTATGTAATTATATATGTGTTTTCCGATGGTCTTAGGCGACCCCTGTGAAAGGGTCTCGTTCGACCCCTCCCAAAGGGGCCGCGACCCACAGGTTGAGAACCGCTATTCTAAGGGGTACGGTGCTTAGAGCAATAAATAAATACATGAATAGAGGGTGTGTGCAGAATACACCTGAGAAGCCTTTGGCCTTAGGCTGTGGGACAGAAAAGCTGTCGAATTGAGTTTACTAAGATGAAGACAAACATATTTTTACAAAGAACAGCATTGTGGGGTTTTGGGGTTTTTTTTTCTTTTTACACGGTAAACTAGGCACTGGTCTTTTCTGAGAAAGCATACTGATCTTTAGGTTCTTTTAAAAAATTGTCATGTAGTAGATGCATATTTATGCCAACATCTCAAGTTAGGTTGCAGTGAACACAGACCTAGGTTTTTAATGTTACTCAACCTGGGGCATATTCTACGAATTCTGCCAGTTGAGAGTTCAAGCAGGGACTTCCTTTGACACCATTGTAGGTGTTTTTTGGTTAGCCTCTGAGTGACAAGAGCAGTGGCTCTTTAAAATGGGAGGCATTTCCGTTTGGAGTCTTTTATACTTCATTCATAGGTTATTTCCTCCTACTTCCCTATTGATCAGGGAAATACAGGAAATTGTGGTTAGGCTGAACTTGATAATATACCGGCAATTTGAATTTTGAGGGGAATATTCAAGAAATAGTATAATTGGGAATAGGAACTTAGTTGATTTCTGTCTTTTTCCTGCCAATGTTAGGATGCAGAGGTAGTTGATTCCTGCAAATTGATATGGCTTATCAGCTGGAAATAACTAGAGTGAGTCCGGATTATAATAAGTTAGCCCAAAATACCCTGGCTTCATTTAGTTATATTGTCAACATGTGTGATTGTTTTTGCTCACCTCCTATTTAGGGTCAAGAAAGTGATTCATCAGAGACCTCTGTGCGAGGACCCCGGATTAAACACGTCTGCAGAAGAGCGGCTGTTGCCCTTGGCCGGAAACGCGCTGTGTTTCCTGATGACATGCCCACCCTGAGTGCCTTACCGTGGGAAGAACGAGAAAAGATCTTGTCTTCCATGGGGAATGATGGTAGGTCCAGATGTCAGCCTTGAAGTCCTAGCACCCAGGTGATCCGCTGCTGATCATTCTTGGGGTGCCTTGTAGGCTGGCGATCGCATCATGTATTCGTCTGGATCCTCTAAAAACAGATGGCAAGGGGTGGGGGTTCAATGAACAAGTATTCTATGAGGAACTGTCTGTGAGGCACAATGGGGAGGGAGCCAGGGAAGGCTGGGAGAGCTGTCAGTCAATGAAGGAGGGAGGGAATCTTTGGGCACAACCTTCCTAGACGGCCATGCAGTGTAAAAAGGTTTGGCAAGACAGTCCTTGAGCAAAAGCTCACCACTAGAGGAATGTGTCCCAGGAACAGGTCTGCCTTAGCATTCCTGCCATGCTCCCTGCCTGGGAGGCCTCCCGTGGTGAGGGACTCGGTGCCATGGATTTCAGGGCTCAGCAGCTGGGGCCCGGGGTCAGTCATGTGTTTGGGGGTTAGTGAGGCTCATTCTCATGGTCACCCTGTAGCTCTTAGATGATGGGTAACTGCTCATTAAAATGTAGAAGTGTAGGCAGTCCTCTGAAGCAGTCAGTTCATTTTCTTGAACTTCGGGTTAGACCAGGGGTGGGCAAACTTTTTGACTCGCGGGCCACAATGGGTTCTTAAACTGGACCGGAGGGCCGGAACAAAAGCATGGATGGAGTGTTTGTGTGAACTAATATAAATTCAAAGTAAACATCACTACATAAAAGGTATGGTCTTTTTTTTTTTTTTTTAGTTTTATTCATTTCAAACGGGCCGGATCCGGCCCGCGGGCGGTAGTTTGCCCACGGCTGGGTTAGACTATGTTTTGTTTTCAGTATTTGGATTTCTGCTTTCTTTAAGCTACAAGTTTATAGGCATTTAATAACATTTAAATAATTATTTAAACAGGCTTTGAGTTCTGCATATGCTGCTTTTTAATGTATTCCATTTCACTTTTGGAGACCCAGGGAAAACAAAGTTTGAATGTACCTAATGATATAAAATGACTTTGAAGATCTCCACCTCTGCTCCCTAGAAGGAATCAGATCCTCCCTCAGAACTAACGATGCGTTTCTTTAACAGACAAGTCCTCAATCGCTGGCTCAGAAGATGCCGAACCTCTGGCTCCACCCATCAAACCAATCAAACCCGTCACCAGAAACAAGGCGCCCCAGGAGCCCCCCGTGAAGAAGGGACGGCGCTCCAGGCGGTGTGGGCAGTGTCCCGGCTGCCAGGTGCCGGAGGACTGTGGTGTCTGTACTAACTGCTTGGACAAGCCCAAGTTCGGTGGCCGCAACATAAAGAAGCAATGCTGCAAGTGAGTGGACTCTGCTCGGAGGGTCGGCCTCCCCTCCGTGAAGGGGTTTGCTTGTGCTCGATTCGTTGCAAAGATGAATCCAAAAACTGAACGTGGTTGTACTCAGTTCTTGGGTTTCAAGGTTAGCTGCACAGTTGGATTGGGCAGTGTGGCTAGGTGTGAGTTGTGCTTTATTTTTATTTTTAAAAATATATTTTTATTGATTTCAGAGAGGAAGGAAAAGGGAGAGAGCTAGAAACATCAACGATGAGAGAGAATCATTGATCGGCTGCCTACTGCACCCCACACAGTGGGTATCAAGCCTGCAACCTGGGCATGTGCTCTGATCGGAATGGAACCTGGGACTCTTCAGCCCGCAGACCAACGCTCTATTCACTGAGCCACACCGGCCAGGCCGAGCTGTGCTTTAAATAAGAAGCTCTCTGGGCAGGCTGACTAGTAGAATGCTCTGCAGCGCTGGGAGTGCTCTGAGCTGCTCAGTGCACTGTGCTGGCCATTAGCCCCATAGGCTGTGGAGCGACTGAAATGTGAATGACCGAGGAACTACATTTTTTATCAAATTTTATTTTAATTAATTTACATAGCCACGTGTGCTTCGGGGCTACCATCTCAGTGCAGCTCGAGGGGCTTTCTACTTGAAAACTGACAAATTTAGGCTTATTTATCAGGTTAACCAAAATTCCCTTTATCTTTATGGCTTTCGGGAAGTGTTGGTGCTATCTGCCTATGTCTCTTTGCTGTCTCTCGGGATAGTTTCACGCCTGTGGGATTTGTGATATGGACGTTGTGATGATCTTTTCTCCCTTTCTCGGTCAGTCTGTGGGTGCACTTTCACCCTCTGGGCAGTTGGTCTAAAGTGGATCAGAAGAGTTGCACAGACAGACTTTTTGGGAATTGAGCATCTCAAAGTACCTGGAATCAGGAGTAGGTTTTATCAGTAGACATTTTCTGAATGAATAACGTGGAAGTGACTTCTGTAAAACCGATGGGAGCAGTGCTGCGTTCCTCACTTCCAGGGAGGCAGTCTCCAGGAGACAGCAGGTGGTTCTGTGCTTTGGTTTAGTCAGTCTGGCTGTAAGCAAGAATCTTATCTCAGTCTCATTCACGTGAAGGAGCGAGAATTCACAGATCAGCAAAAAGGTAAAATTATACCAAGTTTTGGGGGTGAAATGGACTCAGTTACATTTTATACTTCAGATTAAGTTTGAATTTCATTAAATTGAGGGGTAGAATGTGTGTGTGTGTGTGTGTATGCGCATATATATATATATATATATGAAAAATAATAAAAGGGTAATATGCTAATTAGACCAGACATCCTTCCAGACAAAGCCAGGGCTGTGAGGGAAGCCTGGATCCTGGGTGCCAGAGGGAAGCCGGTGCTGGCAGCCAGGGGAAGGAAGACCTACTCTTGCACGAATTTAGTGCATTGGGCTTCTAGTGTGTGTGTGTGTGTGTGTGTGTGTGTATGTATGTGTGTGTGTGTGTATATGTGTGTGTGTGTGTGTGTGTGTATATATATATATATATGTGTATATATATATATATATATATATATATATATCAAAGCCCTGATATAGACCTATAGCATTGTGGTGGCAGAGAGGACTTGCTGGATAACTTTAGTCCATTTTGTAATCAGGTTATTCTAAATGAATATTAATCTCATAAGGCAGTGGTTCTCAACCTTCTGGCCCTTTGAATACAGTTCCTCATGTTGTGACCCAACCATAAAATTATTTTCGTTGCTACTTCATAACTGTAATGTTGCTACTGTTATGAATCGTAATGTAAATATCTGATATGCAGGATGGTCTTAGGTGACCCCTGTGAAAGGGTCATTCGACCGCCAAAGGGGTCACGACCCACAGGTTGAGAACCGCTGTCATAAGGGAACAGAACTGATTTGAGTATAAGAAATATCAACCGATTGTTTTGTACTAGCTTTTAAGAAATTTGAGTCTCATTTAAAAAATAATTTGGTATTTGCTCCTTTTAGGACATAAAGATAGGCACAGTCACTGATTGAAGGCGTCGGAGGCTCCGGTTTCATCTGTGTAATGGCCATCCTTTTCTCAGCTCTCACATTGGCCCCGTATAAAGATTCCCTGGTTCTTGCAGACAAATTAACACTTGTCCGAGTTGCTTCTCTTCTAAGTGCCACTCACTTTATGATCCCCTTGTTCTCCTAGGATGAGAAAGTGTCAGAATCTACAGTGGATGCCTTCCAAAGCCTATCTTCAGAAGCAAGCAAAAGGTGATGTCAAGAGCTCTTCCCCAGCATGCTTCTTGCTTTAATGCCAGATAGTTGTGCACATCTAGTGTAAAGGGAAGACTGGTTTGGTTTCTTTTTAAGTACTACTATTTAAATATATATATATATATATATATATATATATATATATGTATAAAATTGATTTCAGAGAGGAAAGGAGAGGGAGAGAGAGACAGAAATATCAGTGATGAGAGAGAATCATTGATCGGCTGCCTCCTGCACACCCCACACTGGGGATTGAACCAAGATCTTCTGGGTCATAGGTTGGTGCTCAACCACTGAGCCACACCAGTCGGGTTAAGGACTACTCTTTCCCAGGGAGTCGAGGTTGTTGAAGCCGGGTGATGAGTACTTGGGAGTTCATTTTACTGTCCCTTTACCTTGGAGTTTGTTTGAAATTTTCCGTTAAAAAAAAAAAAAGCATTTTTAAAATTCATATAAAGATTACAGTTTCTTCCATTTCCAAGAGCAATGAAAGTATAGCTCTTTTACCTGACCAGCTTAACTTGCTTGAGCCTCTTCAGTGTCAACATTAGCTGTGGGAAATTGAGAATAAGATTGTTACATTCCTATACTTCTATTTTAAGTAAAATTTTTCTTGCTTATAGATAATCATGTTTTTCCCCTAGCTGTGAAAAAGAAAGAGAAAAAGTCCAAGACCAGTGAAAAGAAAGAGAGTAGTAAAGAGAACAGTGTTGTGAAGAGCGTAGTGGACGCCAATCAGAAGCCCACCCCATCAGCACGCGAGGACCCTGTCCCCAAGAAAAGCAACAGTGAGCCT
Organism: Myotis yumanensis; assembly: GCF_028538775.1. Classification (NCBI taxonomy): domain Eukaryota; kingdom Metazoa; phylum Chordata; class Mammalia; order Chiroptera; family Vespertilionidae; genus Myotis; species Myotis yumanensis. The sequence goes on from NW_027223761.1 coordinate 82,735,954, forward strand.
CCCCCTCGGAAGCACGCAGACGAGAAGAGCGAGGACGGGTCCGCCTCTGCTCCGGGGCCTGAACCCAAACAAGCTACCACTCCAGCCTCCAGGAAGTCCAGCAAGCAGGCCTCCCAGCCAGCGCCAGCGCCCCCACCACCACCACCCAGCACAGCGCCACCCAGGAAAGACGTCCCCAAGGCAGCTCCTAGCGAGCCCAAGAAGAAGCAGCCCCCACCACCGGACTCAGGTGAGTGAGGCCGGCAGGGAGCCGCCGAGCCAGAAGGACTAGCACAAAGGACCGATGTCTTAAACAGCATTTGGAAACCTGCAAAACCTGAAATAGATATGTTTAAATCTTCAGTGTAAGAAAATTAGCTTTTAACCATTGCATAGTAATAAAGAAATAGAAGCCAAAAAACAATTAAGTTGGAGATACTGTCTTAATTTCCTCTTCAATGCCTAGAGTTTAAGTTATTTTCTTTTTTCCAATAGCCTCTTCTTCCAGGCCAATCAGTCCTAAAGTAGTCATTGCTCTTTAACATTAACTGTGAGTGCAGTAGCCTCTGACTGCGATTTACTTTGAATTTTTTAGGTCCAGAGCAAAGCAAGCAGAAAAAAGTGGCTCCTCGCCCAAGTATTCCTGTAAAACAAAAACCAAAAGAAAAGGTGAGAGCTGTGTTTCTTTGCCATTTCTCAGGGGTATGTTCTGTTCTTTAGGAAAAGAGCCTTATTCTTGACGTAATTGAGTGGATGAAACCACGTTTTTGCTTCTTCGCAGGTGGCAATGGAATTTAGGCTTTAGCTCATACCTTTTTTTTTTGTCTCTTTCCCCTTGTTTTATTTCCTTGTGACCCTACAAGTGTATGCTATAGGCTGCGTAGTAGAATAGTGTTTTGCCCTCAACATCCTTTAGCAATATTTGTCTGTAATCACCATCCTTCCCTGTGTGCACTGTTTTTATGATGTGGATAGAGATCTTTAAAAATCTTCTGGTTCTTCCCATGCCATCACAATGGTACACATGTTTGTTCTGTCTGATGAGCATCCATGATGCCAAGAAGGGAGGCAAACGCTAGGTTTTTTGTTTTTATTTTTTTAAAATATTTTTTATTGATTTCAGAGAGGAAGGGAGAGGGAGAGAGAGATAGAAACATCAATGATGAGAGAGAATCATCCTGCATGCCCCCCACTGGGGACCGAGCCCGCAACCCAGGCATGTGCCCCTGTCCAGAATCGAACCTGGGACCCTCCGTCCGCAGGCCGACGCTCTATCCACCGAGCCAAACCCGCCAGGGCCAAATGCTAGGTTTTTATTAGGCCACGCTCCAGAGTCATCGTCCGGTTTCTGCCTGTGATGATGAAGCATGATTCCATTGGCAAATTTGAAATCATCGATGATCACAGAGCTGGGAAAATTGCTGTGAACCTCATGGGCAGGTTGAACAATTGTGGAGTGATCAGCCCAAATTTGATGTATAACTGGGAGATCCAGAAAAATTGCAGAATAACCTGCTCCTGTCCCATAAGTTTGGTTTCATTGTACTGACCACTTCAGCTGGCATCATGGACCACAGAGAAGCAAGATGAAAACACACAGGAGAGAAAATACTGGGGTTCTTTTTCTGGGAATGTAATTACATACATGCAAATAAAATGCCTTAATGAAAAAATTTTTTTGAAAAGTACTTTACTATTTCTATAGGATACTTGTGTTGGAAACATTTTCCCTTTTATTGATTAGATTTGTCATTTGCATTATTTTCTATTGCAAAGTGAAGGCAAGCCCTGTCCGCCGTGGCTTACTTGATTAAGCGTGGGCCTGGTCACAGAAGGTTGCAGGCTCCATCCCCGGTGTGGGGCGTGCAGGAGGCAGCCAATCGATGTTTCACTCTCATATTGATGTTTCTCTCCCATCCTTTCTCTCTAAAAATCAATTTTAAAAATATTTTTTAAAAAGTGAAGACAAGTAGAGTGTGGTTTTGTTTTTTATTTGTTTTCTATCCCTGAAGGAAAAACCGCCTCCCGTCAGCAAGCAGGAGAGCGCAGGCACTTTGAACATCCTCAGCGCGCTCTCCAACGGCAGCAGCTCTAAGCAGAAGCTCCCAGCAGATGGAGTCCACAGGATCAGAGTGGACTTCAAGGTAAAAGTGTTTAGTGACCACATACTATATCGAGTCGTGGACTTTATATTTTTAAAATAGTTTTTTTATGTTTCATTTACAGTTGACTTTGAATATTATGTTAGCTTCAGGTGTACGACCATGTGATTAGACATTTCTGTAACTTAGGAAGTGATCACCCTGATTAATCTAGTATCCATCTGGCACCATATAGTTATTACAGTATTATTCCTGTGTCAGTTCTGTAACTACCAATTTGTGCTTCTTAATCCCTTCACTTTTTTTACTAACCCCCCCAGTCCCCTTCTCCTTTGGCAACCATCACAATATTCTCTGCATCTATGAGTGTGTTTCTGTTTTGTTTGTTTTGTTCTTTAGACTCCACGTACAAGTGAAAGCATCTGGTATTTGGCTCTGTCTGACTTATTTCACTCAGCACAGTACCCTCTAGGTCCTTGTAATTGGCAAGATTTCATTCTGTTTTATGGCTGAGTCATGTTTCATTGTGTAAATTCACCACTTCTTCTTCATCCATTTGTCTGTTGATGGGCACTTAAGTTGCTTCCATACTTTGGCTATTGTAAATAATGCCACAGTGAATATATGGATGGATGTCTTTTCGATTGAGTGTTTTGGGTTTCTTCAGAAAAATACCCAGAATAGGAATTGCTGAATGCTTTGTCTCTTGTTAAAATCTTTGTTTTAAAGTCTCTTTTGGCTGAAACCGGTTTGGCTCAGTGGATAGAGCGTCGGCCTGCGGACTGAAAGGTCCCAGGTTCGATTCCGGTCAAGGGCATGTACCTGGGTTGCGGGCACATCCCCAGTGGGAGATGTGCAGGAGGCAGCTGATCGATGTTTCTAATTCTCTATCTCTCTCCCTTCCTCTCTGTAAAAAATCAATAAAATACATTAAAAAAAAAAAATAATAAAAGAAAAAAAATAAAGTCTCTTTTGTCTGGTATAAGTATTGCTACCACAGCATTTTTTATTTGCTTCATTTTCATGAAATATCTTTTTTCATTATTTTCTCTGTGTATTTCCATTTGACATGAGTCTCGTGTTGATAGCATATGTAAGGGTCTTGTTTTATTATCCATTCAGCTTCCCTGTGTCTTTTGATTAGAGCATTTAAGCCCTTTGTATGTAAAGTAATTGTTGATAGATACATAGTTCTTGCCATTTTAGTATTCAAACTTTGATCTTTTTCTTCTTTTTATTTTTTTTTTTTTTTTTTTATTTTTTATTTTTTTTTTTTTTTTTAATATATTTTATTGATTTTTTACAGAGGAAGGGAGAGAGACAGAGTTAGAAACATCAATGAGAGAGAAACATAGATCAGCTGCCTCCTGCACATCTCCTACTGGGGATGTGCCCGCAACCCAGGTGCATGCCCCTGACCGGAATCGAACCCGGGACCCTTCAGTCTGCAGGCCGACGCTCTATCCACTGAGCCAAACCGGTTTTGGCATTTTTCTTCTTTTTATTAAAGAAGACCTTTAACATTTCCTGTAATACTCATTGGTGGTGATGAATTCCTTTAGCTTTTTCTTTTCTGGAAAGCTCTTTGTCTATCCTTCGATTCTGCTTTGTTGTGTAGAGTAATCTTGGTTGTGGAGTTCTTGCTTTTTATCACTTTGAGTGTTTCTTATCATTCCCTTCTGACCTGCAAAGTTTCTGTTGAGAAGTCAGCTGACAGTCGTATGGGCGCTCTCTTGTAGGTAACTAACTGCTTTTCTCGTGCTGCTTTTAAGATTCTGTCTTTGTCTTTAACCTTTGGCATGTTAATTATGATGTGTCTTGGTGTGGGCCTCCTTGGGTTAAACTAATTTGAGACTCTCTGTGCTTCTGGGACTTGTATGTCTGTTTCCTTCACTAGGTTAGGAAAGTTTTCTGTCAATTTTTTTTTTTTATTGTTACAGTGTTACAGATGGCCCCCAATTTCTGTCATTTTTTCCAAATAGCTTTTCAATTCCTTATTCTCTCTCTTCTTCTTCTGGCACCTCTGTGATGCGAATGTTGACTCACTTGAAGTTGTCCTAGACCAGTGGTTCTCAACCTTCCTCATGCCGCCACCCTTTAATACAGTTCCTCATGTTGTGGTGACCCCCAACCATAAAATTATTTTCGTTGCTACTTCATAACTGTAATTTTGCTACTCTTATGAATCATAATGTAAATATCTGATATGCAGGATGTATTTTTATTGTTACAAATTGAACATAATTAAAGCATAGTGATTAATCACAAAAACAATATGTAATTATATATATGTGTTTTCTGATGGTCTGAGGCGACCCCTGTGAAAGGGTCATTCGACCCCCAAAGGGGTTGTGACCCACAGTTTGAAAACCGCTGTCCTAGAGGCTCCTTACACTATCCTCATTTAGGGGAATTTTTTTTTTCTTTTTGCTGTTCTGGTTGGGTGTTTTCTGCTTCCTTATATTTCAAATCTCTGTTTTGATGCTTTGCTTCATCTACTATTGATTTTCTATAATGTATTCTTTATTTCAGTTGGTGTATCCTACATTTCTGACTGGTATTTTTTTTATGTTTTCTATCTCATTCATGTTTACTATCTCTTTGTTTCTCACCGAGTTCCTCTGCTCTTCCCCTAAGTTCATTGAGCATCCTTATAACCAGTGTTTTGAACTCTGCATCCGGTAGATTCCTTGTCTCCATTTTGTTAAATTATTTTCCTGGAGTTTTCCGTTCTTTCACTTGGGACATGCTTCTTTGTGTCCTCAATTTGGCAGCCTCCCCGTGTGTGTTGATGAGGTAGAGCTGCTGTGTCTCCTGGTCTTGGTGGAACGGCCTAATGTGGTAGGTGTCTCGGTGGTGCGGCCTCCCTGGGCACCAGAGCAAGGCACTCTGCTGTGCCCCTGTGTGGGCTGTGTGTGCCCCTGTGGTAGTGGAGCCTTGATTGCTATTGGTACATCAGTGGGAGGTAGGTGCCCCCAGGCTGATTGACTGGTAGGCTGTGGAGACCACAGCGGAGGGGCTGCTGTGCAGTCGCCGACCCCATGGAACAGGACTCCCTTCCGCGGGGCTCTGGTGCCTGCCCAGCCTACCCCTGAATGGGCTGGCGGTTGGGTGGTGCTTCCATGTGGTCTGAGGTTGTCCACTGGATGTGCTGGTGTTGGGGTCTCCTGGGAGGTGCTGACCAAGGTCAGCTGCTGCCTCTACCCTGCCTGGAGCCATCCGGCATGAGCAACAAGATGATCTGGTGGCTGCTCCTTGTGCCTGGCGTGGAGATGCCTGGGAGAAGGCTGAGCTGTAAACTGAGTTCAGCGGCTGCTATTGCTGAGGTTGGGGCTGCTTAGCAGCAAGTATGGGGCCTGCTGAGGCCAGATGCTGCTTGTTTGGGGTTTGTGGACCCTTTGAGAGATTTTAGGAAAGTCTGCAGCATGAGCAAGGGCAGGCCGCTGGTATGGAAAAGCCCTGGAACCGTCTTGGCGTGCCTGCAGGTTGGATGGGCAAGGTTCTCGGAGTCGCTGGGGCAGGCAAACTTGTTAGCCAAGTTGATGGAGAGGCAGATATGGTACCGCCTGCACCTGCAGTGGGGGACTCCGCACAGTGGAGCTCAGAGGGAAATGAGTCTGTGTGCAGGCCCTTTAAGAAGAACACCTGGGTCTCCAGCGGCCTGTGGCTCGCTCATCCACAGTCCTCGCTGGTTTTTACAGCCAGAAGTTACGGGGCCTCCTCTTCCCAGCCCTGGAACCCTGGGCTGGGCACCTAGTGTGGGGCTGGGACTCCCCTGGCCGCCGAGATACCCTTCCGATTTGTAACCACCATACATGGCTGTGGGACCTTGATCAGAAGCCAGTGTTCTTGACTCAGTCAAGATAAAGATGACACCAGAGGTGTTGAAAGCAAGGAAATTCAGCACACAGTGGGGAAATGAATAAGAACCACCATCAGCAGATAGGTTCACGTGTTGTGAGAGCTTTGGCCCCTGTTTGTGAGTGAGAAAGTGCATTTACACGAGAATAGTGTCTGAGGAAATTGTTCTTTCCCGTGGGAATTATCAAAGGATGATGATAGCTTGGATCAGTAAAGCTAACGGGAATTCAGGCCAGTGTTATTGTGCATTATAGTTAGCGTGAGTTAAACCCATAAAGAGGTGACTGTTTGAACAGTTTGTATCTGATAGTAACATTCTTTAAAGCAGCAGTTGTTTTTGAACTCATTGAAGGAAGTATGCTTGACGTTCTTGTAGCATTCGCATTTTACCGTTTTTAACCTTATTTTCAATCCAAAGCTGTGTCATTGCAAAACTTTGATAAATGGTTGTTCTCTCTCCGCAGGAGGATTGTGAGGCCGAGAACGTGTGGGAGATGGGCGGCCTGGGCATCCTGACCTCGCTCCCCATCACACCCAGGGTGGTGTGCTTCCTCTGTGCCAGCAGCGGGCACGTGGAGGTGAGGCTGCTGCTTGTGCCTGGCGTGTAATGTGGATTAGTTTTCTTTGTTGAAAATATCATTACACTAGAGGCCCAGAGCACGAAACTGTGCGTGGGTAGGGTCCCTAGGCCTAACCTGCGATCAGGGCCATCTTCTGCCCACTTGCCAGTCCCCAGTCCCGCCCCCCGCCGCCCACCCCAGTTCCCTGTAGTTCCCCATTCGCCCTGATTGGAGCCTGCAGGCCAGGGGTCGGGACCACGGGGTCTGCCCTCCGCCTGCTCGCCAGTCCCTCGTCCTGCCCCGCCACCACCCACCCCGGTACCCCATGGTTTCCCCGTTGCCATCCAGTGGTTGGAGCCTGCGGGCTGGGGGAGGGACCAAGAGGTGGTCAGTTTACTTCATGGTGACTGGTCAGTCAGTCGTTCTGGCTGTTACGCCATTATGGTCGCTGGCCTTTGATTATATAGGATTCTGTTTTATTGATTATATAGGATTCTGTTTTATTGATAGGCAGCAGGTACTACCCCCTGTTTAACCCAGTTAATGAGCCCTGGCTGGTTTGGCTCAGTAATAGAGCGTCGGCCTGCAGACCTTATCCCGGGTTCAATTCTGGTCAAGGGCTTGTACCTCGGTTGTAGGCTCCTCCCTGGCCCAGGGCCCTGGCTGGGGCCCGTGCAGGAGGCAACAAATCGATGTGTTTTCTATCACATTGATGTTTCTCTCTGTCTTTCCCTCTCCCACTCTCTAAAAATCAATAAAAAATTCTCGGGTGAAGATTAAAAAATAAACCAGTTAACGAAATGCTAGTATTTTTGAAGTGTTTTAGAGATTTTAAGAAGGAATCTGCTTCATAGTAGAGTAACAAAGATATTGAGTGAGAAAAGTTTACTCTTGACTGGAGGCCTGGTTTTTCTGCTAGATGCTTAAACATAGAGAAAAATAATACAGTGTTCCTCTAGAAAAGAGATGCTTTAGATGGTGATTTCATATTGAATATCCAAACCCCCTTGTCTCTAAAGAGCTCTTTAACAATTAGTAACAAAAAGGAATAACACCCACTAAGAAATAGGCTTAAGGACAGGAGTATATAATGCATGAAATGAGAAATAAAAACTGTGGCCGGAGGCGTTGAGCCTTCTGATGGGAATGAAAGCATGATATAAAGGGGGAACTGCATGATACAAAAAGGATCCTGTGGAAATGGGCACTCTCTTTGGTGGAAAGCTAAATTAGTTACAGCCTTTCTTTTGAGGGCTGTTTGGAAGTATGTATGTATGTATGTATTGATTATATAGGATTCTGTTTTATTGATAGGCAGCAGGTACTACCCCCTGTTTTAAATGGGTATACCCTCTAACCCAGCAATTGTGCTCTAGGCATTTATCTCATGAATGTAACTGGATAAATTGGCAAATATGTAAATGTATGTACACACACACACATATATGTGTGTGTGTGTGTGTGTGTGTGTGTGTGTATGTATGTGTATGTATGATCTATACTATCTATACTAATAAAAGAGTAATATGCTAATTAGACCAGGAGACCTTCGGAGACCTTTCGGACATCCTTCCAGACAGAGCCATGGTGGCGGGGCTGAGGCAGAGGCTGTTAGGGGTGATCAGGCCAGCAGGTGGAGGCGGTTAGGGGCCATCAGTCCGGCAGGCAGAGTGGTTAGGGGTGATCAGGCAGGCAGGCGAGTGGTTAGGAGCTAGTGGTCCCGGATTGCAAGAGGGATGTCCGACTGCAGGATCAGGCCTAAACTGGCAGTCGGACATCCCCCAAGGGGTCTCCAATTGGAGGGGGTGCAGGCTGGGTTAAGGTAACCCCCACCCTCTGCGCACAAATTTTGTGCACCGGGCCACTAGCACATATGTAAAACAAACCTTTCTATATGTATATACATAATAAATAGAAGGGTTTCCTTCAGTATTGTTTATGCTAGGGCTGCTTTATTTTTTTTATTTTTTATTTTTAAATATATATTTTATTGATTTTTTTTTTACAGAGAGGAAGGGAGAGGGACAGAGAGTCAGAAACATCGATGAGAGAGAAACATCGATCAGCTGCCTCCTGCACACCCCCTAAAGGGGATGTGCCCACAACCAAGGTACATGCCCTTGACCAGAATCGAACCTGGGACCCTTCAGTCCGCAGGTTGAGGCTCTATCCACTGAGCCAAACCGGTTAGGGCTAGGGCTGCTTTAGATGTCATTGAAACTAAGAACATTCAGTCTGCAAGTGCCCGGGGGCACTGTACCTCTTTTTTTACCTAATCAAATGCTTTGTATTCACACATATGCTACCCACAGGAATTACTTAAGCACTGGGACTTACACTTCTGTGATAAAACATGTTTTTTTCAGAGTGTAGTTGCTCTAATTTAAATTGCACGGCTGTGCGCAGCAATCCCACAGAATTCCTAAAGCCGGAACTGGAGGATGGATGGTGCGCGGCCTCATTGCCTCTGACAATATAGCCAGTGCCTGGCGGGGTCTCCCACCATGCACGTTGTAAAAATGTTTATGTTGACATGATATACATCCATTTTTATATAAGTAGACATATTTTTCCTAAAAAATTGAGAGCAAGTTCCAGACATGTGCCATTTTACCTCTAAATATTATAATTACCAAAATCAGGAAATAAGGCCTGGCTGGTGTCTTACGAACCAAGAGCTCACAGTTCAATTCCTGGCCAGGGCACATGCTCGGGTTGGGGGCTCAATTCCCAGCCGATCAATGATTCTCTCTCATCATTGATGTTTCTGTCTCTCTCTCTCTCCCTTCCTCTTTGAAATCAATAAAAATATTTTTTTAAAAATAGGAAATAACATTGGTACATTATTATAATCTAATCTATGGACCTTATTTAGATTTTACCAGTTGTCCCAATAATTATTTTAGGCAAAAGAAAATTCTGGCCCGGCCGGCAAGACTCAGTGGTTGAGCATCGACCTATGAACCAGGATGTCATGGTTCAATTCCTGGTCAGGGCATATGCCTGGGTTGTGGGCTCAATCCCTGGTGTGGGGCATGCAGGAGGCAGCTGATCCATGATTCTCTCTCATCATTGATGTTTCTCTCTCTCTCGCCCTCTTCCTTTCTCTCTGAAATCAATAAAATCAATAAAAAATATTTTAAAAAAAGAAAATTCTGGGTCACTCTCATTGGAATTTTTAAAAATATCGATATGAAAATAATTTATTTCTAGAATTAGACACGGAAAGGATAAGCCACAACCTAAAACTGTTTAGAATATTGTAGAAAATCTTTAACACCATCCCTATAGCTCTTTGTTTATAGCTATCTTATGTCACTTAGCACATCATATGAAGTCTTGAATTGTATTTATTTTGTTACTTTATAATTTTATTACTCCCACATTAGTTCCCTTTATCTCCTGCAACGCCCTGTATTGTGCTGTTGAAAAATACACTGATTGCTTAATGACTATATGCTGAATAAAATACAGAGAGCACCGTACTCCTAACTCCCAGAGGATGTGTGTAGGATTCGGCTGATATATCTGCATGCTACTCTATAACTTTTCTCTCCATCTTTCCCCAGTTTGTGTATTGCCAAGTCTGCTGTGAGCCCTTCCATAGGTTTTGTTTAGAGGAGAACGAGCGCCCCCTGGAGGACCAGCTGGAAAACTGGTGTTGCCGTCGCTGCAAGTTCTGTCACGTGTGTGGAAGGCAGCATCAAGCCACAAAGGTACACGGCTAAGCAATAGAACTGCCTGGAGGATTGCTCTCTGTCTCCATTCCTGCCTTTTCCTTTAGGATTTTGCATCTATTTTTTTCTCTTGGCTTAGTCTGTTTTGACTATTTGATTGGGTATAATCAGTTGCCTATTTTTGTGTTTTAATTTTGGGGATCTTGCATAAGACGTGGCATTGGATAAAATCCCCCAAATAAGGCAAGTCTACGTGATAAGGATATTCACCACTGAGTGCCTTTGGCAGGAAATAAATTCATGGGCTTTAATGGGGAGTAATTTATGAGGAAACTTGCCTGCTAGATGGATGTGCCATACTTACTTGGAGATAAAGATGAAATGAGGTAGGCAGCGACAGGTGTTTAGTGACGGTGAGGTGACGCCCATCCTCTTGCCTTGATGTTTTTCTTACAGCAGCTGCTGGAATGTAATAAGTGCCGAAACAGCTATCACCCTGAGTGCCTAGGACCTAACTACCCCACCAAACCTACAAAGAAAAAGAAAGTCTGGGTGAGTGCGCACAGTGTGCTGTTTCAGAGAGGATCGCCATGCAACTGTGGGCTTGGGTGACCTATAATAGGCATGTCCTTGCTTGAGGATGTCAGTGTAACAATTATTTTGGCCTCGTTATTAGAAAAAGCCATCCCAGTAGAGAAGTCACCTCTAGATATTTGTGATCTTTTTTAATCAGAGGAGCTACTAAAGACAAGAAATTCTACTGCATTTCTTTCCTTCCTTTCCAGATCTGCACCAAGTGTGTGCGCTGCAAGAGCTGCGGATCTACCACCCCAGGCAAAGGCTGGGATGCACAGTGGTCCCACGACTTCTCACTGTGCCACGACTGTGCCAAACTCTTTGCTAAAGGTACCTCCCAGAAGAGTTTTGTCGGATTTTGGATGTTGTTCTTGATGTTTGGGAGGTGAACTGAACACTCAAGTGGAATAAGATATATGTCTTACACGTCTTTTCAAGGTTTCCATTTAGGCACATTTACTAAGTTTCTGGTCTTTCTTGAACACAGAGAATTATAGCAACTAGGCATGTTTTATTAGGTTATGGGAAGAATTAAGTAGTTGTAGTTTTTTTTATAAAAGTTAATTAAACACAAAGAAATTCTCTGAGCCATTATTTCCCAAAGTGAGGTACATAGATATTTGATTGTTTCAGAAATGATTTTATGTGGTACTGAGGCAACCATTTTACTTTATTTTCTTTTATGTTTAATTAAATTGGGGTGCCATTGGTCAACATGAACATAAAGGTTTCAGGTGTGGGTTTCTATGTTACAAGACCGTATATAGCACTGTGTACCCACCACCCACAGTCAAATCCTCTGTCACCATATATTAGGCCCCCTTCTCCCCCTGCCCCCTTCTCTCTGGCAACCACCACACTGCTGTTTGTGTTCACAAGTTTCAGTTTTATATCCCACATAGGAGTGAAATCAGATGGTTCTTAGCTTTTTCTGACATTTCACTTCGCATAATGTTCTCACGGTCCATCCATGTTATCGCAAATGGCGCTATGTCATCCTTTCTGATGGATGAATAGTATTCCACTGTGTATATGGACCACATCTTCTTTATCCAGTCCTCTATCGCAGGGCACTTTGGTGTTTCTATGTCTTGGCCACTGTGAATAATGCTGCAATGAACATAGGGGCGCATATATCTTTGTGAATACATGATTTCGAGTTGTTCAGGTATATACCCAGGAGTGGGATGGCTGGGTCATATGGTAGCTCAATTCTTAATTTTTTGAGGAATCACCAGACTGCTTTTCATAGTGGCTGCACCAGTCCACATTCCCACCACCAGTGAACGAGGGTTCCCTTTTCCCACAACCTCTCCAGCGCTTGTTGTTGCTTGTCTTGTTGATAATGGCCACTCTAACAGGTGTGAGGTGGTATCTCATGGTAGTTTTGATTTGCATTTCCCTAATTGCTAGTGAGGTTGAACATCTTTTCATATCTATTGGCTGTTTGTATGTCTTCTTGGGAGGGGTGTATGTTCAGGTCCTCTGCCCACTTTTTGATTGGGTTGTTTGGTGTTGAGTTTTAGAAGTTCTTTATATATTTTGGAGATTAAACCTTTGTAGGAACTACTGTTTGCAAATATCTCCCATCTGGTTGGCTGCCTCTTTGTTTTGTTGTCAGTTTCTTTTGCTGTGCAGAAGCTTTTTAGTTTGATGTAATCCCATTAATTTATTTTTGTCATTACTTCCCTTGCCTTTGGGATCAAGTTCATAAAATACTCTCTATGACCAATATCCTTAAGTTTGGTGCCTATATTTTCTTCGATGTAACTTACTGTTTTGGGTCTGATATTTAGGTCTTTGATCCATTTTGAATTAATTTTTGTACATGGGGAGAAACTGTAATCCAGTTTCATTTGTTTGCATGTGGCTTTCCAGTTTTCCCAACACCATTTATTGAAGAGACTATCTTTACTCCATTGTGTGTTTCTGGCTCCTTTGTTGAAAATCATCTGTCCATATACATGTGGTTTTATAGCTGGGTTCTCTATTCTGTTCCATTGATGTGTGTGTCTTTTTCTGCAATGCCATGCTGTTTTGATCGTCGTAGCTCTGTAGTATAATTTGAAGTCAGTTTGTGTGATACCTCCAGCTTCATTATTTTTTCTCAGGATCGCTTTGGCTATTTGAGGTCTTTTGTGGTTCCATACGAATCTAATGATTTCTCGTTCTATTTCTTTAAAAAATGACATTGGTATTTTGATAGGGATTGCATTAAATCTGTAAATTGCTTTGGGTAATATGGCCATTTTAACTATATTGATTCTCCCAATCCATGAGCACGGGATATTTTTCCATTTTGTTTATCTTTTTCAATAATGCTTTGTAATTTTCAGTATATAGGTCTTTCACATTTTTTGTTAAGTTTATCCCTAGGTATTTTATTCCTTTGGTTACAATTGCAAAAGGAATTGTTTTTTGGTTTTTTGGTTTTGTTTTTTATTTCTTTTTCTGAAGTTTTGTTGTTAGTGTACAGGAAGGCAATGGATTTTTGCACATTGATTTTGTATGCTGCAACTTGATTGTATTTATTTATTGTTTCTAGTGTTTTTTGGTGGAATCTTTATGGTTTTCTATATACAGAATCATGTCATCCACAAAAAGTGACAGTTTGACTTCTTCCTGCCCTATTATGTAGATGCCTTTTATTTCTTTCTCTTGCCTCATTGCTCTGGCTAGAACTTCCAGCACTATGTGGAATAAGAGTGGTGAGAGTGGACGTCCTTGTCTTGTTCCTGATCTTAGGGGAAAAGCTTTCAGTTTTCACCATTGAGCATGATATTAGCTGAGGGTTTATCATAGATGCCCTTTATTATGTTGAGGTACTTTCTTTCTATCCCTATTTTATTGAGTGTTTTACTCATAAATGGATATTGTATCTTATCAAATGCTTTTTCTGCAAGTGTTGATAAGATCATACAAATGATTTTTATCCTTTCTTTTGTTAATGTGGTGTATTCCGTTGATTTGCATACGTTGAACCATCCTTGTGCCCCTAGAATGAACCCCACTTGATCATAATGGGTTATTTTTTGAATGTACTGTTGTATTTTATTTGCTAGTATTTTGTTTAGGGTTTTTGCATCTGTATTCATCAGAGATATTGGTCTGTAGTTTTCTTTTTTGTGTGTGTTATATTTGCCAGGTTTTGGTATGAGGATTACATTGGCTTTATAGAATATGTTAGGAAGTATTGCCTCTTCAATATTTTGGAAGAGTTTGAGAAGGACAGTCTTATTCTCTATAGTCTATTAAGTGAAAAATAAATAATAGGGGATACATGGATAAAGCAAATTAGTGAAGGTATTTTATTGTGCTGAAATTTAGAAGCATTCTATAAAAGCCCTGGGAATAAAGAAAAGTGTAAATTACTCCCATACCCTCATCTCTTTTTAAATTTAAGCATTTCTTTGGAATATTTAAGAGAAAGTTCTCTCTTCCATTCTTTTTCTATTGTGTTATCTGTAAAATCTGTCTCATGACCTGTAATAATGAGCCTAGAGAACTAGTGGCCTGTTCTAAGAGCTCAGGATAATCTTGCTGCTTTCCAGGTGTGTGCACATTCCCTGGTAGGTCCATGATGACATGTATTAAGTAGTTCCTGCATTTTATTTATTTATTTTTATTGATTTCAGGGAGGAAGGGAGTGGGGGAGAGAGAGAGAGAGAAACATCAATGATGAGAGAATCATTGATTGTCTGCCTCCTGCACGCCCCCTCCTGGGGATTGAGCCGGCAATCTGGGCATGTGCCCTGACCAGAATCAAACTGACCTCCTGGTTCCCAGGTTGACACTCAACCACTGAACCATTCCGGCCGGGCGGTTCCTGCCTGCTAGATCAGGTTCACATATAGAAGTCCAGGCCTGGGGATTCAGTGGTGCGTGAACACGCACTTAGCGGAACACGCTGCTTTCCTTTCAGGAAACTTCTGCCCGCTCTGCGATAAGTGTTACGACGATGACGACTATGAGAGCAAGATGATGCAGTGTGGGAAATGTGATCGCTGGGTCCATTCCAAATGTGAGAACCTTTCAGGTACAGAAGGTTGGAGTCTTCTTATTACCGTTTCCTTCTTCTCATAGCTACACTGACAGCCCCCAGAGTCCTACCAGTGTAAACGTTAGGGCAGTGTTGTTTGAATTTTTGTAATTAATTTCTTGGTCTTTAGACTCAACAACAGTGTGTGGAGTTTGTGCCCATTTATCTTGAACATGTCCCTCTGAAAAAGCTACTTGCTGTCCTTTGCGGGCACCATGACCTATGGATCCTGCGATAACAGAGTCTGGATTAGTGTTGATAACGTCTCTTTGAAGAGCAGTAGGTGCGAGTTCCCAGGGGACATTAGTCTCAGTGCTGTTTCTAACTGACAGCTTTCTCTGCAGTGCAGTGGCATAGCCTCCTCTTTCCCTCTCCCGCTCTTCAAAGCACCTTATGATGGTAGGTGTTTGCTTTCCCAGATGAGATGTATGAGATTCTGTCTAGTCTGCCAGAAAGCGTGGCCTACACGTGTGTGAACTGTACCGTGCGGCACCCTGCGGAGTGGCGGCTGGCCCTCGAAAAGGCGCTGCAGAGCTCCCTGAAGCAGGTGCTGACGGCCTTGTTGAACTCTCGGACCACCAGCCATTTGTTACGCTACCGACAGGTAGGCCCATGTCTCCATTTGGGTGCTGAGAGTTTGTTCTTAGGTGGCTTTTACTTCCAGAATGGTTTTTGGTTGGTTGGGAGTTTTTCCTTTTTAAAAAAAAGTTTTGCTTCATTTAGTTTTGCTTCATTCAGTCATTTAGGTGATTTGTTTTGACCTTAAAATCATTAAAAACATTTTTAGAGCCAAGAATAGAACCTTCTAGCCCAGCCAGTGTTGCTCAGTAGTTGAGCCCCAACCTATGAACCAGGAGGTCACCATTCAATTCCCGGTCAGGGCACATGCTGGGGTTTCGGGCTCCATCCTCAGTGAGGTGTGTGCAGGAGGCAGCCAATTGATGATTCTCATCATTGATGTTTCTCTCATTCTCTCCTTCTCCCTTCCTCTCTCTGAAATAAATAAAAACATTTAAAAAAGAGTAGGTCCTTCTTTGGGGTAAGAAATAGGAAGGAGGCATATTTCAAAGGCCTTACTGTTATAAGAAGTTTGGACTTTATACTCGAAAGGCTACGGGGAGTCAATGAAGGCCTTCACCCAAGAGGAACCGAGCCTGGCGGGTGGCTCTGGCTGGAGCGTCATCTCACACACCAAAAGGTTGTAGGTTACATACCCGGTCAGGGCACATGCCCAGGTTGCAGACTTGATCCCCAGTTGAAGCAAGTTCAGGAGGCAACCGACTGGTGTTTCTCTCTCTCCCTCTCGCTGTTTCTCCTTCCCTCCCTTTCTCTCCCGCTCCCTCCCTCTTCCTCTCTGGTTTTTCCCTCTGAAATCAATAAAAACACATATCCTATGCTGAGGATTAAAATAAAAAGAGTAACCTGATCAGAGTTGCTTTTCAGGAAAAAAAAAATTATTCTGACTGGAGAGAGGGAAAGGGTTGGCGACGTCTGAACCCAAGCAAGAGAGTCGCTAAGAGGCAGTTCTGTAACCGAGGTGAGAGAGAGCATGGTGGCCTCATCTCAGATGGTAAGGGGCTAGAGATGCCTTGGCTCTGGGGAACCCCTGCGGCTCCTCAGGGTACAATTTGAAAACTGCTACTATGTAGCCATACAAGTTGTGGACTGTACATCTATACTAGTCATTGGGAACACAGGTGTAATGGTTGGCAGAACCACATGGGAACGTTAATTCAGACTTAGGCTGCTGCTTTCTCTTTAATAGAGCTTAGTTTTTTTAAGCAAGACGATTAGGTGTGCCCTACTGGTTTGGCTCAGACTGAAGGGTCCTGTTTCGATTGTGGATAATGGCACGCACCTCGGTTGCAGGCTTGATCCCTGGCCCTGGTTGGGCTTGTGTGGGAGGGAACCAGTCGATGTATCTCTCTCACATCAATGTGTCTCTCTGTCTCTCCCCTCTCTTCTACTCTCTCTAAAAATCAATGGAAAAATATCCCCAGGTGAGGATTAACAAACAAACAAAAAAGAGTATATTAAAAAAAAGAAAATTAGCTGCCATTTATGACTTACTCAAAAGCAACTGGAGAGTTTCTTGGGGTTTTTTTTTGGGTGGGGTAATATATTTTTATTGATTTCAGGGAGGAAGAGAGCGGGGGAGAGAGAGAAACATCACTGATGAGAGAGAATCATCAATTGGCTTTTTCTTATACGGCCTCTACTGAGGATCAAGCCCGCACCCTGGACATGTGCTCTGACCAGGAATCGAACCTCTGACCTCCTGGTTCATAGGTCAACGCTCAACCACTGAGCCACGCTGGCCGGGCAGTTTCTATTTCTTCATACTAGGCTTGGAATTTACCAAGCAAAATCTTAAATTAGCCTAGATAGCTGGCTCATTTTAACTTCTCCTTTTCTGTAATTGGAGAAATCTCTTATTTCCATGTTCTTTACGTTTTATAATATGAATCAGTCCCATCTTTATTAATTTTTATAGAATTTGCCTACATGCCTCATTTTCAGTGTTAGATTAGTGAACCTGTCTTTCCTGGCAACAGGCTGCCAAGCCTCCAGACTTAAACCCCGAGACAGAGGAGAGCCTACCTTCCCGCAGCTCCCCGGAGGGCCCGGACCCGCCTGTGCTCACTGAAGTCAGCAAGCAGGAGGACCAGCAGCCTTTAGATCTGGAAGGGGTCAGGAGGAAGATGGACCAAGGGAGCTACACATCTGTGGTATGTCTTTGCAGCCAACTACCAACTTTTCCAGTGCCAAGTTAGTTTCCTGTGCTCTTGGTGGAAGATGAGACGGGATAAGCATTAAAAGATGACTTGTATTATATTTAGAAATGTCATGTGGCTTTAAATACCTAAAAAGGTGTGGGTTGTTTTAGCCCTTTGTTTCAGAAGATCAGTGTCTTAAGTGGTTCGTTTTATTTGGCTTTCATCTGAGTTCTCTGAAAATTACTTTCATATTGAAGTCATTTTTGTATTAAAACTGTTTATGGCCCTGGCTGGTGTGGCTCAGTTGGTTGAGCATCGTCCCATGCACCGAGAGGTCACTGGTTCTATTCCCAGTCAGGGCAGTGCTGCCCAGGGTGCAGACTTGATCCCTGGTGGAAGGTGTGCAGGAGGCAGCTAATCAGTGGTTCTCTGTCATCTATGTTTCTTTCTCTCTCTCTTCCCCTCTCTCTGCCCCGCCCCCCTTTCTCACTCTCTCCCTTTCTATCTTTCTCAAACCAGTAAAAAGATACTTTTTAAAGAATTTTATGGAAAAAAATGACAGTGTGAAGTTAATTGGCTTGACCTTTTTGAGATAACATCTGAACACTGTCTTTCTGTATAGTATATTCATTTGTAGGTAGATGCATTTTAATTTTATGGTTTTTTAACTATGTAGGAAACGATTGTTAACTCATGGTCCATATTTGCTCTTTAGTTAGTAATTCATTTTAGTCTAAATAAAATATTGTAGCCCTGTTGGGTGTAACTTACCATGATACAACTCATTTGTTTGCATTCTTGCTTTATTAGCCTTCATCTCTTGACTTCCACAAGTTAATTGTGAACTGAATCTCAGATGCCTCCTCTAAAGAGAAACCACACTGGCCCTAGCTGCTGTTGCTCAGTGGATAGAGCATCAGCCTATGGATTGAAGGGTCCCGGGTTTGATCCCGATCAGGGCACGTGCCCGGGTTGCAGGCTATCCCCAGTAAGGGACGTGCAGGAGGCAGCCGATCCATGATTCTCTCTCATCATTGATGTTCTATCTCTCTCTCCCTCTCCCTTCCTCTCTGAAATCAATAAAAATATATTTTTTAAAAGAAAAAAAATTAATAGAAACTGCACTGTATGAAAATAAGGCTTTAGCTTCCTGTGGGCCCTCTGGGCTGGGTGGTTAGGAGGGAAAGGAAGTGGTTTTGAGAGCACCCCATTCTTTGAATAATTAATGCTTTGTTTTTGTCTGCAGTTGGAGTTCAGTGATGATATCGTGAAGATCATCCAAGCAGCCATTAATTCAGATGGAGGGCAGCCGGAGATTAAAAAAGCCAACAGCATGGTCAAGTCCTTCTTCATTCGGGTGAACTACCTTAATAGCCCCCTTCTTCATGCTTGTCTGAGGGGAGTTGCCCCCGGAATAGAGCAGACCTTTTCTCTTCTGCCTGGTGCTTTGCTCTATGGATAAGGCATCTTCTGGTTGTAGCCACTCCTAACTCCTTGGCGGGGAGTTGGTGAGGCCCTGAGTGGATGATCTTTCCCTCGGTGGCCTCACGTCATGCTCGGATCGGCGGGCGCTTGTGTGACGTGGTTTTTATGTGGTTTCCACATGAATGTTCACGTGTTTACATGCTGTTTGTTTGTTTTTCTGTTAGCAAATGGAACGTGTTTTTCCATGGTTCAGTGTCAAAAAGTCCAGGTTTTGGGAACCAAATAAAGTATCAAGCAAGTAAGTAAATTCTGTATTACTCTTTTTCTCATATAATACATTTCTAGATTGAGGTTTCTCAAGAGTAGGCTGTAATATTAAAAACGTAGTCAGTTGAAATGCTCTGAGTGCCGGCTTAGAGACAACGGAGTATGTTATGGTCTGTTGTTAGAATTGGGTCCTATTATTCATTTCCAATGGTGTTCTCTACCTTCTGAGTCCCCGTATTCAATCTTACATTTTTATTCAGGTGAATCCTTTTGAGCCTTTGGGAAAGTTATCACTTGCTTCTGGAAGTGTAATCCAGAGTCATACATTGAGATTATGTTTTTAAAATAATATAAAGTCCTGTGTGATGAGGCGGTTTACAGATTGGGACTTGTGCTTACGTTCTGAGACTGGCTCGTGCCCGGGCCAAGACCCGATGAGATCAAGAATGTCATTATTGTATACAGTTCTGGGTGCGCCATGGAGTCAGTAAAGCTGTCGAATCAATTATTTCCAGCAGTGGGATGCTACCCAACGCAGTGCTTCCACCTTCACTTGACCATAATTATGCTCAGTGGCAGGAGCGAGAGGACAGCGGCCACACTGAGCAGCCTCCTCTAATGAAGAAAATCATCCCGGCTCCCAAACCTAAAGGGCCTGGAGAACCAGACTCGCCCACCCCCCTGCACCCTCCCACGCCGCCGGCTTTGAGTAAGGATGTCAGTGATTGACTTGTGAATCTCAATTTAATGTCCTTGCACATTAGAAATTTTCACATGATCCTTAAATGTAATAATCATTCTTTTTGCTTCACTTGGAATGTTAAGGAATTTATAGAAATACTCTAATTTTAAAGTGGTAGGATCGCATAACTTTGCACACTTTTTGAAAGTGTTCGTTTTACAGGTTATGGGCTATTTGAGCCGAATTGTTTTCTTTTTCCTGGAAATCAAAATTAGTATCACCAGTTTTAATTGGGTGTCTTTGGGTTCCAAGGTACTGATAGGAGTCGAGAAGATAGTCCAGAACTGAACCCACCCCCAGGCATAGAAGATAACAGACAATGTGCATTGTGTTTGACTTACGGTGATGACAGTGCTAATGTAAGTACCTCGGCCACGGGTCCTACTTGCTAGATGCTCAGAATGAGCTGTGTGACCTTTGTGTCTAAACCTGATGACTGGGTGTTTTGGAACTTGGGGTTATTTCTATAACTGATTTAAAAGATGATTTGCCTTAAATTAACGTGCTGATGTCTAGTAATTTCTATCTTCTCAAAAAGCCTTTTGAAAGTCAATAAAATACAAGTTGCATATTAAATAACTTGTATTTAATGTAGTAGAGCAAAATGGTTAAGGTCCATTTCTGTGCTGTTGACCTTAGCAAGGAGCTTAACCTCTCTGACCCTCAGTTGCATCTTTAAAATGAGCATAAGAAGAAGAATCCTTACCTCAGAGTGGTTCTGAGGACTGAAAGAGGTGAGGTGCAAGGCCTTGTGCACTGCCTGGCACATATTCAGCTTATTTTCTAATTCTCCTGTCTGTGGAAGAGGAGATCAGAAAGGACAGAAGTAGAAACAGGAACATTGAAAAAGAAGTGTGATTTTTTTTTTTTTAATGTGTGTGTTCACCTAAAGAATTTTAACTAGTTTATTGAAGTTAACTGAGGTAAAGCAAATATCAAGGAAAACTTTCTTTGACATAATCTTTAAAGAGAAAAGAAATCTCTTTGTTTCCCAGGATGCTGGCCGCCTGCTGTATATTGGCCAGAATGAGTGGACACATGTAAACTGCGCGCTGTGGTCGGCAGAAGTGTTTGAAGACGAAGACGGGTCACTGAAGAACGTGCACATGGCTGTGATCCGGGGCAAGCAGCTGGTAAGGACTCGGAAATGCCATCAGAGAGGCTCCTGGGTTTCCAGATGTGCTGTCTGTGGCTCGGTGCTGCCTCACTGCTGTTTCCCATACGCCTTCGGGTGGTCAGCCAGCACCGAGTATTGGTGTCCACTGTGGGCAGCTGATTATCCTGACCCTTGGAGTATGGGCGAAAAAGGACTAAGTGTCCTCCCTGGAGAAGAGCCCCGATTGTGACTGACAGAATAAGGTGGTGACACAGCCTAGTGACAGGGAAATGTTAACTACGTGATAAGTGTGTCTGTTAAGCCTGGTAACTAGAACACCATTATGTTTCAGACTCGTATGCTCTTTCTAGAACGGAGTTCTTTCGGATAGAATAGCTTTCTGGAGAGATGATGTTTTTAGCCTTGATCTTCAAAGTTTCCTCTTCTCTAAATCCATCTTGCATCCTAGAAGAAAAACTGTTTTGGTCCAAATTATAAATCAAGTTGTAATATTTAACTTTAGTAGTTATAGGGCCCCATGGACTGTGGGAGAGAAAAGGTTTGTGGAGAAGACTTTATGGCTCCTATCCCTTCCCTGTGATTCAGCAGATTATTATCAATAAACAAAATTGCTTCTAGGAAACTCTGGAATGGGGAGGTGGAAAATGGCTTGAAATATTTGAGCATCTGACCCGGGCTGTGTTTGTTCTGCATTGTCAGCGATGCGAATTCTGCCAAAAGCCGGGCGCCACTGTGGGCTGCTGCCTCACCTCCTGCACCAGCAACTACCACTTCATGTGCTCCCGGGCCAAGAACTGTGTCTTCCTGGACGATAAGAAGGTGTACTGCCAGCGGCACCGCGATGTGATCAAAGGCGAGGTGAGAGAGCTTGCGTTGCTTCTTGAATTCTCCGGGAATTCAGGGAGAAGAGATGGAAAATAGCAAGCAAGTCGTAACTTGGCTTTACCTTCTCTAGCTGTCCCTAGCACCTGCTCCTCTTAGCGGGATGCGGGAGTTCTCCTGGTGGAAGAGGTGATTCCGAGAGCTGTGCCCTGCCCCTCAGAGAGGCAGCGTCGTGAGCATAATCTGCGAAGGGAGAGCCGAGTAACAGCTCCTCTGGGGTTTCATTTTAGGTGGTTCCCGAGAATGGATTTGAAGTCTTTAGAAGAGTGTTTGTGGACTTTGAAGGAATCAGCTTGAGGAGGAAGTTCCTTAATGGCTTGGAACCAGAAAATATTCACATGATGATTGGTAGGACATGGGCCTCGGTTGTAGGGGAGGCTGGATGTAGCATTGGGGTACTTTCTAGTCTTCGGTTATGAAATTATTTTATACTAGAGGCCCGGTGAATGGATTTGGGCACTGGTGGGGTCCCTCGGCTTGGCCTGCAGGGATAGGGCCCAAACTGGCTCTCCGACATCCCCCGAGGGGTCCCGGGTTGTGAAAGGGTGGTTCTCGGGTGACGCACCCTGGAATCGGGCTCCCTTCTCTGGTTCCGGGTGCGTCACCTGAGAACCGCAGCTGCCAAGTCACCACAGCTCGGCAGCCTCTGCGCTGAGTGTCTGCCCCCTGGTAGTCAGTGCGCGTCATAGCTACCGGTCGGATGGTCGGACGGTCACTTAGACTGTTATATATATATAGATGTACCATTATCTCCTCTAATCACTGTTCTCTCCTTGGCCAGGCTCCATGACAATCGACTGCTTGGGAATTCTCAATGATCTGTCTGACTGTGAGGACAAGCTGTTTCCAATTGGATACCAGTAAGTACCGTCGTGCAGGGAAGACAGCCGCCCCACAGCCTTAGCACCCTGAAGCACTGGTCATGTTGTTAGGTGTAGAGCCACTCTTGGGAGTTACTTCTAACTGCTACTAAAAATTAACTACTTTTTTGCTACTTCTTGTAGCAAAATATTTTTTTAATAAAGTAGAAAGCTTGGAACATCCCAGTTTGGGAAATCTGTAAGAGTCCAGGAAAGAAAGTTAAATTCTGTAAATCAAGGAGACCAGGGGATCTAGGATAAGAAGAGGTTTTGACAAATGTTAGTCTTTGCTTCTGGACCCTCACCTCTGCTGGTCCCGACAAACCTTCGCAGGTGTTCCCGCGTGTACTGGAGCACCACGGACGCCCGCAAGCGCTGCGTGTACACGTGCAAGATCGTGGAGTGCCGCCCGCCGGCCGTGGAGCCAGACATCAACAGCACCGTCGAGCATGACGAAAACAGGACCATTGCCCACAGTCCAACATCTTTTGCAGGTTGGTCTTTAGTCAAGGTGTCATTTGAATGAGACTTTTTGGAATACTGGGATTGAAGCATGCGGAGAATGTCACTTCTTTGGGAGGTCTCATTTGAAAATTTCCTTAACAGCTGGTTTTTTGTTGGGCCATTTGTTTGATACCTTAATTGGACTGTTTTTAGTAAGGGTTTTTATATCCTACCACAGAAATGTCATCTAAAGAAAGTCAAAACGCAGCTGAAATTGTAAGTCCTTCATCACCAGACCGACCTCCTCATACGCAAACCTCTGGTTCCTGTTTTTATCATGTCATCTCAAAGGTTCCTAGGATTCGAACACCCAGTTATTCTCCAACACAGAGGTCCCCTGGCTGTCGGCCACTGCCTTCTGCAGGTAAAGGGTTTCATTGACTCCAAGGTCAGCTCAGACGGGAATTTGTGATTTTTTTCAGGCCATTTTATTTTAGTGACTTATACTTACTGGAAATGTTGATTTTTCGTTACCTGTAAATATATATAGCCAAGACTTAAACCAGTGACTGTCAGTTCTGTCAGTAACAGACTTTGTCACTCTCTCTCTCTCCTTTAGGAAGCCCTACTCCAACCACTCACGAAATCGTCACGGTGGGCGACCCTTTGCTCTCCTCGGGGCTCCGAAGCATCGGCTCCAGGCGGCACAGTACTCCTTCCTCAGCACCCCAGCAGTCGAGACTCCGGATGATGTCTCCAGTGAGAACGGGGAACACTTACTCCAAGAATAATGGCTCCTCCGTCTCCATCCCGGGGGCCACTACGGACCTGGAGTCAAGTGCCAAAGCAGTGGATCATGTCTTAGGGCCACTGACTTCAAATACCAGCTTAAGGCAAAACACTCCCACCTCTTCCAGTTTGCAGAGGACAGTGGTGATGATGGCCACCAAAACCAGTCACGTGGATGGCTCTTCATCTTCAGAAATGAAGCATCCCAGCGCTTCAGACCTGGCCTCCAGCAGCTCCTCTTTGAAAGGAGAGAAGACCAAAACGCTGAGTTCCAAGAGTTCCGAGGGCTCCGCTCATAACGTGGCCCACCCCGGCCTCCCCAAACCGGCTCCGCAGCGTCACAGTCCACCATCTGGCGAACCAAATGTTAGTAAAATGGGCGCGTTCGTGGAATTCTCTCCGGTGCCGTTTTCCTCCAGAGAGGCCCTCCCCCTCCCGCCGCTCCATCTGAGAGGGCAGAGGAATGATTGGGACCCGCATCCAGACCCCACCCAGGCAGGGAGTCCCCCCGCTGAGGGCGACACGGACATCAAAACCTTGAAGCTGTCGGGGGTGAGCAACCGATCATCTATCATCAACGAACAGGTGGGATCTAGCTCCAGAGACAGGAGACAGAAAGGGAAAAAGGCTTGTAAAGAAACCTTCAAAGAAAAGCGTTCCAGTAAGTCCTTCCTGGAGCCTGGTCAGGTCGCCGCTGGTGAGGAGGGACACCTAAAGGCAGAGTTTGCAGATGAAGGTTTGACTCCTGAGTTTCCAGGGCAACGGCCATGTAACAACGTGTCTTCTGATAAGATTGGGGACAAAGTCCTTGCTGCTGCTGGAGTCCCCAAAGCTCCGTCCGTGCAAGGAGAAGGCCCTGCCACGGAATTACAGACGCCCCGAAAACGCACGGTCAAAGTCACACTGACACCCCTGAAGATGGAAGGTGAGAGTCAGTCCAGAAATGCCCTGAAGGAAAGCAGCCCTGCTTCCCCTTTGCACATGGAGTCAGCCTCGCCAGCAGAGCCCGTGTCAGCCTCCGGAAGTCCAGGAGCTGGGCCAGTGGCCCAGCCAAGCCCCAGCAACACCTCCTCCCAGGAGCCTCCGAGCAACAGCTACCAGACTCTTCCCGTCCAGGACAGGAATCTCATGCTTCCTGATGGCCCCAAGCCCCAGGAGGACGGGTCTTTCAAAAGGAGGTACCCCCGTCGGAGTGCCCGGGCCCGCTCCAACATGTTCTTCGGGCTCACCCCCCTCTACGGAGTCCGGTCCTACGGGGAAGAAGACCTTCCGTTCTACAGCAGCTCAACGGGGAAGAAACGAGGCAAGAGGTCAGCGGAAGGGCAGGTGGATGGGGCTGATGACTTGAGCACTTCCGACGAGGACGACCTGTACTATTACAACTTCACCCGGACGGTGATCGCGGCGCGGGCAGAGGAGCGGCTGGCGGCCCACAGCCTGTTTCGGGAGGAGGAGCAGTGTGATCTCCCGAGAATCTCACAGCTGGATGGTGTTGACGACGGGACGGAGAGCGATACCAGTGTCACGGCCACCACGAGGAAGACCGGCCAGATTCCAAAAAGAAACGGGAAAGAGAACGGGACAGAGAGCCTCAAGCTGGACCGGCCCGAAGATGGGGAGAAGGAACATGTCATCAAGAGTTCTGTGGGCCACAAAAGCGAGCCCAAGGCAGAGAACTGCCACTCGGTGAGCCGAGGGAAGACCCAGGGGCAGGACTCCCTGGAGGCTCAGCTCAGCTCCTTGGAGTCCAGCCGCAGGGTCCACACCAGCGCCCCCTCGGACAAGGCCTTGCTGGACACCTACAACCCCGAGCTCCTGAAGTCGGACTCCGACAACAACAACAGCGACGACTGCGGGAACATCCTGCCCTCGGACATCATGGACTTTGTCCTGAAGAACACGCCCTCCATGCAGGCCTTGGGGGAGAGCCCGGAGTCCTCGTCCTCGGAACTCCTGAACCTGGGCGAGGGCCTGGGCCTCGACAGCAACCGTGAGAAGGACATGGGTCTGTTCGAAGTGTTTTCTCAGCAGCTGCCGACCACGGAGCCTGTGGACAGCAGCGTCTCTTCGTCCATCTCAGCCGAAGAGCAGTTCGAGCTGCCGCTGGAGCTGCCGTCTGACCTCTCCGTGCTGACCACGCGGAGCCCCACGGTCCCCGGCCAGAACCCCGGCAGGCTAGCCGTCATCGCAGACGCAGCAGAGAAGAGAGTCGCCATCCCGGAGAAGCCCGTGGCCGCCTCCGAGGATGACCCAGCGCTGCTGAGCCCGGGAGTCGACCCCGCGCCCGAAGGCCACATGACTCCCGACCGATTCATCCAGGGACACATGGACGCCGACCTCGCCAGCCCCCCGTGCGGCGCAGTGGAGCAGAGCCGTGGCAGCAGTCAGGATTTAACTCGGAGCAGCAGCACCCCTGGCCTCCAGGTACCGGCTTCCCCTTCTGTGCCCATCCAGAACCAGAAATACGGGCCCAGTTCTGCCGAGAGCCCCGGCCCGTCTCAGATCTCTAATGCGGCCGTGCAGACCACGCCTCCCCACCTGAAGCCGCCCACCGAGAAGCTCATTGTCGTTAACCAGAACATGCAGCCACTTTACGTGCTCCAGACTCTGCCGAACGGCATGACCCAGAAAATCCAGCTGACCTCTTCCGTTAGTTCTGCACCCAGTGTGATGGAGGCAAACCCTTCCGTGCTGGGGCCCATGGGCAGTGGCCTCGCGCTGACCACGGGGCTAAACCCAGGCTTGCAGACACCTCAGCCTCTTTTCCCTCCTGCGGGCAAAGGCTTGCTGCCCGTGCCTCACCACCAGCACTTACACCCCTTCCCCACAGCTGCTCAGGGCAGTTTCCCGCCCACCATCAGCAGTTCTCCTCCAGGCCTGCTCATTGGGGTGCAGCCTCCTCCAGATCCCCAACTTCTGGTGTCTGAAGCCAGCCAGAGGACAGACCTGAGCACCACGGTAGTCACTCCGTCCTCTGGACTCAAGAAAAGACCCATATCTCGCCTGCAGACCCGAAAGAATAAGAAGCTTGCTCCCTCTAGCACCCCTTCAAACATTGCCCCCTCCGATGTGGTTTCTAACATGACACTGATTAACTTCACACCCTCCCAGCTTCCAAATCACCCCAACCTGTTAGATTTGGGGTCACTTAACACGTCATCTCACCGGACTGTCCCCAACATCATAAAAAGGTCTAAGTCCGGCGTCATGTATTTTGAACAGGCACCCCTGTTACCACAGACGGTGGGCGGACCTGCCACAGCGACGGGCACGTCGACCGGGAGCCAGGACACTGGCCACCTCGCTTCGGGGCCCGTGGCCGGCTTGGCGTCCGGTTCCTCAGTCTTGAATGTCGTATCCATGCAAACGACAACTGCCCCTACGAGTAGTGCGTCGGTTCCGGGACATGTTGCATTGACCAACCCGCGGTTGCTGGGTGCCCCAGACCCTGGCCCCATAAGCAACCTGTTGATTAAAGCCAGCCAGCAGGGCCTGGGGATCCAGGACCAGCCCGGGGCTCTGCCGCCCAGCTCGGGAATATTTCCCCAGCTGGGGCCGCTGCAGACCCCCTCCACTGCGGCGATGTCGGCTGCATCTGGTGTCTGCGTCCTCCCCTCGACGCAGACAGGGGTCCTAGCGGCCGCCTCCCCCTCCAGGGACGCCGAAGATCACTATCAGCTTCAGCATGTGAGCCAGCTCCTGGCCAGCAAAGCGGGAATTCTCCCTTCCCAGCGGGATCCTGAAGCTGCTCCAGGGACCCAGGGGCCGGGCTTGGCGCAGACAGCAGACGCTCCTAACAGCCTGGGGCTGGAGCCAAAGAGGGTGGCCTCCTCTGCTGGACAGGCCCGCTCGGCCTCCCCTGCGGGCTCCCCCTCCTCCGGACCCCAGTCCGCAAGCCCCTCCGTGCCAGGCGTTCACCCCAAACCAAAAAGCAAGCGCATCCAGCTGCCTTTGGACAAAGGGAATGGCAAGAAGCACAAGGTTTCCCACCTGCGGACCAGCTCCTCGGAAGCACACGTTCCGGACCAGGAGGCCCCCACGTCCTCCCTGACCTCGTCCACAGGGTGAGAGCCAGTGTCGGCGGTGCTGGGTCTGTGGGGTCCAGGCCCCGAGCAGAGGCTGGGGGAGGGGTCATCTGTGAGAGGATCAGCCTTCTGTCCACGTTTGCAGTGCTCAGGTGTTTTCTGGGTCTTAAATGATTGTTTTCTCACTCACGGTGGTAGCATATAGAGCAGACTTCAGTGCCATTCGTGAGCAGTGGGTCTCCTGCATAGAACCTCGGCTCTGATGTAACACGGTGCCGCTGCTGGCTGCTGTTGCTTCTTTGCTGAGGCCGAGGGATAGTTATTCCTGTTCAGAGTGTAACATGTCTGATGTGCACAAGTGAATGTTACATATATATGCGCCCAGGGAGCCACCATTCAGATCGAGATAGAAAACCTCCCTAGTGCTCCAGAGACTCCTGGTGCCGTGGGCAGCTCCCCGCAGGGCACCCACACCCCCTGCATCACCACGGGCTGGTTCAGGTTACCAGAGCCCGACTGTCATTTCTGTGGCCTGACCCCCACCCTGGTGCATACGTGCTAACGGTTCTGTTTCAGGGCCCCCGCAGCAGAGGCCGAGCAGCAGGACACAGCTGATGGGGAGCCGGCGGCACAGGAGTGTGGGCAGCCCCCGGGGTGAGCAGAGAAAGGTCTCCAAGACCAAGTCCTCATTAAACATCCTTCTTCCTGTGTGTGTGGCCGGTGTGTTCTGATCCTCACCAGAGAAAATGTTTATTGATTTGAGAGAGAGACATCCATGTGGGAAACATGATCAGGTGCCTCTCGCA
Organism: Myotis yumanensis; assembly: GCF_028538775.1. Lineage (NCBI taxonomy): Eukaryota > Metazoa > Chordata > Mammalia > Chiroptera > Vespertilionidae > Myotis > Myotis yumanensis. The sequence continues at coordinate 82,764,822 of NW_027223761.1, forward strand.
CGCTACCTGACCAGGCATTGAATCCGCAACCCAGGCATGTGCCCTGACCGGGAATCAAACCTGCAACCCTTTTGTGCACAGGACGATGCTCCAACCAACTGAGCCACTCGGCCAGGGTGCCAAAGTTCCTTTAATAAAAGTCATACGGTATAGGATTATTTAAATAATGGATAATGGTTCCCTGTTCATCCTGCCTAACCCCATCCCAATCTATTCCTTAGAGGTAACATTGCTAACAATTTGTTTTCATCCATGGTGACATTTTTTAAAATACGTTTTTAATTGATTTGAAAGAAAGAGGGATATAGAGATTGAAGCATCAATGAGAGAAACATTGACTGCCTCTCCCATGCCCCCTACTGGCGATGGAGACCACAACCTGGGCATGTGCCCTGACCGGGAACCAGACCCTGACCTCCTGGTTCATAGGTTGCCGCTCAACCACTGAGCCACACCGGCCGGGCTGGGAGACCTTTGTATGCATACACAGGTATATGTGGCATACATAAGGACATGTATATACTTCTTTATACATAGAATGAGTAATGCTATATGTACTGTTCTTTACCTGGTTTTATCGCTTACCAAATTGTGTGCGCATTTCTGTACAGTGTTTATAGATGCACTTTATATTTTAATGGCGGCCTCTGGCTCCCGTGTGCGATCTACAGTAATTTACCTAACTATCCCCTTTAGTATATATTTCACTGTTGTGGGTTCAATCCCCGGTTGGGGCCCATTGTGGGAGGCAACCAAAAGCAGCCAACTTAAGCTGCTCTTAAGTGATTCCAGAACTGCTTCTAGCAAGAGTTCTTTAATCCTTTTCCCAATACTAAGGGTGAGAAAGAATGTAAGGACACAATCTACAACCCCAAAAGTAAAAGTTGAATGTCGCCCTAGCCAGTTTGGCTCAGTGGATAGAGCATTGGCCTGTGGGTTCGATTCTGGTCAAGGGCATGTACCTCGGTTGCAGGTTCCTCAGCCCTGGTTGGTGTGTGTACAGGAGGCAACCAGTCGATGTGTCTCTCTCACATCGATGTTTCTCTCTGTCTCTCTCTCTCCCCCTTCCACTCTAAAAAATCAATGGAAAAATATCCTCGGTTGAGTATTAACAAAATAAATAAATAAAAATTTAATGTCAGTATTTGGGGGGGGGGGGATCTCCTAGAACACTGGTCAGCAAACCGCGGCTCGCGAGCCACATGTGGCTCTTTGGCCTCTTGAGTGTGGCTCTTCCACAAAATACCACATGCGGGCACGCACGTACAGTGCGATTGAAACTTCATGGCCCATGTGCAGAAGTCGGTTTTCGGAAAGGAGATAGACGAAAGAAGTATACAAGACGAGTGTGGATGGGAGAGTTGGAAGGGGTCGACCTCAGCGAACGTACCTCAATCAGATTGAGGACGTTTTTAGCAAAGGCCAGCTTAGGAGTACCCTAATTAAGTTAATAACAATGTACCTACCTATATAGTTTAAGTTTAAAAAATTTGGCTCAAAAGAAATTTCAGTCGTTGTACTGTTGATATTTGGCTCCGTTGACGAGTTTGCCGACCGCTGTCCTAGAAGATGGCTTTCTATTGGTGCCGCATGGTAGCGGTGGTGGTGCTCATTCAGTGGCTGGTCTCCGGCAGTGGCTTTGTGTAACTGACACAGCTTTTAGCTTTGAACTGAAGTCCTAGCTGATAAATCTCACATTTGTGTTTTTGGTTGTTTTTGTGTGTGTATGTGTGTGTTTTAGGCAAATGGCTGTTCTTCCTGAGGTTCAGACAACACAAAATCCAGCAAATGAACAAGAAAGTACAGGTATGTGGGTGGGTAACTGGTCCGAATAAGAATTTCAAAGCCAAACGTGCTGTAAAAATCACCTGCATTACCTACTGGTTTTTCTAGATTTAAAAATAAATCCCCCCCAAACAGTCACACAGAAGCGAAGTAATGGAACAAACGAGCCTGAGACCCACAGCATCTCTCTGTCCCGTGCTCGTCCACTACAGATCCTGTGGCCGTCGGTCAAGGAAAGGACACAAGACTGAAACCTTTAACTACGCTCCTGCTCCACTTGCTTTAATAGTAGAGCAGTATGGTACAAATAGCTAGTGATGCCCTGGCCGGTGTGGCTCAGTGGACAGAGCGTCGGCCTGCAGACCAAAGGGTCCCGGGTTTGATCCCGATCAAGAGCACGTACCTCAGTTGCAGGCTCCTCCCCAGCCTGTGCCATGGTCGCGGCTCATGCAGGAAGCAACCAATCGATGTGATTCTTTCACATCAATATTTCTCTCTGTCTTTCCCTTTCTTTAAAATTAATGGGAAAATATCCTTGGGTGAGAATTAAAAAATAATAATAATAAAAATAAAAAGTAAGTAAATAGCTCGTGATAACCTCACTTCATTCACCCCTGGTTGTCACTGAAGAAAACCAGGAAGCATGCTTACTCTGTAAGCTAGCCAGATTCGGCTGTGCCACCAGGTACTCTCCAGAGCCCTCCCGGTCTGTCCTGCGATGTGGTCAGTAAACAGCAGGTCATGTTGTTCCGATCGGGGAGCTCTGGGGTCAGGCTTTGCCCGTTTCCATTAAAGGGCCTGTCTTCCCCAGAGGAGAACCCGGTGGGGAAACTGCTTGGACACCAGCTTTGGGGTGTGGGAACACTGCTGCCTTGCTGATCCTCGAGAAGGTGGGTCGGTCTCTGTGTGGGAGGACAGCAGGGGCCGACCGTGCAACTCTGAGCCACAGGAGTTCAAGCCCGGCGTTCCCATCTATTGGCTGCCTGAACCTGGGCTGCTAGGCCGCCTACCTCTCTCTGTCTCAGTTCCCTCACGTACTCACCAGACTTGTGAGGTTTGTGAGTTACTATCAAGGGAACGTACCTGAGAGAGTAGGAGAGTGCCCGGTACATACTGCTTCGTACACATTAGCAGTGTTATTTTTTACTTTAACCAACAGAGGGCAGCCACTTACTGAAAAACTCAAATTGTCATACTAGAAACTGCCACAAAGAGCATGACTCTATGTTAAAACCATTCTTTCTAGTTTTACTGGTAGTAGTGTGTAGCTATGGCCTGAGTAGCGAGCTCACCTCCTTGAGACTCCGTTTGATTGCCTGCCAGTGGGATAATCCCTGTTCTGGATGCCGCTGGCTTCGCAATGTTGTGCGTAGTCTGGGCTCCCCTGGCCTGCTGCTGCGGCCGCTGACGCTCTGCGCTCTCCCTCGCAGACCCGAAGGCGGCGGAGGAGGAAGATGGAGGCTTCAGCTCGCCGCTCATGCTCTGGCTGCAGCAGGAACAGAAGCGCAAGGAAAGCATCACTGAGAAAAAGCCCAAGAAAGGCCTGGTGTTTGAAATTTCCAGTGATGACGGCTTCCAGATCTGTGCGGAGAGCATTGAAGGCGAGTGGATTGCTCGGGCTGCCCCAGCACAGGCCTGCCCGGCCTGAGCTGCACCGTCCGTGTTTGTGCCGCTTGCAGGGCAGCGCTGTGCGGCTGTGCTGGGAGGTGTTGGGGGCTTTGCACCTGTGGTTTGTCCTTAGAAGTTAGTGTTCTTGAGAAACAGTCCGTGGTTTATGGGAAAAGTTAGGGATACAGATGTTTTGAACGTTACACCCACCCTGCATAGCACATGAGATCTCTGCTTGTCTCTCTCACTTTTCTCCTACCACTTCCTGTTTTGTTGTTGTTTCTTTCTTCTTTTTTTTTTTTTTAATTGATTTCAGAGAGGAAGGGAGGGGGGGAGAGAGAGAGAAGAAACATTGATGATGAGAGAAGAGAGTCGTTGACCGGCTGCCTCCTGCACGCCCCCCACTTGGGATTGCGCTCCCAACCCGGGCATGTGCCTTGACCAGAATCAAACCTGGGACCCTTTAGTCCCCAGGCCAACGCTCTATCCACTGAGCTAAACGGGCCAGGGCCTTCCTGTACATCTTGAATGGTGTTCTCCCTCACCTCTATAAACGTTTGTTTACTTTTATGTCTGACTCAGCAGGCAACTTCCCGTAAGGGCTTGAAGCTTATGTTCTTCCTAGAGACCTGATACACAAAATTCATGCGGGTGTGGTGGGGTGGGGATCAGCCTGGCCTGCACCCTCTTGCAGTCCAGCCCTCTCACAATCTGGGACGCCTGCTCGCTCCTTGCCTGCTCGCTCCTTACCGCCTGGCTCGCCATTCCTTAGCGCTGCCCCGGAAGCAGGACAGGCTCCCGCCACCGCCTGGCTTCTGGCTGAGCAGAGCTCCCGCTGTGGGAGTGCACTGACCACCAGGGGGCAGCTCCTGCGTTGAGCATCTGCCCCCTGGTGGCCAGTGCAGGTCATAGCGACCAGTTGTTCTGGTTCTGCCATAACAGTTGCTGGGCTTTCATATATATAGATTTAACATTTTTGTGCCCCTAACATGTAGCTGTTCGTTAGCTGTTAAAGGACTGGTGAATGTGCTGTAGGCAATAGGTACTAGAGGAGTTTCAGGGGGAAGAAAGGTCACAGTGGGTCAGCGAGAGTTATCAAAAAAAACATGAAAGCCCGAACTGTGTTGCTCAGTGGGTAGAGTGCTGGCCTGCGGACCACAGGGTCCTGGGTTCGATTCCAGTTGAGGGCACGTACCTTGGTTGCAGGCTCTTCCTTGGCCCTTACCCTGTTCAGGGCACTCACAGGAGGCAATCAATCGATAATCGATGTGTTTCTCTGACATTGATGTTTCTCTCTCTCTCTTTCCCTCTCTTATTTACTCTCCCTAAAAATCAATGGAAAAATATCCTCGAGTGAGGATTAACGACGAAAAAAGAAAGAAAGAAAAATGTTAAGAGAACTAGACTGAGTCTGAAATCCACATGGATTTCTCCCCACCACTCCACACTCACTTCTGTGACAGTGAGAGACGATAGGACCTTAGGGGAGAGCTGAGAGGGACTGTGCAGGTTTCCAGTTACAGCTCGTCATTGTAAGGCACGGAGAAGTCACGGTGTCCCCACAGTCTTGGTAAGTTGTTCATTGTTACTGCGTTGGTCAAAGTGTAGGGAGTAGAATTGACACCGACGCTTAGGTTTAGGGTCCAGGTGCCATCGAGGGATGGCAGTGCTTTGGGGACTCGTCATTTCAGGCGGTCTGGATCCCCTCACTGCCTCTGTCCTTTTCCCTCTCCGCTTCTCACGCACTGAACTGATTGAAACTACAAAACAACCTGCAGCAGGAGCGTGCGCTTCCGCCGCGGGATTCTGAGAGCAGTGCTTGCGCCGCCACTGGTGCGGGACGCTTGCTGGAACATTGTCTTTCCTCACAGATGCCTGGAAGTCGCTGACAGACAAAGTCCAGGAAGCGCGATCCAATGCCCGGCTAAAGCAGCTGTCGTTTGCAGGTAACGGCTAGTGTGCTCATTCTGCTCCTGTCTCAGAATATGCTGGTAGCTTGGTCTACGTTACAGAGTTGATTTCTAAAAACAAAACAAAAACCACAGCAACATTCTTTTTTTTAAAATGAATTTTCACAACTTTATTGAGACATAATTCTTTTACTGTACGTTCACCGTTTAAAGCACACAGTTCGGTGGCTTTGAGTGTGCTCACCGAGGAGCAGCCGTCCTGTCTGTATCACGCCAGGACATTTCCATTATCGCCAAGAGCAACCTCGTGCCCGTCAGCAGTCATTGCTCAGCTCCAGCCCCTGGCAACCACGAATCCACTTTCTGTGTCGGTGGGTTTGCTGTGTATTTCGTACATGGGACAGGGCTAGGCTGTCCAACTAGAGGGGTAACCAGTTCAGAACGACTGTTCAAATTTATTTATAGTTCATCCAGTGCAAAAAGAAGGAATCGTACAATATGTGGCCTTCTGGGGCTGGCTTCCTTCATTTAATACCATGCTCTGCTGTAACGTGGCCTCAGCACTCGCATCCTTTTTTTTTTTTTTATTAACAAATGAATTTTGGCAGAATACACGTAAAATTTACCATCTTAACCATTTTGAAGTGTAGAAATTCAGTGGTGTTGAATACATTCTCAGTGTTGTACAGCCGTTGCCACCTATCACTCTTCATTCTTCTCCTCGCCCTGGCCCCTGGCCACCACCATTGTATTTTTTGTCTTTGTGAGTTGGATTACTCTAAGCACCTTATGTAATCATACAGTTTGTGACTTGCTTATTTCACTTACCATAATGTCCTCAAAGTTCATCCATGTTGTAGTATATGTCAGGATTTACTTTTTAAGGTTGAATAATATTTTACTGTGTCGTATTTTACATTTTGCTTATCCATTGATCGTCGATGGACACTTGGCTTACTTAATATTAATCCCTTATTAGATACATGTTTGCAAATAATTGCTCTCATTCTGTGACTTTTTACTCTATGGATAGTGTCCTCCCATTTTTTGCAGATGGTGAGGGAGATATTTTGGGGGCAAGAAAATAGGGTTCATGGGTCTGGCTCTGACCAACGGGTTGTCACTGGATGAACTATAATTAAATGCATCCTTAGTTGTTCTGAACTAGTTATTGGTAATGTGTAATTCTACTGGAGGGTTTGGCTCAGTGTTCTCCTCCTCAGATTGAATAGTCTGGCCCTTTCTTTCTCTAGTGGCACAAAGATTTCTTTGGTTTATCCGTGTCTTGTGCTGCAATATGCAATGTAAGAAACCCTGAGCTCTGGAGGCAGATAGAACTGAGTTCAAGCTCTATTTCTGCCCTGTTGCTATCGATATTATATTGTTTGCAGCTAACTAACTTCTCTGAGTCTGGATCTCCGTATCTATAAGGTCATAATATTACTCCAACTTTCGATCTTTGTTGTGAGGATTAATTAAAATAATGAACCTGCCCCAGCTGGTTTGGTTCAGTGGATAGAGCGGTGGCCTGCGGACTGAAGGGTCTCGGGTTCAATTCCAGTCAAGGGCACATGCCTGGGTTGTGGGCTCGATCCCCAGTAGGGGATGAGCTGGAGGCAGCCGAGCAGTGATTCTCTCTCATCATTGATAACTCTCTCTCGCACGCGCACTTTTTCTCTCCCTCTCTCCCCCCCTTCCTCTCTGAAATCAGTAAAGGAATATTAAAAAAATATATAATGAATCTTACATTATTGGCAGCTCTTCATTTATATGTATCTATGTATTTATGTATCCTAATATACCTAATGTGCCAGTTAAGAGCGTTATCCTGACTGAAGGGATTTGAAACCGAATTCAGGGAAATTATTGAAAATTAGCACTTTTTATAGCATCTTCTCTTTTTTTTAATCTTTATTATTAAAAATATTTCCCCCATTGAGCCCTTCTAGCCCACCCCTGCTCCAGGCCTTCACCACCATATTGTCTGTGTCCATGGGTTACACAGACATGCATGCAAGTTCTGTGGTTGTTTACCTCCCACCCACCCACCCAGTCTTCCCTGCCTTCCCTCTGAGATTCCACATTCTGTTCACTGTCTCTGGATATATTTTGTTGATTAGATTCCACATGTGAGTGAGATCAGTGACACTTGTCTTTCTCTGACTGACTTATGTCACTCAGCATGACACTCTCCAGACCCCTCCATGCTGTCTCAAAGGGTAAGAGATGCTTCTTTTTTGCTGCTGCATAGTATTCCATGGTGTACATGTCCCACCGTTTTTTGCCCACTCATCTACTGATGGGCATTTAGCTATTGTAAATTGTGCTGCTATGAACACAGGGGTGCAAACATTCTTTCTGAGTGGTGCTTCGGGTCTCTTAGGATATATTCTAGAAGTGGGATCACTGGGTCAAATGCTGTTCCGTATTTAATTTTTTTTTTTATTTTTTAATATATTTTATTGATTTTTTACAGAGAGGAAGGGAGAGAGATAGAGAGCTAGAAATATCGATGGGAGAGAAACATCGATCAGCCGCCTCCTGCACATCTCCTACTGGGGATGTGCCCGCAACCCAGGTACATGCCCTTGACTGGAATCGAACCCAGGACCTTTCAGTCCGCAGGCCGACGCTCTATCCACTGAGCCAAACCGGTTTCAGCCGTATTTAATTTTTGAGGAAACTCCATACTGTTTGTTCTCCACAGTGGCTCACTAGTCTGCATTCCCACCAGCAGTGCACGAGGGTTCCCTTTTCTCCACATCCTCGCCAGCACTTGTCATTTGTTGCTTTGTTGATGGTAGCCATTCTGACAGGTGTGAGGTGATACCTCATTATTGTTTAATTTTCATCTCTCTGATGATCAGTGACTTTGAGCTTTTTTTCATGTGTCTCTTGGCCTCTGTGTGTCCACTTTAGAGAAATGTCTATTTCGGTCCTTTGCCATTTTTTAATTGGATTGTTTATCTTCCTTCTGTTAAGTTGTATGAGTTCCTTATATATTTTGGGTATTAACTCTTTATCAAATGTATCATTGCCAAATATGTTCTCCCACGCAGTGGGCTCCCTTTTCATTTTGTGTGGAAGCTTTTCATTTTGATGTGGTCCCGTTTGTTTTCTTTCTCAGTTTCCTTTGCCCTCGGAGATGTATCGGTAAACATGTTGCTATGAGAGATGTCTGGCATTTTGCTGCCTTTGGTTTCTCTTAGGATATTTATGGTTTCACGACTTGACTTACATTTAAGTCTTTTATCCATTTTGAGCTTATTCTTGTGTATCGTGTAAGTTGGTGGTCTCTAGTTCCAGTTTTTTGCATGTATCTGCCCAATTTTCCCCACACCATGTATTGAAGAGACTCTCTTGACTCCATTGTATATTCTTGCCTCCTTTATCAAATATTAATTGTAGTTTTCCGAGTACAAGTCTTTTATCGCCTTGGTTAAGTTTATTCCTAATTATCTTACTTTTTTTGCTGCAATGGTAAATGGGATTATTTGTTTAGTGTCTCTTTCTAAGAATTCATTATTGGTGTATTAAAAAAAATCAATTTCTGCGTGTTGATTTTGTATCCTGCTACATTGCCCAATTCATTTATTAAATCTAGTAGTTTTTTGGTGGAGTCTTTAGTGTTTTCTATTACAATATCATGTCATCTGCGAATAAGGACAGTTTTACTTCCTCCTTTCCAATTTCGATGCCTTTTATTTCTTCTTGTCTGATCACTGTGGCTAGGATTTTCAGTTGAATAAGAGTGGTGAAAGCATACATCCCTGTCTTTTTTTTTTTTTTTTTTAATATATTTTTATTGATTTTTTACAGAGAGGAAGGGGAAAGGGATAGAGAGTTAGAAACATTGATGAGCGAGAAACATCGATCAGCTGCCTCCTGCACACTCCCTACTGGGGATGTGCCCGCAACCCAGGTACATGCCCTTGACCGGAATCGAACCCGGGACCCTTCAGTCCACAGGCCGACGCTCTATCCACTGAGCCAAACCGGTCAGGGCCAGACATCCCTGTCTTGTTCCTGTTCTTAGGGGAAATGGTTTTCATTTTTTCCCATCGAGTATGATGTTGGCTGTAGGTTTATCATCTATGGCCTTTATTATGTTGAGATATGATCACTGTATTCCGACTTTGCTGAGTTTTTATCAAAAATGGGTGTTGGGCCCTAACCGGTTTGGCTCAGTGGATAGAGCATTGGCCTGCGGACTGAAGGGTCCTGGGTTCGATCCCCGCTAAGGGCATGTACCTTGGTTGTGGGCACATCCCCAGTAGGGGGCGTCAAGGAGGCAGCTGATCGATGTTTCTCTCTAATCGATGTTTCTAACTATCCCTCTCCCACTCTGTGAAAAATCAATAAAATATATGTATTTTTAAAAATGGGTGTTGGATTTTGTCAAATGCTTTTCTGCATCTATTGATATGATCGTGTGATTTTTGTCTTTCAGTTTGTTTATGCGATGTATCATGTTTATTGATTTGCGAATATTGTACCAGATTTGCATCCCTGGAATGAATCCCACTTGGTCATGGTGTATAATCTTTTTAATATATTGCTGGATCTAATTTGCTAATATTTTGTTGAGGATTTTAGCATCTATGTTCATCAGGGATATTGGCCTGTAATTCACTTTCTTTGTAGTGACTTTATCTGGTTCTGGAATTAGGATAATGCTGGCCTCATAAAAAGAGCGTGGAAGAGTTCCTTCCTCTTGGAGTTTTTTGGAATAGTTTGAGAAGGATAGGTGTTAGTTTTTCATTGAATGTTTGGTAAAACTCCCCTGTGAAACTTGTGTTTGATGGGAGTTTTTTGGTTACTGCTTCTATTTCATCAGTTGTTATTGGCCTATTCAGGTTTTCTGATTCTTCCTGATTCAGTTTTGGGAGACTGTATTTTTCTAGGAATTTGTCCATTTCATCCACATTGTCCAGCTTGTTGGCATATAGTTGTTCATAGTATTTTCTTAAAATCCTTTGTATTTCTGTGGTGTCAGTGGTTACTTCTCCGCTTTTGTTTCTAATCTTATTTATTTGGGTCCTTGTTTCTTATGAGTCTGACTAATGGCTCCTCAATCTTATTTATCCTTTCAAAGAACCAGCTCTTGGTTTCATTGATTTTTTTTGTATTTTTTTTTTAGTCTGTCAGTTATTTCTGCTCTAATCTTTATTATTTCCTTCCTTCTACTTGGCTTTTCTTGTCCTCTTTCTGGTTCTTTAGGTTGTAGGGTTAAATAGTTTATTGTTAATTTTTGTTGTTTTTTGAAGTAGGCCTCTAGTGCTATGAACTTCCCTCTCAGGACTGCTCTTGCTATGTCCAAGATTTTGGGTTGTTGTGTGTTCATTTTCATTTCTTTCAAGGAAGGTTTTTTATTTCTTTCTTGATCTCATTGGAAACCCATTCATTGTTTAATAACATGCTATTTAGCCTCCATGTGTTTGAATGTTTTGGGGTGTTTTTACTGTAGTTGAGTTCTAATTTCATTCCACTGTGATCTGAGAAGATGCTTGATATGATTTCAGTCTTCTTGAACTAGAGACTTGTTTTGTGTCCTAACATGTGGTCTATCTTTGAGAATGACCCATGTGCACTTGAGAAGAATGTATATTTTGCAGCTTTGGGTGAAATGTTCTATAAATGTCACTTAACTCCACTGTATGTAATTAGGTGCTCCTACATTGGGTACATATATATTTCCCAGAGTTATAACTTCTTGTTGGATTGATCCCTTTAGTACTATGTATTGACCTTTGTTGTCTCTTATGATAGCCTTCATTTTGAAGTCTATTTTGTCAGGTATGAGTATTGGTACCCCAGCTTTTATTTCTTTTCCATTTGCATGGAACATTTCTCCCATCCCTTCACTCTCATTCTGTGTGAGTCTTTTGTTGTGAGATGGATCTCTTGTGTAGAGCATATAGTTGGGTCATGTTTTTGTATCCATTCAGCTACCCTGTCTTAATATATATATATATTTTTTATTAATTTCAGAGAGGAAGAGAGAGAGAGAGAAATATCAATGATGAGAGAGAATCATTGATCGCTCCTGCATAGCCCCCACTGGGGATCGAGCCCACAACCCAGGCATGTGCCCTTGCCTGGAATCAAACTTGGGACCCTTCAGCCCACAGGCCAACACTCTATCCACTGAGCCAAACTGGCTAGGGTAACCCTATGTCTTTTGATTGCAGCATTTTTTTAACTGAAATTCTTTATTGTTTAAAGTATTACACGAGTCTCCTTTTTCCCCCATTGACCTCTCCCCGGCCGCTCCCACCCCCCAGCTCATGAACCACAACCTCTGGGCTTGGGAACACGAAGGCTGAATTGTTAGCATGTACCCCAAGGACTTCTCGCTGACAGTGCATGTGCTTTGCATTAGCACACCATGGGCTCTGCAGGTCCCTCGGCCGGGAATGGCCTTCCGGTAGTCTTTCCAGACCTCAGCCTCTGTGACCACTCTTCTCTATACTCACTGTCACCATTATCCCTCAAGTTACAGAAACCCCACCTCCTGACTGATTTAAATAGGAAGCTGATTTGCCATTTATGTTTCTATCTCTCTCCCTCTCCCTTCCTCTCTGAGATCAATAAAAACATATTTTTTAAAAAAGAAAGAAAGGGAGCCTGGCTGGAGTAATACCGTCCACGGCTCAGATTCTGCCACGTCAGCTGCGTGGCCGGGGGTGGTGTTTACGTTCTGTGAGCCTCGGTTTACTTCTCTGGAGATGAAGCTAGTGACTCTGGCCCCTGTGGTCACTAGGACCATAAAGTGAAGCCATGCATATAGCATCTCTGTGTACACAGAGCAGAGATAAGAGTCCATAGTTTTCATTTGCTGTTTTCACTTTATCTGTCACGAATGTTGTCCATATTGATAGATCTGTATTTGCATAATTTTACTTAAAAATGTTTGATTGGCCCTAACCGGTTTGGCTCAGTAGATAGAGCATCGGCCTGCGGACTGAAGGATCCCAGGTTCGATTCCGGTCAAGGGCATGTACCTGGGTTGTGGGCACGTCCCCAGTAGGAGATGTGCAGGAGGCAGCTGATCGATGTTTCTCTCTCATCAATGTTTCTAACTCTATATCCCTCTCCCTTCCCCTCTGTGGAAAATCAATAAATTATTTTTTAAAAATGTTTGATTGATTTAGGGAGGGGATAGGAGAGGGAGAGAGAGAGAAACATTGATCAGCTGACTCCTGCACACCCCCTACTGGGGATTGAGCCCCCCAGCTGGGCAGGCACCCTGACTGGGAATCGAGCCCGTGACCTCTCAGTGCATGGGACGGTGCTCAACCAACTGAGCCGCACTGGCCAGGGCTGTGTCCGCATCATTCGAGTGGCCATCTAATGGAACTGCTGACTGGTCTTCAGCTCGCCCGTGAGCGGCCTCGCGGGTGCTCCCTGGCTGGGCCGGTGGCCGCCGCGCACACCTGCTCAGCTCCTCACCGGTGCCTCTGCCCGCAGGTGTGAATGGCTTACGGATGCTGGGGATTCTGCACGACGCGGTCGTGTTCCTGACCGAGCAGCTGTCTGGCGCCAAGCACTGTAGGAATTACAAGTTCCGATTCCACAAACCGGAGGAGGCCAATGAGCCGCCCCTGAACCCTCACGGCTCAGCCCGGGCCGAGGTGCACCTGAGGCAAGTCCCGTCCTTTTCTGGAAGCAGTTTGGGGTATGAGTTTATTACCTGACAATGTAATTATTTTCCCACATAACCAGGAGATGTTCAGTGTTCGCGTCTTCTATTGCTTCGATTGAGTTATTTCTCTAAATGTATTCTAATCCCTTGGCTCCAGGAAGTCAGCGTTTGACATGTTTAACTTCCTGGCTTCCAAGCACCGGCAGCCGCCTGAGTACAACCCCAACGACGAGGAGGAGGAGGAGGTACAGCTGAAGTCGGCCCGGTGAGTCTGGGAGGGCGGGCGCTGGCAAACTCTGCCTCCCTCTGCTGGCTCCTCGCTGCGTGGCCTGACCAGACTCCCGGGAGCACGCAGAGGACTGAGGTCATGTGGTGAAGTGGCAGGAGCTGCTGCAGGGACAGCGTGTTAGCAGAGAAAGGAAGTAACTCTCAGGTGTCCGTTTTCTTTTCTTTGGCCGTAGTGCCCTCTGCCAGCTCTGGCTGCACACGGGAGTCACCCTGGTCAGAAAACACTATAGGTTTTAGCCGGAGCCCATCAGGCTCAGTGGCTGGAGCGCCAGCCTGGAGACTGAAGGGTCTCGGGTTCGATTCCAGTCAAGGGCACATACCTTGGTTGCAGGCTCCTCCCAGCCGGGGCCCTAGTCGGAAGGGAGAGGGGGCGTGCAGGAGGCAACCAATCGATGTGTTTCTCACACAGCGATATTTCTCTGTCCTTTCTCTATTCCACTCTCTCTAAAATCAATTGGAAAATATCCTCAGGTGAGGATTAAAAAAAAGAAAGTATTTAAAAGAGTCCTAATTTTATAAGGTACTTGTTTGCTTGGCACTGAGCAAAGAACACTGAGTCCTCTTCTCCAGGACCCTTCAGTCTAAGACTCAGAACTGAGTGGAGTTCATTATTACATCCTTGTCTCCTTAGGAGGGCGACTAGCATGGACCTGCCCATGCCCATGCGCTTCCGGCACTTGAAGAAGACGTCTAAAGAGGCTGTTGGTGTCTACAGGTATGACAGATTCTAGAGAGACTGCTAGGAAACTAGTGATGTTTTCCAAAATCGGAACGGACCCACTGCTGGAGCGCGTGCCCCCTCGGAAAGCTGGGTTTGTAGTTAACAGCCATTGAACCTGAGCCCTGGGTCCTGCAGTTCTTACACTGAACAATGCATTTAACCCAGCAAAGCTTCCCATTGCTGCTGCGTCAGTGGCTGTATGCAGAATGGAGAGCACTTTTGTCCTTGGCCATCTCAGAAAGTTCCTGCCCTCAGATCAGGTGGGGCCAGGTTCTTTTTTCCCCAAGTGTCGGTCCCTCTTGGGGGACTAACGGGATGTTACTCATTTGTTCATGTGTTCATACAATTAACCTTATTGCGGGACGTGTGGCTGATCTTGTCCATCTTCCTGTCCTAGGTCTCCCATCCATGGCCGGGGTCTCTTTTGTAAGAGAAACATCGATGCGGGTGAGATGGTGATCGAGTACGCTGGCAATGTCATCCGCTCCATCCAGACTGACAAGAGAGAGAAGTACTATGACAGCAAGGTGCGTCTCACACTCTCTCTCTCTCCTGTTCCTTCGTTTTGTTATAGAAAGTGACCACCAACTATAACTATCTCTAGATCAAAGAATAAAGAGTATTCCCCGGGCCGATGTGGCTCAGTTGGTTGGCATCATCCCCTGCACGGAAAGGTTGCGGGCTCGATCCCTGGTTGGGGGCATGCAGGAGGCAGCCCATCGACATGCTTTCACATCAGTGTTTCTCTCTCCCTCTCCCTTCTTCTCTTTCAAAAGATCAATTTTTTAAAAATAGTACTTTATTGATTCAAAGACACTTTTTTTTCAACATTTCTATATCCTCTGAAATTTGTGGTGGGACCAGTAAAAGTTCACAATCTACTCTAAGGATTAGTGTACAAAATACTTGTTGAAGGTTTGTCTGAATGGCTCTTGGAGTCAAAACCACATGGCAACACAATGCTCAGGTTTCTCTTTCCTGTTGGCTGGAACATCAAAAAGAAAAGAAAAAAAGAAACCAGTAATCTAGTGTCTATAACCTAGGAATTCATCATGGAAGTATCTTGAGAGATGGGAGGAATCTGGAAATTATACCAGAAGAAATGTTCAGCAGCAGCAACTATAAGTCACATCAGGAAAAGGTTGGGCCCTGGCCAGTTTGGCTCCGTGGATAGAGCATCGGCCCCCAGATGGAAGGTCTCCGGTTAGATCCCAGTCAAGGGCACACACCTTGGTTGCAGGCTCGATCCCCGGCCCTGGGCAGGGCAAGTGTGGAAGGCAACCAGTTGATGTATTTCTCTTACATCAGTGTTTCTCTCTTGGTTTCTCCCCTTCCCTTCCATTCTCCCTAAAAAGCAATGGAAAAATATCCTCGGTGAGGGTTAACAAAAATTTTTTTAAAAACACATATTTCTCAGTTAAAAGAAAGAAAGAAAAAGGTTGGGAGATGCTCTCAAATCTGAGCTGTACTAAACCGATGCTCGCCTTCGCATGCAGGGCATCGGCTGCTACATGTTCCGCATCGACGACTCTGAGGTGGTGGACGCCACCATGCATGGCAACGCTGCCCGCTTCATCAACCACTCATGCGAGCCCAACTGCTACTCCCGGGTCATCAACATCGATGGACAGAAGCACATCGTCATCTTTGCGATGCGCAAGATCTACCGCGGGGAGGAGCTCACCTACGACTACAAGTTTCCCATCGAGGATGCCAGCAACAAGCTACCCTGCAACTGTGGCGCCAAGAAATGCCGGAAGTTCCTCAACTGAAGCTGCTCCGCTCCCCGGTGCCGGGACCGGGGCCACCTTCGCCAGAGCCGGGAGTTGGGGCCTGAGGGGCCTCCCAGGTGGCTGAGCCCTGTGTCCTGTATTCACATTAGACATGTGATCACAGTCCTGGGGAGAGAGGAGGTCTCAGAGAAGATCCGGGACCTGCCTTCTGCCGGGGCCCCCTGTTGTGTGCTGTTCAGAAATGGGGAGAGGGGTCCCTACTAGACTTGCCTGGAAGGAGCTCTGGGTTCGTTGCATTGGGAGGTTGGGCCTGAGCTTCTCCTCAGAGAGAAGTGGCCGTCCTTTCTGTGGCCCTTTCCCACGCCCTGTAGCCAGGGGCCAGGCAGAGCCCTGGGTGGGGGTGGTTTGGTCCCTGACGGCTTGCCGGCAGGCCCAGCTGGAGCCGTCGGGGAACAAACAGGAGGCGGGTGGTTTCCCTGCCTTCCCAGGGAGCACTCGCTTCTGGTTGGGAAAGGGGATTCTGTGTTGGGGTTGTGCCAATTAATTACCAAACATCGAGCCTGTGGCTGTAAGCGGGAGTCCGTCCCCATGAGCCTTATCTCGGCCAGTTTCCTTCCTTGACCGCAGGAGCGGCTTCCTCCTCACTCCTCTTCACTCCACTTCCCTTGTTTTCCCTGCTTGGCCTCCACTGCTTTCCCATTCTCTCTGGGTGGAGGAGACAGAGACTCCTGCTCAAGGACACTCCCTGTGGGCATACTATGCGCCTCCGAACGTCCCCTGAGCCTGGAGGCACTCCCAGTGGGAGGTGGACAGGAGGCCTTGGCCAGAACCAGACAGAATGAGGCGTTTTCTCAAAACTCCGCTGAGAGTTTTAGAGAAACGTCCGGAGCCTGATATTTGAGACGAGGGAAAGGTTGTTTCAATAGTTGAGTCATGCAGCAACCAGAGCATCGGGCCAGGGTGCCTCTGGGCCCCATCCCTAGGCCACGGTGACCATTTTCCCTTCGTGACAACATAGGAAGACTTGATCTTTAAAGGGTCCACGTCCATTTGAAGGCACAACACTAATCAGATTTCAAGGCTCAAACCTTGGGGACTGAGCACCTTGCATTGAGGGGACTGCCACCTATGCAAACTCCACGGCTAAGTGAGTTCATGACACTACTGCCCTGCGCCCTCCCATGTGGCCGCCCGGGCCCTCTGCTTCCTCCCTCCCCGAGACAGTGTCCCGACCTATTAAATTAAGTCATCAGATTTTACTCTGTTCTGTTTACAGTTTACTATTTAAGGTTTTATAAATGTAAATATATTTTGTATATTTTTCTATGAGAAGCACTTCATAGGGAGAAGCACTTATGACAAGGCTATTTTTTAAACCGCGGTATTATCCTAATTTAAAAGATCGGTTTTAAATAAGTTTTTATTTTCATAGGATGAAGTTAAAGAAACTATTCAGCTGTACATGCAAAGTCTGGTTTTTCCTGCCCAGCTCCCCCTGGAAGTTTCTGTTGTTTCATGTGCAGTTTGTTTGTGCCCTGTTGACATAAACGTTTCCTGGGTTTGCTCTTCGACAATAAAAGGAAGGTCACCCAGCCCCTTGGGGCCGCTCCTCTTCTTTCCTGCACTGGCCCCTCCCTGACCCCGAGCGGTGACCCGTGCTCATCTCCTTTCCCGCTTCACAGCGACCGAGCGGATGGCACCTGACATCCCCATCACCCTCGGCCTCAGATCACCTCGTTCCCCCCTTGCCCGCTGAGCCCTCATTCCTGCAGAGACCCCACTGAAGCTGAAGCAGTCTGACCGCTCCCCAGGGAGCAGATCTGTTTCTCCGCCTCGTTCAGAGCGTGTAGTCCCTTCCCCCGGAGCCCCTCCCTGGGAAGTCCAGCCAAGCAATACTCCGCCAGCTCTGCCCCGGCTCACGGCTCTGCTGTGCCTTCGCTCTGGGCTCCCGTGCCCTTAAGAACTTCATGTGGTGGCTCTGCTGAAAGATGCCGTTCCCCTGCCTGCGGGGCCCAGCACTGTGGCCAGGGTGCAGAGACCGCCCTGGGACGTGGAGAAGGCACTCCACCCAGACCTCCCTTCCTTCCTCTTGCCCATGAACAAGACATGGTGGCCCGAGGGTTCACTACTGTCTGGTTTCCTTTATTATTGCACTGTGTGAGGTTTTTGTAAATCCTTTATTACTTTTTTAATTTTTTTTTAGAAAAAAACCTTAAGCTGCATTTGTTACTGGAATGATTAATGCACTGATGGGTCACGACTTCACCAAAGGCCAGTCTGGGGTGGGGGAGACTCAGCTGAGCAGACCCAGTTACTGCTCTGCTAGGCCGAGTACTGTGAGCCCCTCCTCTCTCCCAAACCTGCGTCTCCTCCTATGGCTGCAGGTGGTCTGCCTGGCCTTTCCCTCCCTGGTTATAACCACGGAAACGAGAAGTCCCTCCCACAGCTCAGCCTTGAGTTCATTGCCAAACTTCAGCCAACCTGCCAGGGACTTGGGGAGTGAGCTAAGCAGGCAGATGGGATAGCTGCCTCCAAAACACCTAAATTTGTTTTGAAAGTGAGCTAAGGAGTCTCCTCACAGAAGTGCAGACAGGTACTGCGGTGGGTCACTCCTAAGTCTCCAAGGGGCACCCCACGTCCCTGAGGAGTGACAGGCTGCGACCTGGCTGGTTCTGTGAACACTGGCACCCGCCGGTTTTGCTGCTGTGGCCGCCTCTCCTGGTGGCAGAGATGGCTGTGTAACCAGAGAAGCTGCCGGCACTGACCCTTGACCAGAACTCGGTCCCACCACCTTCAGCACAACCCCTCCTGGTTTTAGACCAGTAACGAGTTAGGGGCAGCCCTGGCAGCTGTATGCTCTGCCCAGGCTCCTTTGCCGCGATCCGGGCCCCGCCCTGCTTGCCTGCAGATCCCCGGCCACGCGGTACCTGGATTTCACAAAACACAACAACACAACACAAAAAAATCTTTTAATGAATGTATCTTTCTAAAGGACTGACGTTCAAATATCCGAAACTACTAAAGGTCCAAACCTTGTCAGATGATAACTTTTAAGTTTGATTTGGGGTATTTTAGGTTAAAAAATTTTTTTTCCTTTTTTTTTTTTAAGGAAAAGCGGGTCATTGCAAAGGGCTGGGTGTGATTTTGTTTCGTCTCCATTTTAAAGCAATACAAGGTGATTGAGCAGATGGTTTTATGCCGAATCATGAACACCAGTCAAGACTCACTCTCTAAACTTGCAACTTTTGTGTTTTGGTTTTCAAATAAGTATAAATATGATATATATAGGAACTAATATAGTAATGCACCGTGTAACAAAGCCTCGTGCAGTCCATGGCTTTCATTCTCTTAACACTATAGGTAGGGGTGTGTTCCAGTTGCTAGTGGCGGCGGAAAAAGCCGCTGGCCCTTCTGATGCTCGGGAACAGGGAGGCCCGGACACGGGGGAGGCAGACAGCGGTCCCAGCGGTCAGCGACGCAGGAGGTGCCACCTGGATGCTTTTCTGCCAGTGGATGTTGCCAGGCAGTATCTGTACTCCTTGTTTTTCTATTTTTGGTTATGAATGTTGGGGTTACCACCTGCATTTAGGGGAAAATTGTGTTCTGTGCTTTCCTGGTATCTTGCTCCCAGGTACTCTAGTTCTGTCTTTCAACCAAGAAAATAGACTCGTGGTGTTTCTTTCATTGAACTTTTAACAGTCTCTTTAGTAAATACAGGTAGTTGAATAATTGTTTCAAAAGCTCAACAGATGACAAGCTTCTTTTCTAAAAATGACATTTCTTGATACCTTTATCATGTATAACAGATCTTTCGGTTGTTTTTTTTCTTTCCTTGTGTTCTTCCGAGCTTCTGGTTAGAGAAAAAAGGAAAAAAAAAAAAGGGAAAAAAAAAGTGTCTAAAGTCCATCAGTGTTAACTCCCTGTGACAGGGATGAAGGAAAATAACTTTAATAGTTCAAAAAATAATAATGCTGAAAGCTCTCTACGAAAGACTGAATGTAAAAGTAAAAAGTGTACATAGTTGTAAAAAAAAAAAGGAGTTTTTAAACATGTTTATTTTCTATGCACTTTTTTTTATTTAAGTGATAGTTTAATTAATAAACATGTCAAGTTTATTGCTGCACGTGGTGGACCTTTCTTTTGGCTTCGTTGGTCGGAGGGTTGGGGGAGGGGAACAGGATGCCTGCCACAGTCCTCTGCCTTCCACACCGGCTCTCTTCACAGCATTTCCTTTCCTTATCAATGATGTCTACTCAGCACCTAATTCTGGACTTGAAGAAAGGCTCAAGAGGACAAAGAAATAGTTCCTTTACTGCCTGCATACCCCTCCCTAACCCATGGGTAGTCAAGCCCTGGCTTCTGTTGGTTTCCTCCTGATCTGAATAGAATAAAAGCACGCAAAAGAGAACCTGGACAGCACGGCTCTCTCCCCTCCACCTTAAGCCTGAAAATGTATTTACTGTTTCTCCTGGGACGGGAATGCTGGTGGGAGGTGGTTGAGAAATAGCTGTAAATGTTCTGCCAAGCCAGGGTCAGGAGCCCAGGGCCAAAGGTCGTCCAGTTTACCCTGTAACCAAAAGAACAGGACACTCCTCTTCATGGGGATGGTCCTCAACCTCCCTCCCTCAGATCCACTGGCTGCAAAGCTCAGCCCCACCCACCACTTCTCCCTCCCTCCTCTCATCCTGAGTCACCTTTTGGAGTTTGGGAGTTAAGCACCATGGGGACGCTGAACGACCAGGCAGTTTTGCAGGCCATCTTCAACCCCGACACCCCATTTGGAGACGTTGTTGGGTTGGACCTGGGAGAGGAAGCTGAGGAAGATGATGAAGGTGAGTATTTGACCTTGGAGGATAGCTCTCTACGTTGGCTGGTCTGCAGGCCTTCCTGGGGAGGCCAAGGTAGGTGATCTTACAAAACCCCATGTTTGCTCCAGACCCTTGGGCAATGATTAAAATTGGCCTTGAAGATGGGAGAATCCCTAGAACACTGATGGGGGGTTGACAAGAGTCACTGCCAAGAGGAAAGGGCCAGGGCCTGTCTCAGTCCTTCAGCCCTCACATCTCTGAATGTACCTCACCACTCAATTCTCCCCATGATCCAAGCTTCACTGTGTTGGGGTGTAGGAGGGTGCTACTAAACTCATATCACTGTCGTAACAGAATATATCACCACAAAGACCGGAAGAGGGCAGGGCAGGGCTCTGTTGCATGGTTCCAAGCTAAGCGAGCATTCAGTGCCGCTTGCCATCACAAGCAGCTCTGAGCCAATCCTCCCACAGTGCACTCTGGCTTTCCATCGGTCCCCAGTGAGGACTGGGGTCCCCATCGAGGTTTTTATGTCCTTGTTTCTAAAGGGGTGACGCCTAAGCCTTACTGAGACTTCAGTCTGAAAAGCTGGGGATATGTGGGGAGGGATTTTCGTGACCTGGGGGTGTCACGGAGGCCTCAGTGTTGGAGGCAGTTCAATCGAGCAAAACGGGGGCACACTCAGGAAAGGACCTGGGCTCAACTCCAAGCTGTGCAACTTACAGGCTGTGTGGCCTGGAGCAAGTCCTTTTAGCTGCAGGCTAAGGAGCTTGAGCTTCATTCCCTTCATTCCCAGGTTCCTTTGGGGCTTAGCCTTGGGTGACCTCGGCTCCCCTGTCCCAAATACCGCATCTCACTCCAGCTGTGACCACCCCTCAGCCCAGGCAGTTCTGGCTCACGTGTCCAGAGCCTGAGGTGGCTTTTGCTTCTTGCTCCCAACTGCACACCTGCCCCCTCCTGGCTCCCTCCCTGGCACAGGTGGAGTTTTCCCGCCAGCACAGCTGGAGCAGTCCAAGGCCCTGGAGCTACAGGGGGTGACCGCAGCAGAGGCTGGCGACCTCAGCACAGCGCTGGAGAGGTTTGGCCAAGCCATCAACCTGCTGCCCGAGAGGGCGTCAGCCTACAACAACCGAGCCCAGGCCCGGCGGCTGCAGGGAGACGTGGCAGGTGAGGGGAGGTGCCCTGGAGCCTCTACAGAAGGGGCCCTGCCATGCACAGACCTGAGATGAAGTGGTTGTAGGGTTGGGGTTTGGGGGTGGGGAGTCATTCAACCCCTCTGGAATCTGCATTCTGACCTATAAGAGAGATATTATGGTCCCTGCTAACCTCTTGGACTATTGTGAAAGTCAGATTAGATTGCATTCCATTTATTTATTTAACATTTCATGAGAATCTACTATTGTAATAATGGGCCAGGAGCTGAGGATACAAAGATAAAAGATACAGCAACTACTATGTGCCAGCCACTAAGCACTTTACATGTAAGCTGTAGTAACTAATTTAATTCTCACAACCCTGGAAGGTATGTAGTCTTACCTTCGTTTTACAGATGAAGACACTGAAGCATGGAGGTCAGGTAGCATGCTGCTCTCATACAGCTGAGACGTAGCAGAACTGGGATTGGAACCAGGTGTCAGGGCTCCAGAGTGATACTGCTTCTCAAGCTTGCAGACCAGGCGCCAGGACAAACATGATTACAATACCACCATAATAGGTTGAGAAGCATCTGCTCCTGATGAGTGGGTTTTGAAGGATGAGTAGGAGTTCGCTGGATGGAGGGGAAGAAGTGGAGAAGGCACAGCCTGTAGAAGTCCAGAAAGGCATGAAAGAGAAGTACAGGGAATGTCATACCTCCAAGCTGACTGGACCAGGGAGTGGTGGAAGAATGGGGCAGGGCCTGGAAGGAAACAGGAATCACTAAAGGATTTTAACCGGGAGTGACTGGATCAGACTTGTGGCATTTAGGTCATTCTAGCCGGAGTGGGGACAGTGGGACAAAAGGGGCCATGCTAGGAACCAGAGCGCAGGCCGACCAGTGGTGAGCCACAGAAGTCTAGTAGACTGCTAAGACTCCTGGTGGTGGGCGTGCTCCTGGGACCAGTACTGCCAGGCTGGGGATCTAGACTCCATTATGGGAACAGCCTCCGCCAGGCTGGTCTGTCACCTGGCCCAGGCAGGGCAGGGTCCGGCAGGGCTGTAAAGGTCCTAGAGACAGCCTACTGACCGAAACCCCAGAGAGGACCAGAGGCCATTCGCCTGGAGGAGGCCTTCCATTCCTCCAGACCAGCTCCTCTGAGGGAAACCGAGAAACGCTGCCATCAGGGAGCTGCTCAAAGGCCCAGGCCCAGAGCCCCCACTGGGTTCCGGGGACCAAAACAGCCAGAAGGCAGCTCAGCCTTGCTAGGACGGTGAGCTCCCCAACCATCCTGGCGGGGTCTCTCATCTAGACTATAGAGAACAAGAGTGAAATGAGAACGCAGAAATGCAGCTCGGTGGGCCCTACAGCAGATGCCAGCAGGCTCCCCGAGGCGGAGTTCACATGCCCAGTATTTTATGCGGACAATAAAAATAAAAATGCGGCAGGCCGGCTCTGGCTCCAAGACCCCTTCAAAAAAAATTAGATACAAAATAGTGAAGACGCTGGAAATAAAGAACGAGGAAAGGCGGTCAGTGGAGAAACGCTGTTTTAAAAATCACACAATGGAGCCCGGGCCGGTGTAGCTGAGCCGGCGGCGCCGTGCACGGGGAAGGTTCAATTCCCCGGCAGCACACGCCTAGGCTGCGGCTCCACCCCTGCAGAGGCCGCAGGAGGCAGCCTTTTAGAAAAGGCAGTAAGGAAGGAGAACCCTTCCTCATTGTCAAAAAAGTCACACCACGGGAAAGAGGAGCGAAAAGCCTTCAAAGGGAAAAAGAAAGAGAAATGGACTTGCCTGTGTTTGTAAGAAACTGTAACTATTTGGGGCTCTGGGACTCAGTCACCGGCACGTGGTAGCTGGGGAACCACGTCCACGTGGAAGACACAGGCCAGCCACGGGCCAGACTCATGAACACGGGGGCTTCCGGAGCCCCAGCTGTGCGGGTGTTGGGTGTGGGGGGCGAGGGCTCTGCCACCACTGGCCGCGGCCAGGAGCCACGGCGAGTCTCCGGCTCCCGGGCCCGCCCATCTGTGCGATGCAATAGCGGCCACCGCCGCCCTGCCCGCGCCCAGGCCCAGGCCCAGGCCTGAGCGCGGGCTGTCCTCGCTGTCCGCAGGGGCCCTGGAGGACCTGGAGCGCGCCGTGGCGCTGAGCGGCGGCCGGGGCCGCGCCGCCCGCCAGAGCTTCGTGCAGCGCGGGCTGCTGGCGCGGCTGCAGGGCCGGGACGACGATGCCCGCCGGGACTTCGAGCGGGCGGCACGGCTGGGCAGCCCCTTCGCGCGGCGCCAGCTGGTGCTGTTGAACCCGTATGCCGCGCTGTGCAACCGCATGCTGGCCGACGTGATGGGGCAGCTGCGCGGGGAGCGCACCCCGCGCTGAGCCCCGCGGGCGGGAGGGCCGCCCGAACCAATAAAGCTGCCGGCTCGCCAGTCTCCGGCTCGTTTCTGCGCCGCTGCGGGGCGCGCCTGCGCAGCAGGGGAGAGGCGGCCGGGGGCGGGGCTTCGGGCGCCCAGGGCGGGAGGCGCCTGCGCGGCAGGGGCCGGGGGCGGGGCGGGGCGGGGCGAGGTAGGCTGCCGCGGCCCCGGCGCTGATTGGTCCAGCCCAGCGCGGCACCGCCCGGCTGGCGTCCGTCACTGCCTGCGGCTGCGCTGGGCTGCGCTGGGCCGCGCTGGGCCGACGGCGAGGTGCGGGCCGGGGGGCGGGGTGGGCGCTTTTCGCGACCTCCGCGGGCGGGACCACCTTCTCCTCAGCCCACCCTCGCCTCCGCAGCCGGAAGGATGGGGTGGGGGGGCGGGCGAGGCGGGGTCTGGAGCCGGCGGCCCTTTAGAGGGAGGGGCGCGGGAGGGGGCCTGCGCCTGGGGCGGGCCGCACGGGGCTGGGAGTCTGCGGAGCTGTGCCTGCTCGCCGGCGAGTCAGTTCGGCCTTCCGCGCGTGGCTGCTCGCCTCCTTGCCTTCCGCCCCGTGGGTCGGTCTACATTGGTTTACTTGCGTGGTTTATTTTTGTTCTGGAGACCTAGTTCTGGAGGAATACATTTGCCGGCTCCCACCTGGCTAATGTCGAGGCGCGCCCCTTCTTTTGGCAGCCCGGCCGCGGCCACCATGGCGCTGCCCGCAGGCCCAGCCGCCCTCCCGCACACACTGCTGCTCCTGCCAGCCCTCCTGAGCTCAGGTACACCCCTCTGCAGGCACTTCCGGGCCGCGCCTTCTCTCCCCTTCTTGCCTGCACCTAGGTTTGGGGCGCCTTCAGCCCCTCGGCTCCAGCGCTGGGTTTCCCGACCCACGTGCCCACGGTGCAGCCACTCCCTGTGGGAGACCTCTCCGCCTGCTGCCCCTCGGTAACTGGGCCTCATCGTGGTCACAGAGCAGTGCCAGCCCGACCCAGAACGTTCTGTCGTGTTCCAGGTTGGGGGGAGTTGGCGCCGCAAATCGATGGCCAGAACTGGGCTGAGCGGGCACTTCGGGAGAATGAACGCCACCCCTTCACCTGCCGAGTGGCGGGGGTGTCTGGCACCCCCCGATTGGCCTGGTACCTGGATGGACAGCTGCAGGAGGCCAGCACCTCACGGCTGCTGCGTGTGGGCGGGGAGGCCTTCTCGGGGGGCACCAGCACCCTCACTGTCACTGCGCAGCGGTCCCAGCATGAGCTCAACTGCTCCCTGCAGGACCCGGGCAGTGGCCCTGCCGCCAACGCCTCGGTCATCCTCAATGTGCAATGTGAGTGTCCCCGAGGTGGGCAGGGGGCGAGGTCCTCTGCCCGGGGACCCCCAGCAGCCACATAGCAGATGGTCTGATAGGACATTGAACACACATTTAAGCGCTTTGCAAATATTAACTAACTTTAATCCTCACAATAATCCCATGAGCGAATCCCTGTTGTTATCCCCACTTTACAAATTAGAAAACAGCACAGAGAAGTTAAGCAATCTGGCAGAGATCACACCGCTAGCTGGGAAGAAGCACAGCCAGTATTCAGATCCATACATTTTGGCTCTAGTGTTTATACTCTTTTTTAAAAATATGTTTTTATTGACTTTTTTGAGAGAGAGGAAGAAAGAGGGAGAGATGGAAACAGTGATGAGACTCAGTGATCAGCTGCCTCCCACTGGGGAAATGGAGCCCTCCAAACCGGCTTGTGCCTTGACCTGGAATCGAACCTGTGACCTCCTGGTTCATAGGTTGATGCTCAACCACTGAGCCACACCGACCGGCCTTGTGTTTATACTCTTGATCACTACAAAATGCTGCCTCTGAGGTGGACATAGCCATCCTAGTTCCTAGTGTCCCCTTAGAAGTCCCTCTGGGTTTGGGAGGAAAGGGCAGGAGTAGGAGGAGCTGCGGTGAGAGCATGCTGGCCTTTGCTTTGCCCCAGTTAAACCGGAGATTGCCCAGGTCGGGGCCAAGTACCAGGAAGCTCAGGGCCAGGGCCTCCTGGTTGTTCTTTTTGCCCTGGTCCGTGCCAACCCGCCTGCCAATGTGACCTGGATCGACCAGGATGGGCCGGTGACTGTCAACACCTCAGACTTCCTGGTGCTGGATGCCCGGAATTACCCCTGGCTCACCAACCACACAGTGCAGCTGCAGCTTCGCAACCTGGCACACAACCTCTCTGTGGTCGCTGCCAACGATGTGGGGGTCACCAGTGCCTCGCTCCCAGCCCAAGGTGAGCGAGGAGCGTCAGTACAGAAACGGGAGGACTTGCTGCCCTTGGGATGAGGCTTGCGAGTGAGTGTCCCCAGCCACCTTGGGCAAGGAGGACAGAGTCAGACCTGTGGCATCTCAGAGTTGGGGGCCCTGCCTTCCTGGAACCTAACCAAAAGACCACCTGCAGGACTCCTGGCCACTCGGGTGGAAGTGCCACTGCTGGGCATCATTGTAGCCGGAGGGCTATCGCTGGGCACCCTGGTGGCATTCAGCACCTTAGTGGCCTGCCTGGTCTGCAGGAAAGAGAAGACGACCAAAGGTAAGGCCAAAGTGATGGGTGGCTGGGAGAGTGGAGAGGAGGGCAGGGTGAGCAGCAGGGCAGAACAAGTCATCTGACAAGTGGCAGGGCAGGTGTCTCTGGGGTGTGGCCACGGGTAATCCAGGAGGCAGGGCCAGGCACTGGGAACGGCATTTCTGGTCCCAGAGCCAGGGCTGGTGTTTGAGAGACTCCTTGCCTGAGAGTCCTGGGTCTGGAAGGGCAGGGGGCAAAGGCCGGTGTGGGAGGGCACACTGAAGTGGTGGTGTGGTTTCTCTCCTCAGGCCCCTCCCGGCGCCCATCTCTGCTCTCTAGGTAACTGCCCCTGGGCTGGGGAGCTGGGCTGAATGGAGGTGCAGCTATTGCTAGTCCTGGAACTGGCTCCAAAGCAGGACTCATCCTGCTGGAGCCAGGGCGCATCCCAGGCTTTGTCCACCTGCAGTGACTCCAACAACCTGAAGCTCAACAACGTGCGCCTGCCCCGGGAGAACATGTCCCTCCCGTCCAACCTTCAGCTCAACGACCTCACTCCAGACTCCAGAGGTACATCCAGGACCCTCTGCGGCCCCTGTTTTATATTCAGAGGTGCTGCCTTTTTTTTTTTTTTTTAATGATTTGAGAGAGAGGAAAGGGCGGGGGGGGGGGGGCAGGGAGCAAGAGAGAGAAACATAGATTTGTTGCTTATTTATGCATTCATTGGATGATTCTTGTATGTGCCCTGACCGGGGATGGAACCAGCAACCTTGGTGTATTGGGATGATGCTCTAATCAATTGAGCTTCAGAGATGCTTCTAAGAGAAAAAGAGACCTTGGTACTTCGGAGGGGCAAGGCCCCATCAGGCACACTCCTTGTCCTGGCACCACCCCCTTTGTCACCCAACAGGGAAACCAGCAGACCGACAGACGGCTTGGAATAACAGCCGGCCAGAGCCAGAGCTCCTGGATTCAGAGCCCGGCGGCCTCCTCACCAGCCGAGGTACCCTCCTCCCCTGCTCCTCAGCCCTTTACTTATGCCTCTGAGTCCCTAGGGGCAGGGAGGGGCTTCCTGACTTCCAAGGATGAGGGTCACTGAGACTCCTGGGCATCTCCGACCCGGCAGGCTTCATCCGTCTCCCAATGCTGGGCTACATCTACCGAGTGTCCAGTGTGAGCAGTGAGGAGATCTGGCTCTGAGCGGAGGGTGAGACGGAGGGTGCCATGCCCCTGGGCACCCTCCCCTCCAAGGCATCCTCTGCCTGGCCATGTTGCCAGTGAGATGCCACTTCCACTTGTGCTTGCATCCCTGGCTGGGGTGCATCTGTCATCCACAGGAGGGTTCCACTGAATCTGACCCTGAGGGTACAGGTATCCTTGGCAAGGCTGCTGGCTGGACCCAAGCCCTTGTTATTCAGGTTGGGGGCCTGCATGAGATGCCTGTGCCAAGTGGATAGAGCTTTTTGCCTGTGTGTTCTGATGTCATCTGGCATCTATGTGTGGCATGGCCCTGGTGACTTGGGCCTGCTCTGTGCTTCCCACCAGTATTCCTCAGCACCTCGCACAGGAGGCACAGGGACTTGCCTGGTGTGAGACTAGAAAGGCCTGCATGTCTTGGATTTCCTTCCCATGCTGTGTAGCTTTGCTCACTCTGAACATTTAGAGCCCTGCTCATTGCATAGAAATAAAATACCCTGTGCACAGGGAGCAGCCCAGCCCAGGGCGTTGGCCAAGCACAGACCAGTCCCTTCTGCTGGTACCTCTGTCCCCACTTCCCCCCTTCTCTTGAGCATCATAGGTTATATGTTGGACCTTTACCACTTCTTCACTGGGCGCTAGACTTCCCCACTGGCCTCTGGTGGTGCTAGTGCCTGGTGTTAGCACAATCAGGAGGAAAGGAGAAGGTGAGGAGCCTGGCGGCACCCAGTACAGCATGTAGCTATGCATCTTTTTCTTACAGTGAGCACTTCAAGCACATCTCCTAGGAGGGGGAGTGCGGGTCCCAGGGCCTCTCTGTGGCTTCCCCACATTGGCCTTCCTGTGATTCACTGAGGACCCTGAGCCCTCAGGGTTGGTAGTTTCCCTCAACATGTCTCCCCTTTAGGAGACCTCAGTTCTGACCCATCAGCAGGAGGCCACCCTTCCTGTCCCACCCCCGGTTCTTCAGGGGACGTCCATTGTGGCACATACTTCAACAGTGCTGGAAGCTTTCGGGGGACATGGAGGAGACCACCACATACCCCAAAACAACCTAGGAACGCTTTACAAAGCGACATGGAAATGCCTGCAAATCAATATAGTGCGGAGTATATTTTTCCCTTGTTATCTTTTGTAATTTTTCTCATGTTACAGCCTGGAACAGTGCTGAGCACACAATAAATTCAATAAGCTTGACTGAGTGAATGTTTAATGTGTTTCATTCTTTCAAGTAGATTTCTTTTTTTTTTTTTTTTTTAATATATTTTATTGATTTTTTTACAGAGAGGAAGGGAGATAGATAGAGAGTTAGAAACATCGATGAAAGAGAAACATCGATCAGCTGCCTCCTGCACATCTCCCACTGGGGATGTGCCCGCAACCCAGGTACATGCCCCGGACCGGAACCGAACCTGTGACCCTTCAGTCCGCAGGCCGACGCTCTATCCACTGAGCCAAACCGGTTTCGGCTCAAGTAGATTTCTTAATGAGATCTTTAAATCACACAGTTGAGAAAACATGGACCCACCATACTATTGAATCTTAACATTCCACTTTATTTGCTTCCAATCTTTTATTTATATTTATTTTAAATGTATTTTTTCTTGATTTCAGAGAGGAAGGGAGAAGTATAGAGAGATAGAAACATCAGTGATGAGAGAGAATCATTGATCGGTTGCCTCCTGCACACGCCCTACTGGGGATCGAGCCCACAACACGGGCATGTGCCCTTGACCAGAATCGAACCCAGGACCCTTCAGTCCGCAGACTAATGCTCTATCCACTGAGCCAAACCAGCTAGGGCTCAATCTTTTATTTTTTTATTTATTTATTTATTTTAATATATTTTATTGATTTTTTACAGAGAGGAAGGGAGAGAGATAGAGAGTTAGAAACATCGATGAGAGAGAAACATCGATCAGCTGCCTCCTGCACATCTCCTACTGGGGATGTGCCCACAACCCAGGTACATGCCCTTGACCGGAATCGAACCTGGGACCTTTTAGTCCGCAGGCCGACGCTCTATCCACTGAGCCAAACCGGTTTCGGCATCAATCTTTTATTTTTAAAATAAATAATATTGCCCTGGTTGGGTAGCTCAGTTGGTTAGAGTGTCATCCCGATACGCCAAGATTGTGGGTTCAATCTCCAGTCTGATCACATACAAGAATCAACAGATGAATGAATAGATAAGTGGAATAGCAAATTGATGTTTCTCTCTGTCTCTCTCTCCCCCCACCCCCCTTCCTCTCTAAGATCAAATAAAAATCAATAATATTTCTCTAATTGCACTATTTCCAGTGGCAATGATGGCATGTTCTGTTTCGAGAGTGGCAGGTTGGGATCAGAGCTCCACCCAGTGACCAAGTCTCTGGGTCACTATCACTTGGCAGACTCTCCCCACTTTTAATTCCTGATCTTTTCGAGGGTTTTGTAGTGTCAAATGGCTTACTTCTTAGTTTCTCTGTCCCTCTCCTCCACAGGCAGTCATGTTGCAGGCTTTACCCCCTCCTGCTACAAAATCAGCTATCACTTGTCCGTCTTCCAAAATTGTGTTGCTACAACTTCTGAAGGTCAAGATGGCAGCATAGGTAAATGTGTTACCTCCTCCCACAACCATGTCAAAATTACAACCATGATTCAGAACCCCTGATATCTAGCCAAATGGAAGTCCTACAACTAGGAAATTAAAGGTGAAGAGGCCACATTGAGACTGGTAGGAGGGATGGAGACAAGGAACAGGCTGCTCCCACAGCCTTGTGTGGCAGATAAAAATTGGGATGGATATCTCGGCTGGGGAGTTCCCCCTAAGGAGAAAGGGATACCAGCCTCACACCAGGCTCCCCATAACTTCTGGCTGTAAAAAACAGAGGGGACTGACGCTGAAGGAGATGGAGGCTGCTAAAGTCCCAGGCATTTCTCTTAAAGGGCCACACATGATCTTTACTCAGACTCACTCCCTCTAGCTACAGCACAGGGGCAGCAGCTTGAAAGGTACCAGAGCCATACAAGGAGGAACTGAATTGTTCTGTATCAGGGTGAGAGCTGGGGGGCCAGGTTTCTTCCAGAAACAAGTGCTGGCAGAGGCCATTGTTCCTTTGCTGAGCCCTCTCCCAAAGAGCTGCAGGTGGGTGTCATATCTGAGACTCCATCAACCTGGCTCACACTGTTAGCCCTGTCCTGGTGATTTCCTGAGACCCCACCACACCCAACTTTCGGGCCCATCCAAGCTGTTTCCAGTGGCTTTTCCATACAAATGGCCTGTCTTGGCTCATGCTTTAGATTTTCCTAAAATCTCTCAAACAAGCAGCATTTGGCCTGACCATGCCCCATCCCTCTCACTAAGTGGCCCAGGCTCAACAATAGCAGCAGCTGGCCTTGGTTCACAGCTTGGCCTCTTCTGGGCACCTCCAAGCCCAGCACAAATAGCAGCCATCTGCATATTGTTTGTAGCTCATGCCAGGTGAGTCACAAGCAGTGACTGAACTTGGCCTGCACCTCCAGGGAGGCCCCAGAGCCAATGCACCCAGTAGACAGCTTCAGACCATGTCAAAGCACCACCACCCAACCACCTCCATAAACAATACACTCAGGTGGCAGACTAAGTAGGCACCAGAGCCCCATTGAAGTAAGTCCTGTTCTGTGGGGTGGACCCTTGCACAGCTGATCCAATCCAATGGTTGGAAGTTGGTGGTAAGTGGTTGTAGCCAGTCCTTGCAGCTGATGAGCCTCGCGGTAAATTCCTCCCACTGACATGCCAACAACAATCAAGGCTCAACTATAAGAGAAGGGGTACACAGCCCACACGGGGGGCACACTCAAGTGCCCAGCTGGGGTGATAAGGGAGGCTATGCCACTGGACCCTATAGAACACCTACTACTATAGGCCACTCTATCAAGCCCAGGAGACATAGCAGCTCTACCTAATCCATAGAAACAAACACAGGATGGATGCCAAAATGAGAAGACAAAGAAATATGTCCCAAATGAAAGAAAAGAACTCCAGGAAAACAAAATGGAGACAGGTAATCTACCAGATGCAGAGTTCATAACATCCTATATAATAAAGAGCTAATATACTAATAGACTGGGCGGCGGAACGACCTTCCAGAATGACCTCCCGGAATGACCTTCTGGAATGCCCAGTGGGCGGGGGGTGTGGCCACGGGGCTGCCACCACCCTTTGCAGGGCTATCTTTGGGGGCGGGGGGCTCCATGATCAATCACCCTGCAGAGGGTGGCAGCATCCGGGCCCGCGAGGGCCGAGGCAGCTGGGGCTGTGAGTGCCTATGCTTGCATGAATTTCATGCATCAGGCCTCCAGTGGGTTATAAAGATGTCCAATGAATGTAGTGAGAACCTCAATGGTGTGAAAAAGGACCAGTCAGAAATGAAGAGTACATGAACTTAAAGAACAATTTACAAGGTACCAACAGAAGAGTAGATGAAGCTGAGAATCAAATCAGCAATCCTATATAATAAGAGGTAATATGCAAGTTGACTATCACTCCAACACACAAGATGGCTGCCCCTATGCAGACACAAGATGGCCACCACAAGATGACCAGCAGGGGAGGGAAGTTGGGGGGGACCAGGTCTGCAGGGGAGGGAAGTTGGGGGGGACCAGGTCTGCAGGGGAGGGAAGTTGGGAGAGACAAGGCCTGCAGGGGAGGGCAGTTGGGGGGGACCAGGTCTGCAGGGGAGGGAAGATGGGGCAAACCAGGTCTGCAGGGGAGGGCAATTGGGGGTGACCAGGCTGACATGGGAGGGTAGTTAGGGGCAATTGGGCCGGCAGGGGAGCAGTTAGGCATTGATCAGGCTGGCAGAGGAGTGGTCAGGGGGTGATCAGGATGGCAGGCAGAAGCAGTTAGGGGCAATCAGTAAGGCAGGCAAGCAAGCAGTTGGGAGCCAGCAGTCCTGGATTGTGAGCGGGATATCTGACTGCCCGTTTAGGCCTGATCCTGGTGGGGGGGTCCCAGATTGGAGAGGGTGTAGGCTTGGCTGAGGGACACCCCCCCCCCCCATGCATGAATTTCGTGCACCGGGCCTCTAGTTTGGATTATAAGGAAGCAAAAATCACTCAATCAGTACAGCAAAAAGAAAAAGAATCCAAAAAAATGAGGTAGTATAAGGAGCCTCGGACAATTTCAAGCAAACCAACATTCACATCATGGGGGTGCCAGAAAGAGGAGAGAGAGTGAGCAAAAAATTGAAAACCAATTTGAATAAATAATGACAGAAAATTTTCCCTAACTTGGTGAAGGAAATAGACATACAAGTCCAGGGAGCATAGAAAGTCCCAAACAGGATAAACCAAAGAGGTCCACACCAAGACACATCATAATTAAAATGTCAAAGATTAAAGACAAGGAGAGAATCTTAAAAGCAGCAAGAGAAAAACAGTTCATTACCTACAAGGGAGCTCCCATAAGACTGTCAGCTGATTTCTCAACAGAAACTTTGCAAGCCAAAAGGGATTGGCAAGAAATGTTCAAAGTGATGAGAAGCAAAGACCTACAACCAAGATGATTCTACCCAGCAAAGCTCTCATTTAGAATCAAAGATCAGATAAAGAGCTTCCCAGAGAAAAAAAAAATTAAAGGAATTCACCACCACCAAACAAGTATTACTAGAAATGCTAAAGGGTCTTCTTTAAGAAGAAAAAGATAAAAAAAAATATGAACAATAAAATGGCAAAAAAATACATATCTATTAACAATTGAATTTCAAAAACAAAATAACCAAACAGAAACAGACTCATAGATACAGAGAACATTTTGAGGGTTGCCAGATGAGGGGGGGGGAGGGTGGGAGGCTGGGTTAAAAAGGTGACAGGGCCCTGACTGGTTTGGCTCAGTGGATAGAGCGTTGGCCTGTGGACTGAAGGGTCCCGGGTTCGATTCCGGCCAAGGGCATGTACCTTGGTTGTGGGCACATCCCCAGTCAGGGGTATGCAGGAGGCAGCTGATCAATGTTTC
The DNA here is from genome assembly GCF_028538775.1 of Myotis yumanensis. Taxonomy (NCBI): domain Eukaryota; kingdom Metazoa; phylum Chordata; class Mammalia; order Chiroptera; family Vespertilionidae; genus Myotis; species Myotis yumanensis. The sequence continues at coordinate 82,798,560 of NW_027223761.1, forward strand.
TCTCTCATCGATGTTTCTAACTCTCTATCCCTCTCCCTTCCTCTCTGTAAAAAATCAAAATATATTTTTAAAAGGTGACAGGATTAAGAAGTACAAATTGGTTGTTACAGAATAGTCATGGGGAAGTAAAGTACAGCATAGGGAATATAGTTAATAATATTCTCATTACTAAGCGTGGTATCAGATGGGTGTGAGTTTTTTTGGGATGATCACTTAGTAAGTCATGTAATGTCTAATCACTGGAGTGTACACCTGAAACTAATATAATAATTTATACCAACTGTAACCGAAACATTAAAAAAAAGCTTTAAAAAATTGTTGCTATTTTGTCTGCTGTAACTTTTTTTCTTACTATTTGTCCTTGTTTGGGAGTTTTTTATTCCTATATTGTCATTTTAATAAATAAGGTGAAAGGAGGAAATGAAGATGTAAATATTTGTTTTACGTTTGTTTATTTGGAAGTGCTGAGGACCTAGGATTGGCAGAGGTGAGGGACACTTCAAGCCAGGAACAGAGCCTGCATAGAGGTTGGTTAGAGGTGGGAACGTATGAGTCATGGCAAGTGCCTGGGATTGTAGTTCACAGTGGGGAATTATGGGATGTGAGGACTTTGGGGTACGAAGAGACTAGCCCAGTGGAAAGTCTAAAAGGCCAAGTTGAAACTGTATACTTAGTAATAGAATTATTATATCTCACTTTTTGTGGCACGTAATGTTTTCATGTTTTTTATTCACAGGACAAGACTATGAATTGTTAGTGTTTAATATATATATATTAATATATTTTATTGATTTTTTTACAGTGAGGAGGGGAGAGGGACAGAGAGCCAGAAACATCGATGAGAAACATCGATCAGCCGCTCCCTGCACGTCCCCCACTGGGGATGTGCCCACAATGCCCTTGACCGGAATCGAACCCGGGACCCCTGAGTCCACAGGCCGACGCTCTATCCGCTGAGCCAAACCGGTCAGGGCTAAAATATATTTCTTTATTGATTTCAGAGAGGAAGGGAGAGGGAGAGATAGATAGAAACATCAATGATGAGAATCATTGATTGGCTGCTTCCTGCACGCCCCCTACTGGGATTGAGCCCACAACCCAGGCATGTGCCCTTGGCTGGAATCGAACATGGGACCCTTCAGTCTGCACGCCGACGCTCTATCCACTGAGCCAAACCGGCTAGGGCTGTTAGTGTTTATTGTAACTGATTCATAGATAGATTAACTGAGGCATAGAAGTTAAATTGATTTTCCCCAGGCCACAGAGCAAGCCAAAAGGGAGTAACTACAGATTGTTAAAGAGGAGAAAGGAGCCCATGATGAAAACATTGTCTGAAGATGATCACTGGAGAGCTATGGTGGTTGGGTGTGCTGAAGCAAGGAGAAAAGCTAGAAGGCCTACCTGTTAACCAGTAAGTTAGGGAGGAGGTACCGTTGATCCTCATAATTTGAAGATTCCATATTTGTGAATTCACACACACGCTATACTTTATTTGCAACCTCAAAGCCAATGTGTGTAGTGTTTTCGGGATTATCTGCAAACATGCTCACAGCAGTGAAACTTAGAGGCTGCCCAGGCCCCCAGGGCCCCTGGCTCCAGCTCTCACATTGTAAGCAGGGCCCTTGTCAAGGTCTAGCCAATGCACGATTTTACGGTTTGAAACGGCCCCGGACATGGTTCTGAGCGGCTGTCTAGTGTTCCTAAGTGTAAGGATGTGATGTGCCTGGTGGAGAGAGTGTGAGACAAGTTTCACTGGACAAGTGCTGGTGGCTGTGAACTCAACGAACCAATGGCTGGCAGATGAAAATGTTGCGACCAGAGGCACAAAGGAATCTAACCCCGTATTTCCCCAGGAGCAGTGGTTCAGTATTTGTTAATTCAGTGTTCATGGCGACTTACAGAACTACCGTGAATGACAGAAAGCAACTCTATCTATCAGTGCGGAGTCTCACTCAGCTCTAGCCAAAGAAGCCAATCTGACTGTTCCCTAAAACCTAGTGGAGAATCTGAGCTCCCATCACATTTTGCTTCTCTTTTCCCGATGAGTTAAGTGTGAGCATTAATGAAACCCACCGAGAGCGCAGCCCTGGTGCAGACCCGGTGTCACGGGGAGGCCTGAGCTCCAAAGCCCTGCTCCTCACATTCCAGCATAATGTGAGCCTCACAGTTGGTTAGGATTCTAAGAAAGACTCCCCTCCTTTCTATGTGTTTATCATGTATGTTAGGCAGACAGTCTAGCATTTTAATGTAATTTTTCCCTCAATCAATTCTTGCCCCACCTTCCCCTATTATCCAGTTCCTCAAGCCCAAAAACCTGGGAGTCATCCTCGATTCGTTCCTTTCACCTCCCACATCCAATCTATCACCACATTTTGTCAGTTCTTCCTCCCCTGGTTATTTCTCTGTTGCCTCAACCCCGACCCTCTCCCTTCTATACTATGCTTTATATGCTGGATTTTCCAGATTTCCCTGCCAGCTGTTAATTTCTGGCAATGGGAGCCCTGGAAAGACATGAGAAGATGGGAGGAAGGACAGGCAGCCATTGCTCTCTGCAGCAGTGGGACGAGGTCTCTGCATCAGCCGTGCTCATGTGGCCCCTCCACAGCCACTCCAGACACTGTGCACCTCTCCCTGCACTGCAGTGGGTGCCACCCCTTTAATCTGCATCCCTTCAGCACCCTCTACCCTCCCTTTTGTTTCTTCAGCCCTTCCAATACTTTTGTAACCAATTTCCCATACTTAACACCTTTCGTACCGCTCACGAGCTTTCTCGTGTTTCGCGCGCCATCTGTTAAGGACCGCTCACGAGTTTTCTCGTTTTTCACGCGCCATCTGTTATGGACCTTAGATGTCAACACACTGTCTTGTCCACATCGAATGAAGCGATCTCATTGGTGGAGACCGTGCAGGTCAATCTACGAAAAACTATATAACTGCACGAACCCATAAAGCATTGCAGTTACATTGTATTTTGGTCATTCGAATGGTCTTCGTCTTCAAGTTCCTGGCACTTTTAGAAATGCCCTCTCTCAGAAAAAGGAAGGAAGCCAACGAAACGGATACACTTCCTTTCGTGTTGTTCCATTCTAAGGAAAACGATGAAATGGACAAAAAAAGTAGTGCTGTACCTTATAAACTGTGGACTTTTCAATTCATTTAGAGTGTACAACGTCCTCAATCCACAAGCAAAAATGAAGTATAAACAGTTTCTGCTATTGGTGGCGAAAGACTGGATAACGGATGACAATAATGAAGGCTCTCCGGAACCAGAGACAAATCTGTCCAGCCCTTCCCCTGGGGGTGCAAGGAGAGCACCTCGTAAAGATTCACCCAAAAGGTTGTCAGGTGATATGAAGCAGCATGAACCTATGTGTATTCCAGCGAGTGGAAAGAAAAAATTTCCTACGAGAGCCTGCAGAGTTTGTGCCGCCCATGGAAAAAGGAGCGAATCTAGATACTTAGGTAAATTTTGTTTGGTCCCTCTTCATAGAGGAAAATGTTTTACGCAGTACCATACGTTAAAAAGTACTAGGAACTTTAATTGTTTAATTGTTTTTGTAAATAAAAATGTTATAATTATTGAAAAACAACACCTAAAGTGCATTATGATCTGTAGTTATGATGATTTAAATAACGTGCAGTTTGCCCAAAAACGTGCGGTCCCTGGCGTATGTCTTACAGATTTCTATGCGGTACGAAATGTGTTAACACCCTTTGTTGGAAGTAACTAGCCTGGTTTCTGACTTCCTGGCTAGAGCTTGGGGGATACAACCCGCAAATATTTCCCAAATCTACCCGTGTACTCCTGCCACAACGCCCACTCTCACCCCGGCACAGCGATCTCTCCCCTGGACTCCTGCACGGCCAGGCTCCTAAGGCGCAGCCAAGCAGGCCTGGAGCTAGTCAGGCAGGTGGGCCTAAGGCAGCAACATTCCCTGGAGAGTGACCCACAGGAACATGAGCTCAGGGAGAAAAATGGGTCCCCGCCACTGCCAACCTTGGAGGACTGGTGGCTGATTTTATCCCACAAAGTTGTTTTGCTTAAACTATTATTCACTGAAAGCCTATCACTAGGCCAAATTCCTTATCTCTGCTTTATGCTCAGTCTGCCTTTTCTTTCTCGTATTATAGATAGAACAGCAGGGTAACCTGAAAGATAAGAGCATTTTATTTGTAAAATCTTTGCCAACTCACTTAAGAATGAAAGAAAATAATTCCATTGCTGTAAGAACATCTTTTAACTTTTCTTCTAACCTGAGCATCCCAGGGTCCCAGAAATTACAGTTTGTCTAATCAAATCCCCCAGGCGGTAGAGGTACAAGCTCCCATAGGAAAGAAGCGAGTGTGCAGGGCTTCCTGGCAGGGAGGGTGGCAGGGCATACACTGCCCGAGTCCAGATGACACAGGCCAGGAGCCAGGTGCCCGACGACAGCGTCCCCTCCGCTGGGCTGGAGCAGCGGCTCGGCCTTGAGACAAAGTGCGCGGGAGGTGCCTCAGCTGAAGGTTATTGTCTCTGCGTCCCCAGCTTGGGAGGTGGGCTTGGATGGAGGGGTGAACGCTTTCTTGCCTTCAGCCAGAGCTTTAAAATGCTGTGAGGAAAGAGAGGGAACACGGAGTGTTTGGAATATGCTTGTTGCTACATTTTAGCAAGAACTAACCTCTTTATTTTTTTTTTAATATATTTTTATTGATTTTTTACAGAGAGGAAGGGAGAGAGATAGAGAGTCAGAAACATCAATGAGAGAGAAACATCGATCAGCCGCCTCCTGCACACCCCCCACTGGGGATGTGCCCGCAACCCAGGTACATGCCCTTGACCGGAATCGAACCCGGGACCCTTCAGTCCGCAGGCCGACGCTCTATCCACTGAGCCAAACCGGTTTCGGCTAGAACTAACCTCTTTATAACCCTTTAAGCTCCAATTTTCTCCCAACTGTACTTTCAAAACAATTCCTTGGTGTTGTCTTTGAAAAACAGCTAGAAATTTGTCCTGCTTCCTATAAAAATAAACCCCTTTTTCCTTTCCTTCCTGCTTCTGTTCAATAGGCGACTTGGCTCTCCTGTAAGAATGAGTGCCCTCTGTAACCTCAGTGAAGGCCCACCTCACCTCCCCTCCCTCTTCCTTAGAAGCCCCGCCGGCCTGCTGTGGGGAAGGGTACCGGGACGGGGCAGAGACAGCCTCCCTGGTCCCAGGACACAATCAGAGCCGACTCAGAACAGTGAGACGGCAGCAGCCCTCACTGCAAGTCCATCCCTCGTGCTGGACTCACCTGCGAGTTCTTGAATTCGGAGTAGAGGGAAAAGAGCAGGTGGAGAGACTGGATCCGACTCTTGTAGATGGGAATGTCTAGGATGGCTGAAACCAAGGCCTCCCATGAACAGAACCACACAAAAATCTAGGACTTATGGGGCACCTGCTGAGGAGAGCCGATCCCCTCCGACGGGATGTGTTCCCATGGCTTCGGGAGTGAAATATCCAGCAGGTAGTGGCACAAGCCCAAACACGGCCCTTCATGCATTTCTCCCGGGTCGGGACAAGGAAGGGCTGGGAGAGCTTACCGCAGATCATGTCGATGTACGCCGCCAGGCTACAGTCGATCTCGGCCGTGGGCAGGCTCACCTGGGAGGGGCAAAGGAGGGGCCAAGGTCAAAAGCTGACTCTCTCTAAGAGCTGTTACCATAGTCACATGTATTATGGGCTAAATGGAGTCCCCCCCACCCAAATCCATACGTTGAAATCCTAACCCCCAGCACCTCAGAACATGACTGTATTAGAGATACAGTCTTAAAGGAGATAATTAATCATTAGGATGGACCCCAAGCCAGTATGACTGGTGTCCTTATTAAAAAAGGAAATAAAGGCACGGACACATACAGAGGGCAGACCCTGTGAAGACACAGAGAGATGGCCAGTAAGAAAGGTTCTGGGAAAAACCAACTGTGCCAACAACTTGCTTTCAGATGTCAAGCCTCTGGAAGTGTGAGAAAATAAAATACATATCTGTTGCTTAAGCCACAGGCTGTGGTACTTTGTTATGGCAGCCCCTGGGAATAATACAATATGCTTGTCTTTTTCTCTGATCAGTAAAATGGAATTGGGCCTATTCATTAACCACCAAAGTAGCACACAATCTAAAAGAACCAAAAGATTTATAAGTAAAATATACTGCCATGCTACCCTCCTGTGTGTATTTGTGTAAAAGAAAATGGTACTATGCTATGTCCAAATATTAATAATTATTTGGCATTAAAAGGCCTCATGGTCCTTGGCCACCAAAGGAACAGAAAAACTGGACATGACATCTCAGGTGACAGGCTCTGGATGTAAACAAGTTATACTGTAAATCTAAAAACCATTAGCTTCTTAATCCCTGACCAGTTACTCAGTGGTTAGTGTTGGCCTTTGGACCAAAGGGTCATGGGTCCTCCTCAGCCATCCAGATCTTGTGTTTGCCTTTCATTACCATTTTATAATTTTTTTTAATATTACCAATTTCTTATTAAATTTATGCCTGTATTTTTAAGTGAAATCTTTATTGTTGAAAGTATTACGTATGTCCCCCTTTCCTCCCCACTGACCCTTCTAGCCCGCCCCCGCACCTTGCCCCAGGCCTTCACCACCCTACTGTCTGTATCCGTGGGTTATGCATAGATGCATACAAGTTTTGGTTGATCTCTTCCCACCCACCCGCACCTTCCCTCTGAGATTTCTAATATGTTCTATGCTTCTATGTCTCTGGATCTATTTTGTTCATCAGATTATTTGTTCATTAGATTCCACATATGAGTGACATCATGTAACACTTGTCTTTCGCTGACTGGCTTATTCACTCAGCATGATACTCTCCAGGCTCCTCTATGCTGTCTCAAAGGGTAAGAGACCCTTCATTATTACTGCTGCATAGTATTCCATGAGATAAATGTACCACAACTGTTTTATCCACTCATCCACTGATGGGCACTTGGGCTGTTTCCAGATCTTAGCTATTGTAAATTGTGCCGCTATGAACACAGAGGTGCATATATCCTTTCTGATTGGTGTTTCGGGTCTCTAGGATATATTCCTAGAAGTAGCATCACTGGGTCAAATGGCAGTTCCAGATTTAATTTTTGAGGAAACTCCATACTGTTTTCCTCAGTGGCTCACCAGTCTGCATTCCCACCAGCAGTGCACTAGGGTTCGCTTTTCTCCGCATCCTCATCAGCACTTGTTGTTGCTGGTAGCCATTCTGACAGGTGTGAGGTGATACCTCATTGTCGTTTTGATTTGCATCTCTCTGATGATCAGTGACTTTGAGCATTTTTCATGTCTCTTGGCCTTCTGTATGTCCACTTTGGAGAAGTGTCTATTTAAGTCCTTTGCCCATTCTTTAATTGGCTTGTCTTCCTTTTGTTAAGTTGTATGAGTTCCTTATATATTTTGGATATTAACCCTTTATCAGATGTATCATTGCCAAATATGTTCTCCCATACAGTGGGCTCCCTTTTTGTTTTGTTGATGGCTTCTTTTGCTGTGCAGAAGCCTTTTATTTTGATGTGGTCCCGTTTGCTTGTTTCCTCCTTACTTTCTTTGCCCTAGGACCGTGGTCGGCAAACCGCGGCTCGCGAGCCACATGCGGCTCTTTGGCCCCTTTGAGTGTGGCTCTTCCACAAAATACCACGTGCAGGCGCGCACGTACAGTGCGATTGAAACTTTGTGGCCCATGCGCAGAAGTCGGTATTTTGTGGAAGAGCCACTCTCAAGGGGTCAAAGAGTCGCATGTGGCTCGTGAGCCTCAGTTTGCCAACCACTGCCTAGGACAGCCGTGGGCAAACTACAGCCCGCAGGCCGGATCCGGCCCATTTGAAATGAATAAAACAAACAAACAAAAAAGACCGTACCCTTTTATGTAATGATGTTTACTTTGAATTTATATTAGTTCACACAAACACTCCATCCATGCTTTTGTTCCGGCCCTCCGGTCCAGTTTAAGAATCCATTGTGGCCCTAGAGTCAAAAAGTTTGCCCACCCCTGGCCTAGGAGATGTATCCATACACATACTGCCGTGGGAGATGTCTGAGATTTTGCTGTGTAGGATTTTTATGGTTTCCTGGCTTACATTTAAGTCTTTTATCCATTGTGAGTTTATTATTGTGAATGGTGTAAGCTGGTGGTCTAGTTTCATTTTTTTGCATGTATCTGTCCAATTTTCCCAACACTATTTATTGAAGAGACTGTCTTGACTCCACTGTATGTTCTTTTTAAGTAGAAATAGAACAGATGCCCCTAAGTATCTCTTCGGAAGCAGAAAGCCCCATCAGGCCAAGACTAGAGGTAGTGTGGTGCCCAGAGGAAGTGTGGTTCCCTGTGTCTCTTCTGGGCTTAGTCCCAATCCATGGATAGTGATTAGCATGATAACTGTGAATGTGGTCCAGTTTGGAAGCAGTCAATTCAACCATGGTGTAGTCATTAAAGCATCCAGACCCATTGGTCATTCTATTTGCTACTATGTATAGAATCAGTTTATCATTTTCTAGTAAATTATTTGCAAGATTCCTGAAGTGATTATTTTCTGTTCTTATTGGTAGGCATTTATCTGTGGGTTAAAAATACTTGGTCATTTAAATTCTCGGTGATGTATTATTAGTGTGCTAGGGTTGCCATTACGAAATATCACAAACTGGGTGGCTTAAAAAAGAGAAGTTTATCTTCTCAGTTTGGAGGTTAGAAATTTAAGATCAAGGTGTTAGCCCAGGCTGGCATTACTCAGTAGTTGGAGCACTGGCCCTCACATCAAAGGGTCTCGGGTTCAATTCCTGGTGAAACACATGTACCTGGGTTGCAGGGTTTTTAAAAATATATTTTTAATTGTTAACAGTATTACTGATATCTTCCTTACGCCCCTCCTCCCAGCCCCTCCCACCCCCAGGTCTTCAACACTCCATTGCCCGGGTCCATGGGCTGTGCATGTAAGCATAGAAGTTCTCGGGTTTATCTCTTATTATCCCCCCAACCCCACATCGAGGTATGTCAGTCTGCTCCATGCCTCCCTGCTTCAGGTCTTATTTTGTTGGACAATTCATTTTGTTCATTCGATTCCACAAATAAGTGAGATCATGTGACATTTGTCTTTCTCAGTTTGGCTTATTCCACTTAGCATAATAGTCTCCAGGTCCCTCCATGCTGTCCCAAAGGGTAAGAGATCCCTCTTTTTTACAGCTGCTCAGTATTCCATGGTGTAAGTGTCCCACAGCTTCCTTATCCATTCATCTGCTGATGGGCACTTGGGCTGTTTCCAAATCTTAGCTATTGTAAATAATGCTGCTATGAACATAGGGGTGCACATATTCTTTCTGTTTGGTGTTTTGTGGTTTTTAGGATATATTCCCAGAATTGGGATCACTGGATCAAATTTAAAATGGTGTTGCATTTTTAATTTTTTGAGGAAATTCCATACTGTTTTCCATAGTGGTTGCACCAATCTGTATTCCCACCAGCAGTGAACTAGTGTTCCTTTTTCTCCACATCCTCACCAGCACTTGTGAATTTTTTTTTATGATAGCCATTCTGACCGGTGTGAGGTGGTATCTCATTGTGGTTTTAATTTGCATTTCTCTGATTAGTGACTTTTAGCACTTTTTCATGTGTCTCTTGGCATTTGTATGTCCTGTTTGGAGAAATGTCTATTCAGGTCTTCTGCCCATTGTTTAATTGGATTGTTTGTCTTCTTTTTGTTGAGTTGTATGAATACTTTATATATTTTGAGTATTAACCCTTTATTAAATGTATCATTGACAAATATGTTCTCCCATTCAGTGGGTTCCCTTTTCAATTTAATGGTTTGTGTTTTTTTGCTGTGCAGAAACTTATTTTGATGTAGTCCCATTTGTTTATTTTTTCCTTAGTTTCCTTTGCCCTAGGACAGCGGTCACCAACCTTTCAGATCTCACGGACCACTAGTGGTGTGCAGACCACCGTTTGGTGACCGCCGCTTCAAAGGTTTCCTTAAACCAACGGTTGCCAACCTTCTGGACCTCACAGACCACTGGTTGGCAACTGCTGCCCTAGGAGATCTATCCATAAACATACTGCTATGTGAGGTGTCTGAGATTTTACTGTCTATATTTTCTTCTAAGACTTTTATGGTTTCATGCCTCACATTTAGGTCTTTTATGCACCTTGAGTTTATTCTTGTGTATGGTGCAAGATGATGGTCTGGCTTCATTTTTTGAATGTGTCTGTCCAGTTTTCCCAGCACCATTTTTTGAAGAGACTGTCTTTACTTCATTGTTTGTTCTTGCCTCCTTTGTCAAATATTAATTGACTGCAATGGTGTGGGCCAATTTCTGTGGTCTCTGTTGTGATCTATTTGTCTATATGCCTATTCTTGTGCCATACCAGGCTATTTTGGTTATAATGGCTTTGTAGTATAGCTTGCTATATGGTATTGTGATCCCTCCTACTTCATTCTTCTTTAAGATCGCTGCAGTTATATGGGGTCTTTTATGGTTCCATATAAATTTTTGGAATATTTGTTCTAGCTCTGTGAAGTATGCCATTGGTATTATAATAGGAATTGTGTTGAATCTGTAGATTGCTTTGGGTAGTATTGACATTTTAATTATGTTAATTATTCCAATCTATGAACACAGTATATTCTTCCACTTATTTATATCTACCTCTATCTCTTTTTTTAAGATTCTATTTTATTTATTTTGCTAATCCTCACCCGAGGATATTTTTCCATTAATTTTTAGAGAAAGAGTGGAAGAGAGAGGGAAAGAGAAAAATATCAATGTGAGAGAAACACATCGATTGGTTGCCACCTGCACATGCCCTGACCAGGGCCAGGAGGAGCTTGCAACTGAGGTACATGCCCTTGACCAGAACTGAACCTGGAACCCTTAGGTCCACAGGCCGATGCTCTATCCACTGAGTCAAACTGGCTAGGGCTCTATTTCTTCTTCTCATTACAGCAGTCCCTTTAGCATTTCTTGCAGTGCTGGTTTAGTTGTGATAAACTCCTTTAGCCTTTTTTTGTCTGGGAAGCTCTTATTTCACCGTCTATTTTTGAATGACAGCCCTGCTAGATATAGTAATCTTAGTTTCAGATCCTTGCTTTCATTATCTTGAGTATGTCGTGCCAGTCCCTTCTGGCCTGTAGAGTTTCTCATGAGAAATCAGCTGACAGCCTTATGGAGTTCCTTTGTAGATAACAAATTACTTTTCTCTTCTGCCTTTAAGATTCTCTGTCTTTAATTTTTGGAATTTTAATTATGATGTGCCTGGGTGTGGGCCTGTTTGGATTCTTTTTGCTTGGGACGCTCTGTGCCTCCTAAACTTGTGTGACTTTTTCCTTCACCATGTTAGGGAAGTTTTCTGCCATTATTTCTTCAAACACATTCTTTATCTCTTGCTCACTTTTCTCTCCTCCTGGCATACCTATTATACGAATACTAGAGGCCCGGTGCACGAAATTCGTGCACGAAGGAGGGGGGCGTCCCTCAGTCCAGCCTGCACCCTCTCGCAATCCGGGACCCCTCGGGGGATGACCGACTGCCAGTTTAGGCCCAATCCCGCAGGACCCAAACTGGCAGTAGGACATCCCCCTTGCAATCCAGGACCACTGGCTCTAACCGCTTGCCTGCCTACCTGCCTGCTCACCACTAACCACTCTGCCTGCCTGCCTCATCACCCCTAAACCCTCCCTCTGCCTGGCTGCCTGATCGCCCCTAACCACTCTGCCTGCCTGCCTGATCGTCCCTGCTTGCCTGCCTGCCTGATTGCCCCTAACTGCTTGCCTGCCTGCCTGATGACCCCTAACCACCTCTGCCTGCCTGCCTCATTGCCCCTAACCGCCTCTGTCTGCCTGATTGCCCCTAACCACCTCTTCCCTGTCTTCTAATTTACTGATCCAATCCTCAGTTTCTCCTAATCTGTTGTGTATTCCTTCCAATGTGTTCTTTTTAAAATATATATATTTTTATTGATTTCAGAGAGAGAGGGAGATAGAAACATCAATGAAAGAGTGTCATTGATCGGCCGCCTCTTGCACACTCCCTATTGAGGATTGAGCCTGCCACCTAGGCATGCACCCTGACCAGGAATTGAATTGTAACCTCCTAGTTCATAGGTTGACACTCAACCACTGAGCCATGTTGGCCAAGCTCCAATGTTATTAGTGCTATCTCATTCTTCATTTTCAAGACCCCGTGTAAGTTTGGTTTGCCCAGTCTGTGTTCTCCTGAAATCCTAATGTGCCAGATTAAAGACCTCTGGTCTTTTTTCACAATTGCTATACCTTTTCTCATGCTGTTGAGCATCTTTGCCATTATTATTCTGAACTCTCTATCTGATAAGTTTCTTTCTTTTTTTTTGGAATGTTAAATTTAATAACAAAAGGATCACTAGGCCGCCATATCCTCTCCTTGTCATACATACCCTCCACTTCCCAAATCCTCAGTGTTTGTTGGACAAGGGATCAAAAGCAGCCCTTGGAGAGCATTATCCCTCAAGTATGGATTAGGATTCAAAAAGAGATACAAAACTAAGCACCTCTTTCATTACCAAAAAAAAAAAAAAAAAAAATGGACTTTCAGGTTAAAAAACAAAAACACCCTAAAATAGTCTTGTAGCTGCCGCGGGAGTAGATCTTAGTCCTTCCACATAGAGAGATGACTTCATATTTGCAGGAGGCGCTTTGGACTAAACCTAAACTGAGTCCATTACTCATTTCCTCTCCAGCTCTTCTTGTGGCTTTTCTTAGATCTTTCAGGAGATTTTGAGTGGCTCCTGTGTCTATGACTACGGTGATGACCTGGGGACGTGGAGCGGGATCTGTGCCGTCTATCTTGGGACCTGCTGCGGTGACGTCTTGGACTCTTGCTCCGATGCCTCTCTCAGCGAGGGGAAGGGCTCCTCCTTTTTGGAGACCGACTCCGCCTTCTGGGAGACCAGCTCCTACTTCTCCTGTAGCGCAGTGTGGGAGAGCGACGGGGCTTGTCCAAGTCTCGGTAGCTTCTCCGGCGGTGATCAGGTGATGGTACTCTCTCCAACTTCTCATCCTCTTCTTCCTCTTCCTCACTGGACTCGACATCATCCATGTCCTCTTCTAGAGCGCTAACCCGAGGCTCCAATTGCTCAGCTTCCTCTAGCACATAGCGTTTCTGTAGCCGGGCAGAATGATATCACAGACTCTCTCACTGTGTAGTAGTTCATCAATGAACTCATCTACATGCATCAGTTCAAACTCTCCATTTCGGTTCTGGCTCTTGATTTTTCTATAATCATTGTACAGAGGCTCCGAGTATTTGTAGCAATCAATTGCAGTACCTGTCAGCCTCATATAAAGTGCTCCCAACATGCGTACATACTTGAAATCTTCATTTTTTATAAACTCAACAATATCCTTCTCTGGTTGAATCTGAAGCATCTTCAAGGTCAAACACAGAAAGGGAGTTGGCTTTATGTTGCCACCATAGACGCCACCAACAAACCTTAACTCCATGACTTTATCAACTACAAGTTCAGCCGTAAGGCCAAAGCACTCCTCTTTCCAGTACTTGGACTCATAGATTCGAGTCCGAATGATCTTCTCCACCAGATACTGCGGGTTGGTGCCGTGAATGCTGTGGGCATCCTTCACCGTGCGGTTCACCATTTTAGAACGCTTTCAGTTCTATTTCCGTCGGGTCCTTTAGTGCGTCATATCCCGGTTAAAAACACACACAAAACAGATACCCTGATAAGTTTCTTATCTTCATTTTGTTTAGTGCTTCTTCTGGAGAATTCTCTTGTTCTTTCATTTGAGGGTTGTTTTTTTGTCTCCCCATTTTGGCTGTCTGTTTGAATTTGTATCTATGTATTAGGTAGATCTGCTACAATGCCCAATCTCTAGCCCAGAACAATGTCAGACACTGTTTCTGATTGGCCCTGAGTCCCCTGTTTGGAGCTATCAGCAATCCACAGCTTGTGGCTCCCTCTGCTGGGGCTGGGTGCTTTTGGAAAGGACCAAGGTATGCACCAGGCTCTGCTTTTCCTATCCCTGAGCCCAGAAGGAGATCAGGCAAAGACTCAAAGCCTCCAGAGATCTGCCTCTGCCTGCAGTCCGATTGTTCTATTCCTGTATTTTTGAAATTTGGGGTACTTAAGAATAGCATAAATATCTCTGTGGAAAAGTAGAGTCTAAAGTAATAATACAGGAAATATATATACATGTTTATAGGTATATGTTACAATGTTCTTAGAAATATTAACATAATATTGTAATAATATTTCATTTATAATAACCCAAAACTGGAAACTATCCAAATGGCTACCATAGAATGGATAAGTAAATTGTCACATATTCAAACAATGTAGTATCATGCAGTAATGAGAAAAAAAGGACAACAATGTAGGAAACAATATTGATGAATCTTCACATGGATGAACAATATAGATGAGCAAAAGAAATAGGACACAAAAGAGTTCAATTACATTTAGATAAAATACAAAATAGGCAAACCTAATCTATGGACTTAGAAATTAGGAAGAAAAAAGACAGAAAAGAAAAGAAAAGGAAGAGAAAAAAGAAATCAGGATAGTGGTTATGTTGGGATGTCTGAGCATGAGGGGAATTCTAGGTTGCTAGAATGTTCTGCTTTATCTAATGTGTTGATTTACACATAGGTGTTCAGCTATGAAAATTAGTATGTGTACCTTTCTGATTATGTAATTTACCTCAATTAATAAGCTAATAATGATAATGATATAGGAAGAGAGAAAACACTGGGCCCTAGAGTGAATGCCATACTTTCTTAGCTCCTGCTACCTTCCACTCACCTTGCCCAAAAGCTCCTCAAACTCTGGGGACCACTCCTGCATCAGCGTGTCAATATCAGGCATGGGTCTAAGAGTAGAGAGGTAAATATGAACAAGAAACATGGACAAGTGACATCAGCAATCTCTGGGTCAGGATATTTAGGATGAAGAGAGGTCCTCGATCTGGCACATTAGGATTTCCAGAGAACACAGACTGGGCATATCAAACCTACCCTGGACCTGGGGTTTGGAGAAGCTGGCTAAGTAATACCAGATAAATCACAATCTATGTCTGCAATCTCAGCCAGTAGCTGCCATGATCTATAGGACCTCAGGTTGATCAAATATGTCCCCAGCCTTTGGGCTCTCTTCTCAAAAGCAATGGGTTTCCACATGGTGAAGGTTGCCATGGGTTACAGTGGTGAAGAATGTAGCATTTCTTACCTGGTATAGTGTACAGTTGCAGGGGGCTTAGAACGATGCAACTCAGAGATGCTCTCAATCCATGTGTCAATGGCTTTGGGATTCTTTTCTGCATCTTCCAGGCTCTTTACTTTCATGTGTTGCTAGAAAATCAAGGGGAAAGCCTGACACGTGGCACTGAAGTAGCTCTCGTTTTCACAGAGGGACTCATCATATGCTGCTGCTATTTCATACACAAAGTAGCTGATGAAAAGGGAGGCTTCATGGCAGCCAAATGAAGATTATAGGAAACCCTGATAAAACTTTCTAGAGCCCTGGGAAAGGAGAAGGTCAATAAGATGGGACTGACCATAATAACACATCATTTCACACCTACTGGGATAGCTACAGTGAAAAAGAGAGCACGTGCTGATGAGGATGTGGAGAAATTGTAACTTTCATTCATCACTGGTAGCATTGTAAAATGGTTCAGCCACTTTGGAAAACAGTTTGGCAGTTCCTCAAAATACTAAACAGATAGCATATGGCCTAGTAATCCCACTCCTACATATATATCCAAGAGAAATAACAATATGTGTCCATGCAGAAACTTGTACATCTTCACGGCAGCATAATTAAGAAAAGTGGAAACAACTGGTGAGTAGATAAACAAAATGTGAAGTTTCCATACAATGGAATTGTGTTCAGTCATTAAAAAAAAAAAAAAATGAAGCAGTTACCAGATTCTAGGAGCAGGGGGGAATGAGGAGTGACTACAAATGGGTACACGGTTTCTTTCTGGAATGATGAAAATGTTCTTAGATGATGATGCTTCTACAGTTCTGTGAATATACTAAAAATCACTAAACTGTACAATTTTAAAGGGTGAATTTTATGGTAGGTAAATTATATCTCAATAAAACTGTTATGTAAAAAATAGGACTATCCTGAAACCACAGCCATCACTTCTAGTAGGCAGTAAATCAACCATATACACACCAACAAGGCCTCCACTCTGGCCCTCTCCCGTTGGGCCTGTACTATACTAGCATCTTACTGTGATGTTGTGCTGTTTAGAATTCTCTGTTAACCAGAGTGAGAGTACTGTAGGGTCTGACTGCTTTGTAGAAGGCTCATCTAATACCAAGAGGCCAAGGTTGTCAGGCTTCCCATCAGGACGTGGGACCTGGGTAAGAGAAAAGTGAGAAAACAGAGAAAAAAATGAGAGAGACATAAAAAGGCCATGCATCTTATTTTCAATAAGCTCAAGAGGAAGAACTATTCTGCTTCATCACTGCTACTAGTATCAAAAAGCATGCCTGTCTGCCATACTGCACTAAAATCCTACCTAGAAAACATACATGAGCCCTGACCAGTTTGGCTCAGTGGATAGAGTGTCAGCCTGCGGATTCAAGGGTCCCAGGTTCAATTCCGGTCAAGGGCATGTACCTTGGTTGCGGGCACATCCCCAGTGGGGAGTGTGCAGGAGGCAGCTGATCAATGTTTCTCTCTCATTGATGTTTCTAACTCTCTATACCTCTCCCTTCCTCTCTGTAAAAAATCAATAAAATATATTTAAAAAAAGAAAACATACATGATCTACAGGACCTTAAATAGAAAGCTGAAGTCATGGATAATTAGGCGGCAAATATATGACAATTTTTAACATATAATGAGATAATCAAGTACTACAGAATAGCAATGAATATAACATGGAGTAGAGAGCAAGGTTAAGAATTTTAATGAAATGAAGGGTATATATCAAGGTAGCCAATGCTTGTCAAGAAAATTAGTGGAACTGGTAGAGTAATAGAGGTGTCAGAAGAAACACCTCTGGACTCATGTTTAGGATGTTCTGACTGTACCTTTAAGAATGCATCAATATCCCCAACAGCTGGGATAAAATCAGGAATGAAAGGTTTCAGTTTGTGGTCCAGGTCAATCAACTGAGGTGTATACCTAGGAGATAATGCCAAGGGAAGATGGAAACAGAAACTTACTTTACTATTTAGGTTTTAAAAATCTAAGGAGAATGGCCTTGTTTCAGACTAGAGGCAGGAAAGGGCAAGGTAGGGCCAGGGGGCTATGGTAAGAAGACCTAATACTCACCTACTTATATATTGGAAGAGTTCTTTAACCTCAGCAGAAACTGGCAAATGCTCATAATCGGCAGGATCATAGGCCCTGGGGAAAGAAATATACGATTCCACCCAGAGAGGAGCAGATGCCGCCCAGCCCTGGTTCCGCCCCTGTGCTACTACACGCATTGGGCACTGGACTCAAAACCTAGATTATGCTCCACCCACATCTGCCTTTCCTGGGTGTTTTGCAAGGCAAATTTAAAATTTATTAAAATTAGCCCTAGCTGGCCCTAGCTGGTTTGGCTCGGTGGATAGAGCATCAGCCTGCGGACTGAAGAGTCCCAGGTTCGATTCCGGCCAAGGGCACATGCCAGGGTTGTGGGCTTGATCTCAGTAGGGGGGCATGCAGGAGGCAGCCAATCAATGATTCTCTCTCATCATTGATGTTTCTATCTCCCTCTCCCATCCTCTCTAAAATCAATAAAATATATATTTTTTAAAAATTAGCCCTAGCTGTTTTGGCTCAGTGAATAGAGCATTGGCCTACAGAATGGGTTTGATTCCAGTCAGGGGCATATGCCTGAGTTGTGGATTTGATCCCCAGTGGGGGGGGGTGTAGGAGGCAGCCGATCAGTGATTCTCTCTCATCATTGATGTTTCTCTCTCTCTCCCACTTCCTTCCTCTCTGAAATCAATAAAAATATATTTTTAAAAAATAAAATTTAGCCCTAACCGGTTTGGCTCAGTGGATAGAGCGTCAGCCTGCGGATTCAAGGGTCCCAGGTTCGATTCCGGTCAAAGGCATGTACCTTGGTTGCGGGCACATCCCCAGTGGGGAGTGTGCAGGAGGCAGCTGATCTATGTTTCTAACTCTCTATTCCTCTCCCTTCCTCTCTGTAAAAAAAAAAAAAAAAAAATCAATAAAATATATTTGAAAGAAGAAGAAAAAAATAAATAAATAAAATTTATTAAAATTAGCTTTGTTATCTCTGACAATAAAGAACAGAGCTGCAGAAAATCCAAAACATAATTTTTAAACATTTTAGAATATAGCAGAAACATCACTGATGAGAGAGAATCATTGATCAACTGCCTCCTGCATGCCCCCTACTGGGAATCGAGCCTGCAACCTAGGCATGTGCCCTGACCAGGAATCAAACTGTCAACTCCTGGTTCATAGGTTAACGCTCAACCACTGAGCCACATCAGCTGGGCCTCCTGATGTGGATGAAGGGATGAAGAGAAAAGATAGAATGAGATTTTAATTTCTGGCATGAAAATAATTTGCCTCAAGAAAATAAGTTATTTTTATAAAGAGGTTTTTCACAGTATTATTATTATTATTATTATTATTTTTTGACGGCGCGACTTCGCCTGGGGTGCACTGGGGACAGTCTGCCCTGTCGCGGGGGGCGGGAGGGGTCAGGGAGAGGTCGCGCCATGGGAGGGGCGGCCCGGCCCCGCCTGGAACACCGGCTCAGTCCGGGTGAGCGCCAGGAGGGGGGAGAGCGCACAGTATTATTTATAGAAGTAAAAAATTAGAAACAAAATATCCAACAGTCGAGTAATGGTTAGGTATGTTCAAGTTGAATATTGCATGGTTACTAAAAAATACTTGGCTCTAGTTGGTTTACTTTAGTGGATAGAGCGTCAGCCCTCGGACTAAGGGGTCCCAGGGTTAATTCCAGTCAAGGGCACGTACCTTGGTTACAGACTGGATCCGGCCTTAATCTGGGCACGTGCAGGAGGCAACCAATCAATGTGTCTCTCTCAGATCCATGTTTCTCTCTGTCTCTCCCCCTTTCCCACTCTGTCTAAATATCAATGGAAAAATATGCTCAGGTGAGGATTAACAACAACAACAAAATAGTTGTATTGACACATGAAATGTATACAATAAAAAATAGTATATTAATTATAATTAAGTAAAATGCAATGAACATTGACAAAGCATATAATTACCTGAAAGTTATTAATAAAGTCGTTCTGGGGAGAGTTGCTTAATAAAAAATTAAGTAGATTAATGACTTAAAGTTTACATTTCCCTAATTATAATTAGGGAAGTAAGTTGGGAAGCATGAAAAGTCAGTATGGTATTAAACATTTGCTTCATTTAATTAATGTCAACCTGCAGGTGGATAATGCAAAGGTAAGGTAACTATTTTTATTTTTATTTAACTACTTTAATAAATGATATATGCATGTGATAGAAAATAAAAGGTACAAAATGCATACAATGAAAAGTTATGTCTCCCTTCCACACCTGTCCCCTTGCCACCAAGTTCTCCTTCCAAGAGTAATCACTATTATTAATTTCTAGTGTATCCTACACACAGTCTATGTAATGTTTGTTTTATACACATGGTAGCAAAGCATAAACACTTCTATACCTTTTAAAAATTTAATAGTATCACTTGGAAATTGTTCTCTTTTTTGTTTTTAATCCTCACCCAAGGATATTTTTCCAATGATTTTTAGAGAGAATGGAAGGGAGGAGGAGAGACAGAGAGAGAGAAACATGGATGTGAGACACATACATCAATTGGTTGCCTCCCGCACACGCCCAATCAGGGCTGTGGATTGAGCCTGCAACCGAGGTACGTGCCCTTGGGTGGAATCAAACCTGGGACCCCTCAGTCCGCAGGCCGACGCTCTAGCCACTGAGCCACACCAGCAAGGGCCTGGAGACTGTTCTTTACCAGTGCAAAGAGTGCTACCTCATTGTTTTCCAGGGCTAGATAAAGTTCTACTGACTGGTTATATCATCATTTATTTAACTGGTAAGTATATTTTAAATGGATGGGTCTTAGAATCCACTTTGATTAAAATCTATAGGGATAGGTCATGACTAATCTAACAACAAGGTTTGGAACAGGGCGAGAGGTTTTGTACTTAAGCATCATTCAGGAACGTTTTGCCTCATGTGGGCCCTGAAGAACCTGTCCATAAAGGATCTGAGCTTAGAGTTTTCTACTCCTGTGCACGTGTGCTTCCTTGCTAAATAGAAATGCTTTGGTATGTACATAACTTTATTTTGCCCCAGAATGTGAACTCCCCGAAGTCAGGGACCATCTTTTGGATTTACTCAGCGAATCCACATGACCCGAGTCCACAAATGTTTCCGACAGTGCAAGTGACATTGAGACTCAGTGAGGCAGTGGATCAGAAAAGAATGAAAACTCATCCTGTTGGGTTTCTGAGACACATAGAAATCCTAAATAGAGATCAAAAGAGATGCTGGAACTTCACTTTTAACTGATACCCTCCTAGTCCATGTTTTGAAGGTGCTTTCCTCACCCTTCTAGCGGGGCTCCGTGCTCTTCATCATCATCATCTTCATCCGAATCCGTTTCTGATGAGTCATCATCATCATCGTCATTTTCACTAAAGCCTTGTTGAGGCGTCAGCTGCAAGGTCTTCTTCTTCTCCTAGGAGAGAGCACAGCAGGCGAGAGAGATCCAGGTAAGGAAATGGGAGTGAACCCATGTCGTTTTCTCCCAGGACTCTAACCCGTCCCTCCTTCCTGGCGCCACATCAGAGAGAAGGCAGCAGTCCCCGAAAGGCCTCGAGACCGTCTGCTCCTGCTGACTACACACTGGTCCCCACTTTCTATAACCATATTCTAGTTCTCTGCTTGAGGTTAAGGCATAAATTTTATCCAATATATATCTATCTGACCTGTTACTTAGGAGACCCTGAGACCTCTGCATACACTACCCAGTAGATTCAACTCTAAAACTTGGGGACTTTTGGAGAAAGGCACCTCTAAATTGTTATATTGGAAGGAAATGAGGAAAAGTGAAGTGTGAAGACAAACTTTAGGGGATCTTAATATTCAGAGGTCCTAAGGAGGAAATCTAGTATTTAATTTGCAAGACAGCCCAGAGTAAGCTGCTTGTAACTATCAAAAGAAGAAAGTTCATGACCAACTCTGTGCCTGAATTCTGATCAGCAGTTCCAGAGACTACAGGTATTCTGTTTCCATTCTCTTCAAAGGGTATCTAACTGATCCAAATTTCCCTTCCCTTCACCCTTA
This sequence comes from Myotis yumanensis, assembly GCF_028538775.1. Taxonomy (NCBI): domain Eukaryota; kingdom Metazoa; phylum Chordata; class Mammalia; order Chiroptera; family Vespertilionidae; genus Myotis; species Myotis yumanensis. The sequence goes on from NW_027223761.1 coordinate 82,819,862, forward strand.
AGTTAGACGCAAGGATTAGGCCCTGGCTGGGTGGATCAGTTGTTAGAGTATCGTCCTGATACACCCAGGCTGCAGGTTCAATTGACAGTCAGGGAGCATATAAGAATGAACTAATAGGTGGAGCAGCAAATCAATGTCTCTCTCTTTCTAAGATCAATCAATCAATAATTTTTTTAAATACAAAAAATGCAACGACTATGCATTGTATCTCAAGAGACTCTTCTGTTATTGGCATTACAACCTATCTTTCTGAGCTTCAGGTTCTCTATGTACCATCCCACCCTCTCAAGGCCATGAGAAGGGGTCTGATGGTGCTTGGAGCTTGGAGGGGCAGTTGGGATGGGGTCCATATCTTTGCCTCTGCGGCCTGGAGCCTGAAAAGTGCCCTCACTTAGGACCTGAAGGATGACCAATTGGCCCCCTTTAAAAGTAGATTTTGAAAGCTTGGTTTACAAATGCTATATGGCTTATACTAAGGTTAATAGATTTTGGTTCTAGTTTTTAAATTATATAACACTAGAGGCCCGATACATGAAAATGCGTGCAAGAGTAGGCCTTCCTTCCCCTGGCTGCTGGCACCGGCTTCCCTCCGACATCCTGAGACCTGGGTAGCTTCCTCTGGCCCCTGGCTTTGTCCGGAAGGACGTCCGGTCTAACGAGCACATTATCCTTTTATTATTGTAGATTTCTTTCATGGTAAAGCAGCTACTGGCACATAAAATTGTGACACATTAAAGGACATCAAAAACTGCTTTTGGGCCCAGCTGGCATGGCTTAGTGATTGAGCATCAACCTATGAACCAGGAGGTAACAGTTCAATTCCTGCTCAAGGCACATGCTGGGTTGTGGGCTCGATCCTCAGTGTGGGGCATGCAGGAGGCAGCAGATCAATGATTCTCTCTCATCACTGATGTTTCTATCTCTCGCTCCCTCTCCCCTTCCTCTCCGAAATCAATAAAAATATATTTTAAAAAAAAGAAAAGAAAGAAAATTACTTGGAGTGCTTGCTAAAAATATAAACCCCCATGCTTTTACCTTCAAGACTCTGATTTGGTGTTTCTAGATGGGGACTGGGAATCTGCATTTTAAAAATTAAGTGTCTCCAGCTGATTCTTATGATCAGTAAAGTTTGCAGAACACTGGCCTGTATTATATGAAATTCCTCACCAGAAAGTCAGCGGTAGCCCTGGCTGATGTGGCTCAGTTGGTTGGGCGCTGTCCCTACATAGAAAGGTTGCAGTTTCGATTCCCAGTCAGGGCACATCCCCAGGGTTACCTGCTCGATTCCCAGTAGGGGGAGTGCAGGAGGCAGCCGATTAATGTTTTTCTCTCTCCCTTCCTTTCTGTCTAAAACTCAATTTCTAAAAATCTTTTTAAAAAGTCAGCTGTAATAGTAGTCTTTATTCCAAAGGAGAGTCAAAAATCTTACGGTTTTTTCTTCCTGATTATCCTCCATGAGCTCAAAGGCACCAGACCACTGGAGGTGACCATCCAAGAAATGCTTACTACTGAACTGGTGTCAACTGTAACTACTAAACAATCAAAGCAGGAGAAGCTGTGGGCTATACTGCACCTTGTTATTTTCCTCTTCATACTCATCACTGCTGTTATCAGCCATAGTCTTGTTTGGAAGATGGGCAGAACGAGCAAGTCCTTAGAAGAAAAGTTTTCCCTTTAGGTTATTGTTAAAAGAATTTTTAAGGACAAATAATTTCTAGTTTATAATATTTTATAATCTGACCACAGTTTATATGAGCATCTAGCTAAAAGATAGGAGACTGAACCCTAGCCATGGCTCTGTCAATTCAATTCAAACATGTATTTACTAAGCATTTCTGTGCTTAAGGCACTGGGTTAGACATTATACTAACTGATTATTTGCTGTTACATAAATAGTATAAAATCTGCCATTAGTTTACATACACATTGATAAAATGAGGTTAGTAATTACTAAAGTGAAAAGAGTACTGGATTTATACTCACAATACTGAGTTTGGAGGACATTCTATCACTTGGACAAAATGGCCCCTTCTCTGGGTCTCAGTATTCCTACCTCTGAACGAGGTCCGTAATACCTCACTCAGGACTGTTGTAAGGATCAAATGAAAAAACTTAGATAAAAGAAACGGACCCAGCTCTTGTCAAATATTAGTCACAAATATAAATCTGAATCAGCCTGGCCCGTGTGGCTCAGTGGTTGAGTGTCGATCCATGAACCAAGAGGTCACAGTTTGATTCCTGGTCAGGGCACATGCCCAGGTTGCGGGCTTGATCCCCAATTGGGGGTATGCAGGAGGCAGCCGATCAATAATTCTCTCTTATCATTGACATTCCTATTTATCTCTCTCCCTTCCTCTCTCTAAAAATCAATAAAAAGATATTTTAAAAAATAAATCTGAATAAGTGCCCATAAAGCAATAAAAATATTCTGAATAATTAACCAGATGTAAGATATTAACTGGCATGATTTCTAAATCAAATAAATGCCTATTAAACACCATTTTCCAGCCTACTGAATTACTCAAAATGAAAATGAATTTATCATGCCCACAGCCAGCATGATTAAAAACATGGTTGAGTCAAAAACCTGGGAGTCCAGGTATATATATATCTCCAAAAGATTAAAAGCATTGACTCAGATACATGTACGCTAATATTCATTGCAGCATATTCACAAATTCACAATAGCCAAAAGATGTAAATAACGTAAATGTCTAACAGCAGATGGATATATAAACAAAATGTGTTTATATAGACAATGGAATATTATTCAGCCATAAAAAATAAGGATATTCTAACACATGCTACAGCATGAATGAATCTTGAAAACACTATGCTAAGTGAAATAAGCCAGACGCAAAAGAACAAATATTGTAAGATTCCACTTATGTGTACCTAGAGTAGGCAAATTCATAGAGACAATGAAGAATGGAGGCTACCAGGAGCTGGGAGGTAGAGGGAGATGGGGAGTTATTATTTAATGGGTACAGTTTCTATTCAGGATGGTGCAAAAGAACTGGAAATAGATAGTGAGATAGCTATGCAATATGGATTTACTTAATGCCACTGAATTATATACTTAAAATAGGGTTAAAATGGTAAATTTTATATTAGGTATACGGCATTTACCACAAAAAACAAACAACCCTAAATGTCACCCTTTGTTCCTAACTCAAAAGCCAAATCCAATCCATAATCAAGTCTTAGTGATTTTTAAAATATTTTTTATTGATTTCGGAGAGAAGCAGGGAAAGGGAGAGAGACAGAAACATCAATGATGAGAGAGAATCACTGATCGGCTGCCTCCTACACATCCCCCACACTGGGGATCAAGCCCGCAAATCAGACATGTGCCCTGACTGGGAATGAAATCATGACTTCCTGGTTCATGGGTTGATGTTCAACCACTGAGCACACCGGCTGGACAAGTTTTAGTTGATTTTTCTTCTCTTTATTCTCAGCTTCCTCACAACATACAAGCCACTATCACCTCAACTCAGCCATTGCAACAGTCCTTCCAACTGCTTCCTCCTTTCACCTTTCCACCCATTCTAGGGCAGTAGCACAGCCTCCAGGGCTCTGCTTCCCGCTGCTGCCTCTCTCCGCCTCCCTCCTGCATGTTTATTCTGATATCACTTCTTCCCGCCACATGCTGGTCCCTTTCAAGTCCTCAAACTCAATTTCTTTCTGGCATTAGGGCCTTTTCACATTTCATTTGCTGTTCTTTTTTCCTGGCCTACTTTTTCTCACTGTCTGGATCCCCCCATCTTTCAGTCTCAAATGTCACCTCATTAGGCCATCCCTGATACCCTATCAAAAGTAGATCCCAGCCCTGGCCAGTTTGGCTCAGTGGATATAGCATCAGCCTGTGGACTGAAGGGTCCTGGGTTCGATTCTGGTCAAGAGCACATGCCCAGGTTGCAGGCTCAATCCCCAGTAGGGGGCATGCAGGAGGCAGCTGATCAATGATTCTCTCTCATCATTGACATTTCTCTCTCTCCCTCCCTCTCTTTTCCTCTCTGAAATCAATAAAAATATATATTTTTAAAAAATAGATCCCACTCCTCACCATTATTCTCCCTAACATCAAGCTCTTTGCCTCCATCAATGCATTTACCACATTTGTATGTTCGTTTATTCATTTGTCATGTCTCCCATGATTACAAGTCTCAGGGTGGCAGAATCAATGTCTTTTAATACCTGTATGTGCAGTGCCGAGCATAAGGCTGATGCATAGTATGCATTCAAAAATGCATTGCTGGCCCTAGCTGGTTTGGCTCAGTGGATAGAGCATCGACCTGCGAACTGAAAGGTCCCAGGTTCAATTCCGGTCAAGGGCACATGGCTGGGTTGCAGGCTCAATCCCCAATAGGGGGTGTGCAGGAGGCAGCTGATCTATGATTCTCTCTCATCATTGATGTTTCTATCTCTCTCTCCCTCTTCCTTCCTCTCTGAAATCAATATATATATATATATATATATATATATGTATATATATATATCTTACCTAATAATAGACAAACATGTAAATTAATCATCCGTCCACTATGCTCACCAGCCAATCAGGAGAGTATGCAAATTAACCCAACAAAGATGGCGGTTAATTTGCATAAGTAGGGGCGAAATGGCAGAGCAAAGACTGAAGGCTCCAGCCAGAGCAAAGGCCTGGGTCCCGGGTGCCGGAGGAAAACTGGTGCCGGCATCCAGGGGAAGGGAAGGCCTATTGCATGAATCTCTTCATGCAATGGGCCTCTAGAATATATATAATGTATTGTTGAATAAATGACAGTGTCAGGTCCTCTTAAAATATCCCATTGATATTTTTATTGGGATTGCAGGTTAAGGGCAGGTTACTGAAGCATCTTCAAAAATGAGCAAAAGTTTTAATAAGTTAAAACACACACACACCATGCCCCTGACAGACGGTGAGCAGAGCAGTAGCCTAAAGTAAGTGGCAGTTGGAAACACTGATCAGGCTGGAGGAAGACCCTGAAACTGGGGGCTGTGTTTTCTTCCCCCTTAACTAGTTACAACACAGGAGCAATGGCAAGTGAGGAAACCTGGCTCTGAACCTGGACATTTGCTACTACAAAACAGAAACTTCTTGGAGACAGTCATCGGTCCAGCTGCTCTTTGTTCTGAGGACCGTTTTCTTTCTTTCCTTTTCATTCCTCTCTTACCTCTGTATCTTGGGGTTGGAGTATAAATACTTGCCACCTCTTCGGAGTCGTTAATCTCTAGACGCTCATCATATGTCTGGTTTTCAACAATCTTGGTCTAAGCAAAAGGAGACATGGTTACAGAGCGCATACGATCGGACACTACGCACGCCGTGGAGAGGGGCACTGATCCTCTTCCTTACCCACGACACCCACTTCGCCCCCTTTCACACCCTCCTTCAGGCCTGCTGGCCCGAGGTCCAGCAGGGAGTCCCTCTGCGGCAGCCCGGGTAGGGCCTGCGGCCAGGCTGGCCGAGGAGGAGGCGCCTGGCGGGAACAGCAGCAGACGGACAAGCCCCGCCGCAGGGGCATAGCTTTCCTGGGGGAGGGCGGCTCTCTCCCGGGCTCCGTGCGTCCCCCGAGGCTGGCGAGGTTCCCCAGGGAGGCGGTACCGGCTCTAGAAGAGGCCTGTCCCTGGGGTTCCCTCGTCGACCGGGCGCCGGGGGCACTCCCGTCCAATAACCCCGGGAGCAGCGCCCCCACCTCCACCCCACCTCCGTCTTGCAGGTCGAATCCCCCTCAGTTTCTTGGGGGGTAAACGCAGCAGGATGATGGTGAGTGGCGGGAGGGAGGGAGTCAAGGAGCAGCTGTAACGGAGACGAGCAACACGGGGGCTCCTGGACGGCGAGAAGGGGCGTCCCCCTCCTTCCTCCCGGGCGGGAGAGAGGCAGCGGTCCCCGACTGCCGCCTACCTGGAGCCCCGCTGAATCCGTCTCCTCTGCCTGGAAGGCACCCCGGCCTGCGGCTGGGGTCTCGCTCCAACCCTGGCCAGGCCACTTGAGGGGCTCCGCCGGAGAGATCCGCCTGCGGTCCGCGGCCGGTCGCTAGGGGAACACAAGCAGCTCTGAACTCTCGCGGTGCTCTCACTCTCGCGAGACCTTCTCTCCTCCCGGCGCGCCCGCTCTGCCCGCGCAAGGCGGAGACGGCTGGGAAGCAGCCTCTCCCGGCGCCTGTGGCGACACCCTGCGGTCACGGTGGGAAGGCGGGAGGGTAGCTGCATGGAGGGCGCTCTCCATTTGGGATACCCACATCAGTACCAAGGGGCATACATTTCCTCATGCATCGGTCCGCTCAGAATGGAAGCCGCGTCTTTAAGGAATAGTCCCACGACTCTTGGTGCGTTCTCTTTCCATTTATGTTCCACTAGAGGCTTTCCCAGGCATGGTGTCCCATTGCCCAGGACACACTTCTAACGAATTACTTGTTTACCTGAGATTCCAGTTTAACCTGGTGTCTGTATGTTCATTCGCTAGAGAAGACTGCGCTTCTTTAGGGCAAGATTGTGTCTGATTAATTTTAAGATCTTCGTAGCATCAGTGCGTTGCATAAATTAGGTGCTTTAAAGGTACTCATTGGGCGGGTGAAGGAATGAGTGAAGGAAGATGTAAGGAACAAATATTTCAAAACTACAGCCATTTGGGAGGAGGGAGAGAGAGAGAAAGAAAAGAAGATTGGAAATTTGACCCTGAATACCTGCCAGAGGAAAGTGTCAAAGTGGTTTTAAAAGGAAAATGAGACCTGGCTGGATAGCTCGCAGCGGTTCTCAACCTGTGGGTCGCGACCCCTTTGGCGGTTGAACGACCCTTTCACAGGGGTCGCCTAAGACCATCCTGCATATCAGATATTTACATTACGATTCATAACAGTAGCAACATTACAGTTATGAAGTAGCAACGAAAATAATTTTATGGTTAGGGGTCACAACATGAGGAACTGTATTTAAAGGGCCAGAAGGTTGAGAACCACTGGTTAGAGCATCATCCTCACACCCAAGGTCCTGGGTCTGAAACAACCAATGAACGCTTGAACAAGTGGAGCAGCAGATCGCTCTCTCTCTCTCTCTCTCATCAATAAATTTAAAAAACATTTTTTTAAAGAAAGGAAAATGAGGGACACCTCTTCTGAGACTTCTGTTTAAAAATGGAGCTGCAACATATTTTAAATATTTTTGTCATCTATTACTGCTAATAATGAATATGTATTGTTGAGCATTTTCTAAGTAGGAGCACTTAGATTATATAATCTTATGTATTAATATACTAGTGGCCTGGTGCACAGATTTGTGCACATTGAAAGGAAAATAATTAGAAAAAAAATTAGTGCACTCGGGTGGGCAGGGGTCTCTCAGCCCGGCCTGTGCCCTCTCACAGTCTGGGACCCCTCAGGGGATGACCACCTGCTGGCTTAGGCCCGCTCCCCGGGGGATTGGGGCTAAGATGGCAATCAGACATCCCTCTGGCAGCCTGGCAGCCCTCGGGGGATGTCCACTTGCCAGTGGGGAGCAGGCCTAAACTGCAGTCGGACATCCTTAGCGCTGCTGAGGAGGCAGGAGAGGCTCCCACCACCACCGCTGTACTGGCAGCCATCAGCCTGGCTTGTAACTGAGCAGAGCTCCCCCATGTGGGAGCGCACTGACCACCAGGGGGTAGCTCCTGCGTTGAGCGTCTGCCCCCTGGTGGTCAGTGTGTGTCATAGTGACCAGTCATTCCCAGTCTTTCTGCTGTTAGGGTCAGTTTGCATATTACCCTTTTACTATATAAGATAGAGACCTGGTGCACGGGTGGGGGCTGGCTGGTTTGCCCTGAAGGGTGTCCCGGATCAGGGTGGGGGTCCCCACTGGGGTGCCTGGCCAGCCTGGATGAGGGGCTGATGGCTGTTTGCAGCTGGTCACACCCCCTTCAGGGTGGGGGTCCCCACTGGGGTGCCTGGCCAGTCTGGGTGAGGGGCTGAGGGTCGTTTTCAGGCTGGCGGGCGACTGAAGCTCCCAACCTCTCCTTTTTTTCTTTATTCTGGGATTTATTTACCTTCTATGGCTGTCACTGGAACTGAGAGCCGGTTTTAGCTCTGAGGCTCGGCTCCAGCTCTGAGACCTCGGCTGCTGAAAGCAGGTATCTGGGTTTGTTTGGCTTCTATAATTGAAACACTGTTGCAGCTCCAGCTCTGAGGCCCGGCTGGCTGAAAGCAGGTTTCTGGGGTTTGCTTAGCTTCTATAATTGCAACATTGTTTCTAGAGTACAGCTCAGAGGCTGGCAGCGGCAGGCGGGGAACCTTGGCTTCCTCCATCACTGGAGCAAGAAAGCCTCCTGTTCGTTTCAGCTGCCTGGCTGCCGGCCGCCATCTTGGTTGGCAGTTAATTTGCATATCGCCCAGATTAGCCAATGGGAAGCGTGTCGGAGGTATGGTTAATTACCATGTTTGTCTATTATTAGATAGGATATATTATTATTTTTTTTTAATCCTCACCTGAGGACATCTTTAGAGAGAGGAAGGGAGGGAGATACAGGAGGAAGGAGAGAGCCCTAGCTGGTTTGGCTCAGTGGAAGAGTGTTGGCCTGTGGACTGAAGGGTCCCAGGTTCAATTTCGGTCAAGGGCACATGCCTGGGTTTTGGGCTTGATCCCCAGTAGGGGGCGTGCAGGAGGCAGCAAATCAATGATTCTCTCATCATTGGTGTTTCTCTCTCTCCCTTTCCCTTTCTCTCTGAAATCAATAAAAATGTATTTTCTTTTAAAAAAGGGGAGAGAGACATTGATGTGAGAGAGAAAAAATTGTCTTCCATACTCGCCTGGACTGGGGACCGAACCTGCAGCCCAGGTATGTACCCTGACCAGGAATTGAACCAGCAATGTCCTGGTGCACAGGGTGTTGCTCAACCAACTGAGCCACTCTCGCTGGGTGATTTTTACTTTTTTAAAAAAATTAAGGAGAGAAACCAAGATGGCAGCATAGGTAAACACCAGAGATTGCTGCCTCGAACAACCACTTCAAAAATACAACTAAAAGACGGAATGGACATCATCCAGAACCACAGGAAGGCTGGCTGAGTGGAAATTCTACAACTAGAAGGAAAGAGAAAAGCATACCGAGACTCAGAGGAGGCGCAGTACAGAAGTAAAATACTAAGGTGCAGAGTGCATGCGGAGCAGGCTGGCGGCTGAGGGTGTGGTTGTCGTTTTCAATCGAGAGGGAGTCTCAGGCTCTGAGCTCCAGTTCCAGGCGAGTCTCTAGGGACCCAGACTCATACGGGAGAAGCGGGACTGTCTGGCATCGCTCAGAACCCTAGGGCAGCTTTCTCTCCCAGGGGCTTGCAGCAATTACTGGGACAATGAGAAGCAGAGCCTCTGAGGGCAAGTCTGGGAGCAGCCATAATTGCTAACCCTGCCCTGTTGATCCCGTGGGACCCGCCCCCCCCAACTCCTGCAGGGAGACTTTTGCTGGATAGCCTCAGGCAAAGGCTAGATTAGCACCTCCCTAGAGATCCAGGAGCCAGGAAGCCCAGAGATCAAAGTGGGACCATCCAGTTTGCAGCTCTGTGGAACCATAAAAGACACACTAAAGGGGCAGACTCAGTGAGCACCAAAGCCCCATCGAAGCAAGTCTAGCCCTAGAGGGGTGTCTCCAGCACAGAAGTTCTCCCACTGCAGACACAGCTGATTCTCACAGCCAATTGGCCTGGAGGTAAATTCCTCACAGTGATAACTACAACAATCAAGGCTTAATTACAACAAGACTGTGCACAAAGCCCACAAGGGGGTGCACCAAGAGTGTCTACCTCAGGTAATTGGGACACCTAGCACAGAAAGGCACTCTATCGACACAGCGAAGCATAAAAAATGCTGAGACAAAGAAACAGGACACAAACAACAGAATTGGAGGAAAGCAAACTGCTGGATATAGAGTTCAAAACCACACTTTTAAGGTCTTTAAAGAACTGTCTAGAAGCTGCCGATAAATTTAATAAGGCCCTCAAAAAGACTGGTGAGACCACAGATAAATGTAGTGAGATCTTCAAGAAGACTGGTGAGACCGCCAATAAATGTAGTGAGATCTTCAAGAAGACTGGTGAGACCCTCGATGTTGTGATAAAGAACCAACTAGAAATTAAGCATACATTGACTGAAATAAAAAATATTATACAGACTCCCAACAGCAGACCAGAGGATCGCAAGAATCAAGTCAAAGATTTGAAATACGAAGAAGCAAAAAAACACCCAACCGGAAAAGCAAAATGAAAAAAGAATCCAAAAATATGAAGATAGTGTAAGGAGGCTCTGGGACAACTTCAAGCATACCAACATCAGAATTATAGGGGTGCCAGAAGAAGAGAGAGAACAAGATATTAAAAACCTATTTGAAGAAATAATGACAGAAAACTTCCCCTACCTGATGAAAGAAATAGACTTCCAAGTCCAGGAAGCACAGAGAACCCCAAACAAAAGGAATCCAAAGAGGACCACACCAAGACACATCATAATTAAAATGCCAAGAGCAAAAGACAAAGAGAGAATCCTAAAAGCAGCAAGAGAAAGAAAATCAGTTACCTACAAGGGAGTACCAATACGACTGTCAGCTGATTTCTCAACAGAAACCATGCAGGCCAGAAGGGAGTGGCAAGAAATATTCAAAGTGATGAATGCCAAGAACCTACAACCAAGATTATTTTACCCAGAAAAGCTATCATTCAGAATTGAAGGTCAGATAAAGAGCTTCACAGATAAGGAAAAGCTAAAGGAGTTCATCACCACCAAAACAGTATTATATGAAATGCTGAAAGGTATCCTTTAAGAAGAGGAAGGAGAAGAAAAAGGTAAAGATACAAACTATGAACAGCAAATACACATCTATCAACAAGTGAATCTAAAAATCAAGTGAATAAATAATCTGATGAACAGAATAAACTGGTGAATAGAATAGAATCAGGGGCATAGAAAGGGAGTGGACTGACTAATCTCGGGGGGGGAAAGGGGTGTGGGGTGTGAGGGAAGAGATTGGACAATAATCATGCACCTATGTATTAGGACAGTGGGTGGGAAGTGAGGGCGGAGGGTGGGGTGGGAACTGGGTAGAGGGGAGTTATGGTGGGAAAAAAGAGTAACTAATGTAATAATCTGAACAATAAAGATTTAATTTTAAAAAAATTAAGAACTTGTTCATCTTTTTGGGGGAAAAAATGTGCTTTTTATAACAAAGGCAACAATGCAGATTGACATATATCCTTTCAGACATGCAAAATTTTAAAACATGGAAGCTTTGCTACTGGAAAGCCACTGGAGATAGATTTGAAATGAGTTAAGAGTGAGAATTCTGTAGTGCAGTGGTGAAGGTCATAGGTTCTGAAGTTGAGCAGCCTTTGTTCCAATTCTAGCTTTGCTAGTTTCTTTTTTTTTAAATTAAATCTTTATTGTTCAGATTATTACCGTTGTTCCTCTTTTTTCCCCCACAGCTCCCCTCCACGCGGTTCCCCTCCCCCCACTGTCCTCATCCATAGGTGCACGATTTTTGTCCAGTCTCTTCCTGCATCCCCCACTAGATTTCTTGAGGATCTCACTACATTTATCGTGGTCTCACCAAACTTTTTGAGGGTCTTACTAAATTTATCGGCGGTTTCTAGAAAGTTCTTGAAAAACCTTAAAAGTGTGGTTTTGAACTCTATATCCAGTAGTTTGCTTTCCTCCATTTCTGTCATTTGTGACCTGTTTCTTTGTCTCCGCATTTTTTATGCTTCCCTTTGTTGGTAGAGTGGCTTTGTGTGCTAGGTGTCCTATAGGGCCCAGTGGCTCAGCCTCCCCAATTACCTGAGGTGGACACTCTTGGTGCACCCCTTTGTGAGCTTTGTGCACAGTCTTGTTGTAGTTAAGCCTTGATTGTTGTAGGTATCACTGGGAGGAATTGACCTTCAGGCCAATTGGCTGTGAGAATCAGCTGTGTCTACGGTGGGAAAACTTCTGTGCTGGAGACACCCTTCTGGGGCAAGACTTGCTTCAGTGGGGCTTTGGTGCTCACTGAGTCTGCCCCCTGAGTGTGTCCCTTATGGATCTGAGGAGTTGTAATTGGATGGTCCCACTCTTACCACTGGGAACACTGGCTCTTGGATCTCTAAGGAGGTGCTAATTTAGCCTCTGCCTGAGGCTACCCAGCAGATTCCCCTTCCTTGTTTGGAGTTTGGAGGTGCCCAAATGAGGCCCAGCTGTGAAGCAATGCAAGCTGCTGTGGGGCCTTGGGCCTTCTCTTGGAAGTTCTGGGTCTGTCTGGCCCAGCTGCAGTTTGTTAGGTAATTTTCAGATTGCAAAGGGCCAGAGCATTCATGTGCAAAAGCCTCTGTGCACAGCTTGGGTGGGGCGGGGTCTCAGGGGATCAACAGGGCCGAGCAAGCAGCTGTGGCTGATCCTCAGCCCTGCCCTAAGGGGCCCTGTGTCTCAGTGTCCCGGTAATTGTTGCAAGCACCTTTGAGAGAAAGCCGCCCTCTAGTTCCGAGTTCTGCCTGCTGCCAGACAGTCCAGTTTCTCCCTGTATGAGTCTGGGTCCCCAGAGACTCACCCGGAACTGGAGTTCAGAGCAGTCAGGGGCTTGTGACTCCCTCCTGATTAAAAAAGACAGCCGTGTCCTCAGTTGCCAGCCCTTGCCACGTGCGCCTCTGTACCTCTGCACTTTACTTCCGCACCTCCTCTGAGTCTCAGTGTGCTTTTCTCTTTCCTTCTAGTTGTAGAATTTCCACTCAGCCAGCCTTCCTGTGGTTCTGGATGATGTCCGTTTTGTCTTTTAGTTGTATTTTTGAATTTGTTGTGGGAGGCAGCAATTTCCGGTGTTTACCTATGCCGCCATCTTGGTTTTTTCCACTTTGCTAGTTTCTTGCCCTGAGATCTGTGTTAGATTAGTTTTCCTCTTTGTACCTTGGTTTTCCCACCTGTAAAATAAAGATGTTAATAGTTCTACCTCCAAGAATTCTTGTGAGGATTAAATGGGATAATCTAGGTGAATAATTTAGGGTGATGCTTGGTATACTGTAAGTGCTTAATAAATATTAAGGAATACACAGGAGATATAGAGAGGCAGGTGTGTCATAATGAGAAAAGCTGGGTTTGAATCCTGGTTCTATCCCTTACTGCAGCGGTTCTCAACCTGTGGGTTGCGAACCCTTTCGGGGTCTAACGACCCTCTCACAGGGGTCGCCTAAGACCATTGGAAAACACATATGTAATTACATATTGTTTTTGTGATTAATCACTATGCTTTAATTATGTTCAATTTGTAACTATGAAAATACATCCTGCATATCAGATATTTACATTACGATTCATAACTGTAGCAAAATTACAGTTATGAAGTAGCAGTGAAAATAAGTTTATGGTTGGGGGTCACCACAACATGAGGAACTGTATTAAAGGGTTGCGGCATTAGGAAGGTTGAGAACCACTGCCTTACTGGCTTTGTGAATCTGGACAAGTGCTTAACTTATTTGATCCTCAGTGTCCTTATCTGAATTGCTGTAAAGGATAAGAGATAATATGTGTCAAGTGCCGGACACAAAATAAGTATTCATGCCCTGGCCAGGTAGCTCAGTTGGTTAGTATCGTCCCCATAGGCCAGTGGTCGGCAAACTCATTAGTCAACAGAGCCAAATATCAACAGTACTTCTTCAAAATAGACTCGCCCAGGCCGAAAACTGACTTCTGTGCATGGGCCACGAAGTTTCAATCGCACTGTATGCGCGCCCGCACGTGGTATTTTGTGGAAGAACCACACTCAAGGGGCCAAAGAGCCGCATGTGGCTGGAGAGCCAAAGTTTGCCGACCACGGCCATAGGCCAATGTTATGGGTTTGATCCTCCGTCAAGGCACATACAAGAATCAACTGGAGCCCTGGCTGGTTTTCTCAGTGGTTAGAGCTTCAGTCTTTAGACCAAAGGGTTGAGGTTCGATTCCCAGTCAAAGGCACGGACCTCTTGAGGGAGTGGGAAGCAACCAATCGATGTATCTCTCTCACATCAATGTTTCTCTCTCACTCTTTTCCCCTCCTCCCTCTCTTCCACTCTCTTTCTAAAAATCAATGGAAAAACCGTCCTCACTCCTTGGGTGAGGATAAAAAAAAACAAAAAGAACCAACTGGTGAATGCATCATTCAGTGGAACAACAAATTGATGTGCTTTTTCTCTCTCTTTGCCTTCCTCTCTCTCTAAAAAGAAATAATAATTATAAAAAACACTCAACAAGAGCTTGTTGTTTATCCATTACAGCAGCAATGGATGAGTGCTGTAGAGTCAGTCAGTGATATGGGATAAATGATATAGGGGGAAGTGCTGAATCCTTTATGCTCTAAGCATGACATTTGGCGTGGGAGAACTACCAACAAACAGAAGAGTGGATTTGACCCTTGCTTCTGTTATATACTGGCCTAGAGCTTTGGGTAAATGTATTAAACTTGTCATAATTTTCTTCCACTACAAAATGTACGGTAACTGCCCTGATTCCTGCACACTTAAAAAAAAGGAAGTGATTTACAAGCCATAAAAATGTACCTTTTAAAAGTGTACTGCAAATCACAAAGTTGTGCAAGCATCACCTCTATCCAACTCCAGAACATTTTCGTCACTCCAAAAACATTCTGCCCTGACCGGTTAGGCTCAGTGGGTAGAGTGTTGGCCTGTGGACTCAAGGGTCCCGGGTTCGATTCTGGTCAAGGGCACGTACCTTGGTTGCGGGCACATACCCAGTAGGGAATGTGCAGGAGGCAGCTGATCGATGTTTCTCTCTCATCGATGTTTCTCTCTATCCCTCTCCCTTCCTCTCTGTAAAAAATCAATAAAATATATTAAAAAACAAACAAAAACAAAAAAACATTTTCATCGCTCCAAAAACCAAAACTCACTCCCCTTCCTCCCCCTTACAGCCCTACATTCTCTCCCTATGAATTTGCCTATTCTGGATGTTTCATATAAATCGAATCATATAGGATGTGATCTTTTGTGACTTGCTTCTTTCACTTAACATAATATATATTTTTTATTTTTTAAAGCATCTTTAAAAATCGATTTTACACAAAGGAAAGGAGAGAGGAAGAAAAGAGAGAGAGAGAGAGAGAGAGAGAGAGAGAGAGAAAGAAACATCAATGTGAGAAATAAACACCAATCATGTGCTGGGATGACGTTCCAACCAACTAAGCCACACCAGCCAGGGCTAACATAACATTTTTAAAAAATATATATTTTATTGATTTTTCACAGAGAGGAAGGGAAGGGGATAGAGAGTTAGAAACATCGATCAGCTGCCTCTTGCATACTCCCGACTGGGGATGTGCCTGCAACCAAGGTACATGCCCTTGGCCGGAATCGAACCCGGGACCTTTTCAGATCGCAGGCTGATGCTCTATCCACTGAGCCAAACCAGTCAGGGCTAACATAACATTTTTAAGGTTCATCCATGTTGTATAATGCATCAGTACTTTATTCCTTTTTATGACTAATAGTTCATGGATAACATTTTGCCATCCATTCACTTATTATGGACATTTGGATTGTTTCTACTTTTTGGCTATTATGAATAATCCTATATAATAAAGGGCTAATATGCTAATTAGACCAGAGGGCAGACCAGTGGGGGGGGGGGGGGGGCAGCCGGGCTGGGAGGGCGTGCATCTGGTCTCTAGTGCTTCTAAACATTAGTGTACACTCCTGGTGTGGACATGTTTTTAATTTCCTTGGGCACATCGACAAGGAGTGGAATTGCTGGGTCATGTGCTAACTGCTGTACTTCCCCCCCAGCAGTGCATGAGGGTTCTGTTTTCTCCACATTCCCGCCAGCATTGCGTAGCCACCCCAGTGCGTGTGAAGTGCTGTTTCATGGCGACTTTGATTTGCATTTTCCTAAGGCTGTTGAGCATCTTTTACGTGCTTATTGGCCATATGCAGATCCTGTGGAGAAATGTTAAAATTGGATTATTTGGCGCTGTGGGTTAGCTCCTCCCGGTGGACCCATGGCGCCTCCCCACCTCGGGGCCCCCCCCCGCCCCCCCCGCCCCCCCCCCCCCCCCCCCCCCCCCGCCCAGGAGGCAGCCAATAGATAAGACACCATATCTCTGTCTTTTCCTCTCTCTTCCACTCTCTCTAAAAAATCAATGGAAAAATAGCCTCCGGTGAGGACTTAAAAATAGTTTATTGTTTAAAGTATTACACACGTCCCCTTTCTGTCCCCATTGACCGCCTCAGCCCGCCGTCCTCCGCCCCGGGGCTCGGGTGAGGATTTTCAAAAACTGGATTGTCTTTGTGGTTGAGTTGTGAGAGCTCGTTATATATTCTGGACACTAGTCCCTTGGCACCCGGTTATTTCCAAGATTAAATGAGATAATGGTCGTGAGAGGTTTATAAACGGTAAGAGGTCTATAGACGAAGCGAGGGCGCTAACAAAAGGGGAGGGACAGGCGCCCGGCTCGCGGCTCCCGGCCAAGCCCCCGTCCTGCGCCCCCCGCCCCCGCCCCCCGCGGCCGCCCCGCCCCGCCCCCCGCCCTTTGACCCGCGCCGCTTCCGGTTGGAGACGTGGCTCAGGGCCGCCATCTTGGCAGTGGGTGAAGCGGCCGAGGCTCCTGTCAGGGGCAGCAGGTCCCGTCTCCCGGTGCGCCCCGTGCCGAGCCCGCCAGCCCAGCCCCGCGGAGCCGCCGCGAGCGCAGCCGCGTCCTCAGGATGGTAGGTCCGAGCCCAGGCCCCGCCGGCCCGACCCCTCCCGGGCCTGGAACCCGCCTTCCCCCGCCGCCCTGGAAGCAGCCCTGGGCCCGACCTCCCCGGGGTCCCGGACCCGACTCCACGGCCACAGTCGCGGTGCCCGCGCCCCTCCCCCACCCCGGGCCCCTCTGCCGCGAGCCGGGCGCGGGCCGCCGGGGTCGGGTGTGCGGGAGCCTCCAGGGGTGCCCCCTGGACCCGCGCCGCGGCCATCGCGCCCATCCCGGCCGCCCGTGGGTGCCCGGGCTCGGCCGGCAGTGTCCGCCTTCCCTGCCCTCCGACCCCGGCTCGCCTCCCTCCTCGGTGTCCGTGGGCCCGGCAGGGCCGAGCTCCGTGTCCGTGGGCGCCGGGGCGCCTTTTGTTTGTTCCGAAGAGGCACACGGGCGCGCTAGGGAGGAGGCGGGACGGAAGGCGTCACTTCGACCCGACTCTGCGGACCCGAGTGTCCCCGAGACCTGCGCAGGCCCCCGAGCCTGTCGCGCGGTGGGGGTGCGGGGCGCGCGGTGGGAGAGGGGGCGGTGGTGAGGCGCGCAGGCTGGGGCTGGGGGCCGGGAGGCTCAGGTGGCGCAGGGTGTGTGGCGGGCCGGGTGCGGAGGGGCCCGCGACCTGCCCTCCCCGGAGGCCTCGCCGCTGTCCCGGCCGCTGTGCGGACAGAAGTCGCCGTGGGCGGGGCCGCTGCTGGGCGAGCGGGTCTTCACGGAGCAGGAGAAATGCTTTGGTTCCCAACGAGCTAGTAATTCATTTTCAGTGCACTTTTATGTCCTCAGTCTTTTGTAGGGAGTTCTTTTTCTTTTTTATTCTATTTTTGTTAGTAGATTAGTTGCTTTAAGCAGTGGTTCTCAACCTTCCTAATGCCGCGACCCTTTAATACAGTTCCTCATGTTGTGGTGACCCCCAACCATAAAATTATTTTCGTTGCTACTTCATAACTGTAATGTTGCTACAGTTATGAATCGTAAGGTAAATATCTGATATGCAGGATGTATTTTCAGGGGTCTCGACCCACAGGTTGAGAACCGCTGCTTAAAGGATCTTTGTACACACTGAAGAGAGCACGGTGTACAAGCCGGTGCAATCATGTTAAGTCCTATCGACAGCCTTTTACATGGGGACTGGACGGGGGAATTCATGCTTGGGCTTTTCAACACTGAAACTTTTTTTTTTTAGCTTTAGGCATATAAACTGCATCAAGCAGGTTTGCCTCATAAGACTTTACTGTTGGACAAAAAATTTCCAAAATCTCCTCTTTTCATTTTCACTAGGAGGCTCAGTATTTGGATAGTAATTTTTAAACTTCTTTTACATCCAGGTTGTATTTGTAGGGCATTTTAGAGCATATTCTAATTTTAATAGCAAAATTAAAGCATATATATATATATATATTTATATATGTAAAGGTAAATCTTTACAAAAAGATGTTGGAACGTCCTTGGCACTTAGTACAGTAACTTCTCACTTAATGTCATCAATAGATTCTGGGACTTGAGGTGAAATGACATAAAGAAACCAGTTTTACTGTAGCTCCTTGATATAAACAGGAGTTAGGTTCTCATGGCATCTCATCAACATTTTAATGAAACAGTCTAGAATGAAACAATGTTATTTGGAGACCTGCTATATTTTTAGTTCATTGATAACCAAGGGATAATAAAGTTCTAGGTGTTGGTGATAAAGCATAAAATAAAGAACTGCATGTTATTTGGACACGTGTGCATATACATACAGTTGTGTCATGTTTAAATATGCATATGTCTCTGAATTATCTGGGACTTGGTATGATCTAGATACCCTAAGATTTGTGTATTCTGAAGAACAGCATCTCAGTACATTCTGCTCTGTTGAGTCGTAATACTATTATTTCTGCGTAATGTTTTTGGATCCTATTCCTTTACGAAGATATCCCTGGATAGTAAAAATGTCCAAATAAGGTGACATTTTATAATATTTTTTGGATCTAAAACTTGTTTGTGAAAGTTGATTTCCCCCCAAACATTTTATTTAAAAATTTTAAGTATCTAGAAAAGTTGAATTTTATAGTAAACACCCCTATAACCAGCTAGATTCTATAATTAACATTTCATTATACTTGTTATATCACACATCTAATCATCCATTCCTTTATACATCTTCTCTTATTTTATGTTTCTCTATTTTTATATACATCTTTATAAAAAATGCATTTCAGAGTAAGTTGTAGACATCAGTTGATTATTTTTTAAGAATTCTTTATTGTTGAAGGTATAACATATGCCCCTTTTTCCCCTCTTTGAACCCCCTGCAGTTCCCCCTCTCACCCCAGGCCTTCAGCACCCTAATATCTGTGTCCATGGGTTATGCATATATGCATACAAGGTCTTTGATTGATCACCTCCCACCCACCCAGCCTCCCCCACCTTCCCTCCGAGATTCCGCACTCTGTTCCCTGCTTCCATGTCTCTGGATCCACTCCGTCCATCAGTTTATTTTGTTACTTAGATTCCACATGTGAGTGAGATCATGTGACACTTGTCTTTCTCTGACTGACTTATTTCACTTAGCATGACACTCTCCAGGCCCCTCCATGCTCTCTCAAAGGGTAAGAGATCCTTCTTTTTTACTGCTGCATAGTATTCCATGGGAAAAATGTACCCCAGCGTTTTATCCACTCGTCTGCTGATGGGCCCTTGGGCTGTTTTCAGTTCTTAGCTATTGTGAATTGTGCTGCTGTGAACACAGAGGTGCATACATGCTTTCTGAGTGGTGCTTCGGGTCTCTTAGTATATATTTCTAGAAGTGGGATCACTGGGTCAAATGGCAGTTCCATATTTAATTTTTTTTTTTTTTAAATATATTTTATTGATTTTTTACAGAGAGGAAGGGAGAGGGATAGAGAGCTAGAAACATCGATGAGAGAGAAACATCAATCAGCTGCCTCCTGCACATCCCCCACTGGGGACGTGTCCACAACCCAGGTACATGCCCTTGACCGGAATGGAACCTAGGACCTTTCAGTCCTCAGGCCGATGCTCCACCCACCGAGCCAAACCGGTCTCGGCCATATTTAATTTTTTGAGGAAACTTCATACTGTTCTCCACAGTGGCTGCACCAGTCTGCATTCCCACCAGCAGTGCAGGAGGGTTCCTTTTTTCTCCACATCCTCGCCAGCACTTGTCATTTGTTGATTATTTGATGGTAGCCATTCTGACAGGTGTGAAGTGATACCTCATTGTTGTTTTGATTTGTGTTTCACTGCTGATCAGTGACTTTGAGTATTTTTTCATGTCTCTTGGCCTTCTGTATGTCCACTTTGGAGAAGTGTCTATTTAGGTCCTTTGCCCATTTTTTTTTATTGGATTGTCTTCCTTTTGTTAAGTTGTATGAGTTCCTTATATATTTTGGGTATTAACCCTTTATCAAATGTATCATTGCCAAATATGTTTTCCCATACAGTGGGCTCCCTTTTCGTTTTGGTGATGGGTTTCTTTTGCTGTGCAGGAGCCTTTTATATAGATGTAGACCCATTTGTTTATTTTCTCCTTAGTTTCCTTTGCCCTAGGACAGTGGTCGGCGAACTGCGTCTCGCGAGCCACATGCGGCTCTTTGGCCCCTTGAGTGTGGCTCTTCCACAAAATATTGACTTTTGCGCATGGGCCACAAAGTTTCAATCGCACTGTACATGCTCGCCCTCACGTGGTATTTTGTGGAAGAGTCACACTCAAGGGGCCAAAGAGCCGCATGTGGCTTGCGAGCTGCAGTTTGCTGACCACTGCCCTAGGAGATGTATTCGTAAACATATTGCTACAAGAGATGTCTGAGATTTTGCTGCCTATAGTTCCTTCTAGGATTTTTATGGTTTTTTGACTTATATTTAAGTCTTTTATTGATACCAGTTTATTTATGAAAAAAAAAATTTATTTTGCCAAGCTGGGTCGCTCAGTGGTTGAGCATTGACTTATGAACCAGGAGGTCACAGTTCAATTCCTGGTCAAGGTACATGCCCGGGTTGCTGCTAGATCCCCAGTGTGAGATGTGCTGGAGGCAGTTGATCAGTGATTCTCTCTCATCATTGATGTTTCTCTCTCTCTCTCTCTCTCCCTTTCTCTCTGAAATAAATAATAAAAATAGATTTCCTTTGGCTTTAGTCACTGAAATTAGTACAGAACATCCTATGCTGTGAAGTCCTAGTAGAGAAATAAATGAACAAATGCAAAAACACATGGCTTATGATGACCTTGTTATAAAAAAAGAAATAGAAGTATAAAAGGGCATCTTTTTTCCTAGTTTTCTGCAAATTAGTCAGAACATGTTCTTATTTTCTTAACATTTGTAAAGTATTATAGTCATTTTTTTTCTTAGTGAATTTGATATTAAGTCTCATCGTAGCACCAATCTGTAAAATATTTGCTTTTCTACAGAGTGCTGTTTTTTCTTATTTAAGTATAGGCATTGAGTAAACTTACTATAGTGTCCACGTTAAGTAAAAGTGATCACATAAAGTTCGGTTCCCAAAAGTTATTAGAAAGCTAGATTTGGTGCCCTAGCCAGTTTGGCTCAGTGGATAGAGCGTCGGCCTGCAAACTGAAAGGTCCCAGGTTTAATTCTGATCAAGGGCACATGCCTGGGTTGTGGGCTCGGTCCCCAGTGGGGGACTTGCAGGAGACAGCTGAGCCATGATTCTCTCTCATCATGCATTTTTCTCTCTCCCCCTCTTCCTTCCTCTCTGAAATCAATAAAAAAAATATATATATATATATTTTTTTTAATATATTTTATTGATTTTTTACAGAGAGGAAGGGAGAGAGATAGAGAGTTAGAAACATCGATGAGAGAGAAACATCGATCAGCTGCCTCCTGCACATCTCCTACTGGGGATGTGCATGCAACCCAGGTACATGCCCTTGACCGGAATCGAACCTGGGACCTTTCAGTCCGCAGGCCGACGCTCTATTCACTGAGCCAAACCGGTTTCGGCATATTTTTTAAAAAAGATAGATAGATTTGGGTTTGTATGATTGACCTACACATGATGGAGAAGAAACTGAAATCCTGTACAGTAATAACTGTTCCCAATTAGGGGATTATTGCTTTCGCCCCTCTTTTTCATTTATAATACAGCAACTGCACAGCTATTGTATTCTTGATGTATCTTTTTTTATTCTTTGAGAGGACAACAAAAAATGAAAGCGATTTTCTTGAGTTTCTACTGATTTGCCATTTATTTATTCTTCAAATAGAAAGTTCACTATAGAAGCTAAGAATGATGTCCTTTTATTTTTGTCCTCTACAAGCTTTTGTTTCAGAACAAAAACTTGTGATTAGCTTAAAACTCTCACTGAGTGAATTTTCAAGTTTTAGGTTTTGTATATGGCCTGGATTTTATTTTAATCTTCCCTTCTTTTTTTAAATCTGTGATTACTTCATACAAAGATAAAATGGTCCTCCCCTATCCTTAATATGATCATGAATTATGATGGAAAAGTGGCTACTTAATTCTGGAAGTGAGGAATACTGAAGCAAGGGATTGGAGAATGTCCTTGACATTTTTCTTTAGCGAATTGTGCATATATTTATGATGAATTACTACCTGTTATTCTTGGACCGCTATCATTGGTAGGGATGAAGGGATGATAGGCACCTATCTCTATCCCACACAAATACTATTTGAATACACATGATTTGTTTTGGTTAGGCAAGTTGCCATCTAGCAGCTTAACATTAATGTAAAATAGGTTCCAAAGTAGTTACTATTAGAGCAGTGGGTGTGAAGTGGAGATATTGTACATTTTCTGTTGCTGTGAAGTTTTCAAATACTCAGATTTTTAGAATGTTAAGGATGCAAAGGCATGTTAGATTTCATATAAGCTAACCTCTAATTTAGGGATATTTCAAGAAGCAATTAAGTGACTTATTCAAGGTCATATAATTAGTAGCAGAGCAGAACAGAAACCTAATTCTCCTTGTTTCTTTACTCAAGGAACTTTCTGATCCGTATAGTTAAATCTGGGTAGGAGAGAGTTGTTATTTAATCCAAAAACAAAGGACTAGCAAACACACATTATTGTATATATTAAGGGAAAAGCTCTTTGACAAAGCTCAACTCAATGTAGGATTTTTTAAAAATACATTGTTATTGATTTCAGAGAGAAAGGAATAGCAGAAACATCAATTATGAGAGAGAATTATTGATAGGCTGCTTCCTGCACGCCTCCCTACTGGGGATTGAGCCCACACCTGGGCATGTGGGATTGAACCATGACCTCCTGGTTAGTGGGTCGATGCTCAATTATTGAGCTACACTGGCCGGGCAAGGAGAATTTTTTTTAACCATCCTAGAGAGATCATTTAACTTCTGTGACCTAGATTTTTTCCGTCTTTAAAACAATCAAGGGCTCTTGAAAGTTTCTTATAAGTGTAAAACTTTTTTTCCCAAAATGTAAACAGTAAGTGAAACAATTTTATGGGAATCATAGTCTTCCCCAAAGAAAATCAGATCAAGTTATAGTAGGAAACATTAATTTACCTTTTAGCGTGTACTATATATTTTTATACTGTATCCTAATATATAAAAGCCCAGGGTTGTAACGACCAATCAGGAGGGAAGGCTGACCAACCCGGAAGTCCTTCAGTCAGCGCTGGGTTGCTGTGGCGACCCAGCACTGACTGCCCAGGGTGCTGAGACCCAGAGAGAGAGGCAGGGTCTGATCCGCAGCCTCAGTGGCAGCTGTTGATCAGTACTTGCCTTTCTCTTTCTCTTTCTCTTTCTTTCCAGGCTTTGCCAGCAGCCAGGCCTTTCTTTGTCTCCCAGCCTGGCGGGGCTGCTGTTTAGCCCCGCCTCTCTGATCAGGCCAGAGATAGGCCCGGAGATGCTGACTGGCACAGGAACTGACCAATCAGAACCAAATTATGGGTGCTGTGAAGAACCAGTGGCTGCCTAGGAGGGGAGCTTCTGATGCTGACTGGCATAGAAACCGACCAATCAGAACCAAATCTGGGTGCTGTGGGGAGCCAATGGCTGCCTAGGAGGTGGAGCTTTTGACGCTGACTGGCATTGAAACCAACCAATCAGAACCAAATTGACCAGCAGAGGAGGGCAGTTGGGGGCGAGATCAGGCCTGAAAGGGGGAGGGGGGCAGTTGTGGGAGATCACGCAGGGAGGGGAGGGCAGTTGGAGGCGAAATCAGGCCAGCAGGGGAGGGCCATTGGGGGCAAGATCAGGCTGGCAGGGGAGGGCAGTTGGGGGCAACCAGACCAGCAGAGGAGGGTAGTTAGGGGCGATCAGGCAGGCAGGCAGAGGCAGTTAGGGGCAACCAGGCCGGCAGGGAGGCCAGTTAGGGGTGATCAGGCAGGCAGGCAGGTGAGCAGTTAGGAGCCAGCGGTCCCAGATTGCGAGGGGGATGTCCAACTGCCGGTTTTCGGGCCTAAACCGGCAGTTGGACATCCCCCAAGGGGTCCCCTATTGGAGAGTGTGCAGGTTGGGCTGAGGGATCCCCCCCCCCCCCCCGTCGTGCATGAATTTCGTGCACTGGGCCTCTAGTATTATAATAATTACTAAACATCAGTAAACATTTATGTGAAGAGGAGCTTTATTACTTCAAAGCATTTAAGAAAATGAGTATTAATTTAGAATAGGTTAAATTTATCTTGTTTAGAGAGGACCATACCTTCCAGCCATGCATAACTCAGTGAATAGAAAACTTAAAGCTTCATGGACCCTGTAATTGTGGTATGTGGTGTCTTGGGTGTTTCAAGGTTTAAAGCCATACTTATGGGGGGGCATTTTGGTCTTACTTTGGGAGCCTTATTTTGCTTGTGTGTGGATAAAGGAATGACCCAAAGAGAGTTTCAGAGTTTTCCTGCTTAGAACCTACTTTTTTGCCCGTACTGTTCCCTCAAATTCATCAAGCATAGTTTAAATGCTATTTCTTCTATCAAGTCATCCCTGATCTTACCATTTTGAAGTACTCGCTTCCTCCTCTGAATTCACATAGCGCATTACTTGACAGTCTGCCTACCTAGTATTACAGTTTTTTAGGTTTATCTTATCCCTATTAGCCTTTTTTTTTTCATGGAGGTATAACTGAGATATAACATACTCGTTTTGGGTGTACAATGTAATGTTTCAATATTTATATATTTTGGGAAATTATCATCACAAGTCTATTTAACATCTGTTATGATGCTAATTAGTTATGAAAATTTTTATAGCAAATTTTAATTTAAAGTTTTTTATAGCCTTGGCCGGGTGGCATAGTTGTTGGAGCTTCCTTCCATACACAGAAAGGTTGAGTTGCAGGTTTGAATCCCCGTCAGGGGACATACCTAGGTTGCGGGTTCCATCCCTGGTCATGTTCGGGAGGCAACTAATTGAAGTTTCTCTACCCTCCCCCCCATCAGTAAAAAAAAATATCTTCTGGTGATGATTTAAAAAAAATTTTTATGTAAGATGAGGGTAGAATACCAAGCTAGTTCCTCTTAATATTCTCAAAGAACATCTAGTGTGTATAGTAGTCGTTCAATAAATATTTAGTTAGTTCTAATAATATTGCTAAAGTGAAATTCCCAATAAAACAAAGTGGATGAATTGCCCCTTTCCATAGCATACAACTTTCTGGTTATAGGTTTGCCTTTTGTTCCTTTTTCCCTTTTATGTTGACAGTGATGTTATTTTTTATCTAAATTCTGTTTGTGTGGTATGGAGGCATTTTTAATTCCGGCTACTGAAGAACTACCCTGAAACCTACAACATTGTTTCTCTCTCTTTTTTTTTAATGTTTTTTAATTGATTTTAGAGAGAGGGATAGAGAGATAGAAACATCTTTTTTTAAAATGTATAAATTTTATTGATTTCAGGGATGAAGGGGGAGAGAAAGAGATAGACAGAAACATCAAATGATGAGAATCATCAATCGGCACACCCCTCACCTGGGATCGAGCCCACAACCCTGGCATGCACCATGACTAGGAATTGAACCATGACCTATTGGTTCATAGATGACGTTCAGCCACTGAGCCACCCCAGCCAGGCAACATTGTTTCTAACAGGATTATTATTAGACTAGAGGCCTGGTGCACAAAATTCGTGTACTGGCGGGCGGGGGGGAGCCCTCAGCCCAGCCTGCACCCTCTCCAATCTGGGACCCCTCAGGGGATGTCTGACTGCCAGTTTAGGCCCGATCCCTTTGGTAGTCGGACATCCCTCTCACAATCCGGGACTGCTGGCTCCCAACCGCTCGCCTGCCTGCCTGCCTGATTGCCCCTAACCGCTTCTGCCTACCAGCCTGATCACCCCCTAACCACTCCCCTGATAGCCCGATCGCCCCCAACTGCCCTCCCCTGCCAGCCCAGTCACACCCAACTGCCCTCCCCTGCCAACTTGATCCCCCCCCAACTGCCCTCCCCACAGGCCCAGTTGCCCCCAACTGCCCTCCCTTGCCAGCCATCTTGTGGCTATGGGTACCGCCATCTTTGAGGACGTGGCAGTCAATTAGCATATTCCCTCCTTACTGGCTGTGGGAGCTGCCATCTTTGAGGGTGGGACAGTCAGTTAGCATATTCCCTCATTGGCTGTGGGTGCTGCCATCTTTGCAATGGCGTGAGGGTCAATTAGCATATCCCCTCTTTATTAGATAGGATATTTTATTTTATTTTTTTAATATATTTTATTGATTTTTTACAGAGAGGAAGGGAGAGGGATAGAGAGTTTGAAACGTCGATGAGAGAGAAACATCGATCGGCTGCCTCCTGCACACCCCCCATTGGGGATGTGCCCACAACCAAGGTACATGCCCTTGACCGGAATCGAACCTGGGACCCTTGAGTCCGCAGGCTGACGCTCTATCCACTGAGCCAAACCGGCTAGATAGGATATTTTAGATATGGCCTTTTTATTTAACCAGCATACTAATATATGTCTGAGGGTTTAATCTAAGCAGTACTTTCTCTAGATAGACATTTGATTTTATGTACTTAAGTTTTGCTATGGTTAGTATCCTTACTTAATAGGGACTTATTCCCTGGCCGGTGTGGCTCAGTTGGTTGAGTGTCATCCCATATACTAAGAGGTCACCAGTTTGATTCCAGGTCAGAGCACATGCCCAGGTTGTGAGCTCAATCCCTAGTAAGGGGTGTGCAGGAGGCAGCCGATCCAGTGTTTCTCTCTCTCTCCCTCTCCCTTCCTCTGGCTTAAAAAATCAATTAAAAACATTTGTTTGTTTGTTTGTTTGTCTTTTAAAGCACACGGACTTATTTTATTCCTTCAAAACCTAAGTTAGGGGACCATAACTTCCTAGGATTGTAGTTCTCAGCTGTGTGTGTGTGTACGTGTATGTGTGTGGGTGTGTGTGTAGGGCTGGCCCTTACAAGGATTACATTTACAATATGCTCTCATTTATTAGTACTGTTTCTCATTGCATAAAGTGATTCTCTATGGGCCATTTGAGAATTACTGTTTTAGAGGATCTATGAATTCCCTGAAATTTTAAGTAAAATTTTGTAGGGAGTCTGTGTCCAATATCAAAATATTGACAAACCCATAAAAGTAAAAATTTGTTGCCTTGAAGTGACATAATTTTTTTAATGAAATGCGCTTCTTGGCAAGTTTATTATTAGTAATGGTGCTATTTTACATTGTGAATATGTGATATAAGTTGTATAATACTTTGGCTTATGGTTTCATCATATTCATTTGGCCCTCATAATAGCTTGTTAGGAAGGTAGTTAGATGATGCTCCATTTTATAGGCGAAGAAACTGAGGCTAAGAGAAGTTGAGTAACTTAAGGTCAGACAGTAAGTAGAACAACAAAAACTAGAATCCAGTCTTCTCACTCCCAGTCATTTGGTTTTTCTGGTATATCAAAGTGGTTCTTTGCAAATTCAGAAGACTATTCTGATTTACTTAATAAAAAGGAGAAACCAATGTGAGCTTATCCTAAATATCTGAGCATTCTTCCATTTTCCTGATGAGAATATTAAGAAAAGTTTTTGTTCATTGGAATATATAAACTTTTAAGAGTGTAGCACAGATAGTCAAATGTATTCTTAAAGTATTTTAAAACTTACTTATCCCACTCCTAGGACTATATCCCAGGAAACCAGAAACACCAATCAGAAAGGATATATGCACCCCAGTGTTCATAGCAGCACAATTTACAATAGCTACGATTTGGAAACAGCCTAAGTGCCCATCAGCAGATGAGTGGATTAAAAAACAGTGGTATATCCATACAATGGAATACTACGCTGCTATAAAAAAGAAGGAACTTTTAACATTTGCAACAACATGGATGGAACTGGAGAACATTATGCTAAGCAAAATAAGCCAGTCGGAGAAAGATAAATATCACATGATCTCACTCATATGTGGGATATAATGATCAACATAAACTGATGAACAAGGATAGATCTAGAGACAAATGGTAGCGGAGGAGGGCTTAGAGAGCAACCAAAGGACTTGTATGCATGCATATTAGCATAACCAATGGACACAGACACTGGGGGCTTGCCCGGGGTGGGAATGGCTGGGGGGTGGGGGGCGGTGTCAGTTGGGGAAAAAGGAGACATATGTAAAACTTTAGACAAAAGGAAAAAAAGTAAAAGAAAAAAACACTTATATATACATGTTTTATATAAAAATTCTAGAAAAGTGGTAATTCAAGAAGTGGACCTGGTGATTATGATGGTGATGCTTGTGAAGAATTTGGATACATTTTTTTCATGAATATAAGAATGGAAAAAAGTAATTATTTGTAAATTAAAATTTTTTATTTTTTGTTAATTCTCACCTGAGGGTATTTTTTCCATTGAGGGAAAGGGAAGGAGGAAGAGAGAGCGAGAGAGAAAGAGAGAGACATTTATGTGAGACAGACTCATGCATTAGTTGTCTCCAGCATACACCCCGACTGGGGCTGGAAACGAACCTGCAACCCAGGTACATGCCCTTGACCAGGAATCAAAGCCAAGGCTGATGCTCTAACCACTTATCAACACTGGCCAGGGCTCAATTAAAATTTTTTTTTAAAATATATATTTTATTGATTTTTTACAGAGAGGAAGGGAGAGGAATAGAGAGTTAGAAACATCGATGAGAGAGAAACATCGATCAGCTGCCTCCTGCACACTCCCTACTGGGGATGCGCCCGCAACCAAGGTACATGCCCTTGACCGGAATTGAACCCGGGACCCTTGAGTCCTCAGACCAACACTCTATCCACTGAGCCAAACCAGTCAGGGCAAATTAAAATTTTTGTATAATTTTTATTTATTTATATTTTTTGTTAATCCTCACCCAAGGATATATTCCATTGTTTTTTTGTTTTGTTTTGTTTTGTTTAAGACAGAGTGGGAAGGGGAGTGACAGAGAGAGAAACATTGATGTGAGAGAGATACGTTATTCTGTTGCCTCTGCTTGTGCCCTGACCAGGGCTGGGGACGGAGCCTGCAATGGAGGGACGTGCCCTTGCAGAAATGAAACCTGGGACCTTTCTGTCCAAGGGCTGACGTGCTATCCACTGAGCCAAACTGGCTAGGGCAGGACAGTTGATTGGAGGTAAATCAATCAGTAAAAATAAAAATCTGTCAGTACAGGGAAATATTTATACAAGATAACAATCACTTTTCCAATATAAAATTATTTTACTTAGCTGCTTGGAAATACAGTAGAGCATGATGGTAATTATTTCCTAAATAGCCTAATTGATCAATAAGGACATTATGTTCTCCTTTGATTATTATAAAACTGTATTGATGTATTGAAACTATAAGAATATTTATTTGAAATAACTAACTTGTTTTTTCTTCAAGCTCCTCACCTGTACAAGACAGTTTTCTGTAAAGCTGAGAAGCTTCACCAGTAGGATGTTGACATTTCAGTGGTCGTATCTTAGCATTGAGGCTTCTTCCCTAATGTGTAAATAGTCTTTTTGTTACTTGTACTTGTGAATTCTTGGGTTCACTGAAAAACTGTAAACATTGTACTTAATTTTCTTAATCCCCTACCAATGGCATTAGAGTTCTCCTCATCTTCCTTTGGTGCTTTATTTGTTTTGTTTAATGAAATGCCAGACTCCAAAAAAAAGGCTGTTGGTCTTGATCATTGCCCAGTGACAAGACCTGTGTGAAACATTGAGTTATTTAGATTTTCATTTTACAGATTGTTTATATATCTGGAGTAGGATAGGGTGGGATGGGAAAGTTAATCAAAGAACAGGAGATAAATTTAAACTTGCTAGATTGGTTCCATATTCTAGGTAAAAATGAAAACAAAGGCCAGGGTCTTCTTATAAACCTTTAGTCTGTGTGATCAGACCTCTGTTTTGGCTGTGGAAATCTCTGTTCTTAGAAAAAGTTCAAGCTATTCTTTAAAAAATTTTTTTAATGTATTGATTTTAGAGAGAGGGAGGAAGGGGGAGAGAATCATTGTTTTGTTGTTTGATTTATTTATGCATTCATTGGTTGATTCTTGTATGTGCCCTGATCAGGGATCAAACCTGCAACCTTTGTGTAGCTGGATGATGCTGTAACCAACTGAGCTACCCGGCCAGGGCTAAACTATTCTTTACGAGCCCGCCCAAGCAGAGAGCAGCCCAGTTCTGGAGTTACAGGAAGCCCGTTAATGTATTTATAGACTTGGAAAAAATTATTTCTTTACTAAGTTTGCTTTAGGTATATTATTGAAATATAGGAATAATAGCTTCATTTTCCTCTACTTTAGCTTTGTCTTATGAATTATTATAATTAAAAGAACTATGAAGTAGAGTTTGAAAGTCATTCTAATAGTAGTTATGTCAGTAAATAACTGAGTATGTCATTCTATGGAAGATCTAAGAATGTTGAGAAAACAGATGTGAAGAAATAATTAATTAGTACTTATTTGTTTGTGTGTTACTGGCAGGTGCTGTTGGCAGCAGCAGTCTGCACGAAAGCAGGAAAGGCTATTGTTTCTCGACAGTTTGTGGAGATGACTCGAACTCGCATTGAGGGCTTGTTAGCAGCTTTTCCAAAGCTTATGAACACTGGAAAACAACATACATTTGTTGAAACAGAGAGTGTAAGATATGTCTACCAGCCTATGGAGAAACTCTACATGGTACTGATCACTACCAAAAACAGTAACATCTTAGAAGATCTGGAAACCCTCAGGCTCTTCTCAAGAGTGGTAAGAATCCTTCTGTAATAGTAGGTTACAGTCTTTTGCTTTAAGTTTTCTGTGTGAAACTGTTTTTACCGAAAGCAACTGATTGCATGCTCCATGCTCCCTCACCCCTCCCAGCAGCTTACTGCTACTGGCTCTATTCATTCAACAAACATTTACTGAGGGTCCTCATAGGCTATAGGTTCCCAAAAGAGAATGTGGGAACTTTCCTTTCCTTTCCTAGTTCTTAAGTGGTTACTTTAATCTGCCTTTGTTTGGCTGAATTATGGGATAATGTCCTTTACATAAGACTTACTAGCCAGTGGCCAGGCAGCCCAGGTTTGCAAAGGCTCTCCCCATGCCGTGGTCCTCACCATGATACCCAAGAGGGAGGTCAGCGAGCTTGTCAGCTAAACCTACTCCTGCAAAAGTGGAAATGAAGCCAAAAATGGCAGCAGGAAAGGATAAATCTGCAGACAAAAAAGTGCAAACAAAAGGGAAAGGGGGGCAACAGGGTAACTGGCCGAAGTGGCTGACCAGCAACCTAAAGAAAATCTACCGGCAGGAAACCAGGAGAGCCCAGCCTCGGATGAAGCAGGAGAGAAAGAAGCCAGGGCTGATTAATGTCATATACCCTGTCTCATCAGGGTTCCTGTCTTCCCTTCTTGCACAATCCAGAGGGATATTTTTATCACTTATTTTGTAAATGCAAGTTTTTTGTTGTTGATTTTTTACAGAGAGGAAGGGAGAGGGATAGAGAGTTAGAAACATCGATGAGAGAGAAACATAGATCAGCTGCCTCCTGCACACTCCCCACTGGGGATGTGCCCGCAACCAAAGTACATGCCCTTGACCGGAATCAAACCTGGGACCCTTCAGTCCGCAGGCCGACGCTCTATCCACTGAGCCAAACCAGTTAGGGCAAGGCAAGTTTTTAATAGCTCTAGAAACACTTTTTAAGAAGGAGGGACTTCTGCCCTGGCTGGTTTAGCTCAGTGGATAGAGCGTCAGCCTGCGGACTCAAGGGTCCTGGGTTCGATTCCGGTCAAGGGCATGTACCTTGGTTGCGGGCGCATCCCCAGTAGGGAGTGTGTGGGAGGCAGCTGATCGATGTTTCTCTCTCATCGATATTTCTAACTCTCTGTCCTCCTCCTTTCCTCTCTGTGAAAAATCAATAAAATATATTTTTTAAAAATGTATATTATATATATATATATTTTTTAAAAAAGAAGAAGGAGGGACTTCTACCTTGTCCAATTTTTTTTAAGTGTAAATGCTTTTTTTGAAAAAGGTGAAATCATTTGCTGGTTGTTTTTTGGTACAAACATCAACATGTATTGGCTGCCTCCTACACACACTGTACTGGGGATGGAGCCCGCAACCCCAGAATTGAACCAGCAACCTCCTGGTGTGTGAGTTGATGCTCAACCATTGAGTCACACTGCCCGGGCTAATATGTCTTGAACATTTAAAATTCTATTCACATGTTTTTGGTAGGACTGTTTCCTAAAGAAAACCACTCCTTAATCTTGGCTCTCCTTGACAGAATTGTGTGCATCTGTAACATCTTCAGTGTGGTAGTCCAGCTTTCCTAGTAACTTTGTTAATGTACTGGGAAAGATTTGAATTTGACTGTGTAGTGTATATGATATTAAATTGTGAATTAGTGGGACTTTGATGTAACAGCATATCAACATTTGAAGATATGGGTACTTGCTATTCTATTAAGGCAACTTAGCTTCCAATTTTTAAGCTGGAAAGTTACTGGAATAACTGTTTAGAAAAGAATCACAACTACATGATTCTTTATGTTAAGAATTGAGAACAAATGGAAATGTCTGTACATATCCTCAAAACAATCAATAAAATCAGGTATGAATACACTTTTAAAGCACACACAAAAGCCGAACCGGTTTGGCTCAGTGGATAGAGCGTCGGCCTGCGGACTCAAGGGTCCCGGGTTCGATTCCGGTCAAGGGCATGTACCCTGGTTGCGGGCACATCCCCAGTGGGGGGCGTGCAGGAGGCAGCTGATCGATCTCTCTCATCAATGTTTCTAACTCTCTATCCCTCTCCCTTCTTCTCTGTAAAAAATCAATAAAATATATTAAAAAAAAAAAAAGCACACACAAAAAATACATTGATATAAATACACACAAAGACTTTATGCCAGAGTCTTGCTTAAAATAGAGTTAGAAGGAGTTAATGAAGGGATTTGGGTTTATTGAAATTTGTGTAAAGAATAAGACCTAAAAAACATAACTGCTGATAATCTTTCTTTTCCATTGCTGTCCATGATTAGATCCCTGAATATTGCCGAGCTTTAGAGGAGAATGAAATATCTGATCACTGTTTTGATTTGATATTTGCTTTTGATGAAATTGTTGCCCTGGGATACCGGGAGAATGTTAACCTGGCACAGATCAGAACCTTCACAGAAATGGATTCTCATGAGGAGAAGGTGTTCAGAGCAGTCAGAGAGGTAAATAGTTTCTCCTCAGGGACTGCCAGTTTGTTTGTCTTTCTTTCATCTTCACTATCTGATTTTCCTGGTTTTATTTGTTGTATAGACTGTACTGGAAGCCACATCCATATGCGTATGTCTCTTTTCCTAGACTCAAGAACGTGAGGCCAAGGCTGAGATGCGGCGTAAAGCAAAGGAATTGCAACAGGCCCGACGAGATGCAGAGAGACAGGGCAAAAAAGCACCAGGATTTGGGGGATTTGGGAGTTCCACAGTCTCTGGAGGCAGCACAGCTGCCATGATTACAGAGACCATCATTGAAACTGACAAACCAAAAGTGGCACCTGCGCCAGCCAGGTATAATCCGGGGTATCACCAGCAGCCCTAGAATGGCAGGTGAAGGCTGTATGTGTCTTTTTTGGAGTGATACCAGATTTTTAGGCAAGCTGTAAATAACGAGTGACTTGATGGAGTAAGATGTAATGCTGAGTTTGTTACATTATAGGGATAAAGGAGAAATCTGAATGTGGTGTTTTCCTTTTGTGCACAACAGAGTTCTTTTCTAAATTATACCATGACCTCAGTTTCCTCTGAGAGTTGCCCTATTTTGGGAGAGGAGGGAAATTTAACTGTTTATGGAATTTGGGTTTTAAATTTTTATTTTTATTTATTTTTAGCTAATTCTCACCCGAGGATATATTTTCCTTTGATAGTTAGAGAGAGTGGGAGGTAGGGAGGAGGCAAGAGAGGGGTGAAGGGAGGGAGAGGGGAAGGATGGAGAGGGAGAGAGGCAGACAGACAGATAGACATTAATTTGAGAGAGACACATTGATTGCTTGCCTCCTGCATGGTCCCTGAATAGGGCCGGGGGTTGAACCTGCAACCCAGGTACGTGCCCTTAACAGGGAGTTGAACCATAGACCCTTCGGTGGGAGGGCTGAGCAACACCGGCCAGGGCAGGAATGTGGATTTTTGATCTGGAGTTCATGAATGGATTTCAAGGAGAATTTGTGACTGCATGAAATTATATGTAAACGTTTATTAGTATACAGGTGTATTTACCTGGATGGACGATACAAAGTTTTCATCAGATCATGCTTGCTTATAAAAGTATAGCTTTGGTCTTCAGGTACTTAAAGCTTACATATTAATAGTGACTCAGCTGCCCATTCGGGCAGGGAATAGTCTAGTCTACTAACTACTAGGTCACTTGGGTTTTCCCCTTGAGTTCTTCACATTCCTCTTAAAGATCAGCTTCAGGGACAGCTTCAAAGATAGAGGGTTATTAATTAATTGTGTGTGTTTTTAAATTAAGTGTATATCTTTTCCTGTTTTGTATTCTTCCACTTAGGCCTTCAGGCCCCAGCAAGGCTTTGAAACTTGGAGCCAAAGGAAAGGAAGTAGATAACTTTGTGGACAAATTGAAATCTGAAGGTGAAACTATCATGTCCTCCAACATGGGCAAGCGTACCTCTGAATCCACCAAAGTGTATGTTCCACCCATTAACATGGAAAGGTAAGTAGTAACCTTTTCAGTAAGAACAACCACATAAGGTTTAAAAATATTTCAGTGACTGTAAATTCTTTCTGTCTTTTAATTTTTTCAGATTTAAAAGACTTACCTAGAGTATATTCTAGGTTATTAACATGAAGTCTTTTTTATTATTATTATTTTTTATACTTTAACCATAATTAGGGACTCTTAACTTCTCTTTTCAGTGAAGTTTAAAACTTACCTTTTGCCCGGTCGATGTGGCTCAGTGGTTGAGCTTCGACCTATGAATCGAGGTTCAATTCTCCGTCAAGGCACACCCTGCTGCATGCCCCCCACCAGAGGAGCCTGCAACCCGGTCATGTGCCCTAGACCTGAATCAAACCCAGAACCCTTCAGTCCGTAGGCCGACGCTCTATCCACTGAGCCAAACCAGCTAGGGCTTACCTATTTTTTTGTGTGTTATCTTTCTGAGGAGAATAGACTATATATAGATGAATAAAAATACTGTGTATAGTCTGTTTTCTCCTTTTTATATGTAAGTGATAGCGTACAAGACATTTTCCAGTTGCTTTTTTCACTTGATTATTTTGGAGACAAGAATTTCCTTAATTTGAAGCTCCAGAGACGACATTGAAATGCATTGCCTTACCATAGACTGGATCTTGTACTACTACTTAAAGGACATTATTAGGTCAATTAGGACTAAATTGGCATATAGATAGTTCATTAGATAAAAGTATTGTACCAGTATAAATGTGTGAAGTTAATAACAGTACAAAGGTTATGTAAAAGAATATCCATATTCTTAAAAAATGTACTCGTAAGTATGTAGGGGGAAAGGCCATGATGTATATTATCTGCCTCTAAATGGTTCATGGGAAAAAATCAAATATACAGTATTTAAAGAGAGAGAGTATGCAAATGATAAAACAAATGGGATAAGATGTTAATAGTGGATAAAAAGACTATACATGTATTCCTGGTATAATTTTAATTTTCTAATATTTGAAATTATTTTTTTCTTTTTTTAAAATTATTTTAAAATAGAAGCTTTTTAAGTGGTCATCTGCTTTTTTTCATAACTGCCTAATACTCATTTTTGTGGTTATGTATTTAAGCGCTGCCCTATTGATGGGCATTTGAATTGTTTCCAAACATTTGCTATTACCTGCATTTTTTTGTGAATAACTTACTGTATTGTTTGCATGGGTAAGAATTTATCTGTAGGATGAGAATTGCAGAATTGAGGGAATAATGCTTTAAATTTTGATACATATAGTGCAGGGCAAAAGTAAGTTTACAGTTTGTCGTATAGAAAATAATACAATAATCCTATATAATAGAAGGGTAATATAAAATTGACCCTAACAGCCGAACGATTGGGAATAACTGGTCACTATGACACACACTGACCACCAGGGGGCAGACGCTCAATACAGGAGCTGCCCCCTGGTGGTCATTGTGCTCCCACAGGGGGAGCTCTGCTCAGCCACAAGCCAGGCTGATGGCTGCCAGTACAGCGGTGGTGGTGGGAGACTCTCCCACCTCTTCAGCAGCGTTAAGGATGTCCAACTGCAGCTTAGGCCTGGTCCCCGCTGGCAAGTGGATATCCCCCGAGGGCTCCCGGGCTGCCAGAGGGATGTCTGACTGCCAGCTTAGGCCCAATTCCCAGGGAGCAAGCCTAAGCCAGCAGGTGGGCATCTCCCAATGGGTCCCAGACTGTGAGAGGGCACAGGCCGGGCTGAGGGACCCCCCCCCCCCCCCCCCGAGTGCACAAATTTTTGTGCACCGGGCCTCTAGTTAATAAATAATTGCCCAGCCAGTGTAGCTCAGTGGTTGAGTGTTGTCCCATGAACCGGGAGGTCACAGTTTGATTCCCAGTCAGGGCACATGCCCAGGTTGCGGGCTTGATCTCCAGAATGGGGAGTGCAGGAGGCAGCCAATTCTCTCTCATCATTGATGTTTCTATCTATCTCTCCCTCTCCCTTCCTCGCTGAAATCAATAAAAATATATTTAAAAATAAATAAATAATATAAGAATTAACTGATTTGTGTGCTCACAGCTGTAGGCCTGCTTTTCCCCCACCCTGTATAGCAGCAGCACCTTAAAATAAGTTGTGGATGGCTAATCACCCACAACCTTCTTGAACAAATTTATTATTTTTCCTTATAGTGTGCACATGAAGATTGAGGAAAAAATCACACTAACCTGTGGACGGGATGGAGGATTACAGAATATGGAGTTGCATGGCATGATCATGCTTAGGATCTCGGATGATAAATTTGGCCGAATTCGTCTTCATGTGGAAAACGAAGATAAGAAAGGGGTGCAGCTACAGGTGTGTAGAGACTTTTGATAAGGGAGTATTAAGACTTTTGTTTGAATACTTAACACAGTCGTGCCAACTGGAGTTCCTCATATGAACCACAGAACACAGGAAATTATTACAGTTGTGTAACCAGTGCCATTCTAGATGCATAGAAGTTAATTTGTTGGATATAGTGGGTGCCTTGAGGCAATATATCTCTTCTCAAGCCGTTTGTGACTGACAGCAGCTCTATTTTATTTTTTTACAGCAGCTGTGTTAAAATGGCCTTTTAATGTTGGAATTGAATGGAAAGTCATTTTAAAATCTAATAAAAAGTAAAATCTAATAAATGGCTTCATACTAACAAAGGTGCAGAGAGACACTTATCTGTTATTGTTATGTAAAGTAAAATTATTTAGGATATTACTTGAAATACAGTTTTGTTTTTTTTAAAAGTCTTTAAACTTAATAAGGAAGTATTTTATTAAGACAGATTATGATACCAAATTTACTCTTTCTGCCCTGTTTTAACTACCAATGCTTGTTTTGTTATCTGAAGGGCAGTGTCTAATGCCATAAAATCCTTATGAAATAAATGTGTATGTCCCACCTACCTGAATGGGTATGTGATGTCCTTTATATTATTACAGTTGTTCTTGTCAGGCTTTCTTTAGATGGTTGATTTTATATCTCTTATCACAAGAATGTATTCTTCGGGGAAGGATGTGTTTTTGTCAACTTCGTGTTCTGAAGTAGTGCTTCTATTATTTGACACCAGTTTTGCTGGCTCTTAAAATACATGTAGGTTGTTACCCAAAAGTTATTTTTCCTTTTTTCTCCTAATATGACTTCTTTTTATTTTATTTTGTTGTTGTTAATCATACCTGAGGATATTTTTCCTTTGATTTTTTGGGAGAGTGGAAGAGAGAGGGGAAGAGAGAGAGAAGCCTCAATGTGAGAGAGACACATTAATTGGTTGCCTCCTGCATGAGCCCCGATCAGGGCTTGGGCCAGGGATGAGCCTACAACCAAGGTACGTGCTCTTGACCAGAATCAAACCCAGACCCTTTGGGCCGCAGGCTGATGCTCTATCCACTGAGCCAAACCAGCCAGGGGTATGACTTCTTTTTAAAAGATTAGACCATCTTACTTGGCCTGAGTTTAGTGCTCTGGGCAAGATTTCAACTAAACTTTCCACAGAGCTTTTTCCTCTCTTGCCTCTTTAGTATAAAGCCAGGACTGCTATGTGACCCAGGCAGCTGATCAACGTGTGACCCTTAGTTTTGTTTGTATTTTAATATATTTTATTGATTTTAGAGAGAGAGAGAGAGAAAGAGAAAGAAATATCAGTGTGAGAGAAACATTGATCGGCTGCCTCCTGCATGGCCCCTACTAGGGATTGAGCTGCAACCTGGGCATGTGCCCTGACCAGGAATCTAACCTTGGACCTTTGAGTGCACAGGGGCTGATGCCCAACCAACTGAGCCACACCAGCCAGGGCAAGACTTAGTCTTTTACTTGGCAAGCTTACCCCACCATGAGGCTGCTCCCTGTGAAGTATTTTTGGAAAGGACTTCCTCAATTACAAAATTATTAACTTGTTTAGTTACAAATAAAATGGCTTAGAGTTGAAGTCACTTTTTTAAAAAATATTTTTAAAATGTCCTAAATCTTAAAAATCTTTAAGGAAGTGAAATCTTTCTTTAAAATAAAAAAGAGCCCTGACCAGTTTTCGCTCAGTGGATAGAGCGTCTGCCAGAGGACTGAAAGGTCCTGGGATTAATTCTGGTCAAGGGCACGTACCTTGGTTTCAGACTTGATCCCCAGTAGGGGGCATGCAGGAGGCAACTCATCAATGTTTCTCTCATGGATGTTTCTAACTTTATGCCTCTTACTTCCTCTCTGTAAAATCAATACAAATATATTTTAAAAAGAAAAAAAAGAATTGGTCTGGCTGGTGTGACTCAGCGGTTGAGCGTTGACCCATGGACCAAGAGGTCGCTGGTTTGATTCCTGGTTGGGGCACATGCCTTGGCTGTGGGCTCAATCCCCATTGGGGGGTGGGAGGGAATGCAGGAGGCAGCCGATCGATGATGTTTCTCTCTCACTGATGTTTCTATTTTTCTCCTCTCCCTTCCTCTCTCTCTAAAAAGCAATAAAGGGAAATATTTTTTAAAAAAATAAAAAAGAATTGGAATGTTTTAGGCACCCTATTTGAGATGTTTCTATTATGAGCCATGGAAGATCAGAGGAAATTTATTTTGTCTTATCTCTAAGCCTCAGAAACTCTCACTTTTCATTTCAGACCCATCCAAATGTAGATAAAAAACTTTTCACCTCAGAATCTCTAATTGGCTTGAAGAATCCAGAGAAGTCATTTCCAGTCAATAGTGACGTAGGGGTGCTAAAGTGGAGACTACAAACCACAGAGGAGTCCTTTATTCCACTGACAAGTAAGTGCTTCTGGCTAGTCCCACTAAGTTCGTCTGCACTGAGAACTAGAAATAGCCCTGGCTTACCTCTTCTCTCCATTGTCGTAACAAAATCCTTTTTGAGAAAATGACCTGCTGCACTGTGTTTTTTTAATCATTAGCTTTATTTTTTGTAGTGGCTTTAATGTCAAAACTGTTATTTAAATAGTTTACATTCAGATGTTTAAGGTCCATAGCTGTCAGCTTTGATTTGCCATCTAAACTTTTCTCTACCGTTTTTTAATGTTCTAGTATGCCTGCTCTGTTCTCTCCTCAGTTAATTGCTGGCCCTCCGAGAGTGGAAATGGCTGTGATGTCAACATAGAATACGAGCTACAAGAAGATAACTTAGAATTGAATGATGTGGTTATTACCATCCCACTCCCGTAAGTGGTGTCCCCACATAATTATTTCCTGTATTGGGCTCATAGAGCTAGTCTTTTGGAACTTGTTTTGGAAGCAACAGTTAGCTGGCTGGTCATTCTAAGTTACTTGCTTCTTCATAAGACCAGTTGTGAAAGAAGCCAGATATAAAAAAGGCTGCATGCTATATGGCTTCATTTATATGACATTCTGAAAAGGTAATAGATACTCTTGGGACAGAAATCAGGAGGTAAAGAAGAAGGTGTTTGTTTGTTTGTTTGTTTGTGTTTTTTAGAAGGCATTTGCCTGCAAAGGGGCACAAGGAACTTTGGGGGATGATGGAAATGCTTTATGACTTGGTTGTGACGGTGCTTACAAGGTTACAGACCTTTGTCACAATGCATTGAGCTGTACACTTTATTTTATTTGTTTATTTTTTTTAATGTGGAATGCTTCACGAATTTGTGTGTCATCCTTGCGCAGGGCCATGCTAATCTCTGTATCATTCCAATTTCTAGTATATGTGCTGCCGAAGCAAGCACTGAGCTGTACATTTTAAAAGGAGTGTGGAGCTGCTAACTTGAAAACCAAACCATGCAAATAGCCTGTTGCCGTGCTAGAGCTCTTTCAATTTGTTCGGGTTGTAATTGAAGATTCCAGGATTAGCCACTGAGCACTTTCTGTTTTGTTTTGTAACTCTTTTTTTTTTTTTTAAATATATTTTTATTGATTTCAGAGAGAAGGGAAAGGAAGGAAGAGATAGAAACATCAATGATGAGAAGGAATCATTGATTGGCTGCAACCTACACACCCCCTACTGGGGATCGAGCCCACAACCCAGGCATGTGCCCTGACCAGAATCAAACCTGGGACCCTTCAGTCCACAGGCTGACACTCTATCCACTGAGCCAAACCAGCCAGGGCTGTTTGTAACTCTTAAAGAAATTTAGCCCTAACCTGTTTGGCTCAGTGGTTAGAGCGTCTGCCTGTGGACTCAAAGGTCCCAGGTTCGATTCCGGTCAAGGGCATGTACCTTGGTTGTGGGCACATCCCCAGTGGGGAGTGTGCAGGAGGCAGCTAATTGATGTTTCACTCTCATCAATGTTTCTAACTCTCTATCCCTCTCCCTTCCTCTCTGTAAAAAAAAATATCAATAAAATATATTTTAAAAAAAAAGAAAGAAAGAAATTTAGTCCTAAGACTGAATTTTTCTTTTTCATTTTGCTCTCTAAACTTCCAGCTAAAGATGAGAGTGTTTTCAAGGGAGCTATTGATTCTTGCTGTAAAACCAAGTCTATGTTGATTTCAGTAAATTTCTTAACAGCTTTATTGAGGTCTGATTGACATGTAGATACACTACACATATTTAAATTGTACAGTTTATTAAGTTTTAACAAGTATACCTGTGAAACCATCACAACAGTTAAGCCAATGAAAATGTCCATCATCCCCAGAAGTTGTTCTTGTGCGCTTAAATGACCTACTGTCTAGGTCAGCCGTGGGCAAACTACGGCCCGCGGGCCGGATCCAGCCCGTTTGAAATGAATAAAACAAACAAAAAAGACCGTACCCTTTTATGTAATGATGTTTACTTTGAATTTATATTAGTTCACACAAACACTCCATCCATGCTTTGGTTCCGGCCCTCTGGTCCAGTTTAAGAACCCATTGTGGCCCTCGGGTCAAAAAGTTTGCCCACCCCTGGTCTAGGTTCATCTCCTCCCCGGCGTGTCCAGTGAGTGTATACTCTTACTACTTTACCAGTGAGTCCCAGCTCTGTCCTCTACCTCTCAGCCCCCTGTCCCCATGAGCACCTAGTAAATGTATTTTTAGTGCATCTTCACTGTTGTATTGCTTCGTTATTGTTGCAGAGAAAGTGGTACTTAGTTTTGTTCCCTTTTTGATAATTCAGGCCTTTACATGGCGAGGTCTGGTTTTAGTCATTCTTATTTCCATTTTTAAAAATATACTTTATTACCAGTATCTCCTTTAATTGGGTAACCATCTTATTCTTCACAACTTGGTTATTCTTTCAGAACAATAGATGGCTGCCTTGAACCATTGTAGGTCTTGGGCATGGGTAACAGGTGTGGGATTTGTTTTGTTAGGACTTATTTTACTAGACTATTTTTAGTCCTCTCCATCTACCCTATAATTGTGGTTATGGTGGTTTCCTGTGTCTTAGCTCAAGTTTTCAATAGTCTGCAACAGAGACCCTTAAACAACATTTTACCCTATTGTCTAGAACTGATCCAGTTAGAAATCAGTATCGGAATTGGAACAGAGCAAAGAGAAGACCATATATACAACTGGGGCCATAAAATTGATAGGAAAGAGTTCATTGTGTTATATTACCCCTAAAGTTTTCTTTGTCTCTATTATTTACCCTGCCCCTAATACAAGCATTGACTGTCCCTGGTGAGTTAAAAGATGGTAAATTTAGAATGTGTAGGGGTAGGTGACGCTGCCTGTCAGCCATGTGTGGGGATGCAAAGTACATTCTAACTAGTTCTTTTGCAGATTAGATAACTGTGTAGCTCTTTCTCCCATCCATTTGAATTTTGTCAGGGGGTAATCGTCTTTCACTTAACAACCAAAGTCCACTTACTGGATTGTAAATCAAATAAGTCACTGGCTTCAATTACAGTAAGTTCGGGAACATTCTAAAATATTTTGAAAACATTCTCTCAAAGGTTCACTCCATTCTAAACAACTACATAATGGTGTTTAAAGTTTCCCCCCACTATTACCAACCTGTTCTTTCCCCATTGTCACCTGTACAGAGAGCTGCCTTTATTAAAATTCCTTCTTGACACAGCAACAAACCATTGGTGCAGATTTGTTAGAAATACATCCCACTTCATACATTTGTCAGTGTCATCCCCTTTTAGCTCCAGATCTAGTCCATATGTTGCAGCAGCCCACAGGCATATTTGCCAATTACCTGTGGTTGCATATACCTGGATCTACAAAGGGAATGAACAAGAGCCTGGGTGCCAGGACTTTTGATTCTTGAAGTTATTAGGGAACCTAATTTTTTTTGGCACTGAATAAAAGTGGGTAGAATTTGAGGAGCATAATCAAATTTGGGACTGGTTTTCCTTGGCAGAGTTCTTCCAGCTCTGGACAACTAACTTGACATGGATGTTTCTCATGACAGATCTGGTGTTGGCGCACCGGTTATTGGTGAGCTTGATGGCGAGTATCGACACGACAGTCGACGAAATACCTTGGAGTGGTGCCTACCAGTGATTGATGCCAAAAATAAGAGTGGCAGCCTTGAGTTCAGCATTGCTGGGCAGCCCAATGACTTCTTTCCTGTTCAAGTCTCCTTCATCTCCAAAAAAAATTACTGTAACATACAGGTACCCCATTTTACTGGAGAGCCTATATGGGGAAAGTGGTAAGACAGATGCCATATATGTAGCATGGCTTCGTGGTCAGAGCAGAACACCAGAAAAGCTGGTGTCCCCGGCCCATTCCATTGCTGACTCTGTATGATCTTGGCCAGATTTCTCATCTCCTTTACCTCAGTTTTCCTCTCTAGATCAGACAAAGTAAAGACATTGAATATAAATACATATTTAAAAATTATGGGTTGTGCAAGTTTTATATCTTTTCGTTGCCTATTTTTTACATAATTCATATATTTTTATTTATTATTAT
This sequence comes from Myotis yumanensis, assembly GCF_028538775.1. Taxonomy (NCBI): domain Eukaryota; kingdom Metazoa; phylum Chordata; class Mammalia; order Chiroptera; family Vespertilionidae; genus Myotis; species Myotis yumanensis. The sequence goes on from NW_027223761.1 coordinate 82,863,445, forward strand.
TTTTAAATATATATTTTATTGATTTTTTTACAGAGAGGAAGGGAGAGGGATAAAGAGTTAGAAACATTGATGAGAGAGAAACATCGATTAGCTGCCTCCTGCACACCCCCCACTGGGGATGTGCCTGCAACCAAGGTACATGCCCTTGACCGGAATCGAACCTGGGACCTTTAAGTCCGCAGGCCAACGCTCTATCCACTGAGCCAAACCGGTTAGGGCTAATTCATATATTTTTAAATCTTTTTTTTTTTAAAGTATATTTTTATTGATTTCAGAGAGGAAGGCAGAGAGAGATAGAAACATCAATGATGAGAGAGAATCGTTGATTGGCTGCCTCCTGCATGCCCCACACTGGGGAATGAGCCCCAACCCTGAGCGTGTGTCCTGACTGGGAATTGAACTGTGACCTCCTGGTTCATAGGTCAATGCTCAGTCACTGAGCCACGTCAGCTGGGCTTAAAATCTATTTTTCAAAACACCCAACATGATTTTATAATGCCTTTGTATTGTAATTTGGTTTGAACCCAAGGAATGAAAAAGTTTTTTGTTTAGAAGATAAAATTACTAAAAGTGATTCTATAATACAAATGGATACAATTTTTGGATTTTTTATGTCACAATTTCCCTTTATTATCATGAGCAAGTTCTGTTGCAGATCTTGTCTTTTAGGTAGGCAAAGCAATAGAAATTTGTGAACTGTTCTTTTGAGTTGTTTTTAACTCATTGTTCCTCCATTTTTTGAATTTGCATTACAGGGACCCAGTTTATATTATCGTGTTCCCCTCTGACTCATTGATTTGCTTATTATTCTGGCACTATCTTATCTTCCCAGATGGTCTCTGTCTCTCCTGTAAGAGCTCAGGAAGTTATAATTTCCTCTGTTGGATGATTCCAAGAGCAGTTCCCTCTCCCCTCTCAGTTATTGGCATAAGTACCTCAGTATTGGGAGCACATTGTTGAACCCAAGACATTAGATAGAAATGGGTACATTTCCCTGTTTGGAACCATTTGAAGAATAGGACAGAATAATAGGCCTCTCAAAACCTCATTAGAAAATATAAATCAACTGGAGGCCCAGTGCACAAAATTCATGCACAGGTGGAGTCCCTAGGCCTGACCAAGCGATCAGGGCCGATCGGGGCCAGGTCGATCAGGGCTGGACTGGAGAGGAGGTGATGGTAGCTGGGCTGGACGCCAATGCTGTCATCGTCGGCGCCTCACCACTGCATGGTTCCCCCCTCACCCTTCCTCCTTCCCACGCTGCCGTGCCGCCACTGTGGATCAGGGCCTGCTGACAAGGGGGAGGGACGGGGCATGGGAGGTTGGCCGCTGGCCCTGAGGAGGGAGCTGGCCCTTGGTCCCCCTTGGGAAAGGGGCCACATCCACCACCACCCACCCCTGGTTTCCCTCCCAGCTCGGGGGCCAGCCGGGGGGGAGGGACCATGGGAGGTTGGCCAGCTGGGGGAGGTTGGCTGTGGGAGCGCATTGACGACCAGGGGGCAGCTCCTGCATTGAGTGTCTGCCCCCTGGTGGTCAGTGTGCATCATAGTGACCAGCCATTCCGGTTGCTTAGGCTTTTATATATCTAGTTCAAGTATTATGTTGGTGCCATTATAGGCACAGTTGTTACAGGTAATTCATTAAACTAGGCATTTTTTATCACTAAAAAGAAAAGACTATCTCATTTGGAAGATTCACCTATACCTAGAAAGTAAGTATGATAGAGCCAGCTTAGTTAGATTTTGAAAGCAAATCAAAGAAATAATTTCAGAGTTACATTATTTCATTTGCGGTCAAATGTTAATTGAGCATCCTGATAGAATGTCTATGAACTTCATAGATTTTATGTGGCAGGGTCTGGGCAGTGGCCACTCTTGATTTCAGAGAGGAAGGGAGAGAGAGAGAGATAGAAACATCAACGATGAGAGAGAATCATTGATCGGCTGCCTCCTGCACAACCACACTGGGGATCGAGCGCCCATGTGCCCTGACTGGGAATCAAACTGTGACCTCCTGGTTCATAGGTTGACGCTCAACCACTGAGCCACGCCGGTCGGGCCAGGTTGAGCATGTTGATGGGGAAGAGTGATGCTGTAAGCTGCAGATGTGAAGTGTGTTTCTTGGCACTTCTGAGTCACTTTTAGTACTGCTTGGAGGAAATGTGATCTGTTGTAACTGAGAATTCAGTTAGCACCTTGGAGACTCCTCTTCCTGCTTTACCTTACTCTTTGTTTGTTTTCCTAGGTAACCAAAGTGACCCAGGTGGATGGGAACAGCCCAGTAAGATTTTCCACAGAGACCACTTTCCTGGTGGATAAGTATGAAATCCTGTAATACCAAGAAGAAGAAACCGAAAAGGAAAACTTTCAAATTAATAAAGAAGAAGCCAACAGTGGCTGAAGAATTTTTTTTTCCAAATCTACAAGCCATTGGAGACCCTTTTTTTCTAGTATAATGCACGGTTCTCGGCGCTCAAGGACCCTCAACTCACCCTCAGTGTTTCATGTCACAGACACATTCTTTGGCAAAGAAATGACACAAACAGAAAGGGAAAGGCTGCTAATTTCTTTGGCAGATTTTACTGGCCAGCAGGAAAGCAAGCTCCAGAGAATGCCCTCTGTTCAACCAACACCTTCTCTGCCTGGGCCTAAGCTGCTCCTTTATTTTAATCCCTAAATATAGATAGTTATATTTCATACTTACTTTGTTTTTTAAAAGTTTTCTCTGCAAAAAATTTTAATCTTTCATACTCCTTTTCTTTACTTTCAGTTTTTTTCTTTCTATACATTCAAGCACTGGGATCATCTGTATATGTGTTGTATTTATTGGGTACTCCTAGACCAAGTTGATCTAATCCAGTCTTGATTTTTAGACTATACAGGTGAATTGTTTAAGGTGTTTGGAGTTTAGAAGTTAAAAGATGAGGGTATCTCATGTTCTTTTTCTATATCCATTTATTCTTCCACTCCTTTGACAAGTTGTTTTCCTTTTAGACTGGCCCCTGCAGTTTAGAGCAGTGCTGTGACTGTTAAAGACAGCTGAGAATCGGTTTCAAATGGCCTACCTAGCCCCACTAAAAGACGCCTGGGAGGAGAGTGAGTGTGTCCAGCTGGGGGTTTCACACCCACAGGCAACATGTCTGCTTCGGGTGCTACCAAGGCTTTCCATTCTCCCCATTTTGGGTACTTCAGCTAAAACAATAGCTCATGGTCTTTGTAATCCATTCATATTCCTCCGATTCACCACCTCCCTCCTCCTGGCTGTTGTCTTGTGTCATCAGTCCTTTCTTTTCTAGCAGAGACAAGGTTATGATTTTGGAGGCGTGGGTTCAGTGAGTCCTTGTGCCAATTCCATTGGCCCTAAACTATCCAGGAGACTGCATTGCCACCAGGTTTGTAGCATTTCAAAAGGCAGCTGATTATACTGGCATGTGTTAAGTTGCTGGCATCTACTCCCACTTCCTTCTGGCCTGCCCAGCCTTTTTTCTCCAGCCTATCTGTCCCTGTCTCTGAAATCCATCCATTTCCTCTTCCAAGTCTTTTCCAGTGAGTGTCATCATGTAGTAGTTTTTTCTTAGCCTCATCTTATCCATTACTTTTTCAATTGAGAGGACTACACCAGCCAGCCCATCTTTGGCCTTTAGCTCAGCATTGCGCCCAGAAGGGTTGGTGTAGCTGCTGGGGGTGGCAGCCACAGGTGGGAGGAGGCAGGGGACTGGATGACTCTGCACTGTCCGCTGGTGGAGAGTACCACACGCACTCGGAGTGCGAAGAGTGTGCTGTACTTGAAGCAAAGCAGTCACTCACCAATGGTCATGGATAGAGTTGTTTGCCAAAGAAACATCTGGCCTTTCCCTTTCCCCTGACTGCATCAGGGAAGAACCTTATCTCCAGCTTGGTTTCCACCTGGGTTTTCTTGTTTGTGTGTTTTTTTGTTTTTAGGAAAGGGCCTGGGACAAGAAATTTGTCATGTAGTTAAATAGGCAAATCTTATTAATCTAGTTTTGTTTGAGAGTTGCTTGTCCATATGATTTTTTTAAAGTCAAGTTTAGTTTTACAAAAACTTTTTCTGAAATTACTTTTGGGGTATTATTTAAAATGAGAGATGTTTTGTAACCCTGTAAAATACATAGGGAATATAACATTCCAGTGTACACAGAAAAGGCAAATTCTTTAATCAAATAAATAGTATTATAAAATGAATTTGTTAGACTCTTATGCTTTGGTGTCTGCTTGTGGATTCAGGATAATGTAATGGGATCTAAGATTAAAAATTAATGATGTATATATTTTTTAAGAGGAATACTCTCGGAGAGTATTAATTGCCTTTTAATTTATTGTTGAAAGTATTACAGATGTCCCCTCCCCCCATTAACCCTCTCCACCTTGCACCCGAATCTCCTGCACTTGAGTTGCTTTTGAATGAATCTAATACTACTCATGGACTTTTGGTCTTAATTCTTTCGGCAGTTGTAGAATAAGGAAACTGAGGCTTCATCTGTAAAGATAAAGGTTCGTGATATGTGAAGCCTTCCCCTCCCCAGTAGACTGGTAAGAAGTAGCAGGGGTGAGAGGTGAACACCTTGGGCGGTGTTGATAATTCCCTCTGAAGAAGCTTCACTTATTTAACTTAAAAACGAACATCAGCCGAGACCGGTTTGGCTCAGTGGATGGAGCGTCGGCCTGCGGACTGAAAGGTCCCGGGATCGATTCCGGTCAAGGGCATGTACCTGGGTTGCGGGCACATCCCCAGCGGGAGATGTGCAGGAGGCAGCTGGTCGATGTTTCTCTCTCATCGATGTTTCTGACTATCTCTCCACTTCCCTCTCTGTGGAAAATCAATAAAATATATTTAAAAAAAAAATAAAAAATAAAAAAACGAACATCAGTACATTGGGAGGCAAATTATTCTAATGAACAGTAAGTGGAATGAAAAAGGTTTTATCTTAATGGTGAAAGCCAAGATTCTGAATTCTTTCCCCTTACAAAGTATCTGGTCTAATGTTGCTGAAATGTGGCTTGGCTCTGAGATTGTAACTTTAACCCAATGAAACGAAGCATACCAAAACCATGCCATATCCTGCCTGGCAGTTAGTCCCTCCATGGCATAAGTGCACTTTTTGGCCTCTTGTGAGGGAGACTGGCACAATAATTAGGTCTGACTGAGCATGATGTTTAATGGAGGAGGCTTGTGGTTCCCCCTCTGGTTTAATTCCACAAAGAGGAGGTAAGGGGCACACTTCCATTGTGGTCAGGAGTTTCTTTTTAAATAGATCTGTTACTCAGTTGCTCACAGTAGTTTCAAACCCTAAATCTATTGGCTTGTGCATCTCATGGGAAACTTTGTCCTCCATTAATTTGAAATTGTTCATGGGGTATGATCTGAGAGATTTCCAGGGTTGAGATAGAATAGCCTTTCTTTTTTTTTTTTTTTTTTTATATATTTTATTGATTTTATACAGAGAAGAAGGGAGAGGGATAGAGAGTTAGAAACATCAATGAGAGAGATCGATCAGCTGCCTCTTGCACGCCCCCCAGTAGGGATGTGCCCACAACCAAGGTACATGCCCTTGACCGGAATCGAACCCGGGACCCGTCAGTCCGCAGGCCGACGCTCTATCCACTGAGCCAAACCGGTTCGGCAGGAGAATAGCCTTTCTTAAAAGTTCACCTTTTGCAGGCCTCATTGGAGGAAGACAGGAGAAAATACAAAAAGTCCCCACCCAAAAGGTAATTACAGACATTGTTTCTAGTTAGAATAGAATAAATTCAAACTAGGAGCAATGTCTGTAATTACCTACACAGACTTTTTTCCTAAGGTAGACAAGTGTTAACGATAACTAGTGATAGCGCCACATGGGTCTCAGGGCCGCTGAGGAATAGGGCTTGTCTTACAGGCTGTAGAAGAAAGCAAACATTGGGAATCCACTCCCTCTAGTCTGCACCTCTTTCATTGCAACCCTTTCCCCTGCTCGCTTTGGGGAATATATTTGCAGCTGTAGAGCTTTCAATCTGGCAGGTCCACAAGGAGGCCGATTGCTGTGCATTGCTCTCACCCAAGGGCAGACAGCATCTCTACAAGTGTCAGTTTCATTTACCCTGGGGAGTTAGTGATGTAGAGGCAAGCCTTTAGGGAAAAGACTACCTTTTAAAAAAATTGATTTATTATTATTATTTTAGCGAGATAGTTTGTTGTTCCACTTATTCATTCACCAGAGGCCCAGCAGTCATGTGAGGAGGCGCCCCACCTCCCACCTTGCCGGCCAGGACCCTAGCCTGCTGTTTGGTCCTCTGTCTGGTCATTTAGGTCATGACAGCCCCTGGCTTTTTATATATTAGGGTTGGACATTGCTCCAACTAACTGATCCACCGGCCAGGGGAAGGCTCCATTTCTAAAGGAAGCTGTTGCCCCTCTCTCAAACACAAGAGATAAGCAACCAGACAGTTTTTAGACTCTTGGGTTACTTCTACTACCCCCACCTAAAAGGAAATTTTTGGCCTTGCTTTTCCTACACAGGGGCTACATGGTTATTGAGGGCTTAGTCCGTTCTGGAAAGCTTCTATAGGTGCAGTGCGATGAGGCTGATTACCAAAGATGGGCTGTTTGAAAAAGGCATTACCAATTCCAGACAATGAGAGAAATGGAAATAGCTCTTGTTCCCCATTCTTTTGCCCAAATGAATGCTTGTTAGGAAGGTCCTAACTTACAGGAGCCACGGAGGTAGGCAAGACCAGTTTCTGTCCGAGCCAAATTTCCCACCCTGCTTGGATGTAGCTTCAGGTGGCAGTGGGCTGTGTAATTCAGAGGACAAGCTGAGTAGAGAGCTCCTTGCAGCTGCTGAAAAGGTTTGACTTTTCCCCCAACTTGGTTGTGGTGAGGAGTTACTGGGTGTCACACCTGAGTTCAGGATCCAGAGGCCAGAAAAGACCTTTTGGGTAGGGTGTGTACTAGTATCACCAGGGGTTACTTGCTGTGACGAGCAATCCACTGTTCGGGCTGGAAGGTAAACCATCTGAGAGGAGGGACAGGGTGGGCCATGTGCCAAGCCACGGCTGAGTGATGAGGGCCTAAAAAACCCTCTCCCTCTACACTCAGCTTGGCCCCGCCCCGCCTTCACTTAGGAAAGTCTGAAGCATGCTTGGAAAGCTGCTTTCTGTTTTTCTCTCTTCCTCCCCCTCTGCTGAGCTCCCAGCTGCTCGACCTCTTGCATAACTGAGAGCACTGAGGTTTGATGCACTCCAGATGTGGGGAAGGGTGGGGTGGCCTGTGAGGCGTGGGCCTGAGTCCCCTGAGTGCTCCAACTGTGGGAACTTAGGGCCTTGACAACAGGAACTGGGACACACTGCACAGCCTTCAGCACGGGGTCCCTGGGCCGGGAGGACAGAGAAAAGCTGGTGCTGTTTTAACTCCCTGCCTCAGCACCAGTTGCCTCTGCAGGCGTGATGATTCCGAGATTCCTCCCCACCAAGACTGTCAAGAAGAGCTGGACACTGTGACTGACACGCAAAGCCTCTGAGGTTCCCAATCTGAGGTCCTCCCTGCAAATGCTGGGTCTTGGCACATAGGACACACAGTTTTGGTTTTTCTTTTTCTTTGACTAGAAGAGTCTGAAAATTACTGTTGTGATCTGTCTCATACAAGGTGGCCAGAGTCAAAATACTCTCATGAAGCTCCAGCATGAAGAGGAATTGGAAGAGGCTCCCCCCGCATCCTAGGGTTGAGCTCTGGCCTCCTGTGTGGGGCCCCTGCTAAAGCTGGCCCTGCCAATAAGTGACCCGAGGTTCCTGCAGGTCAGCCTCCCCCTCTGCTCCTGGGTTAGGCAGAGAGGGCACAAACTAAAGCCCATCCCAAAAAAGACAAGTTACGTTCTGCTACCCGCCCAGCTGCCATTGCTGCCAGCCTTGGGTCTTTCTGCTCCCTCCGGCAGCGTGGGAGAGTCTCAGGGGTCCCTCTGGTGCTGCTAAAGGGGTTCAGTCCAGCTGAGTTCAGCTCCCCAGGGCCTCCCAGTCAGCCTCTTGGGGCAGGAGCTGGCCTCGCCAGGTAAGGATCCACTGTCAGTGTTGGGTTTCGGGGTGGGGGTTGAAGAATGACTTCAGGCTGTTTCTAGGCTACTCTTAGGTGCTTAGACCCCCCTTTTCTCCCTTATTTTCTCCCCTGCTCCTACAGAAACCCAAACTGCTCTAGGATAGCACGCGCAACTATTCTACAGCTTGTCTCCCGATTGTCCCCGGGAGGTTGGGGCGAGGGAGCAACATGAAGCTTGTGTTTACAGCCTGCGTGGCCCTCGCACATGAGAAACCGTGAAGCCTGATGCGCAGGGTTATCGACCCCACTTACAGCTCTTCACGGTGGGACTTGGAAGAGGGTGAGGATAAGGGGTGACAGGGTCCCCGCAGCAAATGTTCTGGAGCGGGTGCGGAGTACGCTGAAGGGCCGGGACCGGGAGGTTCCCTAGGAGCCCATGGAGATCCAGGCAGCTAAGGTTAAAACGGGAAAAGAGGGGGCACAGGGGAGAGAGAAACTGTCAAAAACACCCTCAGAAGAGCCTTGAAGCCTAGGGTTGGAGAGTGGTCAGAGGGGCGGGGAGGGGAGGGGAGAAGGGTGCGGGGTGGTGGAGAGCCCAGCTGCAGAAAGGAACAAAGCGGTCGCTGTGCAGGCGAGGGTGGGGGTGCTGCTATGGGAAAGGGGGGGTGGACCTTGGGCTCCGGACCCACAAGGGCGTCTTCTCCCGCTGGCCTAGCCGACCGGACGCGGGCCGGGGGCCGGGGGCGGGACTAGCCGGAGGGGCGGGGCCGCTCCTTCTCCACCTACTCAGCGGGCTCCCGGGGAAAAGCAACAGCGTCCGGTCTGGGGCCGCGCGGCCTGGCCAGACCCGGGGCCGGCGCGCCCTCTCCTCGAGGTAAGGACACCCTCTCCCCCTACGCCCGCGGGTTCCGCGTGCTGCGCGGGTCCAGGCCTGGCGGAGCCCTCAGATAAGCTCTGGGCTGGGGGGCCCGGAAGAAGCCCACGGGGGGAGGCAGGGGAGTGCGTGGGGCGAAGGGGCTCTGTGGGGAGTGGGCCAGCCACTCTGCGAGTCGCGCTCTTCTGCCCCCCCCCGCGCCGCCGCCAGGGGGAGCCCTAGCGCTCTGCCCCAGGAGGGGCGCTGGACCCACCCCGTCCAGACGTGCCGCGGGCCCCCAGACGAGCCGACGACACTCGGGTCCCTTCCGTCTGAGCCCCGCCGCCACCCCGCTCTTGCCCACGGCAGGACTGAGAGCCCTGCACCGGGAGGGGGCCCCCTGGGGCATCTCCGCTCCCATTCCGGTCGGGCCGCCCCGAGGGACCAGGAGGGGATGCGAGGCCGCTCGGAGGCTGGGGGTCCGGGAGGGACTCCTGGGTGGACTCAGAACATGGGGAGCGCGTCTGGGACCTCCCAGCCTCCCCCGAGGCCCCACGTTCTTTGGCGTCCGGGAGGCGGGACGGGGCACCGGGAGAGCCCCAGCGCCTGGCTACGCGCGCAGCCCGATCCTGTCCCCTCGGGGTTCCCTGGAGCGCGGCCCGAGCCCCTCCACCCGGGCTGCTCCGAGGAGCCGGGCGGGGGCGCCGGCGGGGAGGGTCAGGGCCTTCCGCCCGGCGGGGGCGAGCGGGGCCCCGGCGCCGGGCGCGGCTGCCTTCGGGTCCGTTAGCTCAGCGGTGCCGACGCTGCCCGAGGCTGAGTCATCGCGGCGGCCACACAGGCGGCTCCCACACGTCAGAGGTCCCCCCGCGCCCGCGCCCCGCGGCGGCACCCACGCGCGCCCCGTCTCTCTCGGCCCGGACCGCGTGGAGCCCACTCCGCCCCCTGCACCCCGCGCCCACGCAGTCCCCGCGGCCCTCGGACACGCGCGCCCCTCCCGGCAGCTGCTCCGCGGGGCGCGGGGGGGTCTGGGCCGCGTGTCCCCCGCGCGCAAACAAGCGGCGCCTTCTCCTCGCTCCGCAGAGAAAGGCCGCTTGTCCCGGGCGGGCGGCGCCCAACACTGCGGCCTTGTCCCACCTGGCGGCCCCCGCCCGGGCCGTGGGAGAGGGCGCTCTCCCGCCCCCCACCCCCCCCACCCCACCCCCCCCACCCGCGGTAGTGAGGTCGGGGCCCCGCCTGCTGGCCCTCCCCACGGCGGGGACCCCTGGCCGCCCCGGCCGCTGCCTTCCAGCCCCCGCGCCCCTCCCCGCGGTCCCCTCGGTGCTTCGGCCGCGGCCCAGACCCTCGGGGACCCCTCCCGCTCAGTCTCCCCCCTCCTGCCCCTCCTCCCGCGCTCCCGCCCCCGGGCTCCCAGCCTCAGTTTCCTCCTTTCCCTCGCCCCCCTCTGGGCGGCGCACGGGAGCGGAGGCTGGGGACCGGGCGGGGCGCGGAGCCCGTGGGGCCCTGAGGCGGCAGTGGCCCGGTCAAGCCCACGGGGGTCACTCGCGGACGCCCAGCCTCTGCGCCCGGCGCCCCGCCCTCCCCGCCCGACCGGAGCCCCGGCCGCTGGGGCTTTTTGGCCGAGAGGAGAGGCGGGGTTCCCCCCACCAAAGGCCCGGAGGCTCGGGGGCGGGCGGGTGGGTGTACCGCCGGGTCCCGGCGGCCCGTCGGAGGGAGGCGGGTCGGCCCCCCGGGCCCGGGGTGCGGTCCGGGCGCCCCCAGGTGGCGGCTCCCCGCCCTCGTCAAAGCCCCGCCTGCGGAGCTCGGATTCGCGGGCCCTGGGGTACCTTTCCTCCCTCCGCACCTGACCAGGTGTCCCGCCGGCCACAGCCGCGCACCCCCATGCGCCCATCTTCCTATGCGCCTCTCTCCCTACCGCTCCCTCTCCTCTCCTCTCCTCATTCCCTTCTCTTCTCGCCTCGCCTCGCCTGGTTCCCTCAGCCTCACCCCTTCACAATCTTTATCTTCACTTGAAAAGAAATTGAAATCTATTTTTATTGATTTCAGAGAGGAAGGGAGAGGGAGAGAGAGAGAGAAACATCCATGATGAGAGAGAATCATGGATCGGCTGCCTCCTGCACGGAGAGCGAGTCCAGAACCCGGGCACATGGGCTCGAACCCAGGACCCTTCAGTTCGCAGGCTTAGACATCACTGAGCCAAACCGCTAGGGCGTTCACTTGAAAATTTTTGGTTTAAATAAGCGAGCGTACCCACAGCTGCCTCGCAAGGTAATAGTGACACGTTGGACAGATGAAGAAACTGAGGCCCACGGAGGTGAAGGGACTTGTTCAAGGTCATGAAACACAGTAGTAACTTTATATTTGTCTGTTGTTTATAGTGCTCTGCACTTCACAGCGTCTCATTTAATAAAAACCTGAATCTCCAGACAGTCTTTTTCTAAACTAACAGTTTTATGGAGGTGTGATGTATATACCATAAGATTCACTTAATTTGGCCTAAACCGGTTTGGCTCAGTGGATAGAGCGTCGGCCTGCTGACTCAAGGGTTCCAGGTTTGATTCCAGTCAAGGCCATGTACCTTGGTTGCAGGGACATCCCCAGTGGGCGGTGTGCAGGAGGCAGCTGATCGATGTTTCTCTCCCATCGATGTTTCTAACTCTCTATCCCTCTCCCTTCCTCTCTGTAAAAAATCAATAAAATATATTTTTAAAAAAAACATTCACTTAATTTAAGTGCACATTCGATTATTTTTAGTATATTTACAGAGTTGCGCAGCCATCATCACAATTTAGTTTTAGAGTATTCCTATTGGGCAAGAAAGAAATCTTGTGTCCATTTATTTATTAGTCCCTCCCCATTCTAGGCAAACACTGAATCCCTACCTTTTTAAAAATCATTATTCCAGTTTTATAGAGAATGACCTGACAGAGACAAGTTAAGTAACTTGTCCAAGAGCTCACAGCTAATAAATGATAAAGAACAGAGTAAGCCCAGCCGGCGTGGCTCAATGGTTGAGCATCGACCTATGAACCAGGAGGTCAGGGTTCGATTCCCAGTCAGGGCACATGCCCGGGTTTTGGGCTGGATCCCCAGTGTGGGACGTGCAGGAGGCAGCCGATCAGTGTGATTCTCTCTCATCAATGATGTTTCTATCTCCCACTCCCTCTCCCTTCCTCTCTGAAATCAATAAAAAAATAAATATATATAAAAGAACAGGGTTAGATACTAAGTGATGTGCCTTTCCCTCACCTTTATGTTTTGTTTTCCTTACCCCTGCTTTTATAGGAACTACCCATTCTCAACCCATGGTCTCTTGCCTCTCCTCCCGCCCAGAATGCCGACGGGTTTCCCTGAGTTGAGAGAAACAGTATGGTACCCTCTGTCCCTGGAAAGTGTTTCCTGTCACCAGATCCCCTGGGAGGTGCCATGCCAAATTGGCCTTGGTGCGGGTTAACGGCCTTTGCCTTCCCTCTCCCCAGGCAGACTGGGGGTGGGCCCAGGCGCTGTTCTGGCCTGGCCTCTCTTCCCCCAGCTGAGGTGGAGATGGTGGCCGAGATGACACCTGGCAGGTGCGCTGGGAGGGTGAAATGGGTAACTGCCCTCGCCCCACTGCCGGGGCAGGCACTCCCTGGGATGTGGCTCCTGCCCTACTGACTTCTCTGTCAGCACCAGCGATGCTGGCAGAGGGTGGAGGGGATCCTGCCGGCAGCCACGTTCTCCTCAGCTTCCCAGGACGTGTCAGCAGCAAACACGTCCTCCCATCAGCAAGCTGGTCAAGGGATGGGCACGGGGTGCACATTAGTCCCCAGAGGTGCTCCTTCCTGCTCTCAGGTACCAGACATGTGACCAGAGAGGAAGAGGGTGGGCTCTCGAGGCTCTGGCTCTGGGTCTATTTCCCGCCTGGCCCTAAGGACCTACACTTCCTATGGCACCAACTCAGGTTCCGGTCCCGAGTCCTATATTCCCAATATTAGTCACCACTGAGGTTTGTGTGTGTTTTTCTGATTACGCTGGGGGGAGATTGCTTTCTGGAGAAGAGAGGGTGCAGGAGTTGAGACTTACAGAGATAGAAAGAATGGTTGAGTTTTCTTTTTTCTTTTTTTTCTTCTAAAGGTATCTTTCTTGATTTTAGAAAGGAAGGGAGAGGGAGAGAGAGATAGAAACATCATTGACGAGAGAGAATCACTGATCAGCTGCCTCCTGCACGCCCCACACTGGGGATCGAGCCCGCAACCCGGGCCTGTGCCCTGACTGAACCGTGACCTCCTGGTTCATAGGGTCAACGCTCAATCACTGAGCCACACCGGCCGGGGGAGTTTCCCCAGCAAATATTTATTAACGTTCTGGTTGAATTTTCTTGTTTCCTTTAAAGATCCTGGCCTTCACCGGTAGCTCAGCTGGTTAGAGGGTTGTCCAGATACTTGAGGTTTCAGGTTCAATCCCAGGTCAGCACATACAAGAATCAACCAATGACTGCATAAGTGGGACAGCAAATCTCAATTTCTCTCTCTCTCTCTCTCTCTCTCTCTCTCTCTCTCTCTCTCTCCTTCCCTCCCTCCCTCCCTCTCTCTCTCTCTTTCTCTCTTTATTTCTCTCTCTTCCTTCCTCTCCCTCAAATCAATAAATAAAAGTTAAAAAAAAAGAAAAAGAAAGAGAAAAGATCCTATGAGGCCACCTGGGAAAAGAGACAAAAGGAGAAGAAAGGGGGGAGCTCCTAGCTCAGCCCTGCTGCCCACCTGGTGCCCTCTGGCTGCCAGTGTCCTGGGAGGGGCTCCTTGGGTTCCCCTGCTCCCACTCGGGTAGATTTTCCCACCCCGCTTCAGCTCCGGTGTCTGAGGGTCCTCAACGGCCACAACCTGGTGCTGGGTGTCCGCGGTAGGGAAGCACAGAAATGCAGGCTGGGCCTTCCAGGGCTTTCTGTGGTTCTGGGGGCAAGGGCCAGGCCTGGTGTGGGGCGGGAGCCCTGCTGTGGCTGGAGACGCACTGCCTCCCCCACGCCTCCTGCAGCATCAGGAGCTGGGAGTGACGATGGCAGTGCCCGCCACAGAGCCCGCCCCAGAACCTGCCCCTTCCCCTTTCCTGCCCTGCCTCCACCTCACCTGCTGTCTGCTGTGTCCCCAGGAGCTCGAGAGATCAAGACCATGGACACGTTCACCAGGAACCAGGTGGGTCCTGGATGCAAGACCCCAGCAATGGTGCAGGTGAGCTGGGTCGGCCCTGGGGCAAGAGGGCTGCTGGTGAAGATGAGTTCGCCTCCTCTGTCCACCCGTGGTCCCGGCCCAAGAATGAGAACAGCAGTTCCTCTCTCGCTTCCCACGCCCCGAGCCTATCAACAGCCAAGTCTTTATCTGAACCGGGTTAATGGGTTTACCCAGAAAATACTCTTTGAAAACCAGGAAGGGTTTTCAGGTGGACTCTGAGCTGTATTCCCCTCCTTAATCCCGCCTCTGCCCTCTCGTGATTTAGTTTAACAGAGACAAGCGCTGGCCAAGTGGATTGCCACAAACGAGTCTGTGAACTTACCTTTTTTTTTCCTGTTAATCCTCACCCAAGGATATTTTTCCATTGTTCTTTTAGAGAGAGTGAAAGAGAGAGGGAGAGACAGAGAGAAACATCGATGTGAGAGAAACACATCGATTGGTTGCCTCCTGCATGCACCCTGACCAGGGCCAGGGCTGGGGAGGAGACTGCAAACAAGGTATGTGCCCTTGATCAGAATCGAACCCAGGACCCTTTGGTCCGAAGGCTGATGCTCTAGGCACTGAGGCAGGGCATGCCGGACAAGCCCTGATTGGCCCTTCTCTCCAGTACCCCCCTCCTCTCACCCAGGGCCTCCCCACTCCCCTTACTTTCTCCTTGTTTCTGTCTTAATAGACAAAAGGGGCAGTTAAGCCAAGACTTGAGATAAATCTGGTGGGACGAGCTAGTGGCCTAGATTCAGATCTAATGACACTTTGGTGGAATAGTGCTCTGTGCAAGCTTGTGCGCTAACCCTCTCCCCGCCTCAGAGTCCTTTGGAGAGAGTGAGGCCAGTGAGGGTGCTGGAGGGAGTGTGGCTGGGCGGTGAGGTCTGGCCTGGGGTCTCTGCTGAGCTCACCTCCCGCCCGCCCTGCCCGCAGAAAGGCCCCTTGGACCTGATTGAGACGGGCAAAGGGCTGAAGGTGCAGACGGACAAGCCCCACCTAGTGAGCCTGGGCAGTGGGCGGCTCAGCACAGCAATCACCCTGGTGCCGCTGGAGGAAGGTAAGTCAGGCCCCTCTGTCCGTACATCCCTGCCCTGGGGCCCAGGCATGTGCTGGAGCCCTTCTGCTATCTGCTGGCAGTGGTCAGCTCCCCCAAATGGGAGGCGGTGCCACCCCCCAGTTTGCTTCCCTGGCCTCTGCCTCCCAGACGGCCTGCCCCCTCTGGTTGATAACCTGGCTGCATGATGAGGATTAGAGATCCCTTTAGACACAAGGAGGAGCGCGCTGAAACAGGAGAGCACAGTGCTCTTGGCAACCAGGATGGCCCAGAAGCGAGGGGCCCGCTCCCGGGCGGTTCCTGGCCTGGGAGCAGGTACCAGTGCAGAAGGGAGAGATGGAAGTAGGGGCAGAGCTCCCATGCAAGATAAGGCCCTGGCACAGCCCTGCACATCTCGGGGTCCTCTTCCCTCATGGTTGCACTGGTTGCCTGGGTGATGCGACATTCCCCACATTCTGCAAATACCAGGCCTGGGGGCTCTGCCAGGGGAGGGTCTGCGCAGGCAGAAGCAGTGAGGGGAGAGGCCGCACTGGAGAGAGAGGGAGTGAAGGGAGGGCAAGGGCTGCAGGTGGCAGAAGGAGGGAGAGAAGGAGAGAGGGAAACTCAGAAGAAAAGAGAGGGGAGGCCAAAACCGGTTTGGCTCAGTGGATAGAGCGTCGGCCTGCGGACTGACGGGTCCCGGGTTCGATTCCGGTCAAGGGCATGTACTTGGGTTGCAGGCACATCCCCAGTGGGAGCTGTGCAGGAGGCAGCTGATCGATGTTTCTCTCTCATCGATGTTTCTAACTCTCTATTTCTCTCCCTTCCTCTCTGTAAAAAATCAATAAAAATATATTTAAAAAAAAAAAAAAGAAAAGAGAGGGGAGGATGATGAAGGAGATGACCAGCTGGGTGGGGGGGTGCCTAAGGAGGGTGTGCAGGAAAGAAGTGCCCTTCTCTGCTCGGTGTGGGGTCTGGATCCTGCTGTGCCCTCTGGGTCCCATCTTTGGTCCAGACTTTTCTCTGCCTGAGAAGAGCTCCTACCACAGACTTTCCCCCAGGCAAAGGGGCCCCAAGGGGCAGCGGGGCAGGGATCCTTCCTGGAGTAGGAGGTGGAAGCCCATTTCCTTCACAGTCCTCCTTGCCCTGTCTGCCTCCTGGGGCTGGGCAAACCCTCTGACTCAGTTTGCCTCCTGTCTTTAGGGAGAACAGTGATTGGCTCTGCGGCCAAGGACATTGCCCTGCAGGGGCCGGGCCTGGCTCCCGAGCACTGCTACATAGAGAACCTGCGGGGTACCCTCACCCTCTACCCGTGCGGCAATGCCTGTGCCATTGACGGGCTCCCTGTCCGGCAGCCCACCCGGCTCACTCAGGGTAAGTGACACCTCCTAGCAGAGGGGGTCCTGGTTTCAAAGCTTGTGCGTGATAGGTGCAGGGGAAGCCTGCAGGGTGGTTGCCATGGTAACTGCCCTGTTGGAGGTGGGGTGTTCAGCTGCATCTGATGTGCCCGACCCAGACTCTGGCTGCCAGACTTGTCTTCATCCTGCTTTTCTTCTCTGGCCACCCTCATCCTTCCTCCCTCCGTCCTCGGGAGAGAAGCGAAGCCCGTTCCTGCGATCACAGGGCATGGGGAGCCTGGTGGTGGTCGCCAGTGGTTGTTAGGCGAGAGCCTTTGGAGCAGCGTGGGGGCACAATGGCACTGTCCTGGATGCCAGAGGGAGCTGTGCTCTGGAAAGCTGGAGAGGTGGGGAGAGGAGGACACCCCCCCTGACAGGGATGGGGAAGGGCGAAATCTGGGGACATGCCCACTCCTATTAAAAAACGTCGCCCTAGGCAGTCTGGCTTAGTGGATAGAGCATCAGCCTGCAGACTCAAGGGTCCCAGGTTCGATTCCCGTCAAGGGCACGTACTTCAGTTGCAGGCTCCAGCCCCAGTGGGGGCACGTGCAGGAGGCAGCCATTCAACGTGTCTCTCTCTCATTGACGTTTCTCTCTGTCTCTCCGTCTCCCTTCCACTCTCTCTAAAAATCAATGAAAAAGTATCCTCAGCCCTAACCGGTTTGGCTCAGTGGATAGAGCGTCAGCCTGCGGACTCAAGGGTCCCAGATTCCATTCCGGTCAAGGGCATGTACCTTGGTTGCGGGCACATCCCCGGTAGGGAGTGTGCAGGAGGCAGCTGATCGATGTTTCTCTCTCATCGATGTTTCTAACTCTCTATCCCTCTCCTTTCCTCTCTGTAAAAAATCAATAAAATATATTTTTAAAAAAGAAAAAGAAAAAGTATCCTCAGGTGAGGATTAACAATAATACCAAAAAGAGAAAAGAAAATGTTGATAGTAGCTTTGGGGTCATGAATATGGTTAGCACCCTGCTTCCCAAAGCAATAGGCCATTCTTTGTGTGAGCTGGCTTTGGAAACTGGGCCCCAGTTACTATGGTGACCAGCAGACCAGGAAGGGGTTGGCCCAGGTGGCACTTGGACAGAACCAGTGTGTTTGCCTGGGCGTCAATGGAAGGGAATGAGAAAAGCAGGTGTGGAGGGGGTAGAGGTGGGTTCGCAGGAGGCTGTGAGCTTCGGCCGACCTGGCTCTGAGCAGGACTGGTGTCCTGGAACCACTTTCTGGGGACTCTCCCCTCTGACCAGCTGGAAGCTCCTTTGCAGTGGAACGCCACTGTTCCCCTCTCTCCTCTGTTCCCACTCCTCAGGGTCTCTAAATGCTCCTCCCCTCACAGCTGACCCTGGAGACCCAACCTGGCCCTCCTCCCTTCTTCCTGCCCTTGGGAGTGTGTTGCGGGGACAGTGACTTCGGGAGGCAGGCCCAGCAGCAGCAGCAGGCAAGCCTTGTCTCCTTCGGGGCTTCCGCTGTCTGACTCTGGATGAGAGGAGGAGCCCCATGAATTGGGACTTTGGCGGTGATGCCGTCTGATAGTCTTCTTCAAAGAGAGCATCTTCCCAAGACCTGGGTGCATGGAAGTGAGACTGAGCAGCAAGGGGAGGCAGGAGCAGAGCTCGGAGGAGGCGAGAGAAAGCCCAGCCCTTGCTCCCCAGCTCCCAACCCCTCACACTCATGGGCAAGAACATTCCTCTGTGTGGTGAGCAGGGTGGAGGAACAGAGGCCCCGTCTGGCCAGTGCCTCATTTAGTTTCCTGAGAGGAGGGAGGGCCTGGGCCAAGATGGAATTCTCAGGCATTTCCTGTGACCCCCATAACCCCCAACTCTAGTGTAGCCAAAAGCCTACCCTGCCAATTATATACCCTCCCACTCTCTTCTGACCCCAACCCCCTTCCCTTTTGCTCCCCCCATCCCTACAGCCTTCTTGTCTGGGCTTGCCTGTCCCAGGAGCTGGGCAGCCGGGGGAGGGGGGGGCAGAGGCACAAAGGAATGGGTGTTCTTCTCCCCAGCACCCCCTCCCCGGGCTCCAGGCGCTGAGGGTTCCCTTGTCTCATCCCTGGAGCAAGGCACCCAGCCCGCCCGCCTGGCCCCACCCCGGACATTCTTGGGAGTGCGTTTCCCTGGAAACGGGGCGGCGGGGGTGGGCATGTTCTCTGTGTGTCTGTGTAACTGGGGTGTGTTTATGTATCTCCGGATGTTTGTGGCTCTGGGCTTATGTAGCTCTGTGTCTGTGTCTTTCCTTGTGTTTATAGATGAGGGTGTTCAAGTGGGGAGCAGGAGTGAACTTGGGACTGATGGCACTAAAGTGTCCATGTGTGTGTTCCTATGTGTACGTGAGGACCCACTGCCACATGCCTATCTGGGTATATGTGCAAGAGGATCATTTTCCCTGTTTGTTCCCCGATCTAGCCTTGGTGAGGGTACCCTCATCTTTGAAAAAGAGAAGGCTACCCTAGAAATAACAAGGAGCCCGCTCTGGCTGGGCCAGGCCTGAGGTGCATCATTCCGGGCACTGTGCCCAGCTATTGAGGGTGGCACACACCGTGCCTGGCAGACACGGCAGGGTCAGGCTCTCCCAGCAGCAGTAGCCTGGGCCGGGGGGGGGGGGGGGGGTGGGGGAGGTGGGCAGAAAGCAGACGTCAGCCTTTAGCCAGAGCTTCGGACATGGGAGCCTGGAGTGAGGGGCCAGGAAGATCCTGACTCCACTTCCATTCCCCGGGGAGTTGGGCACATCCTACACTGCCCTCTTCTCTACACAGCAGGAGGTGGAGCTGGGAATAGGACCGGGAAACGAGGAGGGATCTCCATCTGGGGCTAGGTTGCCCTACCCTGGGACCCAGGGCCAGGCCACATGAAAGGTCTGTGAGGAGACAGAGGAGGGGAGCCCCTCGAAGCCACACATACAGGGCCAGGCTGTCTGGACAGCAGGGCCCCAGCCACTCCCAGCTTTGCTGCAGCCCAGCGGCATCTCCCTGTCTCCTTCCCTCCCTACGGCCCTCACTGCTGGGCAGGGGCCTGCGTGAGGCCAGCATGGGCGGCGCCCTGGGACATGGCTGGGGAGCCACACTCCTGGGTTATCTCGCCGCCTCCCTCTGGGACCCAGGACACTGAGCCTTTTCTCTCCCACCCAATGGTCAGTTATTCCTTCTGTGAAATGGGATTGAAGTCTCCAACTGATAAAGATCTTGACTCATGAAGCTCAAAGGAAGAAGAGAAAAAGCAAAGGCTGGGAGCTCCCCACTTCTTGTGCCTGCCGCCTCCCGCTTCCTCCCGCAGCGGCACCCTCCCAGTCGCCCAGGTCTGCCCCTCTGGCCATCACAGTTTCCAGACGGATGAGTCACTCTTCCTGAGGAGGTTTTTAAAGGCTTCCCTTTCTGTGCATCTGACCCTACATGGTCCTTCCTTCTTCCTTCAGAAGGGGAATCAGACACATGTGCACATGTGAGCGTGTGAGCGCATGCATGTGCGTGAGTGTAGTGTGAGTGTGAGTGCATGTGAGCGTGTGAGTGTAGTGTGTGGGTGTGAGCGTAGTGTGTGCATGTGAGTGTGTGAGTGTAGTGTGAGCGTGTATGAGTGCGTGAGTGTGAGCGTAGTGTGTGTGTATGCGAGTGTAGTGTGTGAGTGTGCGCGTGTGAGCGTGAGAGATGTGGCAGTGGGCAGGGCTCAGCAGGTGGAAACACTGCTTGGTGATCCTGGAGGAGGTGACCTTCGGTTTCAGTGTCTCCAGGGGCTGAGCGCGCAGCTAAGAGGCGGTGCGGGCGGAGTGTCTGCGTGGCGCCGCCGGGGCAGGTGTGGGTGTGCATCTGAGAGCAAGGATGCGGGGCTGTGAGCCTGACATGGCGCGCGTCTGAGAGACAGTGTGTCCCTCGAGCTCCTGCTGTCCAGAGGCCGGGTCTCTGGGACTCCGGCCGGAACCTCGGCCTCCAGGGGCTCCCCGGGGCGCCACGCCGGGGGCGGGGGGCTGCGGTTGGGAGGAGCCAGGGGGCGGGCGGGCTGGGAAAGGGCAGCGCCTGGGTCCGGCCGGGGCTGTGGGGTGAGCTGCTGCGAGGGTGGGAGCCGGGGCGGCAGAGGAAGGGGGCGCGGGGGCTGGGGACCTGGGCGCAGTGGCCGCTGGGCCCGCGGCTGCACCCTGCGCGCTCCGTCCAGGTCCTCTCGGTGCGTGGACCCGGTCCGCCCCGCCCGGCATACCCCCACCCCTGCGCCCCGCTCCCCCTGCGCCCGCCCCCTGCTCCCGCCCCGCCCCGCACCCCCTCCACGCTCCGCCATCACTTCCTCTCCCCGCCCCTCCTTTGTCCCTCCCCCGCTCCCTTCCCCGCGCGGTGGCCGGCCCGCCCCTCCGGGCCCTGGTGGCGGTGCCCGCCTCGCAGCTGGCGGGTCGGGCCGGGGGCCGGGAGGTCGGCGCCCCCCCGAAGGCCGGGCCGGGCCGTGAGGGCTCGAGCCCGGGGGGCCAGCGGTCCGAAGGTCCCGGCTTAGCGGTGAGTCCTCGCCTGGCCGGCCGCAGCCCCCAGGCCTGGGGCGGGGAGACCTCGGGCGGGGAGGGCAGGGGCGGGGGACCCGCTGGGGAGGGGTCCTGGGGGCCCCGATGAAGTGTGAGCCCCGATGTTTCTGAGTGGGAGTCTGGGGGCGACTTCACCTTCCCCAGCGCGAGGGCAGGGACCGCCTCTGGAGCTGAGGGTTAGGATGAGGGGCCAGCGCTGTGGCCAAGAGGGTCTCTGATGGGAAGGACGAGGGCCCTTCCTTCCATCTTCCCTGCGCCCAGCCTCCCTCTGGCCGGCCCTCCTCTCCTATTCCTGTGGCCAGCAGGGCAGTGGCTGCCGCCTGGGAGTGAGTGTGAGAGTGTGTGAGCGTGTGTGTGAGCGTGTGTGTGTGTGTGTGTGTGTGTGTGAGATGTTTCCCTTCTGCATCGCTCAGAGATGGGACCCACCCTCTCCTTTGCTCCCTCCCCCCCCACCCCCCTGCACAGCACTGGGCCCTGAGCCTTTGGGGATGGGGGCCCCCCGGCCACAGCTTTGCCTGGATGCCTGGGTTTTTGGGCTTCCTGGGTGGGCTGGCCTTGGAGGTGCGGCCAGGAAGGCAGAGAGGAGGGTTCTCCCCAGACACAGGCTGGCCGAGCCCGGGCTTAGGACTGAAGTTGAGGCAACTACCGGGGCCCCTGAGTGCAAATAGAAAGTTAATTTGGGCAGGAGCTGGGCTGCCCTCAGCCCTGCTGCCCTCCTGCTCATCTATTAATACAGACCCAGCTCTGCTGCCTGGCATCGCCTATTTATAGTCCAGAGGCAGCACAGCCACACCCCCTGCATGGAGGAGGGTGCAGGCAGAGGGGTGGGGCTGAGGGTCCCTAGGTGCCCACAGCCTCCGTGGGTGGGCCGGGCACTGGTGGGCAGTCAGTTTAGGAGTGAGTGAGCCTGTAGACCTTGAGCACTGGCTGGCGGGGGGGCCTGGCAGGGCTGTTTCTGAAACAGCTGCGGTGTAAGTAGGTGGGTGGATAGCTGGCTGCTATATATTCCCGTTATGATTACTCTGGGGTCAGCTCCTCTGATTGGTGGCTTGGCAAGAAGGCTCCCCCTCCAATCACCCATTAGCCTTGAGAATGGCTGGTGCCCATCTGCCTGGAGGGCCTGTGGGTGTGCCAGAGAAGGGGGTGGCTTTGTCCACTATGGTTATCTGCTCTGGGCCTCTCAGTCTGCGAGGTCTCCCCATCCCCCAGGCAGTGCCCTGGGTTCCAGCAACATGCTTCTCAGTGGGGGGTCTGCTAAGGTGCTCCCGTGGCCTGGGGTGCCCCATGACCTCGTGGCCTGCACTGTCTCAACGTCTAGGAATGTCGATTTCCCTGCCATTCTCGGCTCAGACTGGCATGAAGCTTGGGGTGCCAAGTGGCACCAGATTGGACAGATAGGCGGCTGGGGCCAGGGCCAGGGGTGTGAACAATTTGGAAGGGTGGGTGATAGGAGCACCAGGTCCCTCTGGCACCTGCATGGCCAGGAGCAGGGCTCTGCCACAGGCTCAGGCACGGCAGGCACACCTGCTGCCGGGCACACACCCGGGCCCCTGGCGACGTTTTCTGGCTCCTGCGTGCCCTCCCCTTCCATGCACTCCCTTCCTGAGCAGGACTGGGCTTGTGCTTACCGCCTGGGGATGTGCGTGGGGAGGCTGGGCCCCTGGGCTGAGGCTGGGCTAAGTTCCAGGAGGGTGTCGGGTCAGAGGGTGCATTGTCAGGGGGAAAGGGTGAGGCCACGCCCACTGGTTGAATCTCAGGCAAATTCTGGCCCCTGAGGGGGCATCACAGTTCCTCCCCGTCTCCTGCTCGGAGATTTTTGTGATCCTGGAAGTGGCTGCCTTTCAGCTTACCCTTCCACCCAAGGGGCCTGGGTCACTGTTGGCCACGTCGGCTCGGGGGACACCGGTGCCCGTGTTCCCTGAGGAACCCTCTCCGTTTACAGGGCACTTTCATGCGCATGCACTGTCCCTTCTGCAAGGTCAGCGTGTCCTCATTTCTCTAAAGAGAAAACCAGCCTCGGGGCGGGAAGTGACTTCACCTGTCAGAGGAAGAGTTAGGACTAGTCCTTGGGCCTGGGGACTCACAAACCAGTGCTCCTTCCACTCTGCACTGTGCTCTGGGGCCCAGCCAGCGCCTTTCTCAGGCACAGCTGCGTCAGACGTGGTTGGGGGACACTGAATGCAGGCGGGTGGCTCCCTGGAGCCTGGGGTGCGCCTGCTAGTGGGTGAGGGTTGCCTCCCCGCTGCCAGCAGTTCAAGCATTTTCTTTCTCCGAAGGCTGCATGTTGTGCCTGGGCCAGTCCACCTTCCTCCGGTTCAACCACCCCGCTGAAGCCAAGTGGATGAAAAGCATGATCCCGGCAGGGGGGCGGGCCCCGGGCCCCCCCTACAGCCCCGGCCCAGGTAGGGCAGGAGGTTGGGCGGGTGGTCCCCCCTGGGATGGTCCTCCTCCTGGTACCCCCAGCCCCTGGCAGAGTCAGGGCAGGACAACACCCATGGTCCGGGCTCGCTGCCACCTGCCATGGCCACTGGGAGAGATCCAAGAAGTGCCTCTTGGCTGGAACCAGGGAATCAGATGCCTGGGCTGCCAGTCGCTCCCTGGTTAGCTCTCTCCGGCCTCACCTAGCCTCGCCGCCCAGTCCCTCCGCCGTTGGGGGCAGTGGTTCCAGTCACTGGTGGGCTGAGCAGGGCTGGGGCAGGGCACAGGTGGGCTCTCGCTGGCGTGGCTGCCTGGGCTCATCAGAGGGCCGAGCTGCACTAGCCGCTGGTCAGCCTGGCTTCTAGAAACCAGCCCGCAGTGTCAGCCCCTCCCTTGCCTCTGATTGGACCAAGGGGTGCAGCATACATCCCCCGTTCAGTACCCCCTGGCCCCCCCTCCCGTTCAACACGGGAGGCATGGTGGGTGTTTTTTCCTGGGTCCTGGCTGCCGTGTCTGCAGCCCCTTAGGTCCTTACTGGACTGGGATCCCTCCTGGAACTGTCGGCAGCTCCATAGCATGCCCCACCCCTGCTGCAGAGGGTCCCCCTGCCCTTCCTGCTGAGAGATTTAGGAGGTTGGGGAAACCAAGGCAGGGAGGAACTTAGACTTGGGGTGAGTAGACAGCGACCAGCCTTGAGTGCCTGGTGTCATTGCTGACTCTGTCCTAAGTGATAACGTGTTAGCCAGAAGCGTCCTACCGTCCTCCTCCTCACAGAAGGGGAACCGGGCAGGGATGGGTAAGGCTGCACAGCAGGGCAGCGGCACAGCCGCCGGAACCCAGACCTCCCAGCTTCTCCTCCCGAGTCTTGTCTTCGAGTCTTCTCGGCTCAGCTCTGCTCAGAGGAGGGGGGATGCCTTGCTCTGGCGCTTAGGGACCTCCCCAGAGCCCGAGGCCAGGCCTGAGGCATCCTTGCGTTTCCCTCTCACAGAGTCAGAAAGCCTAGTGAACGGGAACCACCCCCCGCAGCCTGCAGCCCAGGGCCCCGCGGCCTACGCCAGCCACAGTTCCCTGGTGAGCTCGATCGAGAAGGACCTGCAGGAGATCATGGACTCCCTGGTGCTCGAGGACCCCGGCGCTGGCGGCAAGAAGCCTGCTACCGCGTCCACACTGTCACCGATGGCTAACGGGGGTCGCTACCTGCTGTCGCCCCCGACCAGCCCCGGCGCCATGTCTGTGGGCTCCAGCTACGAGAACACCTCCCCGGCTTTCTCTCCACTCTCCTCACCAGCCAGCAGCGGGAGCTGTGCCAGCCACTCGCCCAGTGGGCAGGAGCCAGCCCCTCCTGTGCCCCCGCTGGTGCCTGTGCGCTCCTCCAGTTACCATCTGGCCTTGCAGCCCCCACAGTCCCGGCCCAGTGGGGCCCGCCCCTCCGAGAGCCCCCGGCTGGGCAGGAAGGCGGGGCATGAGCGGCCCCCTAGCCCCGGCCTCCGGGGTCTGCTGCCAGCCAGCCCCACCGCTCCTGTCCTGGCGGAGGCCCACAGAGCCACCGAGAGCCCCTGGCTGGGTGGGCAGCTGCCCGTGGTGGCCATCAGCCTGAGTGAATACCCAACTTCTGGTGCCCACAGCCAACCCACCAGCGTTCCTGGCAGTCCCAAGTTCCAGCCTCCGGTCCCTGCACCCCGAAACAAGATGGGTGTGCTCCAGGATCGCCCCCCCAGCCCTCTCCGAGAGCTGCCGGGCCCCGAGCGCGGGTTGGCAAGCAGCCCCTCACGCCAGTCAGTGGGCCGAACGTTCTCGGACGGGCCGACCCCCCCGCACCCTGCAGCCCTCTGAGAGTCCCCGCCTGGGCCGCCGGGGCCTGGACAGCCTGCGGGAGCTCCCTCCCCTGAGCCCGGCTCTGTCCCGACGGGCTCTGTCCCCCCTGCCCTCGCGGTCCACCCCAGACCCCAAGCTGACCAGGGACGTGGCAGAGAGCCCTCGGCCCCGGCGCTGGGCAGCCCACGGCACTCCGCCAGAGGACTTCTCACTGACACTGGGGGCGCGGGGCCGTAGGACACGGAGCCCCTCGCCCACCCTCGGGGAGTCCCTGGCCCCCCGAAAGGGCAGCTTCAGTGGCCGGCTGAGCCCCGCCTACAGCCTGGGCTCCTTGCCGGGGGCTGTGGCCCGACAGAGCCCCCGTGCCCGGAGGAAGCTCTCCAGCGGGGACTTGCAGGTGCTGGCCACCCGGGAGCGAAAAAACAGCATCACCGAGATCAGCGACAACGAGGACGACCTGCTGGAGTACCACCGGCGGCAGCGCCAGGAGCGGCTCCGGGAGCAGGAGATGGAGAGGCTGGTGAGCAGGGCAGGTGCCAGGGAGGCTGCTGACCTCCCTGCGGGGTCCCCCGCACGTGGGCAGGCCAGCGGGCAGGGGGCGGGGGGGGGGTGGGGCTGCAGGGCCTGCTGCGCATGCTTCCTCCGGATGCACCGTGGGACTGGCCTCCAGGCGCTGGTGCCTGAAGAACTTTCTCTGACGCCTGTAAGGCTGTATTTTAAACTCAGGCTAATTTTGCACTTACTCCATCACACAGCTTTTGCATAAACCTCGTTTAGCTGAACAATGGAAACTCTAGGACAGCGGTTCTCAACCTGTGGGTCACGACCCCTTTGGCGGTCGAACGACCCTTTCACAGGGGTCGCCTAAGACCACCCTGCATATCAGATATTTCCATTACGATTCATAACAGTAGCAACATTACAGTTATGAAGTAGCAACGAAAATAATTTTATGGTTGGGTCACAACATGAGGAACTGTATTTAAAGGGCCAGAAGGTTGAGAACCACTGCTCTAGGAAAACACACCGCAAGTATGGTTGAGGCCTCGGCCCTCCCAGTTTGAGAAGCAGGCCTAACGAGAAGGCAAGGCCAGGGGCAAATGGCTTTTTCCGGGTCGCACACTTCGTAGAGCTGGGATTGGCACCCGAGGCTCCTGTCTTTCCAAGTCTTGTTCTTCTTTTTAAAATATATTTTTATTGATTTGAGAGAGGCAGAGAGAGGGATAGAAACATTAATGATGAGAGAGTCCTGGAACAGCTGCCTCCCGCACACCCCCACACTGGGGATGGAGCCTGCAAGCTGGGCATGTGCCCTGACCGGGGATCGAACCCTGACCTCCTGGTTCATAGATCGATGCTCAACCACTGAGCCACACCGGCCGGGCCCAGGTCTTGTTCCTTAGAAAGGCATCTGGTCCTTCTTTCTTGCTGCCCTTTGACATCTAAATGTGTGGAGTTGCTCACCCTGGCCATGCAGGGTCCCCTGGGACGTGGGGGGCAGGGAGGAGGAGGAGAACGGGGTACAGCCTGTGTGATTGTGCTGTGTGTGTTGGGGTTCGGGTGTGGCTGTGGGCAGCTGTCCTAGAGAGAGCATCTAAGCCACTGGGTGCTGGGATCCCCCAGATGGCACCGGGCTCGAGGGGCTCTGGCTGGCGTGTGCACTCACTCGCATGCATGGGACAGTGGATCTTGCCCTTTCTTGTGAGCACTAGAATAGGGTTCCTGTGGGAAGGGGGGCAAGGGCCCTGCATTTGGTTTGCGGAGGAAAATCAGAATTGAGGAGGTTTGCCCTGGCCAGTGTGGCTCAGTGGATAGAGCGTTGGCCTGGGTTCGACTCTGGTCAAGGGCAGGTACCTTGCTTGCAGGCCCCTCCCCGGCCCGGGCCCTGATGGGGGCTTGTGCAGGAGGCAGCCCATCAATGTGTTTCTCTCACACTGATGTTTCTCTCAGTCTCTCCCTCTCCCTTCCACGCTCCCTAAAAATCAGTGGAAACATAGCTTCGGGTGAGGATTAACAAAAAGAAGTTGAGGAGGCTTGTCCGCAGTCCCTTTCAGAAGAGGTTGGGACAGCTGTGGGTGAAGTGAGGGTGCTGGGTGGGGAGAGGTGAGGCGGGAAAGCTGTGTTCAGCATGTTCGCGCCAAGCCAGACAGACCGGGGACCCAGAGCCCCTCCCTCAGGCAGCCGGAGGCTCCTTCCGGGCAGAGGGGCTGCTGGAAGCCCTGGCCCAGGGAGTGTCCGCCGGGCCGCCCTGGGGGCAGTGGGCCGGCCTCCCCCAGGAGCACACCTCCCCACCAGCCCTGACCTGCCACTTTAAATCTGGGAGCCGCCCGCCCGCCCCTCCCACCTCCCCAGGCTGCTTATCCGGGTGCTGAGGCTCTGCCTGGCTGTCGGTGTTTTCCTCTGCCACGGAGCTAGGTGCGCAGCAGCCGGGCAGCTGGGTGAGTGGTGGTCGTGGCCAAACTGGGGACGGGGGAGGCTGGAGGTTCTGAGTGGGAAAGGGGGGTCCCAGACCTGAAGCGTGATGAGACCTTCCTTCAGATCCTAGGCGCTGAGAGGTATCTTGGGGGACAGTGAGGGGGGCAGGCTCAGTGTGGGCGCAGGGAGCACTCCCTGGGCCCGGCAGGAAGCAGCCCACCTGCCGGGAAGGAGCAGGAGCGGCCAGGCTCCCGGAGGGAGGAGCCGAGGCGGGAGGCCCCTGTCCCAGGTCCCGGGTCTGTCTGGCAGGGGCCTGAGCACAGCTCTGGGTGAGTGTCGGGCCCCTGGGCCTGGGGTCTGCCGCCCGCATGCTGGCTGCGTGTCTGCGTGCTTGTGGGCCAGTGTGTGTGCGTGTGCGTGCGTGTGCGTGTCGGGGCTGGCCCAGGGCACTGCTGTGTCCTCCGTCAGGGCTGGGGTGTGGGGGTGTCTGTGCCCCTCGGGTCTGTCCTCCCCTTTGAGGGCTGGGGTGTGGGGGTGTCTGTGCCCCTCGGGTCTGTCCTCCCCTTTGAGGGCTGGGGTGTGGAGGTGTCTGTGCCCCTCGGGTCTGTCCTCCCCTTTGAGGGCTGGGGTGTGGGGGTGTCTGTGCCCCTCGGGTCTGTCCTCCCCTTTGAAGGCTGGGGTGTGGGGGTGTCTGTGCCCCTCGGGTCTGTCCTCCCCTTTGAGGGCTGGGGTGTGGGGGTGTCTGTGCCCCTCGGGTCTGTCCTCCCCTTTGAAGGCTGGGGTGTGGGGGTGTCTGTGCCCCTCGGGTCTGTCCTCCCCTTTGAGGGCTGGGGTGTGGGGGGTCTCTGTGCCCCTCGGGTCTGTCCTCCCTTTTGAGGGCTGGGGTGTGGGGGTCTCTGTGCCCCTCGGGTCTGTCCTCCCTTTTGAGGGCTGGGGTGTGGGGGTGTCTGTGCCCCTCGGGTCTGTCCTCCCCTTTGAGGGCTGGGGTGTGGGGGTGTCTGTGCCCCTCGGGTCTGTCCTCCCCTTTGAGGGCTGGGGTGTGGGGGTGTCTGTGCCCCTTGGGTCTGTCCTCCCCTTTGAGGGCTGGGGTGTGGGGGGGTCTCTGTGCCCCTCGGGTCTGTCCTCCCCTTTGAGGGCTGGGGTGTGGGGGGTGTCTGTGCCCCTTGGGTCTGTCCTCCCCTTTGAGGGCTGGGGTGTGGGGGGGTCTCTGTGCCCCTCGGGTCTGTCCTCCCCTTTGAGGGCTGGGGTGTGGGGGTGTCTGTGCCCCTCGGGTCTGTCCTCCCCTTTGAGGGCTGGGGTGTGGGGGTGTCTGTGCCCCTCGGGTCTGTCCTCCCCTTTGAGGGCTGGGGTGTGGGGGTGTCTGTGCCCCTCGGGTCTGTCCTCCCCTTTGAGGGCTGGGGTGTGGGGGTGTCTGTGCCCCTCGGGTCTGTCCTCCCCTTTGAGGGCTGGGGTGTGGGGGTGTCTGTGCCCCTCGGGTCTGTCCTCCCCTTTGAGGGCTGGGGTGTGGGGGTCTCTGTGCCCCTCGGGTCTGTCCTCCCCTTTGAGGGCTGGGGTGTGGGGGTGTCTGTGCCCCTCGGGTCTGTCCTCCCTTTTGAGGGCTGGGGTGTGGGGGTCTCTGTGCCCCTCGGGTCTGTCCTCCCTTTTGAGGGCTGGGGTGTGGGGGTGTCTGTGCCCCTCGGGTCTGTCCTCCCCTTTGAGGGCTGGGGTGTGGGGGTGTCTGTGCCCCTCGGGTCTGTCCTCCCCTTTGAGGGCTGGGGTGTGGGGGTGTCTGTGCCCCTCGGGTCTGTCCTCCCCTTTGAGGGCTGGGGTGTGGGGTGTCTGTGCCCCTCGGGTCTGTCCTCCCCTTTGAGGGCTGGGGTGTGGGGGTGTCTGTGCCCTTCGGGCCGTGGATCTGCATGTATCTGTGCCAGCGTGAGCACCTTGGTGTTTATCTGTGTCTTGCTGTGGCCTTGTCTGCTCCCCAGTGTGTGTTCCCCTGTGTGTCTGGGTGCACCCCACTGGGGCAGTGAGAAGGGAAAGGGAGGGAAGACGAGGGGGGGCTGGCCATGTAGCCGTGGCGCAGCAGCCAGCCTGCTCCTGCTCGCTTCTGGGGTCCCCTCGTTCCCTCTGCCTCCTCAGAGCTTGGCGGGGAGGGGGGGGGCGCTTTCCTGATTTGTCTGAGCCTCAAGCCCTAGAACCCTAGTTCTCTCTCCTGGGAGACCCTGCCTGCCCCAGCCCCACAGGACACGCCTCCTCCCCTCACGCCCACTCTGTCCATCTTCCCAGGAGCGGCAGCGCCTGGAGACCATCCTGAACCTGTGTGCGGAGTACAGCCGGGCCGATGGGGGGCCTGAGGCCGGGGAGCTGCCCAGCATCGGGGAGGCCGCTGCTGCCTTGGCACTGGCCGGCCGGAGGCCCTCGCGAGGCTTTCCAGGGGCCACTGGGGCCTCCGGGCGGAGCAGCGAGGAGCCTGGAGGTGCCCCTGCGCGGCTGTGGGAGAGCATAGACCGCTCGGAGGAGGAGAACCTCAAGGAGGAGTGCAGCAGCACCGAGAGCACCCAGCAGGAGGTGGGGGGGGGGCCGGGAGCACCAGCAGGAGGTGGGGGGGGCCCCCGGGAGCACCAGCAGGAGGTGGGGTGCGGGGGGCCGGGAGCACCAGCAGGAGGTGGGGTGTGGGGGGCCGGGAGCACCAGCAGGAGGTGGGGTGCGGGGGGCCGGGAGCACCAGCAGGAGGTGGGGGGGGCCCCCGGGAGCACCAGCAGGAGGTGGGGTGCGGGGGGCCGGGAGCACCAGCAGAAGGTGGGGTGCGGGGGGCCGGGAGCACCCAGCAGGAGGTGCGGGGGGCCGGGAGCACCAGCAGGAGGTGGGGGGGGGCCCCGGGAGCACCAGCAGGAGGTGGGGTGCGGGGGGCCGGGAGCACCAGCAGGAGGTGGGGTGTGGGGGGCCGGAAGCACCAGCAGGAGGTGGGGGGGCCGGAGCACCAGCAGGAGGTGGGGGGGGCCCGGGAGCACCAGCAGGAGATGGAGTGTGGGGGGCCGGAAGCACCAGCAGGAGGTGGGGGGGGGCCGGGAGCACCAGCAGGAGGTGGGGGGGGGCCGGGGGCACCAGCAGGAGGTGGGGGGGGGCCGGAGCACCAGCAGGAGGTGGGGGGGGCCCCCCCGGGAGCACCAGCAGGAGGTGGGGGGCCCCCCGGGAGCACCAGCAGGAGGTGGGGTGCGGGGGGCCGGGAGCACCAGCAGGAGGTGGGGTGCGGGGGGCCGGGAGCACCAGCAGGAGGTGGGGTGCAGGGTGGGCCAGCAGCAGAGCAGGCAGGCATTTGTGGTGGGTCCAAGGCCCAGGGAGGAGGAAGTAATTGAAGGATTCGGTTTGGGAAGGGATGGGGCTGGGAAGTGTAGAAAGGCGGCAGGGACGAGCGGGCGGTGCCCATGCGTTTGCCAGGCTATAAATATGCTCTGGGACCTGCCTTCCCTGGGCCCCGCCCGGCTGGCACTCGGTGGTAAAGCTTATTCCCAGTACGTGCATCGGCATTGTCCCCTTGCAGGGAGGGAAGCTGCTTTCTGGTCCCCCTGCCCCGAGGGGTGGGGATCCGTTCTCCTACCCTCATCCTGGCTGACGCTTCCCTCCCCTCCAGCACGAGGACGCGCCCAGCGCCAGGCTGCAGGGCGAGGTGCTGGCCCTGGAGGAGGAGCGGGCGCAGGTGCTCGGGCGCGTGGAGCAGCTCAAGGTCCACGTGAAGGAGCTGGAGCAGCAGCTGCAGGAGTCGGCCCGCGAGGTGAGCCTCCTGCGGGGCTGGCCGGATGCTGCAGAGGCCCTAGGAGCGGTTCGGGCGGGTCTGAGCGCCTGGACTGGCCCTGATGTGGACCCGGTCGCTCCCAGGCCGAGATGGAGCGGGCGCTGCTGCAGGGTGAGAGGGAGGCCGAGCGGGCGCTGCTGCAGCAGGAGCAGAGGGCGGCGGACCAGCTGCAGGAGAAGCTGCTGGCCTTGGAGACGGGCGTCCAGAAGGAGAGGGACAAGGTAACCACACCTGGCCGGCTCGGGCCGGGCCTGGGAGAGAAGGAGAAATGCCTCTGGCTGGAGGGTGGGGTGGGGCCCTCGCCCCTCACTTCATCCTCTAACCTGCCCACCAGGTGGCCTCTGTGTCGCTTTGGGGAGGGGCCTTGTCCCCTGTGGAAGGTAGCAGCTCGGAGGTCCCCGCGGGCTGGGCTGGTTACCTCGGTCTGGGGTCTCCTCTGGCTGGGTCTCTGTGCTGTCCCGGGTACCTGCCATTCTGGGCCCTGCTAGGAAGTACCCACCCCCTTCTGGGACAGTGAGCACAGCCGAGGGCCTGGTGCTGGGAGCGATGCAGGCTGGGGTCCCCCACGCGTGCCTGGTGCGCAGGCGGTGGTCTCCGGGAGAGCCCTCAGTCTCTGCTCCCCTGAGCCTCCAGGACCTACAGCTGCGGCCCTGCCCCTCTCAGGTTTAGTGCCAGCCTGCAGGGACCATTCCGTCCCCGAGGGGCCGTGCCAGCCACACCCAGGATGGCCTACAATGTGCCAAAAGCTCTCAAGTGGAGAGGGGCCATTTATTTTTGGGCTGACAGTATTTTTCTAAGAATTCATCTCCTGCATTTTTTTTGAGAGTGTCTTTCTCCTTCCCCTCAATTTGGAAGCTCTTACAAATTCTTTGACAACCACCTCCCCTTTTTGAATTTTGGCTCTAGGCCCCAAAACCACACTCCCAGATTCTGTGCCAAGTTAACTCTATGCTTACCAGACAGGCCTGCACTAACGTATCCCGTCCCCCCTCCCTCCACTGTCCCAGTCACTGTCCTGGGCTCTGTGCATGCCCCTAACTCCAGTGCCACCCCGGCGGGGAAGAGCTATGAGCCATGCCACTTCTGCACTAACTCCACGGGCTTTGGGCCTCTCCCCTCTAACGCTGCCTTTTTCCTTTCTGGGTGTGGACCCCAGGGTTTTGATCAGAAAAGAATGGGCAAGGGGCACAGCTCAACCTGACTCCATGGGCACCGGCAGGAGGGTGCAAGGTTGGGGGAAACGCTTGATGAGGGCCTCTCAGCCTGCAGAGCCCTCCCCTTTGGAAGGCTGGTGCTGCCCCCGCAGACGGGTGAGGGAGGCCTGCTGCCCCCAGCACCTGCCCGCCTTCCTCCAAGCAGGGGGTCAGGAGGCCAGTGGTGTGGCATGGCTGTGGAGCTCCCTTGGGGGCTCCCCAAATGCAGACCTTCGGGCAGAGGGTGCTGTAAAGGTCGAGTCCGAGGATGGGGAGGTGCTTGGACCCCGACTGAACTGACCAGGTCCTCCTCCCCAGGAGGGAGGTGGATTATAGGGGGTCGGGCCGGGCTCAGCACGGCCTTATTCCCGGAGAAGCTCACCGGTCCAGAAGGAGCCTGCCCAGCCGCATTGCTCCTGTACCCGGTGTGGCCCGGAGGCCTGGCCTTGGCCTCTCCAGAGCCCCGTTATGTGAGGCCCCACTCTCGCTGTGGGATCAGTAGCCAGTTTCCCCCCTGCCTGCCTGTCCTCGGAGGTGTCTCACCAGCGCCTCCCGCCCCGCCCCGCCCTGCCCTCAGGGGTGTCATCTCGCCCCAGACAGAGCCACCCACCTCCTCTCTGTATCCACGGCTGGGGCACCGGTTACCATGGCAACTCCTGAACTAATTGCAGCCCTCAGCCTGCTGAAGTTCAGCCTGTGGTGCCAGCACTCACCCCACCCTGGGCAGGAGGGAGGAGGCCACGGGGTTGGGCTGGGTCCCCTTTGCCGCTCACCGCTCACCGCTCACCGCTGCCATAGCTTCACGTCCTCAGCTCCCGATTCACTCCCATCCCCTGGATTTCCCTCACCACCTCCACCCTTCCCGACCCCCCGCCCCCTCCCCCCCACCGGGGGTAAATTTTGGTCTCAGGCAGGAAGGTGCAGGAGAGTGCAGGAGCTAGAACAGCGGTTCTCAACCTGTGGGTCGCAACCCCTTTGGGGGTCGAATGACCCTTTCACAGGGGTTGCCTAAGACCATGGGAAAACACATATATAATTATGTATTGTTTTTGTGGTTAATCACTATGCTTTAATTATGTTCAATTTGTAACAGTGAAATTGGGGGTCACCACAACATGAGGAACTGGATGAAAGGGTCGCGGCACTAGGAAGGTTGAGAACCACTGAGCTAGAAGCTCCCATTTGGGCTGTGGAGCCACCTTTGGCCTTGACTGGTTTGGAGAGAAAGCAGAATGCTTTTTCTATCTTTTTTTTCTTAATATATTTTTATTGATTTCAGAGAGGAAGGGAGAGGGAGAGAGAGAGAAACATCAATGATGAGAGAGAATCACTGATCGGCTGCCTCCTGCACGCCCCACACTGGGGAGGAGCCCACAACCCAGGCATGTGCCCTGACTGGGAATTGAACCCGGGACCCTTCAGTCCGCAGGCTGACGCTCTTTCCACTGAGCCACACCAGCCAGGGCGTAGAGCTTTTCCTTAGGCCCTACCCCACGTGTCTAGTTGAAGGGACTTGGAGAGACCAAAATTTCTGCCTGGGCCCCGCCTCCGCCTCAGCTCCTGCTCCTCCCACTCTCCCCTTCCCCTCCTGTTTCCCCCATGCTCTTTCTCTCTCCTTCCCTGGTTATTCTCTTCTGTTACTTGTCTTGTTTTCTCTCCTCTCCCGCCCACCCGCCCCCTCGCCCTGCTGCTGCGCGGAGTTGAGGAGTGTGTGTTCTTTCTCCCCTGCCCGCCCGCGACCAGGAGAGGGCGGAGCTGGCCGCGGGACGCCGGCACCTGGAGGCCCGCCAGGCGCTCTACGCGCAGCTCCAGCGGCAGCTCGATAACTGCCCCGAGTCAGTGCGGGAGCAGTTGCAGGAGCAGCTGAGAAGGGTCAGTGTCATCAGCCCCCTCCCTGGCCCCGAGGGCCCCTGCCCAGAAGAGAGGAGAGCGTGGGACAGGACCACCTGGGCCCTGCGGTACCTGCCAGGACGCCAGGGTCGGTGCTTTGGTTTGGAGGGGACCGGAGGATGGGGGGATCTCTCTCCTTCCGCGGTTCCAGGTGGTGATGCCTGTGAAGGGGCCTAGCCAAGCCAAGGAAAGGGGGGTGGATGGGGCAGAGCCTTTCCCCATTTCCCCGGGTCCAGCCCCCCAAACTCGAGTGGGATTTCAGGCACCACCCAACCCCCCGTGTCACTGTCGTTCAAGGAGGCTGAGGCCCTGGAGACAGAGACCAAGCTCTTTGAGGACCTGGAGTTCCAGCAGCTGGAGCAGCAGAGCCGCGTGGAGGAGGAGCGGGAGCTGGCCGGCCAGGGGCTGCTCCGGAACAAGGCCGAGCTGCTGCGCAGTGTCGCCCGGAGGAAGGTGGGCCCGCTGCTCCCGCCGCTCCCTCCTGCGGGGTGTGGTGCACAGCGCTGGGTGGGGCCAGAGGCCAGTGACTGGGTTTGAATCCCAGTTGATGGCCTTACGGATGTTAACTTCATCTTTCTGAGCCTCAGTTTCCTCATCATCAAAGGAGAAGAATAATAGGCTGTTGTGAGAATTAAACCAAGAAGCTGTGAAGACAGTATAGGATATGATCATAGTAAGCTCTCAGCGAACTATAGCTATTGTAGGTTTTTTAAATACATATTTTATTCATTTCTGAGAGGAAGGGAGAGGGAGAGAGAGAAAAACATCAATGATGAGAGAGAATCATTGATTGGCTGCCTCCTGCACACACCCACTAGGGATCAAGCCCACAACCTGGGCGTGTGCCCTGATCAGGAATCAAACCAGCGGCCTCTTGTTCCTGGGTTGATGCTCAACTGCTGAGCCACACCCGCTGGGCAGTAGCGATCCTTGTGAAGCCCTGACTCCGGAGTCCTGGTGGAAGGTCGATTGGGCTCCCTTCTGAGCTGGGCGCTGCGGGCAGTGAAAGGGACGGAGAGAGGCAGGCGGGAGGAGGCTGAGCCTCCGGCTTCCTCCTGTCTGGGAGCACCCTCTCTGATGGGAGTGCTGACTGGGATCTGGGTGTTAGGCCCCGCCCGAGGTCCTGGAGAGGCACCCTGGGTCCCAGTTTGGCTCAGCCCTGGCTCACTGAGCCCTAAGGCAGGGGGATTGGCCCTGGCATCCCGGCTTGTCCCCGAGCTCCAGGGGCTGCGATCACTTCTGATCTCAGGGGAGATGGGGTGGAATGTGTGCGTGAGGGTGGGGAGTGCGTGAAGTTGGGAGGAGGCTCGTGTTAAGCCAAGGTTAGGAAGACGTCAGGGAGGAGAATGGGAAGATGGCTGGGGGCGTCCGAGCCTGTGGCTGAGGCTTGCATGCCTGTGCATACGCACATGCGTGTGCAGTTCGCCTGGCTGGGATGCGTGGGTGGGATGGGAGGACAGTGAGGATGGGAGGGGTGTCGAAAAGTGGTGAGTTGGGACTTGACAGCTAGCCTGGGTTTGGTGTGAGTGGGAGCCACTGGCCGTCCCCCAGCGTTCAGATCCCTTGGTTCTCTCCCTCGCTGCTCTGCCTTACAGCCGCACCCACTTCCAGTGTGAGGCAGGTGGCAGGCAGGAAACCAGTTCTCGCTTCCCAAGCCCACGGGTGTGTGAGAAGGCCTCGTGTTAGCTCATTCCGACCTTCGCTTAGGGTGGTCTCAGCCCAGTACTCTCACCTGTTTCATTTTTATTTTTAAAAAATGTTTTTATTGATTTCAGAGAGGAAGAGAGAGGGAGAGAGAAACATCAATGATGAGAGAGAATCATTAATCAGCTGCCTCCTGCATGCCCCCTACTGGGAATTGAGCTTGCAACCTGGGCATGTGCCCTTGACTGGAATCAAACCTGGGACCCTTCAGTCCACAGGCCGACACTGTATCCACTGAGGCAAACCAGCTAGGGCCTCTTATTCTATTTATATACAGAGTTGGGCAAAAGTAGGTTTACAGATGTTTGTATGGACAGTTATACAATAATCCTTCCTATAAAAGGCTAATATGCAAATTGACCGAACCTCTGAACGACTGGTCGTTATGACGTGCACTGACCACCAGGGGGCAGATGCGCAATGCAGGAGCTGACCCCTGGTGGTCAGTGTGCTCCTACAGGGGGAGTGCTGCTTAGCCAGAAGCCGGGCTCACAGCTGGTGAGTGCGGCGGCGGTGGCGGGAGCCTCTCCCACCTCTGCAGCAGTCCTAAGGATGTCTGACTGCTGGCTTAGGCCGTCAGTTGGACATCCCCCTGAGGGCTCCCAGACTACAACAGGGGCAGGCTGAGCTTCGGGGGACCCCTCCCCCCGAGCGCATGAATTTCGTGCACTGGGCCTCTAGTTGATAAATAATACAGGAATAGACTCCGTTTCATGTACTCACAACTTTTGTACAGGTCTGTCCACCTATGTTTGCCCCACCCCATACACGGAAACCAGGGTTCAGAGAAGCTCCAGATTTGCCCCAAGCCTCCCAGCTTCTAAGCTTCAGAGTCAGGATTGGAACCCAGGCCTGCCTGGCCCCAAAGCCCTGTTCCTTCCCACGATGCTGCACGGGGCTGGGGGCTGGCGCTCCTCTGGCCTCTTTCTCTTTCCTGCTGGAGAGCACACTCCAGGGAGCCTTGGAGCAGCTAATCCCATGGATTCCAGGTCTGGGTGGGCATAAGCTCCAGGGAATTTGGGAGGGTGGGTATATGAGACTCCTGGTCCCTCCCACTCATGCCCACCCAGGCCCCCAGGAAACGAGGGCTCTGCCACTGGGACCCAGGGTCATACTCTCCCCTGTGCTTCTCCTCGGGAGCCTTGCTCAGCTGTCTTGGCTCCCAGTGTCCCCACCCCCACCCCCCGCCTGCCCCCAGCCTCCGTCTGCCCTGGTGCCCTGGGCTTCCCTGTCCTCTCCAGTGGGGATCAGAGTGGCTCAGAGGATGGCTTTGGAGACCAACTGACCTGGTTCTCATCTGAACTCTACCATTTACTAAGTTACCTTACCTCCTAAGTACTCAGTGTTCTTATCAGTAAAATGGGCACAAAGACACCTGCCTCAGAAGACAGTTAAAGGAGGTAATAGCCCAGTCGGCATGGCTCAGTGGTTGAGTGTTGACCTATGAACCAGGAGGTCAGGGTTTGATTCTCAGTCAGGGCACACGCCCAGCTTGCGGGCTTGATCCCCAGTATGGGGTGTGCAGGCGGCAGCCGATCAATTATTCTCGCTCATCATTGATGTTTCTATCTGTCTCTCCCTCTCCCTTCTTCTCAAATCAATAAAAAAATATTTTTTAAAAAAGGAGGTAACAAATGCAAGCATTTAGTAGAGTTCTTGGGCCCTTAATAGGTTCTCGGTAAACTGGAAACAGCAGATCTTGCTGTGAGGACCACCGCCTCCTCTGCTTCAGTCTTTTCTAGGCTGACCCCAGATTTAGGTCGGCTTCCTTCTTCTCTCCCCCTCTCATGTCTTGCTCTTCAGGGTTGTTAGTGGTTTAAGACCTCTCTTTCAGGAAGCCCTCCGGGATTAACCCAGCCATTTTCCCAGCCCCTGGCCTTTTCTCTCACTTATTATCCTTTTTTTTTTTTTTAGCTCATGCTTGTTGAGCCGGGCATTGTGCTAAGTCCTACTGGGGATGTGGAGGTAGAAGAGATACTTGCCATGCTCTTGGATCTGACACCCTGGGTGGTGGTGAGGGAGACATATATTCACAAGTAATAGTCACACAGGCAAATGGTGATACAGAAGAGTGTGAGTCCTGAAGGAGCAAAGAAATTGAGTGGTGATCAAGGAAGATATTAGAGAAAAGAGAGCACTTGGACCAGTCGTGGAGGATAAGTCAGCTCTCGATGGGGAAGGAGGCAGGCATGGCTCTCTTGGGCTACAGGGACTGTGGGAGCAAGGCCCGAGGACACAGCTTTGCAGTGGAGGGTACAGCGGGCTGAACTGAGAACGCAGGGCTCAGGTGGGAGGGGCTGAAAAGTGTAGACCCCGGTCTGGGCGGCCGTGAGTGCTGGCTGAGGAGTTTGTGCTTCATCCTGAGAGTAACGAGGAGTCACTGAAAGAGTTTCAGGAGAGGAGTGATCTAACTTTACTCGTGGAATTAAAAAAAATTATTCAGCCCAGCCGGTGTGGCTCAGTGGTTGAGTGTAGACCTATGAACCAGGAGGTCACGGTTCAATTCCTGGTCAGGGCACAGGCCCCGGTTGTGGGCTCGATCCCCAGTGTGGGGCATGCAGGAGGCAGCCGATCAATGATTCTCTCCCATCATTGATGTTTCTATCCCTCTCTTGCTCCCTCTCCCTTCCTCTCGAAATCAATAAAAACGTATTTTAAAAATTTATTCAAGTAATATATGTTCTCCTTAAGAGATTAGGAAATTCAGATAAGCAAGCAAGCAAGCAAAAACAAACCTCAGAGGCCACTTTAGACAGGTATTTGTGGCGTGTGGGACAGATCAGAAAGCTGAGAGCTGACAGGAGGAGGCTGATGAAGAAGTCCAGGCTGGGGAAGCGTAGGCCTGGGTGTGGGTGGTGGCGCGGAGGTGGGAGAACGTCCACATCTGTGAGGTTCTGCACGTGTTGACTGGGTGGGTGGAGGGAGGGGAGATCTGAGGACGTGGGTTCTGGCTGGTGTGCTTGGTGGCACAAGGGTCACTCACTGGTCAAGGGAGGGGTGGGGGTAGCTGACCACAGCAGCCTGGGTTGTCCTGGGGTGAGCGGAGGCCAAGCAGAGAGCTGGTGGATTCTTCACTGAAGCCTAGGGTCTGGGGAGACAGCCGAGCCTCACCTTGGGCTCAGCCCTGGCTCCCCAGGGCCCGACTGACCACCTCGGTCCCCTCCAGGAGCGCCTGGCAGTGCTGGACAGTCAGGCCGGGCAGATCCGGGCTCAGGCCGTGCAGGAGTCCGAGCACCTGGCCCGGGACAAGAATGCCTCCCTGCAGCTGCTGCAGAAGGTAGCTGGGGGCGTGGGGGGCGGGGGGTGGGAGGGTGCAGGGCTCCCCCTTTGCTCGCTGCATCTCCTCCCTGCGTCACCCCCACTCCTTTCTGATTCTCTGCTGCTTTGGGTTTGCAGGAGAAGGAGAAGCTGACGATGTTGGAGAGAAGATACCACTCACTCACGGGAGGCAGGCCTTTCCCGAAGACCCCGTCGACCCTCAAAGAGGTAGTGGTGGGGTCAGCCCAGCTTCAGGCCGAGGGGTCTCCCTGGGAGCTTCTGGAGCAAGGTGGCACTTTCACCCCAATGGCTGAGGCTGAGGATGGGGCCTGTTCCTGGACAGAGATGGGAGTGGGAATGGTCCTGAGGCTGGGATTTGACTCTCGATGGCTGCCAGCTGCCGCTGCTGCTGTTACATCTTCTTTTTTTAAATGTATTTTTAGCCTGACCATCATGGCTCAGGGGTTGAATGTCGACCCAGGAGGTCAAGGTTTGATTCCTGGTCAGGGCACAGGCCTGGGTTGTGGGCTCGATCCCCAGTGTGAGGCGTGCAGGAGGCAGCTGATCAATGGTTCTCTCTCATCATTGATATTTCTATCTCTCCCTCTCCCTCTCCCTTACTCTCTGAAGTCAATAAAAAGTATATATAAAAAATGAAATATATTTTTATTGATTTTATTTTTTAAAAATATATTTTATTGATATTTTACAGAGAGGAAGGGAGAGGGATAGAGAGTTAGAAACATCAATGAGAGAGAAACATAGATCAGCTGCTTCCTGCACACCCCCTAATGGGGATGTGCCCACGACCAAGGTACATGCCCTTGACGGGAATCGAACCTAGGACCCTTCAGTCCGCAGGCCAACACTCTATCCACTGAGCCAAACTGGTTAGGGTGTTTTTTTATTGATTTTAGAGAGGAAGAGAGAAAGGGAGACAGAAACATCAGTGAGAGCCCGGCCAGCATGGCTCAGGGGTTGTGTGGACCTATGAACCAGGAGGGCTTGTTCGATCCTTGGTCAGGGCACATGCCCGGGCTGCAGGCTTGATCCTCAGTGTCTGGAGCGTGCAGGAGGCAGCCGATCCATGGTTCTCTCTCATTCGGGCTGGGCTGGGGGGCTGGGTGGAGTGTGAGGGGTGAGCACTCACCAGTGCCCTCTCTGTAGGCTGACCTGCTCATCCCGAGTCCTCAGGGCCTGTTCCCGGGGTCATCTCAGGCGGGCGCCTCCTCGGTCCCCTTCTCCCCACCCGCGTCCACTCAGCTCTGCTCCAGGGCACAGGAGGTCATCTCAGCTACTGCCTGCTCTGCCTGGGCTTCTCCCTGGCCCCGCTGAAGGGCGTGTGGCAAATCCCCTGGCCAGTTTGCAAGTTTGAGTGAGTGCGATGTGCAGCCGGTAAAAAAACCAGAGCACTCATTTGCATATTAATTTGCATGTATTCTGTATTCCATTGGTCAGTTCTCACAGACACTGGGCCCTCTAGTGTCTGTTCTGCCTGTTTATTTTCTATCACCCTAGAGGCAGCCAGCCTCCGAGCTAGGCCCGGCCTCCCTGCTGTGCCCCCAACACCTGGGCTTCTAAGGAGATGCTCAGGGAGTATGACAGTCCCGCCCCCCACCCCACAGTCTGTGTGCTGGCATCTTTCCAAGCCCTGACCCGGCAGGGAGTCCCCTGTGCTTTTAGCTGCTTCCTGCCCAGGTCTCCTCCTCGCTCAGCCCCTAGGGATCTCCCCTCCCCTCCAGCCCCTGCCCCAGCGGGTGGGCATAGCGTGACCTGCGTTCGGTGCTGTGTGTGAGCCCCATGGGGGACGCCCAGTGTCGGGGACAGCGTGTGCCCCTGCCCAGGACAAACCCAGGGCTGGGCCTTCACGGCCGCTGGGGAGTGAGGTCCAGAGGAGCCCACAGGCCGCTGGTTCTGCTGCCCTTTCCTGCCTGCCCTTCGGTGCTTGCAGTGGGCAGGTGAGAGCCCCACCCATACTCGGGGTGTTGTCTGGAATGGAGTGGCGGCCCTGAGGTGTGACGTTTGGGTATCTGGTGCCTCCCCTCTGCCCCCCCACCCCCCGCACCGAGGGGTCTGGCCTGGCAGAGGCTCCCACGTGGACCTGTGCTTCTGCCGCCTCCCCCGGCTCCGGCCTGACAGTGAGGTGCCAGCCCCTGACAGGCCCACCTGTGCCCCGGGGCCGCCTGTGGGTCCCTGGATGCCCCTCGTGTCTGGGCTGGGAGCGGGTTTGTCGTCAGGTCAGCCGTCAGGGTAGCCGTGAGGGAGAGGGGCCCCTGGATAAAGGGGTGGGGTGGCTCCCTCTGGCCCAGGCCTGGGGGCTTCCTGCAGTCCTGGCAGCTCGCAGAGGGCATGTGTCCAGAGGGCTCTGAGCCGCCTCTGCTTCTGCACGTGCCATCCCTTGCCCGTGGGCAGGACCGTCTCTGGGGTCCCAGTCCCATTAGCCTCTTGTATTCCCTCCTGCGCCCCAGCCTTCCCCCAGCGCACGACGCTCAAACAGCTACAGGGGATGGGGGCACCTCGCCCCTGCCCACAGCCCTGTGCCTGCCCCGCCTTTGCAGCCTCTGCCTCCCAGGACGGGCTCCCACCTGCTGCCTTCCTGCTGGCTGCCCTCCTCCTCCACTTCCCTGCTCGCCCGCTCCCAGCTCAGGGCCAGCCCCGGGTGTGGTCAGTGCTGTGGGCCCGGTTGGCTGGCCTCCGGGCTGGGATAGACTCGTGTGTGTCCTGGAGTGGCGCCCTGTTTCTCTGCCCTCGGCACTTTCACGACAACCCTTTCCTTCTCTTTCTGCTCTTTTTTCTCCCTTCCTTCCTCGCCTTCTTCCCACGCCTCCTGTCTGTTTCTCTGAAATGGCCTTTCCTCCCGCTCGCTCCCACCCTCCCTCGCTTTCCTAGCCGGAGAGGCCGCTGCCCCCCGCTGTGCACTTAGAGCAATGGTACCAGGAGCTGATGGCCGCCTCCCCTCGCTCCTCCCCCCCACCTCTGCCCACCAAAGCCTTTCGTCAGCTGCAGGTAACCCCCTCTTCACTGCCTGTCCCTCCTCATCCTGTGCCTCTGCTCCGAGTCCTCCTGCCACACATGCCACCGTAGACGGTGGGGTCAGTCCAGCCAGGGCGGCCGGGGCCCCGGGACCTGAGGGGCACTGAGGGCTTCCTCACGGCAGCCATCCTGGCATTTCTCTAAGCTGGCGGGCCAGCTCCTTGAGGCCAGAGGTGGCGGTGGGACTGCCTGCCCAGCGGGAGGGTGGGGCTGGCCTGGGGCTCTGCTCGTTCCTGCACCCGCAGCCCGGCTCCCCCCCCCCCCCCCAGCCTGTTGCACTAGAGTTACTGTGTCCTGGAGAATGGCAGCATTTTGCTTTCCTTGTCTTCCCAGAGGGGACACTGGGAGGCAGGACAGAAGGGGACAAAGACTTTGAAGTGAGAACCTGAGGACAGGCCCGAGTGCCCTGGTGCTGCCATGGGGGAGGGGCCGCTGGAGCCCCCTGAGCTGCCATGGGGGAGGGGCCGCTGGAGCCCCCTGAGCTGCCATGGGGGAGGGGCCGCTGGAGCCCCCTGAGCTGCCATGGGGGAGGGGCCACTGGAGCCCCCTGAGCTGCCATGGGGGAGGGGCCGCTGGAGCCCCCTGAGCTGCCATGGGGGAGGGGCCGCTGGAGCCCCCTGAGCTGCCATGGGGGAGGGGCCGCTGGAGCCCCCTGAGCTGCCATGGGGGAGGGGCTGCTGGAGCTGGCCGCATGCTGCTGGCCTCTGGGGGGGAGTGTTTGGATAGGCTCCTCCCAGCCCCCCGCTGGCCTGCCGTGGTACCCAGGCCCCACCATTCGATTGGGCCGTGGTGGAGGCCCTGTGGCCCTCGGGCTGACCTGAGCTAAAGCTCCATGCCCCCTTGGGAGAGTTGGGTTCGTGGATGTGGGGCGCCTCTCCAGACACGGGGTCCGAGGAGATGAGTAACCTCCCCACGGCCCCAGGCTGGGAAGGAGCGGAGCCTGAGGATCAGGGTTCTTGACTCCGAGGCCTTCCTCCCCCCATGGATGCTGTGAGCGAGCGTGGCAGCCCTGTAGCCTGGCCATCCCATCCTTAGTGAGGAATCCGAGGCCCAGGCCACACGGCTGGTAGTGGCCGAGCTGGACCACAGGGAACCCCGGCCACCCATTGGCCTTCTGCACAACTCTGCCCAGCGGGTGTGAACCCCTCGCACGGGTCCATTTACCAGGTTCTTCTAAGGCACAGGGTTGGCCGGGGACTGGCCCCAGGAGGCACAGCCTGGCAGGTTGTCATCTGGAGACTAGCCTTGGTCACAGCCGCCTCGGGGCCTGGGGTGGAACAGTGGGGGCGCCTGGGGTGGGTGGAACAGTGGGGGTGCCTGGGGTGGGTGGAACAGTGGGGGCGTCGGGTGGGGTGGAACAGTGGGGGCGCCTGGGGTGGGTGGAACAGTGGGGGTGCCTGGGGTGGGTGGAACAGTGGGGGCGTCGGGTGGGGTGGAACAGTGGGGGCGCCTGGGGTGGGTGGAACAGTGGGGGTGCCTGGGGTGGGTGGAACAGTGGGGGCGTCGGGTGGGGTGGAACAGTGGGGGCGCCTGGGGTGGGTGGAACAGTGGGGGCGCCTGGGGTGGGTGGAACAGTGGGGGTGCCTGGGGTGGGTGGAACAGTGGGGGCGTCGGGTGGGGTGGAACAGTGGGGACGCCTGGGGTGGGTGGAACAGTGGGGGTGC
This sequence comes from Myotis yumanensis, assembly GCF_028538775.1. NCBI lineage: Eukaryota > Metazoa > Chordata > Mammalia > Chiroptera > Vespertilionidae > Myotis > Myotis yumanensis. Next base: position 82,907,590 of record NW_027223761.1, read on the forward strand.
CTGGGGTGGGTGGAACAGTGGGGGCGTCGGGTGGGGTGGAACAGTGGGGGCGCCTGGGGTGGGTGGAACAGTGGGGGCGCCTGGGGTGGGTGGAACAGTGGGGGTGCCTGGGGTGGGTGGAACAGTGGGGGCGTCGGGTGGGGTGGAACAGTGGGGGCGCCTGGGGTGGGTGGAACAGTGGGGGCGCCTGGGGTGGGTGGAACAGTGGGGGTGCCTGGGGTGGGTGGAACAGTGGGGGCGTCGGGTGGGGTGGAACAGTGGGGACGCCTGGGGTGGGTGGAACAGTGGGGGTGCCTGGGGTGGGTGGAACAGTGGGGGCGTCGGGTGGGGTGGAACAGTGGGGGCGCCTGGGGTGGGTGGAACAGTGGGGGCGCCTGGGGTGGGTGGAACAGTGGGGGTGCCTGGGGTGGGTGGAACAGTGGGGGCGTCGGGTGGGGTGGAACAGTGGGGACGCCTGGGGTGGGTGGAACAGTGGGGGTGCCTGGGGTGGGTGGAACAGTGGGGGCGTCGGGTGGGGTGGAACAGTGGGGGCGCCTGGGGTGGGTGGAACAGTGGGGGCGCCTGGGGTGGGTGGAACAGTGGGGGTGCCTGGGGTGGGTGGAACAGTGGGGGCGTCGGGTGGGGTGGAACAGTGGGGGCGCCTGGGGTGGGTGGAACAGTGGGGGTGCCTGGGGTGGGTGGAACAGTGGGGGCGTCGGGTGGGGTGGAACAGTGGGGGCGCCTGGGGTGGGTGGAACAGTGGGGGTGCCTGGGGTGGGTGGAACAGTGGGGGCGTCGGGTGGGGTGGAACAGTGGGGGCGCCTGGGGTGGGTGGAACAGTGGGGGCGCCTGGGGTGGGTGGAACAGTGGGGGTGCCTGGGGTGGGTGGAACAGTGGGGGCGTCGGGTGGGGTGGAACAGTGGGGACGCCTGGGGTGGGTGGAACAGTGGGGGTGCCTGGGGTGGGTGGAACAGTGGGGGCGTCGGGTGGGGTGGAACAGTGGGGGCGCCTGGGGTGGGTGGAACAGTGGGGGCGCCTGGGGTGGGTGGAACAGTGGGGGTGCCTGGGGTGGGTGGAACAGTGGGGGCGTCGGGTGGGGTGGAACAGTGGGGGCGCCTGGGGTGGGTGGAACAGTGGGGGCGCCTGGGGTGGGTGGAACAGTGGGGGTGCCTGGGGTGGGTGGAACAGTGGGGGCGTCGGGTGGGGTGGAACAGTGGGGACGCCTGGGGTGGGTGGAACAGTGGGGGTGCCTGGGGTGGGTGGAACAGTGGGGGCGTCGGGTGGGGTGGAACAGTGGGGGCGCCTGGGGTGGGTGGAACAGTGGGGGCGCCTGGGGTGGGTGGAACAGTGGGGGTGCCTGGGGTGGGTGGAACAGTGGGGGCGTCGGGTGGGGTGGAACAGTGGGGACGCCTGGGGTGGGTGGAACAGTGGGGGTGCCTGGGGTGGGTGGAACAGTGGGGGCGTCGGGTGGGGTGGAACAGTGGGGGCGCCTGGGGTGGGTGGAACAGTGGGGGTGCCTGGGGTGGGTGGAACAGTGGGGGTGCCTGGGGTGGGTGGAACAGTGGGGGCGTCGGGTGGGGTGGAACAGTGGGGGCGCCTGGGGTGGGTGGAACAGTGGGGGTGCCTGGGGTGGGTGGAACAGTGGGGGCGCCTGGGATGGGTGGAACTGTGGGGGCGCCTGGGGTGGGTGGAACAGTGGGGGCACCTGAGGTGGGGTGGAACTGTGGGGGCGTCGGGTGGGGTGGAACTGGGGGCCAGGGGCCTGAGGTGGGGTGGAGCAGTGGGGTCCCCTGGGGTGGGGTGGAACTGTGGGGGCGCCTGGGGTGGGGTGGAATTGTGGGGGCCAGGGGCCTGTGATGAGGTGGAACTGTGGGGGTGCCTGGGGGGAGGGTGGAACAGTGGGAGCCAGGTCACTAGGCAGCATCTCTCCTCCCCAGGTGTTCCGCTCCAAGATGGATGGAGAAGCCCCCAGCCCCCCTGCCCACACCTGCGGCCCCCTGCCCTCATCCTCGGGCTCCTCCTCCTCCTCCTCTCAGCTCAGCGTGGCTGCCTTGGGCCGCAGCCCTTCCCCAAAGGTCTGAGGCTGGTGTGCAAGCAGGATGGGGGGGCGGGGTGGAGACCCCATACTGGGGAGAGGCCAAGGCCATCGTGGCAGCCTTTGGGGGTCTCCCGAGCCTCCGGTCCCAATGCCCCGAATCCCTCCAGAGCGCACCCCTCGCCCAGAACGGCCCGGGCAGTCTCCCCCGCACCCTGGCGGCCACGCTGCAGGACATCGAGACCAAGCGCCAGCTGGCCCTGCAGCAGAAGGGTGAGCGCCCGGTCTGCCTCCCCCTCCCCGCACCTTCCACAGGAGGTTTTTGTAATGGGGACCCCGACAGCAGAAAGGACTTAGACACCTACGGGGAGCCACCCTGGGTGCTTCTCAGGGGCAGGGACCCTAGCGGGTGGGGGGCCCCACAACAAGGGAGTGGGTTTTGACCGAGTGGGGGCTGCATCACCCTGTCTGGAGGCGGGGGTGGACTTGACCCTGGGAATCTCCTGAGGACAGTGCTCTGCGGCCGGAGGCTTGTTGCTGAGGGCATTTTGGTTGGTTAGAAAGCCCATGTCTGCCCCTCCCTTCTCCCATCCCGTCTCCACCTCCCTCTGCCGGTCCCCGCAGTCCAGCCGCTTCTCGCCGAGCCCCTCCCAGCTGCGGGCCCAGCAGGTAGACGCGGTCACTGGGGACGGTGCTCTGGCTGGGCAGCCTCCGCCCAGGTGTCTGCATGGTGCACTCTGTCCAGCCCCAGTGCCCTCCGTTCCTGCTGCTGTTGCTCCTGCGTCTGCGTTGTGGCTGGTTCTGCACTGACTCCCTGGTGCCCTCTCTTCCTCTCCCTTCCCCAGCGCATGTGTCCCCATCTGCAGGTCTTGCTCTCAGGGCACCACCTGGGCAGGCTCAGTGCCCTGTGGGCTCAGGATGCAGAGAGCTGACGCCAGGCGGTGCAGCTGGGCCAGATGGGCCTGAGCATGGGCAGGGCAGCTGCACCCGGTGCCGGGGGCCTCAGGGGGCTGGCTGGGGCCGATGTGGGTGCCCTGTGCTACCCTCTCCTGCTCGCTCCTTCCGTCTGGCTGCGATGCTGCCAGCGTCCTCCCTGGGTGGTGGGCTGCCCCCTGTGACCCCACCTGTCCCTCCTGCAGGGCAGCAGGTGATTGAGGAGCAGCGGCGGAGACTGGCCGAGCTGAAACAGAGAGCGGCGGCTGAGGCTCAGTGCCAGTGGGATGCCCTGCACGGGGCACCCCCCTTCCTGGCAGGCCCCTCGGGCTTCCCGCCTCTCATGCACTCTATCCTGCACCACCTGCCGGCGGGGCGGGAGCGCGGGGAGGAGGGTGAGCATGCCTACGACACCCTGAGCCTGGAGAGCTCCGACAGCATGGAGACCAGCATCTCCGCGGGCGGCAACTCCGCCTGCTCCCCAGACAACATGTCCAGGTACCCGCCCCGCCCCATCGAGCCCGCGGTGCCGGCTCTGTGTCCCCCACGCGGGACTCCTCAGCCCACCTTCCTTCCCCAGTGTGAGCGGCAGGGAGGTGGGGAAGCTCGAGGAGATGGAGAAGATGCTGAAGGAAGCTCATGCGGAGAAGAGTCGCCTCATGGAGTCCAGGGTGAGGCAGATCTGGACACGCAGCCCGAGGCGGGGGTGGGGGGTCCCAGCATCGCCGCCGCCTGCCGAGGGCCAGCGCTTTCAGCCGTGTCACCCACATGATCCTGGCAAAATTCCCTTGAGGAAAAGAGTTGAGGGACAGGGAGCCTTGGTGAGATTCATGTTCACAGCTCGTAGGAAAAGAGGGGCAGCCCAGGACCCGCCCACCATGGCTTTCCTGGGTGGGAATTCCATCTGTGTGCTGACTTCTGTGGACGCTGTGGCCACCATGGGACTTTTTTTTTTTTAAATATATTTTATTGATCTCAGAGAGGAAGGGAGAGGGAGAGAGAGAGAGAGACATCAGTGATGAGAGAATCATTGATTGGCTGCCTCCTGCACGCCCCCTATTGGGGATGGAGCCCGCAACCCCAGGCATGTGCCCTGACTCTGACTGGGAACTGAACCATGACCTTCTGGTTCATAGCTCGACCACTGAGCCACACCGGCCGGGCAGGGACTTTTGATTCCTGTCTACCTGAGTGGCTGTCCTTCCTCCTGGGATGTTAGGAAAAGCAGCAGGTGGGGGTGAGGAAGCGGGAAGGGAGAAGGCAGATGTCCCAGGCAGAGCAGAGGTGTTGGCGGGGGTGGGGGTGGGACCTTGGGGTGTAGTGGGGGCTGAGGGGAGCCGTGTGTCCTTCAAGTTGGCCTGGAGCTGGGACCACACTAGAGAGGGACCGTAATTCACTCTGCACACAGCCAGGCGGAGGAGCCAGGCCTGTAGGGAGTTAGACACGGGAGCTGCAGAAGCTGCCCCCAGAGCGGGCGAGTTCACAGCGCCTGTGGCAATGGAGAGAAGGGAGACTTTGCTGAGGTTTAGGCGAGAAATGGCAGAGGGGTTAATGGTATAAAAGTCATGATTGTGATTCAGACATAGAACATCACGGCGTGCTCTGTGGTTCACTATTGGTGTTAGTGACTTAAAGTCTTTCCCGGTGGCTCTCACAGGTTCGTTCCCTCCTAGGGAATGTGGGTGGAGTGCAGATGTTCCTCACGCGGAGTTTCCAAGAGCCTTGGCGGTTCGGGAAGGACCCCTGAGTGTATTCACTGTCAGAAGTTGTTGAGATTCTCCGTGTTTTAGGAATTCAGCTAAAACGACAGGAGCCCGTGGATTTATCGAGTGCGTCCCTCCTGCTGGAGCCAGTGCTGGGCATTTACATAATGAGCTGGTTTAACTTTCACTAGCGTCACAGGAGCAGGCACTCTGGCCCCATTTTACAGATGAGGCAGTCGAGGCTTAGGGTTGACATCATCTTGTCAGGGTCGCCTGGTTTGCAGTGGTGGCCAAGCCAGGCTTTGAAGCAGAGCACGTCCCTCAGCAGCACGGGCGTGGAGGCGTGGGCGTGAGGACCAGGCCCCTCAGGCCAGGCTGCCCTCTGCGCGGGTGCCCTGCGCCCGCCCTGCTCTGAGGGGGGCTGGGGGTGGAGGCAGAGGGTGGCCATGGGCGCTGACCCCTGGCTGTGGCGAAGGAGCAGGAGCTGGGGCTGCGGCGGCAGGCCCTGGAGGAGGAGCGGCGGCGGCGGGAGCACGTGGAGCGGAGGCTGCAGAGCGAGAGCAGCCGGAGGCAGCAGCTGGTGGAGAAGGAGGTCAAGCTGCGGGAGAAGCAGTTTACTCAGGTGTGTGGCTGGGCTGTGGCGGGTGATGGGCTGAGGTGGGGCAGGAGGGGCAGGGACAGGCCAGGCACCTGCTGGCGGGAGCGCCGCTGCTCTGGAGGAGGCTGCTGTTGGCTCAGCGCAGGCAGGTTCCCCAGGAGCAGAGACCCAGGGGGCTGGAACCAGCCAATGTGATGTGTGTGTTTGAGCGGGCATGTGCACACGCATGTGTTCATGTGTGCAGGCATGTGGGGGGAGTGGGGGGTTGTGGGGACATCACAGCCCCCTTGCTGACATCCAGGGTCAGAGAAGATGGTCTGAATAGGCCTCTCAGAGGTGGGAGTGGAGAGTTGAACCAGAGCGGCTCCCGTGGCCTCTCTCGGGGCCTGGTCTCTGCTCCCCAAATCTGTGCTGTCGCTCCTTCCCGCTTCCCTGACGACCTCCTGTCCCTGCGGCTTCATGGCTCCAGGCCCCACAGTGGACGGCCTGGCTGTGCTGATGGTTTCCGTCTCCAAGATCCTAGTCTCTCCTCGGGACAGGAGTCCGTCCTCGTACAGACACCAGCTCTGGCCTCTTTCCTTGCTCAGGAGACGAGCAGAACATTTAATTAATTGATTAATGCGCTAGCTCGAAAGGCAAGTCCAAGTGCTTTTTAAAAATATGTATGGGGGGAACCAAGATGGCGGCGTAAGGTACAGATCTGTGTGTGCTGCCTCCCACAACAACATCGAGACTACCAACTATAAAACAAACAGTTGTCATTCAGAACCATGGGAAAGCTGGCCCAGTGGAAGCTCTACAACTGGAAGGAAAGAAAGAAGAGCATTGAGACTGAGTAGGAGGTGCAGAGGCTCCAAGAACGGAGGTACGGAGTCGTGCGCCAGGCTGGCTGCAACTGGATGCGAGGTTTTTTTCAATCAGAAGGGGATGCAGACTCTCAAATCCACTGAGCGTGTTTGCGGCGGGATCCTGAGGTCCCAGACCCCTACGGGGAGAGGCAGGACGACCTTGCAACGGGCTGGAGAACAAGAGTGGATGTCTCGCGGAACTGCTCGCCGGCACTCGGGGACACGAGTCGCTGAGTCGCGGAGAGGCAAGGAGACACGGAGATGCCATTGCCCCTTGCTCCGCCCTGGTAATTCCCGGGGACCCCGCCCTACTCAATTTACATCCACAACCAAGCTGTGCTAGTGGCACAAAGAGAACCACCAGCGCTTTTGCAGCCCAGCCCAGCAGAATGCAGATTTCAATTCCTCGCATCCATAAGGGACACACTCAAGAAGCAGAATCAGGTTCAGGGGAAGCTGGAGCCGGACCCGGCTGGGCCGGCGACGTGGAACCGCTGTGCCAGCAAATGCACAGGCAGGTCCACCAGATCCAGTCTCACATGGGACACCGGGAGAAGGCAGACAGGCAGTCTGTGCACTTGGTAGAAAACGAAATCCAAGCAAGCATACCAGATGTTCAGCCACCAGGAACGCCTGGAGATTTTGTCCAGCAAGGAGCCGCCCAACAAAGGACAGAATGCCAAACTTCGTGTTGCTGAGATGGCCCCTGTGAGGCCGAGACGGCCCCTGTAGGGCCAAGGCAGCCCCTGTGGGGCTGGGACGGCCCTCAAGAGGCTGGGACGGTCCTGGTGAGCCTGAGATGGCCCTGGTGAGGCTGTGACGGCCCCGGTGAGGTTGAATCGGCCCCAGTGAGGTTGAATCAGCCGCGGTGAGGCTGTAACAGCTGCGGTGAGGCTGTGACGGCCCCCGTGAGGTTGAGATGGCCCCGGTGGGGTTGATACGGCCGTGGTGGGGTTGAGACGGCCCCGTGGGGTTGCGACGGCCCCGGTGAGGTTGAGACAGCCCTGGTGAGGTTGAATTGGCCCCAGTGAGGTCGAGACGGACCGGTGAGGTCGAGATGACCCCGGTGAGGCCGAAACGGCCCCGGTGAGGTTGAATCGGCCCTGGTGAGGTTGAAACAGCCCCGGTGAGGCTGAAACGGTCCTAGTGAGGTTTAGATGGCCCCGGTGAGGCTGAGACGGCCCCAGTGAGGCTGGGATGGCCCCGGTGAGGTTGAATCAGCCGCGGTGAGGCTGTAACTGCTGCGATGAGGCTCTAACGGCCACGGTGAGGCTGTGATGGCCCCGGTGGGGTTGAGACGGCCGCGGTGGGGTTGAGATGGCCATGGTGGGGTTGCAACGGCCCTGGTGAGATTGAGACAGCCCTGGTGAGATTGAATCGGCCCCAGTGAGGTCGAAACGGCCCTGGTGAGGCTGAAACGGCCACGGTGAGGCTGTAATGGCCCTGGTGAGGTCGAGACGGCCCCGTTGGGGTTGTGATGGCCTTGGTGAGGTTGAACTGGCCCCGGTGAGGTTGAGGCATCCCTTGTGAGGCTGAGACGGCCCCTGTGAGGCTGGGACAGCCCCTGGGAAGCTGAGAAAAATACCACATGAACTCACTCATTTATGGATAATAAGGACCATTATAGACTGATGAACAAAAATGGATACAGAGGCAGAGCAGCATTGAGCAGACTGTCAAACTACAGTGGGAACCCTGGGGAAGATTGGGGGGTAGGAGATCAATCGAAGGACTTATATGCATGCATATGAGAATAACTAATGGAAACAAGACACTAGGGGGTGGGTGAAGCCAGGGGAATGTCAAGGGGGGCGGGAAGGAGACATGTGTAATACTCTTTGTAATACTTTAAGAAATAAAAAAAAAAGTATATATTTTTATTGATTTCAGAGAGGAAGGGAGAGGGAGAGATAGAAACATCAATGATGAGTGAGAACCATTGATCGGCTGCCTCCTGCACGCCTCCTACTGGGGATTGAGCCTGCAACCCGGGCATGTGCCCTGCCCGGGAATCAAACCCTGACCTCGTTCATAGGTCTATGTTGGGCAGGCAGAAGGAGGAATGAGGTTGGGAGGGAAATGTCCCCATGTCTCTGGTCCTGGTCCTTGCCCTGTGGGGGCGGGGGACTCAGGCTGGGTGTGCATAGGCCTCCCAGGTGGTGCCTGGGACCTGCCCCGTGGTGACAGCAGCCACAGCTCCTGATTCCCTGACCCCAGGGGTAGGCTGCTCAGGTTGGATCTGAGAAGTGAGAAAAAATAATCAGTCCATGGCCGGCCAGTGCGGCTCAGTGGTTGAGCGTCGACCAATGAACCAGGAGGTCACAGTTCGATTCCTAGTCAGAGCACATGCCCAGGTTGTGGGCTTGATCCCCAGTGGGGGGGTGTGCAGGAGGCAGCTGACCAATGATTCTCTCTCATCATTTGATGTTTCTATTTCTTTCCCTTTCCCTTCCTCTCTGAAATCAATAAAAATACATTAAAAAAAGAAAAATAATCAGGATTGTGAGTTGCACCTCTGTGTTTGGGATCTTTGGCCAGGGCCTAATTCCCCTCTTGCTGGTCCGCGACCACTGTGGGCTCTCTAGCCCCTGCCGTGGGCTGAGTGCGCTGGAGGTGGTGGGCCCAGGGAGCCCCATTTTGGGGTGCCTCCTGGAAGGTGTGCATTTGTTTTTTCTTTAAACAATCTGTGACATTTCCTTTCGTGCCATTCTAATGTTCTTCCCAGAAAGGACGAGCAGAGAGGAAGCAGGTACAGACTGGAGTTAGTCTTGGAGTTTCTGAGGTGGAACAGACCTCGGGATTAGATCGTTCAAAGCCACGTTGTCCACCTAAGGACACTGAGGCCCAGAGAGGGGGCGTGACCCCGACCAGGTGCCCTGGGACGTCAGAGACCAGCTTTCCTGTCGGCTTCTCTTCCCAGAGCCTGCTCACAGCGGCCTCTTGCTTTATACTCAGCCCCGGAGGGAGAGGAGCAGGGCGGGGGCAGGGAAGGGGGACAAGACAAGTATGGCTGCCCGCTGGGCCACTGCAGAGCCACGGCCGTGGGCGAGAGAGGGAGGGTGGCAGGCTTTGGGGTGCAGGACTGAAGCTGGGGTAAGGAACGATGGGGCAGCAAGGAGACTGTGGACCCTGCCCTCTGCTCCCAGGCGCGACCCCTGACCCGCTACCTGCCCATCCGGAAGGAGGACTTTGACTTGAAGACCCACATCGAGTCCTCGGGCCACGGCGTGGACACCTGTCTGCATGTGGTGCTCAGCAGCAAGGTGGGCGTGGCCTGGGTGCTGGGCGTCGCCTGTGTGCGGGGAGGGGACCAGGGTCGGAGGCCCTCCTGGGCTTGGTCCTGCCCTGACATCGAGGTCTGGCTCAGGACCGGTGTTCTAGCTTGAAGAGATGTTGGGGACAGGTTCCCACCCCCCCGCCCCACCCCCCGCCAATACAGGCATAGGTGCTGGCACTTCTGTGAAGGTTAGGGTTCGAGGTTCAGGGAAGGAAGGTTCGGGGCCGGGCATTGAGTCCTTCCTCATTCCTGCCTCCCACCAGGTCTGTCGTGGCTACTTGGTCAAGATGGGCGGCAAGATCAAGTCGTGGAAGAAGCGCTGGTTTGTCTTCGACCGGCTCAAGCGCACCCTCTCCTATTATGTGGGTGAGTTCCCACACGGCTTCCCCGAAGCAGGCCTGGGCTCACCCGGACAGCTGGTCTTCCGGAAGAGGCCAAGCCCCAGCGGGGGCCACAGGCTCACTGGGTCTGTCCTCTCCTCCACCCCTGGCAAATGTGCAGAGTGTCCCTGGGTCACCTCCATGGATTGGTTCATTCATTTACTTATTAAACAAATTTTCTTTTATTGATTTCAGAGAGAAAGGGAGAGAGAGAGAAACATCAATGATGAGAGAAAATCATTGATTGGCTGCCTCCTGCACGCCCCCTACTGGGGATTGAGCCTGCAACCGGTCACGTACCCTGACCAGGAATCAAACTGGCCACCTCTTAGTTCCTGGGTCGATGCTCAACCACTGAGCCACCCAGGCCAGGCTCATCCATTTATTTACTCGGCAACTGCTAAGCATCTGAAAAGTTCCAGGCACTGTTCTCGGCGCTGGTGATACGCAAGGTGGCCGCAGCCCCTCTCATGGAGCTTGTCAGGGAGGCAGCTACTGAACAAAGCGCTAGAGCGTGATGGCTGGGCACTGGGTCCTGGCGCCTGGGACTCATTCATTTAACTCATGAGCACCTACTGTGTGCTGGGCACATAGTTGGTCTCTGGATTTGAAGGAGGGTTCAGTTCAGCCTAATCTCCATATAGAGGAGATGCACACAGTGGCGACCCTGGCAGTGGGTCTCCCACATTCCTTAGCAGTTTGCCAAGGGAACGGGCTGGAGGCCATCCCAATGTGTGTGCAGAGCACACTTTACAGGAATATGAGCAGCTCAGCCTGGCTAGGGAGAGGTTGGGGTTGGAGCAGGGGAAGGTGTGAGACAGGGCCAGAGGGGCCTGTCGGCACCAGCCTGTACGTGGCCTTGGCCAAGCCAAGGAGGCAGCGGTGCCCGGGCGGAGCCAGCAGAGACGCTGTGAGCTGTGAGCCGAGGCAGCAGATTAGAGTCGCCTCGGGAAGCTCAGGCCTCAGCATCAGGGGCAGAGGGTGTGCGGGGCCCAGGAGGGGCTGCAGCGGGACCGGGTCGATGACTTGGGCCGGAAAGGAGACGGGCGGGGAGGGTGCCCACCGCCAGCCACCGCCACCTGAGCAGTGTTGCCCGGATGCCGCCTTTGTGCTTGTCTGTGGTCTCTCCTTTACGTCCCGGGCTCGCTGTCCAGGGTGTCGCTTGTAGGGCCTGGGCAGTGTGGGCCCCCAGCCACCTCCACCGAAGCGAGCCTCCTCCTTCCTGCCACCTGCCCCCAGATGCTCAGCACTTCCTTCCACTTTGTAATATTAGAGTCGAATAGGTGAATGTGTTCATATAGTTCAAGATCAAAACACAGAAAAGGTTTAAATTGGGAATTATGCCCCCACTCTCGAGAATTGATTTCTTCTGAATCCATCTAGTGTTCCTCTTGTTTTTTGTTCATTCTCACCTGAGGATATTTTCCTATTGATTTTTAGAGAGAGTGGAAGGGGGTGGGGGAGAGAGAGAAACATGGATGTGAGAGAGACGCACCCGACCAGGGCCTGGGATGGAGCCTACAACTGAGGTACATGCCCTTGACTAGAATCGAACCCAGGACCTTCGGTCCACGGGCTGATGCTCTGTCCGCTGAGCCACACCAGGTAGGGCCGTTGAGTGTTGCTTTAAGGGAAGGGGAACAAGCAGACGTGCACAGAGGGGAGCGCACCCCTTGTTTTCCTGAGAGTGCGCCTTAGAGGCCTTCTGCATCCGGAGTGTCCGTGTCCGTGTCCGTGTTTATATCCGGCTGCAGGTTAGACCTCCTTCTGTTTGCAGAGCAGACATCTGGCCGCCCTCACAGCTGCGGGGCCGCATACGTGGGCTGGTTCTCCAGCCCTCCCACGCGGGGCACCTGGCGGTTTGCAGTCTTCTGTGATACAGACACGCTGCGGGGAGCGGTGTAAGCGTGTTAATCTGCACACGTGTGAGGTGCATTTTCCTAAGTGTGCTTATTGGCTCAAAGGACAAACGGGTCGATACGGCCAAACCACCTAGCCTCCCAGTTCAGACTCGCCCCTGCCTTCTCCAGACTTGACCAGAGCGGCTGTGTGACTTTCGTGTACTTCTGACTTCCGATAGGGGGTGGTGGTGTCTCCGTGGAGTTCTAACCCACCGTCCTGTGGGTGCGCGTGAGCCTACGCCCCTGCCCTGGGGCCTGGGCACCACTACCTCCGCGCCCCCCTCTCCCCCAGCCTCTTCAGCGGGCCCTTGTTTCCTTTGCAGACAAGCACGAGACGAAACTGAAGGGGGTGATCTACTTCCAGGCCATCGAGGAGGTGTACTACGACCACCTGCGCAGCGCGGCCAAGGTGCGGGCGCCCGGGGACTGCGGGCACTGGGCAGGCTGGGAGCGAAGGCCTCCACCGGCCCTGCAGTCTCGGGCCGCCCCTCGCTCCCTCTGTAAACTTTCCCTTCCTTCCTCCTCCTCCCCTTCTCCAAAGAGGTTTCAGCTTCACTCTGGCGACCGAGGTACCCTCCCTATAGACCAGTGATGGCGAACCTCTGACACGCAAACTCATTTTTCTGGTTGATTTTTCTTTGTTAAATGGCATTTAAATATATAAAATAAGTATCAAAAATATAAGTCTTTGTTTTACTGTGGTTGCAAATATCAAAAAAACTTCTATATGTGACACGGCACCAGAGTTAAGTTAGGGTTTTTCAAAATGCTGATACGCCGAGCTCAAAAGGTTCGCCATCACTGCTATAGACAGTCACTACAATTACCGCATTTTTAAATATATTTTTTTACTGATTTAAGAGAGGAAGGAAGAGAGAGAGAAACATCAATGATGAGAGAGAATCACTGATCGGCTGCCTCCTGCACGCCCCACACTGGGGATCGAGCAAGCAACCTGGGCGTGTGCCCTGACCGGGAATCGAACCATGACCTCCTGGTTCATAGATCAATGCTCAACCACTGAGCCAGGCTGGCCAGGCCGCCTGCACCGCTTTTGCAGAGAGGAGAACGCATGAGATGAAACAGCCCTCACAGGAATGGCCCTTGGTGTCTGATCTGTGAAATTCTTTTGTGCCTGGGGTTGCTAAGGACCAGGGCCCCACCTGGAAGTACATGACTGACAGGTCCCAGGACTGCCGGGGCGAGGAGGGGACATCTCAGCTTGGACCACAGTCAAACCAGTGGCCCAGGAGCATCAGCTTGGCTGGCGGGGGCTAGGCTTCGGGTCCATGTAGGGCTCAGCCCCGAGCTCCAGGTCGTCATGGGGACAGGGCGGGGCAGGGCGGATGGGAGGCGGGCCGAGAAAGCTGCACGTCTGGGTGGCTCTGTCTTAGACACTCCCCTTTCCCTCCGCAGAGCCCGAACCCGGCCCTCACCTTCTGTGTGAAGACGCACGACCGGCTGTACTACATGGTGGCCCCGTCTGCAGAGGCCATGCGCATCTGGATGGACGTCATTGTCACCGGGGCCGAGGGCTACACTCAGTTCATGAACTGACGGGTGGGCTTCCTGGCCCTCAGGCTGGCCCAGGGCCCAGGCCCGACCTCCTGCTCTCTGCTGGCCCTGGACACAGTCACCCCCTGGCCCAGGCTGCCTCCCGGCGGCGTGTCCCGAGGCCCTGGGAGGGCCCAGCGGAGCCAAGGCTTTGTCCTGTGAGGAGCTCCTGCTGGGAGGTGCTGAGCTCGGGCCTCCTGCAGAAGCAGAACCAGCCAGGGCTGGGGCGGGGCGGGGCGGGGGCGTTTTGCAGCCCAGGAGCCCGGAACTTGCAATAACCCTGCAGGGTCCTGCCCTATGTGTTCTCTGTGTCAAGGACAATTACGGTACCAGAATCTGCCAAAGATCCCCTCTTGCCTCAGCCTCCTTTGCAGGGGCCGTGGGGGCCCGAGCAGAGCCGCCTCCAGAGTGGGGTGCTGCTCAGGCCCTGCTCTCACCCATCGTCCGCCCGCATTTGTACTTTTATTACTTTGCTCAAGGGCCAGAGGCCTCATGTCTTATCTTTGAGGGTTCAGCCCCATCCCCTTTTTGCAGAACCATCACCATGGTCACCATAGTAACCGTTTCATTGCCATGGTTACATACTAATTGCTGTGGCTGTGTGGCTCTGCCCACTGCTGAAGCTGTGGGCCCATCTGAGGGTACGTGCCATCATCTCTCCAGCCCAGGCCCTTAGGCATCTCATGTTGGGGAAATGGGACCTCACACCTCCCTCCCCAGGCCGACGCACAGCTGCTGGCCGCGGCCAGCCCTCCCGTCCACTCGTGCCTTGCTTAGAGCCAGAGGGGATGAAGTCAGGGTATCTCGGTCCCGAGGAGGAAGAAGCTGGAAGGGCCTTCCTCGGGTTCTGTGCGGGGCTCCCTGAGGAAGCCTGAGCCAGAGAGGAGCTCAGAGGAGGGGACCCTGAAGTCCCACCTCCGAAGGGGATGACTGTGGAGCAGAGGACGAGGCCTCCGGCGGCCTGGCTGCAGTCCTTCCGCCTTAACACTAAGCCCACCGCCCTGCCCCCTCCAGTGCTGGGCCTGGGTGCGGGTCCAGGCTGGGTGATTCTCAGTATTTGTAAGCATCTCAGCAGAACAATAAAGTATTTGGCGTGTGATTCTGGGAGGCTGAGTTGTGTGGGGCCCTGGGCTGAGGTTCACGGGGTAGGAGGGTTAGTTCTGCCCCAAAAGCAGGATTTCCGCTTGGTGGAAAGTTCCAGGAGGGACCCAGGGGCCACCCATGGCCTCCAGAGCCCTCCCCTGCCCCCCTCCACTCTGAGGACTGGCGGGAGGCCCAAGAGGGCATGGGGTCCCCAGGGATGGAGAAGGACGAGGCTGAAGGCAGGGACGCCTGCACACGTTTATTGAGGCGGGAGCTAGAGCTGGAGGAGCTGAGGCCAACGGGGCAGGGCCGTCACCGCAGCAGGAGGCTGAGCAGAAGTGCAGCTGCGAGGCAGAGGGGCTCCAGGAAAGCTGTCTGGGCCGCAGAGCTCAGCCGGTCGCCGTAGTGGTCCAGGAGCATCAAGACCACGCCATTGGTCCAGCCGAACCCCTCCTGGAGAGAGGGTGGCCAGTGGCGAGGCCTCAGGGGAAGGCCCCTCGTCCTTCCAGGCAGGTGTGGGGTCCCCTGACCTAAACCCGGAAGGTCTAGCCCAGGGGTGCCAGGCTCCTCCCTGGGCACCCTCCCCCATGGGAGAATAGGCCTAGAGCGGAAGGTCAAGGTCAGCTGTGGGGAGAGCAGAGCCCCATCATTCCCTGTAGGGTGTGGGCCCACTCACCTGGACTTCATACTCCCCTCCGCCACCTGGCTGTCCACCACTGCTGATGTCATACTGGGGACAAGAGGACAAGCTGACCCTCACCCCTGCAGTGCCCAGGAGTAGCCACTGGGGGCCGCCACTGGGCCTGGGGTTTGCAGAGCCTGACAATTCCCCCTCTCACCACGGGGAGGCGCACTGGCGGGTCTGGCTCAGGGCCAGCTCACCTCTGAGTCTCCCACCCCGGCAGTGCCCGGGAATGGCCACTGGGGGACGCCACGGGGCCGGGGCCTGGGCTTTGCAGAGCCTGACCGGGCGGGGCAGGGCCGGCTCACCTTCTCGTACATGGCTGACGTCTGGGAGTAGACACGGAAGTTGGTTTGGATCCAATTCTGCGCCAGCTGGAAAGCCACCTCCTGGGTCCTGGGTGAAGGAGACCTGGCCAGACCTAGGACACCCCGAGGAGGGCCTGAGGATGCAGAGCCCATCCCAGGGGCGCAGAGGGGGACAGGGCCGGCCTGTGCCCTCCTTCCAGGGACCGCGGGCCACTGGCTCTGACCGGGCCTGCGGCTGGAGAGAGAGGACCCTGGGACACGCCTCCCGGCTCCTACCTCTGATGACCAGGTCCTGCAGGGGAGCCCAGGCGTTGGGGTAGTCCCACTGCTGGCCCGTCTTCTGGAGCGAGGTCGGGACTCCGTGCTGGTAGGTAAGGATCTGGCTGTCCTGGAAGGTTCCCGAAGGCACTGTGACTGAGGGTGGGGCTGGCGGGGAGCCAGGAGGCAGGGCCCCCCTAAAGCAGAGGTTCCTCTCCTGGGCCTTCCCGTCTGGGCTCACAGCTGCCCCCTGGTGGCCGCAGTGGGACCCGCAGCTGAGACCCAGGAGGGCGGGCGGCCACTGGCCAGAGCTCCCTGCTGGCTCCTCACCTCCAGGTACTTGAGGGCCTGGTCCGCCATGGTGGGGTCCGAGAAGCAGCCGGCCCAGAGAGGAGCCAGGTTGGTCGGGTAAAACTCGTGGTTCTTCTTTCCATGTTCGAGGTCATAGTCAAACCAGGCCCCTTGCTCCTGGTCCCACAGGACGGCCTCCAGGGCGGCCAGGCGCCGGGCCCACAGGTTTCTGTACTTTGTGGCTTCAGCCTCATTCCCTGGGGGACACGTGGCTTAGATGGAGTCACCGGCCTGCCCTTGACCTCCTGCTGTGACCCTCAAGGGCCAGGAGGCCATGCCCACCTGGAGCCCGCCCCACCTCAGGCTCCAGGACCCGGCATTCCCTGAGCAAAGGGGCCCTACGGCTCCCGGCCTCATCCTCCGAAGGGCACTGGCTCCGCTCGAAGGGCCCGCGGGGAGAGGGGAGGGCTTTGGAGGTGAGGACTAGGCACCACCTGCCCGTGAGAAAATGGGGGAGTGGAGATGCACGTAGGCCCCCTGTGCACTCCCACCCGGTACCATCGGGCTGCACGAGGGGGCAGGTACCATCGGGCTGCAAAGCGGGAGGCCCTTCACCCAGCTCCTCCACCCAGCTCCACCGCCAAGGCCGAGGCGAGGCAGGGCCCAGCCAGCCGCTCACCCAGCTCCTCCACCCAGCCCCTCCCTCCCGGCCCCTCACCCAGCTCCTCCTGCCCGGCCGCTCACCCAGGTCCTCCACCCAGCCTCTCCCGCCGGGCCGCTCACCCAGGTCCTCCACCCAGCTCCTCCCTCCCAGACCCTCACCCAGCTCCTCCACCCAGCTCCTTCCTCCCGGCCGCTCACCCAGCTCCTCCCTCCCGGCCCCTCACCCAGCTCCTCCTGCCCGGCCCCTCACCCAGCTCCTCCCTCCCAGACCCTCACCCAGCTCCTCCCTCCCGGCCGCTCACCCAGCTCCTCCACCCAGCTCCTCCCGCCCGGCCCCTCACCCAGCTCCTCCCTCCCGGCCCCTCACCCAGCTCCTCCCTCCCAGCCCCTCACCCAGCTCCTCCTGCCCGGCCCCTCACCCAGCTCCTCCCTCCCAGACCCTCACCCAGCTCCTCCCTCCCAGACCCTCACCCAGCTCCTCCCTCCCGGCCCCTCACCCAGCTCCTCCTGCCCGGCCCCTCACCCAGCTCCTCCCTCCCAGACCCTCACCCAGCTCCTCCCTCCTGGCCACTCACCCAGCTCCTCCACCCAGCTCCTCCCGCCCGGCCCCTCACCCAGCTCCTCCCTCCCGGCCCCTCACCCAGCTCCTTCCTCCCGGCCCCTCACCTAGCTCCTCCTGCCCGCTGCTCACCCAGCTCCTTCCTCCCGGCCCCTCACCCAGCTCCTTCCTCCCAGACCCTCACCCAGCTCCTCCCTCCCGGCCCCTCACCCAGCTCCTCCACCCAGCTTCCTCCTGCCTGGACCCTCCTGCCTGGCCACTCAGCCAGCTCCTCCCGCCCAGCTGCTCACCCAGCTCCTCCCTCCCGGCCCCTCACCCAGCTCCTCCCTCCCGGACCCTCACCCAGCTCCTCCACCCAGCTTCCTCCCGCCTGGACCCTCCTGCCTGGCCGCTCAGCCAGCTCCTCCCGCCCGGCTGCTCACCCAGGCTGGCGTGGAAGCTGCTCATCAGCCCCTCCGCCTGGCACAGGAAAGCGTTGAGGTCCACAGGCACCAGCTTGCTGGTCCGGATGCTGCTGAGCGAGTTGGGGTCCGGGCTCCCGATGAGCCAGCGTGAAGAGAAGTCCCAGCCAGACTCGGCCCCCGCCTTGAGCTCAGCCCACAGAGCCTCCCGGGCTGCTGTGAGGGGGGGCAGAGGACAGAGGACGGGCCTGACCCAGCGGCAGGCCCCCAGCCCCCAGCCCCCAGCCCTCCCTCCGCCGCTCACCTTCGGGCACCACGCCCGCCAGCTCTGCGTCCTTGCTGTAGGACTCTGGTCTGCGAGAGGAGAGCGGGCAGCCTGGCACGGGCGGCTCTGAGCCCTTGGTGCCCAAGCTGGGGGCTGAGCCCTGGTGACTCAGCGGACCTGGGTCCACAGCCCTGATGGCCCACAGCGACCAGTCTCGCTTCTGAGAGGGGAGCCCGAGCCACCTGCCCTCCTGCCAGGGGCCTGATGACACTCGCACAGGAGTGAAGGCATGGGGGTGGAGAGACCTTCCCGCAGGGCCTCACCTGGGCCCCCCGTAAGGGACGTGGTAGCGATTCAGGACGTAGCTCTTCCCCCCCAAGCTCACAGAGACATTCCTCTTCTCAGCCCAGAAGTCCAACTCCAAGGCCAGGGTCCCGATGTTGTCCCTGGGGCAGAGCCGGGCACCCCTCAGGCCGGGCGCCCCTCCCATCCCACCTGGGGAGGCCTCGGGGACGGGAGCCCACGGGCAGCCCGAGGGGGTGCCCACCGGAGGAAGGCGGTGTCCTTGGTGTGAGCCACATAGCGGGCCATCATGAGCGTCAGGAGCGGCGGCTGGCTGCGCTGCAGGTAGTACACGCGGGCCCCGTTGGGAACGTGCCCGTAGCTGCCAAGGAGGAGGTTGCTGACTGCTCCTGCCCGACCGACCATCAGAGCCAAGGCACACCCAGCTCCAGTGCCTGGCACTGCGGTCCTCCCGCACCCCCGCCTGCAGGGCAGCCCCTCTTACGCCTGCACCAGGTCCAGGAAGTTCTGCAGCATGCCCCGCACCGTCCCCGCCATCTCCGACAGGAGCAGCCCCTCCATCACCCAGTAGGAGTCCCTGGGGAGGGACGGCTCCGTCATCCCAACCAGACCTCACCCGCCTCTGCCCTGCATGCTCAGGACACCCCCGGCTCGGGGCTCCCCACCACCTGGGTACTCACCAGTAGTAGAACTCGCGGAAGCGCCCGCCGGGCACGATGAAGGGGTGTTTCGAGTAGATCAGAGAGAAGCGCTCGGGCTGGCTGAGGACCTCTGGCCTCACCTGGAGCAGGAGAGAGGGCGCAGGGAGCCTGGACCCCACACCTGCCCCAGGGCCTGGGCTGGAAGAGCTGCTGGGGGCTCAGAGTCAGGCCATCCGGGTGTGGGCTCTGCTTCCCTGCTGCTCGGCCTGCTGGGGCCTCTGCCCAGGCCGGGCTGCCTGGAGCCTGGTCTGCCCCACGTGTGTGCGGCCCTGGGGTCCCTGCTGTGCTTGGTGGAGGGGAGGAGCCGACCATGTACCTGGCACCGGCACGAGCTCACCGAGCAGTGGCCGCTCTTCGGTCTCCTCCAGCTCCTTCGCCCCCCGAATCTCTGCTCCCACCACCAAGCCAGGCCCAGAGACTCAGGGCCCCCGTTCTCTGGCCATGACCCTCTCCCCAGTGGGTGGGTGTGCATGGGCGTGGCCGAGGAGCAAGTGGGACCCGGCGGGGCCTGCTGGTGTCTGTCAGGCATTGGCGCTGCTTCTTCCCTGCTAGTTCTGCATGTGAGCGTGGTTTTAGGGGGCGGGGTTGCGAGGGGAGCAGTGCTTGAGGCTCAGCTCCCATGGGTGCTGGCTGAGGGAGCAGCACACGCCAACGAAGGAGCCCCCTCTGCCTGTGGGTGCCAGGGCCTGGGGCTAGGTGCTGTGCATTTTGGGCCAATCACTGCCCTCTCTGAGCCTCAGACAAAGGAGAGAAAGTGCCAACAGGCTGTGCCAATCGCAGGGCAGCAGCTACGGTCATTCCTGCGCAGGGCGTGGCCTGAGGGCCTCGGGAAGAGTCCAGCGGGAGAGGGAATAGCACCCCGTGGGTTAGAGGCAGGACTGGGCAGCCTGGGAGGGCGGGGCAGGCTGGGTGTGCCTGGGGGCGGCGGGGGACTTCAGGGAGAGGTCAGGGGTTAGAAGGACATGTCCCCCTGACCCCTCTCAGAGATTCTTTATACAATTCTAATCGCTCTAGAAAGCCGCTGTTCTGGGACCCGGGCCTGGAGGCTGTGTTCTCGGGGACTGCATCCGGATCTGGGCTCTAGGGCGGGCGGCCTCGCAGCTGGCACCCCTCTCAGCGCCATCCCCTGGGCCCTGGGCCCTGATACCTTCTTTCCCAGCTTCTTCCAGAGCTGGTGCAGCTGCCCGGCCCAGAGGCGCAGCTTGGAGTCCGCGATCTTCTCTAGGAATCGGGGGCTGGAAAGACAGGGGCCGGCAGGGGTCAGGGGCAGCCCCGTTGGAGGGCCCTCTCTGCTCCTCATCCGGGTTGTACCTGTCTTTCCAGTCCTCAGGGACCCAGGGCTGCAGCTCCTGCCCCGCGGCCTGGAAGTGCTCTTGGAGGAAGGCCTGCAGCTGCGGCCTGGGGACGCTGTGGTTGTGGGCGCTGGCCAGTGTGCGGAAGTGCTGCAGGACCTGGTCTGGGGCGGAGACACAGGGGGGTTCCTGGGACTCGTGACCCCCTCCATGATGGAGGGTCTGGCTCCTGCTGTCTTTGGCAGGAAATTCAGGAGCAGGTGGGGTCCCGGGCGCCTTACCTGGAGCGGAGGACAGCGGCATGTCCACGAACTGCTTGTCGTCCTGGTAGAGCTTGGCCATCTGCACCTGGTGCAGGAGCTCCCCGTGGCAGTAAATCTGGCTGCAGAGAGAGTCGGGGAGGGGCGGGTCAGGCCACGTCATCTGGGGAGAAGAACGGCCAGATAGCTCTGGGCACAGTCCCCCACGGACACGGGCACGGGCACTGGCTGTGTGCGCCTGAGCACAGGTGTGGGAGGGCTTCGCGGGTGCTGGTGACATACAGGCTAAGAGAAGTAGGAGGGTCTTTGTGCAGCAAAGGACCCAAACCATTTCCTGAGCCCACAGTGGTTGTTGATTTGGAACAGTAGAGCACTCAGTGGATGAAAGATTAGCACTTTTAAAAAAATATATTTTTATTGATTTCAGAGAGGAAGGGAGAGGGAGAGAGAGATAGAAACATCAATGATGAAATAGCAAACATATGTCGAAGGAATTTCTTCTCTGATAATGCTCCTAGGGCAATGAAAACTAAAGAGAAAATAAACAAATGGGACTACATCAAAATAAAAAGCTTTTGCACAGCAAAGGAAACCATCAACAAAACAACAAGAAGACCCACTGCATGGGAGAACATATTTGCCAATGATATCACCCATAAGGGTTTAATCTCCAACATTTACAAGGAACTCATGAAACTTAATAATAGGAAGATAAACAATCCAATCAACAAATGGGCAATGGACCTAGATAGACACTTTTCGAAAGAGGACATACAGAAGGCCGAAAGACATATGAAAACATGCTCAAAGTCACTAATTATACGAGAGATGCAAATCAAAACGACAATTCGGTATCACCTCACACCTGTCAGAATGGCTATCATCAACAAATCAACAAACAACAAGTGTTGGAGAGGATATGGAGAAAAAGGAACCCTTCTGCACTGCTGGTGGGAATGCAGACTGGTGCAGCCACTGTGGAGAACAGTATGGAGCTTCCTTAAAAAACTAAAAATGGAACTCCCATTTGACCCAGTGATCCCACTTCTAGGAATATATCCCAAGAAGCCAGAAATACCAATCAGAAAGGATATATGCACCCCTATGTTTGTAGCAGCACAATTCACCAAAGCTAAGATTTGGAAACAGCCTAAGTGCCCATCAGCAGATGAGTGGATTAAAAAACTGTGGTACATCTACACAATGGAATACTACGCTGCGGTAAAAAAGAAGGAACTCTTGCCTTTTGCAACAGCTTGGATGGAACTGGAGAGCGTTATGCTAAATGAAATAAGCCAGTCAGAGAAAGATAAATACCACATGATCTCACTCATTTGTGGAATATAGAGAACAACATAGACTGATGAACAGGGACAGATCCAAAGACAGAGAAACAGCAATCAGACTATTAATCCCCAGAGGGAAAGTAGGGGAGGGTCGGGGTAAGGGGAAGAGATCAACCAAAGGACTTGTATGCATGCATATAAGCCAAACCAATGGACACGGACAACAGGGGGATGAGAGCATGAGTGGGGCGGTGGGAGGATGGAGGTTAATGGGGGGGAATGAGGACACATTTGTAATTCCTTAACTAATAAAGAATTTAAAGATAAAAAAAAAAGAAACATCAATGATGAGAGAGAATCATTGATTGGCTGTCTCCTGCACGCCTCCACTGGGGATTGAGCCTGCAACCCAGGCATGTGCCTTTGACTGAAATTGAATCTGGGACCCTCCAGTCCGCAGGCTGATGCTCTATCCACTGAGCAAAACTGGCCAGGGCTATCATTGCTGTTTCTACCTCTCTCTCCCTCTCCCTTCCTCTCTGAAATCAATAAAAACATAGTTAAACCAATAAAAATAAAGAGGGCTATCAGAACTGGGAAGATCCCCCCTGAGGAGCTAGGAGTTCCATCTCCACAGCAGGACCCACAGCCCAGGGTCCCATTGTCAGGAAGAGAAGTCCCCATGACTTCTGGCTGTGAACCAGCTCAGGGGGTAGCCCAGTGATACGAAGGGCTGCTGGAGTCCCAGGCACTCCTTTTAAAGGGCCAGAACATGGACTTACTTGCTCTGAGTTCCAGCACTGGGCACCAGAGACATATGGGGAGGAACTGAGTTGTCTGGCATTAGGGTGAGAGCTGGAAGGGCAGCTTTCTCGCAGACAGAAGTGCTGGCAGAGGCCATTGTTTCTTCTCTGAGCCCTCCCAAAGCTGGCAGGCAGGCATCACATCTGAGTCTCCATCATCCTGGCTCACACTGTTAGCCACACCCTGGTGATTCTCTGAGTCCCTGCCCACCTAGCTTTTGGGCCCAATCCAAGCCGTTTCTAGTGACTCTTCCATACAAATAGCCTGTCTTGGCTCATGCTTTGCACTTCCTAAAACCTCTCAAACAAGCAGCATCTAGCCTAAGCATGCCCCATTCCTCTCACTAAGTGGCCCCAGGCCCAGCACTAGCAGCAGCCGACTCTGGTTGGCAGCTTGGCCTCTCTTGGGCACCTCCAAGCCCAGCACAAGTAGCAGCCATCTGCAGGTTTCTTATAGCTCATGCCAGGTGGCCCTGGGACACAGAGAGTGGCTGACCTTTCTTGGCTCGCACCTTCCAGGAAGCCCCAGAGCCAGTGCACTGGGATAGCTTCAGACCATGTCAAAACACTACCCAACCTCCTCCACAAGGGGCACACTCAAGAGGCAGACTCAGCAGGCACCAGAGCACTGAAGTAAATCCTGCTCAGTGGTGTGGGCCCTGCACAGCTGAGGGTAAATTCCTCCCATTGACATGCCAATAGCAGTCAAGGCTCAACTACAACAGGAGGGTGTACACCGATAACATGGGGGTCGCAGCTGAAGGGCCCAGCTGGGGTGAAAGGGAGATTGCTCCACTGGACTCTATAGGACACCAACTACTAAGCAAACTCTACCAAGCCCAGGAGACGTAGCAGCTCCACCTAACCCATAGGAATAAACACAGGGAGGCAGCCAAAATGAGGAGGTAAAGAAGCATGTCCCAAACGAAAGAACAGAAGAAATCTCCAGAAAAAGAACTAAACAAAATGGAGACAATCTACCAGATGCAGAGTTCAAAACACTGGTGTAAAAAATGTCCAATGAATGTAGGGTAAGAGTAGAGGAACTCAGTGAGAGCTTCAACAAAGAAATAGGAAACATAAAAATGGAACTAGAAAACAAAGAAGAACCAGTCAGGAGTCAGAACCAAGATAGGTAAACACTGGTACTTGCTGCCTCCCACAACCACATCAAAATACAAAACAACCGTCATTCAGAAACACCTGAAATTGGGCTGAATGGAAGTCTCATAACTAGAGAAGTAAAGAAGAAAGCACATTGAGACTAATAGGAGAGGTGGAGGTGCAGATGGGCTGGTCCAACACCCGTCTGTGGCAGCTTTTTAGTCGGGAGGGATATGCAGACTGCAGAGGTCTCCCGTGAGGTGCAAGGAGTCCTAGCCCCACACCAGACCCCTCAGCACAGGTTTCCAGAGCTGGGAAGAGAAGTCCCTGTACCTTTGGGCTGTAAAAACCAGCAGGGATTGTGGCTGAGTGACATGGAGGCTACTGGAGACCCAGACTGTTCTTCTTAAAGGGCCCCTGCACAGACTTAGTTGGACTCGCGCTCTCTCCCTCTTAGCTCCAGCACTAGGGCAGTGGCTTGGGGAGGGAGGGGGGGATCCAGGGACATATGGGGAGGAACTGGATTGTCTGGCATCAGAGCAAGAACTCAGGGACAGCTTTCTCCCAGATGGGGGTGCTTGCAGGGGTCATTGTTCTTACACTGAGACCTCTCCTGTCATAGAGCTGACTGGTAGCCATATCTGAGATTCCACCAGCTTGGCTCACAATGTTTGATCCGTCCTGCTGATTTCCCTGACTCCACTCAATTTTCAGCCCCATCCAAGCTGTTTGCAGTGGCTTTTCCATAGAAATGGCCTGTCCTGGCTCAGGCTTTAGACTTTCCTAAAATCTCTCAAACTAGCAGCAGCTGGCATTAGCATGCCCCATTCCTCTCAATAAGAGGCGCCCGGGGACCCAGCACTAGTAGCAGCCTGCCTTGCTTCACAGCTTGGCCTCTCCTGGGCACTTCCAAGCCCAACACAAGTAGCAGCCATCTGCAGATCGCTCTGTAGCTTCTGACAGGTGGCCCCAGAGCCAGTAGCTGACTTCACACCTCCATTGGGGGCCCTGAGCCAGTGTGCCCAGTGGACAACTTCAGATCACACAAGATCACAACTTCACACATCCAAGGGGCAGACTCAGTGAACAGCAAATCCCCACTGAAGCAGGGAGGCAGCCCCCAAAAGGGTGTCTCCTGCACAGCAGCTCTTCCACTATAGTAACAGCTGGTCCTCACAGCCAATTGGCCTGGGGGTCAGTTCCTCCCAGTGACACCAAGGCTCGACTACAGCAAGACAGTGTACACAGTCACACAGGGTACACCTAGAGTGCCCAGCTTAGGTGACTGCAGAGGCTGAGCCACTGGGTCCTACAGGACACCTACTATACAAGGCCACTCTACAAATTCCAGGATACATAGCAACTCTACTTAATACATAGAAACAAACACGAAGAAGCAATTAAAATGTGGAGACAAAGAAACATGTCACAAATGAAAAGAAGAAGAAATCTCCAGAAAAAAAACCCCAAATGAAATAGAAGCAAACAAACTACTAGATACAGAGTTCAAAACAGTGGTTATTAAAGATGATCAAGGATCTTAATGAGAGCTTCAGGGACTTAGTGAGAATTTCCAGGAAATTAGTGAGAACATCAAAGATATGAAAAAGGATCAGTCAGAAATTAAGCATACACTAACTGAAATAACAAATAATTTACAGGGATTCAACAGTAGAGTAGAGGATGCTGAGAATCAAATCACCGATTTGGAATATGAGGAAGCAAAAAACACTCACAAGAGCAAAAAGAAAAAAAGAATTAGAAAGTGAAGAGAGTGTAAGAAGCCTCTGGGGAAACTTCAAGTGCACCCACATTCACATCATGGGGTGCCAGAAGGAAAAGAGAGAGAACAATATCTTGAAAAGCTATTTGAAGAAATAATGACAGAAAGGTTCCATAACCTGGTGAAGTAAATTGACATACAAATCCAGGAAGTGCAGAGAATCTCAAACAAGATAAACCCAAAGAGGCCCACACCAACACACATCATAATTAAAGTTAAAAACAAAGAGAGAATCTTTAAAAAATTAAAGAGAGAATCATAAAAGCAGCAAGAGAAAAGCAGTTAGTTACCTAAAGGGGAGCTCCCATAAAACTGTCAGCTAAGCCCAGCTGGTGTGGCTCAATGGCTGATCATCAACCTATGAACCAGGAGGTCACATTTGATTTCCAGTCAGGGCATATGCCTGGGTTGCAGGCTTGATCCCTGATGTAGGGTGTGCAGGAGGCAGCCGGTCAGTGATTCTTTCTCATCATGGATGTTTCTATCTCTCTCTCCCTCTCCCTTCCTCTCTGAAATACATATAAATATATTTTTTATAAACTGTCAGCTGATTTCTCAACAGAAACTTTGCAGGCCAGAAGGAATTGGCAAGAAATATTCAGTGATGAAATATAAGACTTTCTACCCAGTAAAACCAAGATTACTCTACCCAGCAAAGCTATCATTTAGAGATGAAGGACAGATAAATAACTTCCCAGACCAGGACAAGCTAAAGGACTTCATCACTACTGAACCAGTATTACAAAAAATGTTAAAGGGTCTTCTTTAAAAAGAAGAATAAGGAAGATAAAAAATATGAATAATAAAATGACAATAAATAAATATCTATCAATAATTACTTTAGCCCTGACTGGTTTGGCTCAGTGGATAGAGTGTTGGCCTGTGGACTGAAGGGTCCCGGGTTCGATTCCGGTCAAGGGCATGTACTTTGGTTGCGGGCACATCCCCAGTAGGGAGTGTGCAGGAGGCAGCTGATCGATGTTTCTCTTTCATCGATGTTTCTAACTCTCTATCCCTTTCCTTTACTCTCTGTAAAAAATCAATAAAATATATTTTTTAAAAAATAATTACTTTAAATGCAAATGGATTAAATGCTCCAGTCAAAAGATGTAGGGTAGCTGAATGGATAGTAAAATATGACCCTACATATGCTGTCTGCTGGGGTCCAACCCCAGCAGGTCCAGGGGTCCCCAAAGGTGTGGACGGAGTCGGCGAAGAAGGAATGACATGAAGGCAGTGTTCAGTTCATCAGCAGAGTTGGGTTCTCTAGCCAGGATCTCCAGCCAAGTTCTGTAGCCATGTTCTCTTGCTAGGTTCTCCAGCCAGGGTTTCCAAATTCTCCAGCAAGGTTCGGTTGCCAGGTTCTGTCACCAGGTTCTTTTGCCATGTTCTGTCTAGGTTCTTCAGCAAAGTTCTGTAGCCAGGTTCTGTCCAGGATCTTTTGCCAGGTTCTTTCGCTAGGTTCTGTTTCTAGGTTCTCTGTCTAGGTTCTGTCTCTAGGTTCTGTCTCTGGGTTCTGTGTAGGATCTTCAGCCAAGTCCTGTCTCTTGGTTCTCTCTCTAGGTTCTCTGTCTTGTTACATCTGTATTTATACCAGTTGATTTTAATCCTGTCAATTTCTATTGCAAAGGTTAGGGCGTTTCTTATCTCCATTCCAGGGAGTAAAGATTATGTAGCTTAAGCATGATTGTTTGTAGTTAAAGTGATTAACTACCCGCCTGGCACTTAGTTAAGAGGTTTTATCCCCTCCTTAACTTCAGGGAAAAATCCCTACCTGGGAAAACAACCTTTCTCGGAGAGGTGACCTTGGTTAAAACACATAGCGCCAAGAAGGTGAGCAAACATATTAAGAACAGTATGCCATATATGCCAGGTCCCTTGAAACAGCAAGGATGGACCGGCTCCTGGCAGCTGTCTACAAGGGACCCACGTCAAATGGAAAGGCACACACACATTGAAAGTAAAGGGATGGAAAGAGATTTCATGAAAATGGAAACAAAAAAAAAGCTGTGGTAGCAATGCATTCAAAAAAAATAGATTGAAAAGCAAAATAAATGGACAAGCAGAACAGAAACAGACTCATAGATACAGAGAACATTTTGACAGCTGCCAGATGGGAGGGAGGTTGGAGGGTGAATGGGTGAAAAAGGTGGAGAGATTAAGAAGTACAAATTTGTAGTTACAGAATAGTCATGGGGATGTTAAAGTACAACATAGGGAATATAGTCAATAATATTCTAAAAGCTATGTATGGTGTCAGATGGGTAATAGATTTTTTGGGGTGATCACTTACTAAGTTATGTAATGTCTCATCACTGGCTTGTACATCTCAAATGAATATAATATTGTATGTCAACTGCAATTGAAAAATAATTTAACCAACAACGTTGGTTAGTGTTTACCGTATTGGCATGGGAAGGAGTCAGGAGTGTTGGCACGTTACTGGAGTCCCACACTCAGCAGGAAAAGTACGTCAGGGAGGAAAAGTAAAGTCGAAGTGATGTGGGAAGAAAGAAAAAGGTGTAGTTATACCATCCTCTTCCTCTCGTGGGAAGAATTGTGGCGTTATGCCCACACCCTCTCCTCTGTGTCCCAGGTTCCCTCGTTAACTGAGCAGAGGGATCTGTTTGGTTAGGGCCCTCCCCTGGCCCCTCGTGCTGAGTGGCTCACACTTGTGAAGGTGGTGAGCCAGTCCTTGAGACCTACATTCTCCCTGCTTTAGACAACCTTTGTTTTAGTTGCTCATTCCAAATGTCTATCAAATCATTGTGCGGAGAATGAAAGTGTGTTCCTTGGTCTGAAGAAATGTAACTCTGGGGTCCAAATCGTTGCACTATCTCTTGTTCTGGTCCTTTTAGAATATTTCGAGCATTTGTATCTACCACTGGGCATTTGAGGCCAGTCCGGAGGAGGTGTTGTTCCTGTCGGGCCCCATTTGTGGCTTCTGAGTCTCCCAGTCAGTCCGTTGCCGACTGTACGCACGTCCTTCCCCCAGGCGTCTGCTGACAGCGTCTGCAGGCGTCCCTCTTGTTGGCAGACAGACCATTCTTGTTAGCATTTGGTGCTTCAGCGAGTGCACGTGGAATCTTCTAGATCCAGCCACCTCTGCATTGCTGCAGCCTCCCAGTGTCCATTGGTCTAGGAACCCAAGTGGCCATCTCACACGAGGACTCTGATACCGACTGGCTGGCGCCGGTACTTTCTGATGAAGGAAGGGGCTCTTCTGACGGGCATCCCTGTCTCCTGCTTTAATGCAGCCCTCAGGTCCCATGACGATTCCATGGGACTGTGCCACAGGGGGCGTTGCTTTTATAGACCAAGTTTCCATTGACCTTTTGCCGGACCCTGTGGCCAGGCCACAGCCACTGACTAAGGTCAGTCAAACCCAACACAGTGGCACCAGGATGTCATTCAGCTCCCTAAGCAGATTGGGTTTTATCATCTTTAACCAGCGTGGCAGCCTCGCAAGCAGTGAGCTCGCTGCTCCCCTGGCCACTGCCGTCCACAGCCAGCAGCTCGCTGCTCCCCTGGCCACTGCCATCCACAGCCAGCAGCTCCCGGCTCCCCTGGCCACTGCCGTCCACAGCCAGCAGCTCCCGGCTCCCCTGGCCTCTGCCGTCCACAGCCAGCAGCTCTGCCAGCCCGCTGAGAGCTGGGAGAGGGCACACTATTCAAGTGAAGGGCAGTGGGGTCCGGCAGCCCCTGGTGGTTCCACAGTCCGGCCCAGGGGAAGAGCACCTGCTGCTGAAGGGACCGAGATGCTCCCCACCCCCTAGGAGCTCGCCCCTGCACGACCGACCGTGCATCTCATTACGGTCTCTTCCGGCCCCTCCCTATGGAGCAGGTCGCCCGAGGTATTATGGGCATTTCAGGTTTCCAGGTGACCTCACGTCTTTCAGTCGCAGGGTGGTTTCCATTGTCTGATAGCAGGCTAGCCACCGCCTCTCCGGTAGCCATTTTCTAGTCCAAAGTCTCAGCAGCCAGGCGGGGGTGCCCAGGCGTCTGCTCGGTGCCAGCCTGGGCGCCAGGGGCTGGCTGTGTGGACTCTGGCGGCATTGGGTTATCACCTGTGGTGTCCAGTTAACGTTGCCTGACCGCAGATCTGTCAGCCTTTTACTTTATGGCACTTGTTTCACTTTTTAATTTTTTAAAACATATTTTTGTTGATTTCAGAGAGGAAGGGAGAGATAGAAACATCAATGGTGAGCGACTGTCTCCTGCTCGTCCCCCACTGGGGATCAAGCCCGCAACCCAGGCATGTGCCCTTGACCGGAATCGAACCTGGGACCCTTCAGTCCACAGGTCTACGCTCTATCCACTGAGCCAAACCAGAGAGGGCAACACAGCCTGCTTAAACACTCCAGCTTTCATCTGCACTTCCACCTTAGCCTCATCAACTCTTGCCTCCTGCCACCTCTCCATCGCACTGTCGCCCCTTTCAGGGTGGCCCCAGTGGCCCTGGTGGCCTTTGTCACCACAGTGCTCGGGGCGTCTTGCATCACGGAGTCCAAGACGCTTCACGCTCTGACCGTCTTGCCCACTCACATGCAGAGGCTCTGAGTGCCCAGCAGGGGGCAAACCTAAGGGACTGGACCCTCTCAATATATTTCTTAAAAATATATTTGTATTTAAAAAAAAATATATATATATATATATATTTGTATTGATTTCCAAGAGGAAGGGAGAGGGAGGGAGAGATAGAAACATCAATGATGAGAGACAATCATTAATTGACTGCCTCCTGCGTGCCCCACACTGGGGATCAAGCCCACAACCCGGGCATGTGCCCTGACTGGGAATCAAACCGTGACTTCCACACTCAACCACTGAGCCACAATCAATCATCAGCAAGTCCGATCAGCTCAACCTTCCAAGTAGATCCCATACTGAACCACTGCTCACCTTTCTGGTCCTATCACGGAGGCCCCAGCCCTGACCCCTCTCCCGGGAGCCCCCATCACCTCCCGCGATTCCCACGTCTTCCTGTCCCTGCGCAGTGGCCTCAGCGTGTGCTGCATCTCCAGGCCTGGACTGTCTTCTCCCAGAACCACCGCGGTGGCTCCTGCACGATTCTTTCCTGCATCGCATCCTCAGACATCCCTCCTGTCTGAAACGCTCTCCACCCAACCCCACGAGCGGTTCCCTGACTTCATTTTACTTTTAATTGTGCTTCTAGCACCGTTGTGCTTCTGTTATTCCTTTCCTTTCTGGTGAGGTGGCGCTGGTGAGGTGGGGATGGTGAGGTGGGGCTGGTGAGGTGGGGCTGGTGAGGTGGGGATGGTGAGGTGGCGCTGGTGAGGTGGGGATGGTGAGGTGGGGATGGTGAGGTGGGGATGGTGAGGTGGGGATGGTGAGGTGGCGCTGGTGAGGTGGGGATGGTGAGGTGGGGATGGTGAGGTGGGGATGGTGAGGTGGCGCTGGTGAGGTGGGGATGGTGAGGTGGGGATGG
Source organism: Myotis yumanensis (assembly GCF_028538775.1). Lineage (NCBI taxonomy): Eukaryota > Metazoa > Chordata > Mammalia > Chiroptera > Vespertilionidae > Myotis > Myotis yumanensis. The sequence goes on from NW_027223761.1 coordinate 82,938,289, forward strand.
TGAGGTGGGGATGGTGAGGTGGGGATGGTGAGGTGGGGATGGTGAGGTGGGGATGGTGAGGTGGCGCTGGTGAGGTGGGGATGGTGAGGTGGGGATGGTGAGGTGGGGATGGTGAGGTGGGGATGGTGAGGTGGGGATGGTGAGGTGGCGCTGGTGAGGTGGGGATGGTGAGGTGGGGATGGTGAGGTGGGGCTGGTGAGGTGGGGCTGGTGAGGTGGGGATGGTGAGGTGGGGATGGTGAGGTGGGGATGGTGAGGTGAGGATGGTGAGGTGGGGATGGTGAGGTGGGGATGGTGAGGTGGGGATGGTGAGGTGGGGATGGTGAGGTGAGGATGGTGAGGTGGGGATGGTGAGGTGGCGCTGGTGAGGTGGGGATGGTGAGGTGGGGATGGTGAGGTGGCGCTGGTGAGGTGGGAATGGTGAGGTGGGGATGGTGAGGTGGGGATGGTGAGGTGGGGATGGTGAGGTGGGGATGGTGAGGTGGCGCTGGTGAGGTGGGAATGGTGAGGTGGGGATGGTGAGGTGGGAATGGTGAGGTGGGGATGGTGAGGTGGGGATGGTGAGGTGGGGATGGTGAGGTGAGGATGGTGAGGTGGGGATGGTGAGGTGAGGATGGTGAGGTGGGGATGGTGAGGTGGGGATGGTGAGGTGGGGATGGTGAGGTGAGGATGGTGAGGTGGGGATGGTGAGGTGAGGATGGTGAGGTGGGGATGGTGAGGTGGGGATGGTGAGGTGGGAATGGTGAGGTGGGGATGGTGAGGTGGGGATGGTGAGGTGGGAATGGTGAGGTGGGGATGGTGAGGTGGGGATGGTGAGGTGGGAATGGTGAGGTGGGGATGGTGAGGTGGCGCTGGTGAGGTGGGAATGGTGAGGTGGGGATGGTGAGGTGGGAATGGTGAGGTGGGGATGGTGAGGTGGGGATGGTGAGGTGGGAATGGTGAGGTGGGGATGGTGAGGTGGGAATGGTGAGGTGGGAATGGTGAGGTGGGGATGGTGAGGTGGGAATGGTGAGGTGGGAATGGTGAGGTGGGGATGGTGAGGTGGGGATGGTGAGGTGGGGCTGGTGAGGTGGGGATGGTGAGGTGGGGATGGTGAGGTGGGGATGGTGAGGTGGCGCTGGTGAGGTGGGAATGGTGAGGTGGGGATGGTGAGGTGGGGATGGTGAGGTGGCGCTGGTGAGGTGGGAATGGTGAGGTGGGGCTGGTGAGGTGGGGATGGTGAGGTGGGGCTGGTGAGGTGGGGATGGTGAGGTGGGGATGGTGAGGTGGCGCTGGTGAGGTGGGAATGGTGAGGTGGGGCTGGTGAGGTGGGGATGGTGAGGTGGGGATGGTGAGGTGGGAATGGTGAGGTGGGGATGGTGAGGTGGGGATGGTGAGGTGGGGATGGTGAGGTGGCGCTGGTGAGGTGGGAATGGTGAGGTGGGGCTGGTGAGGTGGGGATGGTGAGGTGGGGATGGTGAGGTGGGGATGGTGAGGTGGCGCTGGTGAGGTGGGGATGGTGAGGTGGGAATGGTGAGGTGGGAATGGTGAGGTGGGGATGGTGAGGTGGGAATGGTGAGGTGGCGCTGGTGAGGTGGGAATGGTGAGGTGGGAATGGTGAGGTGGGGCTGGTGAGGTGGGGATGGTGAGGTGGCGCTGGTGAGGTGGGAATGGTGAGGTGGGAATGGTGAGGTGGGAATGGTGAGGTGGGAATGGTGAGGTGGGAATGGTGAGGTGGGGATGGTGAGGTGGGGATGGTGAGGTGGCGCTGGTGAGGTGGGAATGGTGAGGTGGGGATGGTGAGGTGGGAATGGTGAGGTGGGGATGGTGAGGTGGGGATGGTGAGGTGGGAATGGTGAGGTGGGGATGGTGAGGTGGGGATGGTGAGGTGGGAATGGTGAGGTGGGAATGGTGAGGTGGGAATGGTGAGGTGGGGATGGTGAGGTGGCGCTGGTGAGGTGGGAATGGTGAGGTGGGGATGGTGAGGTGGGAATGGTGAGGTGGGGATGGTGAGGTGGGAATGGTGAGGTGGGGATGGTGAGGTGGGGATGGTGAGGTGGGGATGGTGAGGTGGGAATGGTGAGGTGGGGATGGTGAGGTGGGAATGGTGAGGTGGGGATGGTGAGGTGGCGCTGGTGAGGTGGGAATGGTGAGGTGGGGATGGTGAGGTGGGAATGGTGAGGTGGGGATGGTGAGGTGGGAATGGTGAGGTGGGGATGGTGAGGTGGGGATGGTGAGGTGGGGATGGTGAGGTGGGGATGGTGAGGTGGCGCTGGTGAGGTGGGGATGGTGAGGTGGGGATGGTGAGGTGGGGATGGTGAGGTGGGGATGGTGAGGTGGGGCTCGTTTTTCTTGTTCACGGAGCAGCCCCAGGGCAAGTGAGAGCTCAGCAAACCTTGTCCGATGGTAGCGGACCTGCGGGCTGGGGAGGCGGACAGGACCCCTCACCCCCAGGAGTTGCAGGTGGAAGCCATGGCCCCGGGAAGGTTTAACTTGTCCTTTGTCATAGGAGTCAGAGGTCAAACCCAGGAGCTGTTTCCAGTCTCTGATGCCCCCTCCCACATCCAGGCTCGGGAAGTTAGGCAGAACACTTTCTAGAACAATCCTGAGGACAGCCCTGTGCGGTTCAAGGAGCAGCTTGGAGGGAGGGTGGGGAGGAGGCTTGGACGGGTGCACAGGTGACCTCGACCAGCGCTCCCCATGGGCGGGTGGCGCTCCCCACACTGGGGCCATGCCCAGCACAGCCTGCTCCACAAGGAAGCCAACCTCCTCTCCTGCCCTGCCCTCAGGCCCCCATCCCATCCCAACCCTTGAACCTCAGCCTCCCCCACCAGCCCCAGTGGCCATCCCCACTCCTCCCTCTCACAGGAGGGGGGGGGGCAGGTGCCCACTCCTCCCTCTCACAGGAGGGGGGGGGGCAGGTGCCCACTCCTCCCTCTCACAGGGCGGGGGGGGGGGGCAGGTGCCCACTCCTCCCTCTCACAGGGCGGGGGGGGGGCAGGTGCCCACTCCTCCCTCTCACAGGGCGGGGGGGGGCAGGTGCCCACTCCTACCTCTCACAGGAGGGGGGGGGGCAGGTGCCCACTCCTCCCTCTCACAGGGCGGGGGGGGGGGCAGGTGCCCACTCCTACCTCTCACAGGAGGGGGGGGGCAGGTGCCCACTCCTCCCTCTCACAGGGCGGGTGGGGGGGGGAGGTGCCCACTCCTACCTCTCACAGGGCGGGTGGGGGGGGAGGTGCCCACTCCTCCCTCTCACAGGGCGGGGGGGGGGGGCAGGTGCCCACTCCTACCTCTCACAGGAGGGGGGGGGCAGGTGCCCACTCCTACCTCTCACAGGGCGGGGGCAGCGCCTCCTGGGACCCCAGACCCAGGCCCAGCAGCAGCAGCAGGCACAGCTTGCAGGCGCTCTCGGGCATGGTGGCTGCAGCCAGTGGGCGAGCTCAGGCAGCTGCTGCCGCTGGGGCACTGCCAGGCCCACCTGCCAAGGCAGCAAAGTCCACATCTGAGGCGTGGCCACCAGAGGGGTAGCCAAGGAGGCAGCGGTGCCCGGGCGGAGCCGGCAGAGACTGAGACGCTGAGAGCTGTGAGCCGAGGCAGCGGATTAGAGTCGCCTCAGCATCAGGGGCCGAGGGTGTGCGGGGCCCAGGAGGGGCTGCAGCGGGACCGGGTCGATGACTTGGGCCGGAAAGGAGACGGGCGGGGAGGGTGCCCACCGCCAGCCACTGCCACCTGAGCAGTGTTGCCCGGATGCCGCCTTTGTGCTTGTCTGTGGTCTCTCCTTTACGTCCCGGGCTCGCTGTCCAGGGTGTCGCTTGTAGGGCCTGGGCAGTGTGGACGAAAAGGGGCCACATGCTGACCTGACAAGCTCAGGAGAGGCCTGCATGGCAGTTTTGCAGACTCGGAGTCCTAAAGTAACCACAAAGGATGTTCTGAAATTAAACCTTAACTAAAAGCAGTGATGGTGGGCAGTTACATCCTAAGCCGATATCTTCACTGATAAGGTCAACCTTTACCGTAACTGAGCCTGTCTTTCTTTTTGCATCTATGACAACATACCCTTGGGATGTCTGGGTAACTTGTGACTTCCCTTTTTATGGAGCCCCTGGGGCACAGCCAGGTGTGCTGGGCCCAGGACAGATGCAGCAGATTCTTTCATTTATCATGTTAAATTTTCCTGCGCCCACCTAAGTGTGTGTCCATCATTTTACTTTTTATCCTATCCTAGAGGTTTCCCCGCTTCGCTTAATCCCACCTCCTTAAATCTGTCACCAATGAATTCCATGTATAAATACGGATGTAACCCCGCCATTCTCCGGAGCACTATCTCAATTCATTGAGGTTCTGCTTCCCGGCATATGTCAACAGTTTGGCTCAAATAAACTCACAAAAATTCTTCACAGGTTTCAATGGTTTTTTTACGTTAACAGCAGTGTGGACCCGCAACAAGATGGCCGTCCCGCCCCCTCACCAGCCACCTCCACTGAAGCGAGCCTCCTCCTTCCTGCCACCTGCCCCCAGATGCTCAGCACTTCCTTCCTTCCCTTTTGAAAATTTTTATTGTGGTTTAAGTACATGTAACACAAAATTTGCCATTTCAACCTGTTTTTGTTGTTGTTAATACTCACCCAAGTATATCCTTTCCATTGGTTTTTAGAGAGAGTGGAAGGGAGTGAGGGTGAGAGAAGAGATAGAAACATCGACATGAGAGAGAAACATCGATTGGTTGCCTCCTACATGAGCTCCAACCGGGCCGGGGATCTAACCTGCAACCCAGGTACGTGCCCTTGACCATAATCGAACCCATGACTCTTCGGTGCCTGGCAGACACTCTAACCATTGGGAACACTGGTTAAGGCTCACCATTTTTATCATAAGTGCACAATTCAATTCAATTCATGCCTCATTCACAATGTTGTGCAATTATCACCATCATCTATTTCCAAACGTTTATTTTTACTTATTTTATTTTATTTTTAATTGTTTTATTGCTTAAAGTATTACAAAGAGTGTTATATATGTCTCCTTTTTTTTCTCCCCTTGACCCTCCCCTAGCCTCCCATGCCCCCCAGTGTCTTGTGTCCATTGGTTATGCTCATATGCATGCATACAAGTCCTTCGGTTTCCAAACGTTTTTAATGATCCCACACAAACACGCTGTAACTATTAAGCAATAACTAACTCCTCAGGCCCCCTCTCCACCGCCCTTAGAAGCCATTGTTCTGCTTTAGGTCTCGACACATTTGCCTGTTCTACGTCTGTCACGTAAGTGGCATCATATAATGTTTGTCCTTTGTGTCTGGCTGATTTCACTTAGCAGAGTAAAGACTATTCCATGGCATGCACATCTCTCTCCAGCTGTCGTTGGACCCTGGGTTGCCTTCACCTTTTAGTGGTTGTGGATCATGCTGCTATGAACATGGGTGTAAACGATCTTAGAGACCCGTGTCCAGTTCTTTTGAGTATGTGCCTAGATGTGGGATTGTTGGGTCGTATGGGAATTCAATGTTTAGTGTTTGAGGAGCCATCAGACAGTGCTCCACAGTAGCTGTAGCGTCTTACATTCTCCCAACAGAGCACAATGGCTCCAGTCTCATTCTCCCAGCACTTGTTCTTTTCTGTGTATGTGTTTGTGTTTTAATGTTTTGCTTTTGTTTTGTTTTTTAATCCTCACCCGAAGATATTTTTCTATTGATTTTTAGAGAAAGGGAAAGACAGAGAGAAACATTAGTGTGAGAGAAACACATCAATTGGTTGCCTCCTGCACGTGCCCGGCCAGAGCCCTGGCCGGGGAGGAGCCTGCAACCAAGGTATGTGCCCTTGACCAGAATCAAACCTGAGATCCTTTGGTCTGCAGGCCAACGCTCTGTCCACTGAGCCAAACTGGCTAGGACTATGGTTATTTTTAAAAAAATAATAGACATCCTAATCGGGTAGGAAGTGATGTCTCATTGTGGTTTTGATGTGCATTTCCCTAATATTAATGATGTTGAGCATCTTTTGTATTGCTTATTGGCTGTTTGTCTATTTTCTTTGGAGAAATGTTTATTTGAGTTTTTTACCCATTTAAAATTTGTAGTAAGTTTTGAAATTGGGAAGTGTGAGTTCTCAGACTTTGTTCTTATATATTTTTAAAAATATTTTTTTATTGATTTCAGAGAGGAGGGGAGAGGGAGAGAGAGAGAGACATCAATGATGAGAGAGAATCATTGATCAGCTGCCTCCTGCACACCCCACACTGGGGATGGAGCCCACAACCCGGGCATGTGCCCTGACTGGGAATCGAACCATGACCTCCTGGTTCATAGCTTGAGGCTCAACCGCTGAGCCTCGCCGGCTGGGCGTTCTTAATATTCTTTAAAAATTTGATTTGAGAGAGAAAGAACATTGATGTGAGAGAGAAACATCAACCAGGAACCGAACAACCTGGGCATGTCCCCTGACCAGGCATCCAACCAGCGACCTTTCCATGCACAGGACAGGACGACGGGCCAACTGAGCCCCACTGGCCAGGACCTGCTCTTCCTGTTAAAGATGGTTTTCACATTCCCACAGGGATTAGGCGAGGGCCATTTTCATTTCTGCAAAAAAGGCTGTTGGAGTTTTGATAGGGATTGTGTTGAATCTGTAGATCACTGTAGATATTAGTGTCATCCTAACAATAATTAGCCTTCTTACCCATGAACTTTAGAAGTCTTCCCCTTTATTTTGATCTTCTTTCATTTCTTTCATCAATGTTTTTTTTTTTTTAAAGAAAATCATTTTTTTAAAAATATATTTTATTGATTTTTTACAGAGAGGAAGGGAGAGAGATAGATAGTTAGAAACATCGATGGGAGAGAAACATCGACCAGCTGCCTCCTGCACATCTCCCACGGGGGATGTGCCCGCAACCCAGGTACATGCCCTTGACCGGAATCGAACCCGGGACCTTTCAGTCCGCAGGCCGACGCTCTATCCACTGAGCCAAACCGGTTTTGGCTCAGCAATGTTTTGTAGAGTTCAGTGTACAAGTCTTTCATCTTTTTGAATAAATTTATTCCTAGGTATCTTATTGTTTTAGATGCTATTGTAAAATAAAATTGCTTTAAAGTTTTTTCTTTTTAGACTGTTCTGATTGCATAGAAACTCAAATGATTTTTGTGTGTTGATCTTGTACTACAGCTTTGCTGAATCTGTTTTTTTAAAAAAATATACTTTATTGACTTTTTACAGAGAGGAAGGGAGAGGAATAGAGAATTAGAAACATTGATGAGAGAGAAACATCGATCAGCTGCCTCCTGCACACCCCTACTGGGGATGTGCCCGCAACCAAGGTACATGCCCTTGACTGGAATCGAACCCGGGACCTTTCAGTCCATAGGCCGATGCTCTATCCACTGAGCCAAACCGGTTAGGGCGCTGAATCTGTTTATTAGATCTAGTTGCTTTTCCTGTGGGCCCTTTAGGATTTCCTGTCTATAGAATCATGTCATCTGTGAATAGATATATTCTGCCTTTCCCATTTGAGTGTCTTCTATTTCTTTTTCCTTTTCTTTTTTTAAATTTAATTTTATTTTTTAATCTTTAAATTCTTTATTAGTTAAGGAATTACAAATGTGTCCTCATTCCTCCCCATTAACCCCCATCCTTCCCCCCCCGCCCCCCCACTCATGCTCTCATCCCCCTGTTGTCCGTGTCCATTGGTTTGGCTTATATGCATGCATACAAGTCCTTTGGTTGATCTCTTCCCCTTACCCCACCCTCCCCTACTTTCCCTCTGGGGATTGATAGTCTGATCACTGTTTATCTGTCTTTGGATCTGTCCCTGTTTATCAGTCTATGTTGTTCTCTATCTATTTCTTTTTCTTTTTCTTGTCCTGTTGCTCTGGCTAGAACTTCCAGCACAGCGTTGAAGAGCAGTGGTGATAGTAGACATCCTTGTCTTGTTCTTGATTTTAGGGGGAAAGCTTTCAGTCTTTCATCATTGCGTATGGTGCTAGATATGGGCTTTTAATAAATTCCCTATATTGTTCCAAGGAAGTTCCCTCTATTCCTACTTTTTAAAATGTTTTTATTATGGTATGGTATTGGATTTGGTCTAATGCCTTTTCTGCATCAATTAACAATCCTGTGGGGTTTTTCTTCATTGTTCTATTAATAGGGTATATTTAGTTGATTAATTTTTTCATATTGAGCCAACCTTGCATTCTTGGGATAAATCTTTCTGGCATGGTGCAGACTCTTATTTATTTATTTATTTATTTATTTATTTATATTTTATTGATTTTTTTACAGAGAGAAAGGGTTAGGGATAGAGAGTTAGAAACATCGATGAGGAAGAAACATCGATCAGCTGCTTTCTGCACACTCCCTACTGTGTACATGCCTGCAACCAAGGTACATACCCTTGACCGGAATCGAACCTGGGACCCTTGAGTCTGCAGGCCGACGCTCTATCCACTGAGCCAAACCGGTCAGGGCCAGACTCTTTTTTAGATGCTGTTGGATTTGGTTTGCTGGTGTTTAGTTGAGGATTTTCACATCATATGCGTAAAGGATATTCAGCTCTAATGTTCTTTTCTTGTGATGTCTTTATCTGGCTTAGGCATTAGGTAATGCTGGTCTCATAGAATTAGAAACTGTTTTTTCCTCTTCTACTTTTGGAAGAGTTTGAGAGAGTTTGAGAAGGATTGGTGTTCATTCTTCTTTAAATGTATGGTAGAGTTTGCCAACAAAGCCATTGGTCTTAGACTATATTATGGTTTTCTGGTTTGCAGATAAATTGAAATAATATAGTGTGTGTGTATGTATGTGAGTGTGTGTGTGTGTGTGTGTGTGTGTGTGTGTGTAGAGAGAGAGAGAGAGAGAGAGGAGAGACCAACTTTAAGTAGTTTGCTTACAAGTCCAAAATCTGCAGGATAGGCCCACAGGCCAGAGATCAGGAGAAGCTGCATTTTAGCCAATGGACAATTGCTGGCAGAACCCCCTCTTCTCCTGAGGAGGTTGGTCTTCTCTTCTAAGGCCTTCAAATAATTAAATGAGGCCCACTCACACTGCGGAGAGCAATTTACTCAGGTCTATCGATTTAAAAGTTAATCTCATCTAAAAATACCTTCATAGCCCTGGCCAGTGCTGTTCAACGGTTAGCGTGCTATCAACTGATCGATGTTTTGTTCTCACATTGATGTTTCTCTCTCTCTACCTCTCCCTTCCTCTCTCTCTGAAATCAATGAAAAACATATCCTTCAGTGAGGATTAAAATTAAAATAAATAAACAAATAATACCTTTGCAGAAACATCTAGATTCTAGAATAATCTTTGACTAAATACCAGGGTACCTTGGTCTAGATAAGTTGGCACATTAATATATTCATCAAATGGAATTTTTTTTTGTTAGGAGATTTATGGGTTTTTGTGTGTGTGTGTGTAGTTTATTCATTTATTATTATTATTTTAAAATATATTTTTATTGATTTCAGAGAGGAAGGTAGAGGGAGAGAGAGATAGAAACATCAATGATCGAACCTGTAACCCTGGCATGTGCCCTTGACTGGAATCAAACCCAGGACCCTTTAGTCTGCAGGCCAACGCTCTATCCACTGAGCCAAACCGGCTAGGGCTGGAGTTTATTTATTTTTATTTTTAAAATTTTCAATTGCAGTTTGCATTCAAAATTATTTTGTATTAGTTTCAGGTGTATAGCATAGTGATTAGACAATCATATACTTTAAAAAGGGTACCCCAATATTTCCAGTATCCACTTGGCACCATATAGAATTATTACAGTATTATTGAAATATTATTGACTATATTCCCTATGCTATATTTTATATCCCTAGGACTACTTTGTAATTACCAATGTGTACTTTTTTTTTTTTTAACTCCTTAATCTCTTTACCTTTCTTATCCAATCCCTAATCCCTTTCCCCTCTGGCAACCACCAGTCTGTGCTCTGTGTCTATGAGTCTGTTTCTATATTGTTTGTTAGTATATTTTGTTCTTTAGATTCCACATATAAGTGAAATCACATGGAATTTATCCTTCTCTGACTGGCTTATTTTACTTAGCATAATGTCCTCAAGGTCCATCCATGTTGTCACAAATGCTAAGATTTCATTCTTTTTTTATGGCTGAGTAATATTCCATTGTATATATGTGCCACTGATTTTTTATCCACTCTTCTACTGATGAACCCTTGGGTTGCTTTCATATCTTGGCTAATGTAAATAATGCTGCAATGAACATAGAGGTGCATATATTTTTTCAAAGTAGTGTTCTAGGTTTCTTCAAATATATACCCAGAAGTGGAATTGCTGGGCCAGAAAGCAGTTCCATATTTAATTTTTTTGAGGAACTGCCATACTGTTTTTCATAGTGGCTGCACCAATCAGCATTCCCACCAGCAGTGCACAAGGGTTTTTTTCCCTCCACATCCTCACCACACTTGTTGATGTATTGATGTGAAGTGCCATCTCATTGTGGCTTTAATTTGCATCTCTCTGATAAGTAGTGACATCAAAAATCTTTTCATGTGTCTACTGACCATCTGAATGTTCTCTTTGGAGAAGTGTCTATTCAGGTCCTCTGCTCATTTTAAAATTTGAGTGTTTGTTTTTGTGGTGTTGAGTTGTACGAATTATTTATAATTTTTGGATATTAACCCCTTATCAGATGTCTCATTGGAAAATATAAGGTGCCCCCTGTAGAGAGCACCTGGGAAGGCACATGAGCTGATTGTCAGCTGAGTCCAGTGGTATCAGCATGTCCTGGAAACATACCTTGCCAGAGGCAGGTGTGTTGTCAGCCTAACCCTTAGCTTAGGCGTCAGGGGGTGGGTGTCATTATCTAAGTTCAGCCAGGTGCCAGGAATGGACACAATTATCCAGACTCAGCCAGGAGTGACAATTACAAAGAAGCCACAAGAATGAAGAATTGCAGTTTGATCTCTAAGCATGATTTCACATAATTCCCTTTGTCTGAAACTCTAGTAAAACTTCCTGGTATCATGCTGTTTATAATAAACACGCTGCACTAGCTCTGGGTAACTGTCTTTCCATCTGAGAACAGTGTCCCACCTGGTCCCAGCTTTCCCTACTGTCTCTGTGTTTGTCTCTTTCTTTTTCTCAATCCCCCATCCCCCCTACTAGGACCCATCTGCTCTCTAGACGTGCTGATCGCGGTAAAGAGAGAAAACTTATAGCCCCCCTCCCAAATGTATATACACACTCTGAATAATTATAAAGGCTATGTTATTAAAATGCATTTCATTTTCAAAACTGAACTATCAGTTGTTAAGTGTGTATACATTTTGGGGGGTACCCTTATCTTCTCCCATTCAGTAGGTTGTCTTTTCATTTTGTTGATGGTTTCTTTTGCTGTGGAAAACCTTTTTAGTTTGATGTCATCTCATTTGTTTATTTTTTTATTGTTTCACTAGTCTCAGGAGATACCTCAGAAAAAATATTGCTAAAAAATTATCAAAGATTTAACAACAAGAAAGCCCACTGCATGGGAAAACATATTTGCCAATGATATCACCCATAAGGGTTTAATCTCCAACATTTACAGGGAACTCATGCAACTTAACAAAAGGAAGATAAACAATCCAATCAAAAAGTGGGCAACGAACCTAAATAGACACTTTTCAAAAGAGGACATACAGAAAGCCAAGAGACATGTGAAAACATGCTCAAAGTCACTAATTATACGAGAGATGCAAATCAAAACGACAATTCGGTATCACCTCACACCTGTCAGAATGGCTATCATCAACAAATCAACAAACAACAAGTGTTGGAGAGGATGTGGAGAAAAAAGGAACCCTTCTGCACTGCTGGTGGGAATGCAGACTGGTGCAGCCACTGTGGAGAACAGTATGGAGTTTCCTCAAAAAACTAAAAATGGAACTCCCATTTGACCCAGTGATTCCACTTCTAGGAATATATCCCAAGAAGCCAGAAACACCAATCAGAAAGGATATATGCACCCCTATGTTTGTAGCAGCACAATTCACCATAGCTAAGATTTGGAAACAGCCTAAGTGTCCATCAGCAGATGAGTGGATTAAAAAACTGTGGAACATCTACACAATGGAATACTACGCTGCAGTAAAAAAGAAGGAATTATTGTCATTTGCAACAGATTGGATGGAACTGGAGAGCATTATGCTAAGTGAAATAAGCCAGTCAGAGAAAGATAAATACCACATGATCTCACTCATTTGTGGAACATAGAGAACAACATAGACTGATGAACAGGGACAGATCCAAAGACAGAGAAACAGCAATCAGACTATCAATCCCCAGAGGGAAAGTAGGGGAGGGTGGGGTAAGGGGAAGAGATCAACCAAAGGACTTGTATGCATGCATATAAGCCAAACCAATGGACATGGACAACAGGGGGATGAGAGCATGAGTGGGGGGGAGGGGGGTGGGGAGTTTGGGGGTTAATGGGAAGTGAGGACACATTTGTAATACCTTAACCAATAAAGAAATTTTTAAAAAATTATCAAAGATTTTACTGCCTATGTTTTCTAAGAGTCTTATGGTTTTAAGTCTTATACTTAAGTCTTTAATCCATTTTGAGTTTATTCTTATATGTGGTGTAAGAAACTAGTTTAATTCCATTTTTTGTATGTATCTGCCCAGTTTTAACAACACCATTTATTAAATAGCCCATCTTTTCCCCATTGTGTGCTCTTGCCTCCTTTGTCAAACACTAATTGACCACAGAGGCATGGGTTCATTTCTGGGCTCTCTGTTTTCTGCCACTGATCTGTGTCTATTCTTATGCCAGTTCTATACTGTCTGGATTATGATAGCCCAGGGGGATAGTTTAATATCAAGTAATGTGATACCTCCAACTTTGTTCTTTCTCAAGATTGCTGTGGCTACTTGGGGTCTTCTGTGGTTCCATACACATTTTTGAATTACTTGTCTAGTTCTGTGAAATCCACCATTTGTATTTTGGTAGGAATTGCATTGAATCTACAGATTGCTTTGGGTAGTATGAACATTTTAATGATGGTAATTCTTCCTATCCATGAGCACAGCATATGCTTCCATTTATTTGTATCTTCAGTTTCTTCCTCCAGTGTCTTAGAATTTTCCTAGAACAGGTCTTTTCCCTCCTGGTTAAACTTATTCCCAGATTTTTAATTTTTTTTTAGGCAATTGTAAATGGGATTGTTTTCTTAGCTTCCCTTTCTAGTAGTTCATTGTTGGTGTATAAAAATGCAACAATATTTATTTTGTATCCTGCTCCTTTGCTGAGGCTCCCGTCCCCGAGGCCTCCCCAGGTGGGATGGGAGGGGCGCCCGGCCTGAGGGGTGCCCGGCTCTGCCCCAGGGACAACATCGGGACCCTGGCCTTGGAGTTGGACTTCTGGGCTGAGAAGAGGAATGTCTCTGTGAGCTTGGGGGGGAAGAGCTACGTCCTGAATCGCTACCACGTCCCTTACGGGGGGCCCAGGTGAGGCCCTGCGGGAAGGTCTCTCCACCCCCATGCCTTCACTCCTGTGCGAGTGTCATCAGGCCCCTGGCAGGAGGGCAGGTGGCTCGGGCTCCCCTCTCAGATGGTGAGACTGCGGATGGGGCTGTGTCTTAGGAAAGGAGTCCTGGGCTGTGCTCTGAAGCTAGTGTGGCCTGCACCACCTTCCCCCTACTCCATGCCACTGGCCCAGCTTTTGAAGACCCAACAGAGTCTGCAGCAGTGAGTGCCAACGTGGGACTGTGGGTGGCTGAGAGACCAGTCGGGAGCCGAAAACCAGGATTATAGGCTTTATTAGGGGAAAGAGACCTGCCGGGCTGTCTCGCAATGGGAGAGCAGCAACCCATGCAGAGGTGAGCATGCCTTTTGAGGAATGGGAAGGAATGGGGGCTTAGTGTACTCGGCGCACACTGATTGGTGGCTTACTGTATGGTCCATATAGGACAAGGGCTTAGGGTATTAGGCAGGTGTTGATTGATAGTTCAATGCATGGTCCACATAAGGTACCTGGTTAGTCACGCAGGTATTTCCGGGCTGCAGGCTACGTCATACTCCGCCCACCAGTTGAGGGAAGGGAGGACCCATCAGTGGCCCATGGGCAGGGTGCCCTGGGTCGTGTCCCGCTCTGGGCTTTCCTTGAGGCGGGAGAGACCCCAAAGGACAAAGGGGGCAGGCAGGACACGTCGGAGACTGGGGACCCGGGCCTGCAGAGGCGAGCGGGGCCTGCCCTGGAAGGGAGCGGAGGAGCCCACGGTAGGAGGACAAGGCGGAGGGCAGGCCGCCCCGGCTTGTTTCCTGCACTTGGCACCAGCCTGGGCACCACGGCCATCCGCCTCGCAGGGCGCCCCTTGGCCAGGGCCTGGAGCTGGAAAAGGGCGCCTCAAGTCCTCTCCCCCTGCTCCCGCTCCAACCGCATGCACCTGCGGACCAAACCACTTTTTTGTTGCCCTCAGTTGTGCACGGCTGGGGCTCGGTCACGAGGACGCCTGCACCCACGGAGTGGGGGCGCCTGCGCACTCGCTCTGAGTTTGCAGTTGCTGCATCTGTGCACATGGCAGCAGGTTGGCAGAAAGGGTGAAGGTGCCTCTGGGCCGGGCACCAGCGGTCGCTGCTGCCTGTGGTCGGCTCTGCCCAACCTGTTCGCACCTCAACCACTGTGACTTCCCTCCATGGGGCCCGGGGAGGGGGCCCGCCTCACTCACACTACTAGGCCTCTCCCTGCGGCGCCCGTGTCAGCACCGCGGGTGCGCCCTGCCGCCCCTCCAGTCTCTCTCTCTCTCTCTCTCTCTCTCTCTCCCTGGAATCTAGGGACTAGCAACTTTCGATCTCTGAGAGACTTTTTTTTTTCAATTTATGTTCATCACAGAATTTTAAAAAATACATATTTTTTATTAATTTCAGAAAGGAAGGAAGATGGAGAGAGAGATAGAAACATCAGTGTTGAGAGAGAATCATTGATCAGCTGCCTCCTGCATGCCCCACACTGGGGATCGAGCCAGCAACCTGACCTCCTGGTTCGTAGGTCGATGCTCAACCACTGAGCCACACCTGCCGGGCTCCCTGAAAGACTTTTAAAACAGAGCTGGTTCCAGGAGCCCCTGTGGGACCGGGGAGAGCTGGAGCGCATTCCCGGGTAAAGGTCTTGGTGGCAGGAGGGGGCTGATGCAGGGGATGTGGGACTCTTCGTTGCCAGACCTCCCAATCTTTCAAAGTAAAGGGGAAATACATCTTTTTACTTAAAATGTCCCATATTTTAAGTGTCCCAATGTCCCAGGTTGTAACTGGAAACCTGGGGGTGAGTCCTGCGTGCACGGGTGGAGTGGTGAGGAGAGGGCCCCACCACAAGGCCGCCCCTGCCCCCCCGAAGTTTCAGGCCCCGCCCGTGAACGAAGCCTCAGCCTGGTGCCCCTTTGCACGGAGATGCTCTGCTCATAGTGAAACCCTTCATATGTAGACATCGCTCACAAAGCCGCGCGTGGGAAAGGCGGCCACGCGGGAGGCATCGCGGAACCGTGGCTGATGCTTCTCTGGATCTGGATCCGCGCGGCCGCCCCTGACCCGCCGGGAGGGCCTCGCCCAAGTCTCAGCACTGAGCTTGGTGCTGACTTTCTCAGCACCTACGAGCAGGCGCCTCATCAGTGGGGAAAGCCCCGCTTTGAAATTCTTTCAGCTTTGAGTTTGCAGCGAAGCCGCACGCTGCGGGGAAGGACTGAGCAGGGACGGAGAGGGCTCAGCCGTTCTAAGCGCTCACTCAGCAAGCGCCCTGCCGCTTCCCAGGCCCCGCCCCCCTCGGAGGGTGGCCGCTGGGGCTGTGCTCATGCCCTGGCCCAGGTATTTCTTGGAAGAAGAATGACTCGTTTCCTTCTCAGTTCTCAGGGTAGCACTGTGAGCAGCGCTAACACAGGTTGATTTCCCAGGCTCCCCGGAAGTTCGAGGTGGCCGGGGACCCACTTTTGACAAATGAGACGTTAAAGGAAGTCACAGGAAGGGACTCTTGGGGGAGCGCCTCCCAGGGAAGAGTTCGCTGGAGCTGCTCAGTTGGTTGCCTTTCAATCCCCGGTCTGGACACACAAGGAAGACAAGCGATTGATGTTTCTCTCTCTCTCCCTTCCTCTCTGTAGGCATGTCCTCGGGTGAGGAATGAATGAATGAATGAATAAGTGGGAAAGACTCAGCTGGCTTTGCACGTTGCCCTCTGCCCTCCCCACTCCTTCCTGCCTTGGGCACAGGTGACATGCTTGGAAAGCAGAGGCCACCTTGCACCACCAGGCAATGAGCCTGAGGATGGAGACCACGTGCTTAAGGTGGCAGAGCCGAGAGATGGAGAGAGACACGCTCCACGGCCCCTTTGAGCCATGACTCTGCTCTGGGCTCTGGTTATATGAGAAAAACAAACCCCAAGCCACTGGCTTTCAGGTTCCTGTCACTTTTGACTGAAAGTCTCTAACAGGCTGTGTGAACATCAAAGCCAGGCCCCAGACTTCCGCTCGGTGGCGGTGCAGACTGTTCCTGGAGCCTCCCTGGGCAGCCCCGCGTGCTGAGGCCTGCTGGAGGGAAGGTAGCGCTTGCAGCTTCCGAGGTGCTGGTGATGTCCTGCCTCCTGACCTGACACATGCGTTGCTTACAGCGACCTGTGCCGCACACTTCCCTGTATTGTGCTGTAGTTCATAATACACATATTTGAAATTTTAAAAATAGTCCATTTGCCAGGCCCGCGTGGCTCAGTAGTTGAGCGTGGACCTATGAACCAGGAGGTCAGGGTTCGATTCCGGTCAAGGGCACATGCCCGGGTTGTGGGCTGGATTCTAGTGTGGGGCTTGCAGGAGGCAGCCGACCAATGATTCTCTCTCTTCATTGATGTTTCTCTCTGGCGCTCCTCCCTTCCTCTGAAATCAATAAAATAATAATAATAAAAGAGCCCGTCGCCTGCTTGGTTTGGCTCCCTGGGGCATGGTCTGCGACTGCAGGCGGACGGGGGCCAGCCCGAGGAGCCCTCTCGGACGCAGGTCCAGGTCCGCAGGGCAGGGGGCCTGCGGTCTGACTGGTCCCTGGGGCCCCAGCACCTAGCTGTGCTGCTCCTCCTCTTAGATCAGCTGCAACCTGCAGACCAGCAGCTTACTTGTGAGAACTAAAGAGGTGGGGAGCGAGCTCCTCTTTTCCACGCCAGCCAGGCACTGCTGCGCATGCGCCGTTGCAGCCCACCACCTGCACCTGCTCTCCTCCTCAGTGCGCAGGCGCGGCCTCACCTGGGCGCTGCGCCCCACCAGGCACCCTGCACCTGCAGCCCTACCCCGCCCACTGGGACCACCTGCCTGTGACCGCGGAGGCCAGGGCTGCTCTGAGTGGGGTTTCAGACACCTGCCCTTGTTCTGCCACATTTGGGCTCCATGAGCGCAGGCAAGTCATGTGATCTTTTTGAGCGTCAGTTTCCTCATTGAAGAATTGGGGATGGCAGTATCTTAGGTTGCTGTAAGAACGAGATGGTGTGTTTTATGTACGCAGATCGTCAACCAGGGGTAGCACCTGTGTTATGAATGGGTAGAGGTGCCCCAGGTACTTCCATTCCAGCAGCTCAGGGGCCGGGAGGACTGTTTCACTCCTCTGTGCAGACCTCAGGGCACAGCTGACAAACTTTCCAAGGGGCCGACAGAAGGTGCATTTAAGGTACCAACCACCAGGCCTTATCTGGGAGGACCCCCTTGCCAGCCAGTCACCACAGGGCTGCTTCTTCAGGAGCCCTCATGTGCTGAACCTTGTATGACACAGATCTGTGGCCGGAGGCAGGGTAGCATGTGCCCGTCTGAGTACTGCTTCCAAAAACACCTGGAGGCAGACAAGCAAAGCCCAGCCTCATGGCAACAGAGTAAGACTATCCGGGGCCCTCTTGCCACAGTCTGGATGAGTCCAGAAGAGCCTGCTGCTTGGCTCAGCCACTGGCATGGAAGTGAAGATGGATGAGAGCAACCACCGAAAGCAAGTCCTTCCCAAGGTCCTCGGCTCAGCCAGAGGAGTGAAGATTCTGTCAGAACGTGGGGACTTCATCATAGCAAACATGAGGGGCTCAGACGCAGGCGGGAAGGGGGACTCTCGTCATTCCTCACGGGGAAGGTAATGCTGAGTGTGAACACCCGTCCCCTTCCTCACAGCCTTGTCAGTGTGGAAAGCCATTCCAAACCCCAGCTCCTCACAGCGAGGCCAGCGTGTTGAGACTGCTCACTGGAAAGCCAGGCTCCATCTCTCCCCACAGAGGGCAGCCTCAGCACCCATGGCTTCCGCTGACGGGTAGGATTCCTCAGCATGTTCTCTGCCCTGCAGATTCTTATAAGAGGGATGTGGTTTGGTCAGCCAGCGGCGGGGATGGGGGGCGGGGTGGCGGGAAGGATCTGATGTGGCAACTTCCAGGTTTGGCTCCAGACTTGGCAACTAAGTGAAGGCTGCTCAGGCGACGTGAGGGTGGAGGAGTGTCTTCTTAGGGTCGAGTCTCATTGGTGTGTGTAATACAGACCAGCCCACAGCACAGCTCCTACCCACCAGGCAGACACAATATCTTGTTCCTTCAGATTAGGAAAAAGTCAGAGCAGATGGAAAAGTTCAGAGTATAATGATAAGAAGCATAGGTATGTCTACCACCTTGCTTTATCCTACTTCCTTCAGATTTTGTTTTGAAAACTGAAACATAACAGATCCAACTGACACATCCTATCTGCCTGTCCTGCTTGCACTCCTGTCCCCCAGGGGAAAGTGTCCCCCGAATTTTCAGCTGGCCATCCCATACATGTCTTTATGCTTTTACTGTATGTATTTACAAACAATGGATAGCATTGCTTTGGATGTTATTTTTTATTGTCGTGAATATACATAACACCAAATTGACAATTTTCGCCATTTTTAATCTTTGTTTCAGATCCTTACTTTTCATTACCTTCAGTACTTCATGCCATTCCCTTCTGGCCTGTAGTTTCTGATGAGCAATCAGGTGTCAGCCTTATGGGAGCTCCTTTGTAGGTAACAAATTGCTTTTCTCTTGCTGCCTTTAAGATTCTGTCTTTAATTTTTGACATTTTAATTATGATGTGTCTGGGCATGGGTCTGTTTGGGTTCTTCTTGCTTGGGACTCTCTATGCCTCCTGAACTTGTGTGACTTTTTCCTTTACCAGGTTAGGTAAGTTTTCTGTCATTGTTTCTTCAACCACATTCTCTATCCTTTTCTCCCATTCTGCCTCTTCTGTTATTCAAATATTATGTTTCATGTTGTCCCACAGCTCCCTTAAGCTGTCCTCCTATTTTTTAAATTGTTTTTTCCTTTTTGGTTCTCTGATTGAGTGATATTTTTCAACCCTGTCCTCTAATTCACTGATTTGATCCTCAGCTTCCCCTAATCTGTGTATTCCTTCCAATGTGTTATTTGTGCTGTCATTCTTTATTTCTGTTTTCATAGTTACTGTATCTTTTCTCATGCTGTTTAGCATCTTTACCATCATTATTCTGAATACCATATCAGATAAATATCTTATCTCCACTTTATTTCTTTCTTCTTCTGGAGAATTCTCTTATTCTTTCATTTGGGGGTTGTCTCCTCCAGTGCCAGGAAGAGAAGTCTCCATAACTTCCAGCTGTGAAAACAAGTGGGGATTGTGACTGAGTGATACGGAGGCTGCTGGAGTCCCAGGCAGTTCTCTTAAAGGGCCCACGTGTGGACTTACTCGGACTCCCTCCCTCTAGCTCCAGCGCTGGGGTAGCAACTTGAAAGGCACAAGAGACATTTGAGGAGGAACTGCATTGTCCAACATCACAGTGAGGGCTGGGGTGGGGTGGGGTGGTGCACAGCTTTCTACCAGACAGAAGTGTTGGCCGAGTCCATTGTTCCTTTTCCAAGCCCTCCCCATACAGAGCCTGTCTTGGCACATGCTTCAGATTTCCCTAAAATCTCTCAAACAGGCAGCATCTAGCCTCAGCATGCCCCACACCTCTCGCTAAAAGGCCCTAGGCCCAGCACTGGCAGTGGCCAGCCTTGGTTTGCAGGTTGGCCTCACCTGGACACTTCTAAGCCCAGCACACGCAGCAGCCATCTGCATATAACTTTGTAAGTTATGCACGGTGGCCCTGGCAGAACACAAGTGGCGGTTGACCTTGGCCTGCGCCTCCCAGGATACCCCAGAGCCAGTGCACCTGGGCAGCTTCTGACCACACCAAACATTGATGTGCGAATATCAAGGCTCAACTCTAACAGGAGGGTATACACAGCCCACATAGGGAGTGCATCTTGATGCCCAACTCGGGTGACCAGGAAGGCTGTGCCACTGGACCCTGCAGATCACCTACTACATTAAGCCACTCTACCAAGTCTGAGAGACATAGAGCTCTACGTAACACATAGAAAAAAACACAGGGAGGCTGCCAAAATGAAGAGACAAAGCAGCATGTCCCAAATGAAAGAACAGCAAAACTCCAGAAAAAGAACAAAATGGAAACAAGCAATCTGCCAGATGCAGAGTTCAAAACACTGGTTATAAGGATGCTCAATGAAATTAGGGGAAGCGTAGAGGAACTTAGAACTTCAACAAAGAGATGAGAAACATAAAAACAGAACTAGAAAACATAAAAAAGAACCAGTCAGAAATGAAGAATACGTGTACTGAAATGAAGAATACATTACAGGGAATCAATAGATTAGATGAAGCCAAGAATCAAATCAGTGATTTTGAATATATGGAAACAGGAATCACCCAATCAGCACAGCAAAAAGAAAAAAAAGAATTAAAAAAATGATAGTGTAAGGAGCCTCTGGGACAACTTTAAGTGTACCAGCATTCACATTACAGGGATACCAGAAGAAGAAGAGAGCAAGGAATGGAAACCCTATGTGAAAAAATGAAAGAAAACTTCCCTAACCTGGTGGGGGAAATAGACATACAAGTCCAGGAAGCTCAGAGAGTCCTGGACAAGATGAACCCAAATAGGTCCACACCAACACATCATAATTAAAATGCCAAAAGGTTAAAGACAAAAGTTAAAGCTGCAAGTAAAAGCAGTTACTTACAAGAGAGTGCCCATGACTGTCAGCTGATTTCTCAACAGGAACTTTGCAGGTCAGAAGGGAGTGGCAAGAAATGTTCGAAGTGATCAAAAGCAAGGACCTACAACCGAGATTATTCTACCCAGCAAAGCTATTGTTTAGAATTGAAGGTTAGATAGAGAGCTTCATAGACAAGGTAAAGCTAAAGGATTTAACTGCCACCAAACCAGTATTATATGAAATGTTAAAGGGTCTTCTTTAAGAAGGGGGGAAGCGATAAAAACTAAGAACAAGAAAGTGGCAATAAATACATATTCCTCAACAATTGAATCTAAAAATCAAACGAACAAGCAGAACAGAGAACATTTTGAGGGTTGCCAGATGGGAGAGGTCTTGGGGGGCTGGGTGAAAAATGTGAAAGGATTAAGATATACAAATTGGTTGTTATAGTATAGTCATGTGGAAAGAACAGAGCAAAACTCTGTTAAATTACAGCATTGGAAATACAGTCAATATTTTAATAACTATCTATGGTGTCAGATGGGTGCATGATTCATTGGGATGATCACTTAGTAAGCTATGTAATGGCCAATAGCACTAGGATGTACACCTGGAACTAATAATGTATGCCAACAGTAATTTAAAAATATAACATGATTTTTCAAAAGTATATTTCTTCTTTTCCAAATATACAGTTAACCTAGTAAATAGTCACAAGTCCTTTTGAGGAAGTTTAGAAGGGGGACTCAGCTTCCCTTTTATTTAGAGCAGCGGTTCTCAACCTTTCACAGGGGTCGCCTAAGACCATCGGAAAACACATATTATATAATTATATCACATATTGTTTTTGTGATTAATCACTATGCTTTATGTTCAATTTGTAACAATGAAATTGGGGGTCACCACAACATGAGGAACTGTATTAAAGGGTCGCGGCATCAGGAAGGTTGAGAACCACTGATTTAGAGGCTCTGTGTCAGTGAATTGGCTCAAGCCTCAAAACTTTGGAGTTGTTTAACAGACTGGCTCAAGTCAGAATTCTGCTCACCAGATCTAGAGCTTTTCTATGCATACACATCTAGTAAAATATCAGAAGACTGCCATCTATTCAGTTCTAGTCAATTAGCTAAGGACAAAGGTGTCTACAGATAAGGGCCCCTCTTCAGAACTCCCAGAAGCCTTCTTCTCTTTGTATGTTAATTGCACGCTCATAATTTTAATTCTTATGTATGCATTTGAGGGCCTATTGTTGCTAATTGCCACAGCCTCTCCCTGGATTTCTCCATGTCTTGCTTTTCCGTTACCTGCAGTTTATCCCATGGTACCACTAGCAGAAATTGGAATTACGATACTGTACTGTATACCATGGGTTACTCATGTCCCATATTCCCTGCCTCCCCTTCACCAATCCCCATAGGCTATCATTGATCTCATCAAATATTACCCAATCCCAGAATCTTAGTCTAAGAATCTATTTCCTGAGGTCACTTCTGGTCTCAATTACTGTCTGAGTCCCAACACAAAACAGAGGGCACACTTGTAAAAGGAGGGAATCTGAGGTGAGTTTATTTCCATATTCCCTATTTACAAAGGGAGATGTGTAGGAAAACCCAAGTGAGCAGAGGGGGAAAAAGATCCCAAGGCAAAGAAATCCCCAGTACAGTCTGTAATTAGATTAGGTCTTGCACAGAGTGTGGCAAAAGTAGGTTTACAATTGTTCATATGGAAACACAGTAATTAACATATAATACAAAAATAAATGTTTTTGCACCCTGGCCCATTTGGTTGGGTGTCATCCCAGGCACTGAAAAGTTGCTGGTTCAATTCCTAGTCAAGGCACAAACCCAGGTTGGGGCCTACTCCCCTTTCTCTCTAAAAAAATAATGCTTGCCCCAGCCAGTTTGGCTCAGTGGATAGAGGGTTGGCCTGCGGACTGAGGGTCTCAGGTTCAATTCTGTTCAAGTGCACATGCCCAGGTTGTGGGCTCATCCCCAGTGGGGGACTTTCAGGAGGCAGCCGATCAATGATTCTCATCATTGGTGTTTTTCTCTCTCCCTCTCTGAAATCAATTAAAAATATATTTAGCCCTAACCGGTTTGGCTCAGTGGATAGAGCATTGGCCTGCGGACTCAAGGGTCCCAGGTTCGATTCCGGTCAAGGGCATGTACCTTGGTTGCGGGCACATCCCCAGTGGGGAGTGTGCAGAAGGCAGCTGATCAATGTTTCTCTCTCATCGATGTTTCTAACTCTCTATTCCTCTCCCTTCCTCTCTGTAAAAAATCAATAAACTATATTTAAAAATATATATATATATTTAAAAAAATAAAAGTTTTGCCCTAGCCGGTTTGGCTCGGTGGATATAGTGTCTGCCTGTGGACTGAAGGATCCCAGGTTCGATTCCGGTCAGGGGCACATGCCTGGGTTGTGGGCTCAATCCCCAGTAGGGGTTTGTGGGAGGCAGCCGACCCATGATTCTCTCATCATTGATGTTTCTATCTCTCCCTCTCCCTTCCTCTCTGAAACAAAAAATATATTTAAAAAATTTAAAAAAAAGTTTTGCCCCACGAAACTATTTCTTTGGGGGTGGGGGTGTCATATTTAGTTTTGTCTGAATTTCTCATTTAGGTCTTTTCTTCCCTCAGTGTTTTGTAGTTCTTAGCACACAAATGACACTCGTCACTAGATTTATTCCTAAGTAAGTTTTGTGGGCATGTTCGTGTTACTGAAACACCTGGTAAGTTCTAGAAAGTGATGACACCTTGTAGACCAACATCTTTTCTTTCCAAATGATTCTTGGTTCGGTTTAGGCTATAAAAATTGACCCAATGAAATGTGGATGCTGTACAGTGTCTAACTGGGCTGGATGAAGGCATCAGATTTTATTCAACGGGCTCCGCACTGCCTCAGCTCAACAGGAATCACTGTAGCGCACAGCCTCCTGCTGAAGAACGCACCACACACACAGCCGGAGTTCCAGTGGGCTTTATTGAGATACATTAACAAAAGCCAAGATGTTATCAACCATCTTTTCTGAACTTTATAACCTCAGCAGACTCTGGTCCACATGTGCACCTACAACATAACACCCCCCAACAAAAAGGAAGCCCCACTGGAACATTTGCCAATTAACAGAAAGCCAATTGTCCCTTCCCCCAAATGTTTGCAAAATTTTGAGTCCCCACTGTTTATTTCTCAGTGGAACTGGCCCCTTGTGGCTAGGGACAATGAAATTAGACCCCATTTTCATTGAACAAAAATTTTCAGGTTTTAGTTTTGTTTCAAAAAGGGAATAGTGACTTTGTTTCCTCCAGGCACCCCTCCCCACAACCACTGGTTAAAACACAGTAGCCTGTATCTTCATAACCCAACCCTCCCCTCCCCTGCCCAGCACTGTCTACAGAGAATTTAAATACACTTCCTGTTGGAACCTGTCAGCTGTGGAGGGGCAGAGTCCATGCCAGGCTGGCTCCCTCTGACCTCATGAACTGCTATAGCCTTTGGACCCTTAACTCTTTACCCCAAAGATGAGTTTTTAGGTCAAGAGTAGACTTTCTTTGGGAGCTTTAAAAACTATCATTAAGGATATACAGTAGAACCACAAGCTCACTCAAGTTCACTTAAGTTCACCAAAAAGTTGACTAACATCAACTCCCACTAGGCCTATAATTTTGTTTGACAAAGATATTTTGCCAGAAAATGATTTCACAATAACAATTTTTAAGATACATACAACGCTGAACAAAGTGGCAAATCAAAATAACATGGCTTAATTCCCAAGAATTTACTTCATCTTTGTGTTACTCATCCATAAGGTCAGAGTGTGGCTAAAGGCAACTTCTGACGAGGCTATGAGCTTCAAAGTGTTTCTAAATCCTCAGTGCAGACACCCTCCCTTTGGGGCAGTCACCTCCCTCCCACCCCTATAAAAAAAAAGAAAAAAAATTAAGCCAAGTGATCAGAATGAGATGTTTGATTCCAACAGTTTACACTCCAGGCTTTGTGCTGAGTCGTCTGGTTCTGACCCAAACATGATGGTATCAAACACAAAGCACACGGCAGAGGAAAGATGCTCCCATCTCATTCTGAAAACAAATACTGATAACCGCCCGCCCCCACCCCCCGCCTTTGGGGCCCCCTGTATTATGGTGCGGGGCAAACTGGACAATTTAGAGACATATTTAGATTTCTCTCTCCTTTACTTCTTCCCATGGAAGATAATTTTGGAATTTAGTCCAATCCTAAAGGAAAGGCAAAACAGGCCCAGAGGCAGCAAGGTGTGCAACGGTCCATAACCATCACACAACCACATAACCACAGGCTGAACAATGGGCTGACGTTATTTAAGTATTAAAAAGAGGGAATAGTTTTCATCCAAATGAACCACTGGAAAAAATATCACCATGACTTAAAATAAACACCCTATACCGGAAGAACACGAAAACAACTTCCGATAGTAACAAATGCTCCTTATTGCAAAGGGGATTTAAAAAGAAAAAGAGACTAGGATTTGACCTAGCCTTAGAGCAGCGGTCGCCAACCTTTCGGACCTCACGGACCACTGGTTGGTGACCGCTGCCTTAGAGCATCTTTCCGTTTTACAATTCCTATTCAAGAGTCAAGCACCAAAACTGGACAGCTGCCCGCACAAGGCCGTGTCCAATCCCGGTGTCCCAGACAGTTTAAGTGCCACTCCTCATCCGAGGCTGTACTTCAGGAACACTTTCAATTTAACGTCTGTGCTTTAAGAGGGACCCACAGGCACGTGGCACCAAGCAGACAGTCTGAGGATGGCAGAGAGGACTGTGCTGTTTATAGTCACCCGCACTCTAGCGAGATATAAAACTGCATTTATGAGCTTTCTTGCTTTTCTTTTAGAATGATCCCTCTTATCTTGCCAGAGATGGGGAGGAAAGAGAGGGCTGCATCAGTACACAGTAAGATATATATATATATATATTTATATTTATATATATATATATATGTTTTGGTCAAAAGTTGATGCCTTTTAAATTCCCTCCCTCCACCCCTCCCTGGAAAAAAAGTTACTCCCTTAACTAGGGCTTGTACTTAGTTGCCAACAATGGCTGGTAGAAGAACCTATGTGGCGTGGATACCAAATAAATGAGCTTATTTTGGGGGGTTTGTACTGTGCAGCTCTTGCTCGTTTCTAAGGAGTTAGGGCTATGTCTGATCAGGAGGCATCTGCAGGATTTTGATCTTCAGGGAATTCTGGGTGAGTCACAAATCATTTTTGTTTAGAACTAGACAGAGACAAAAAAGAAACTTTGAGTAACTGATTTCTTTATCCAGATGAGTTAAGCATGAAAACATAGGCAGGACTTGTACTATTTTAGGGCTTTGAAAAACAATGGAATATGGAAATCAAATAAAAAAATTTTTATTTTGCCTTTTTTTTTTAAACCCTAGATGCCTCCTGATTGACCTAGTACACTGGGTTAAAAGGGAATTAAAAACGTTTTTTAAAAAAAGTTCACTGGTTTTGATTCATCTCACTCCTTTTGCCTGGAGATCAGGCCAAACATCAAGCATGTTGGGAGGGGCACAATTTAATGCAACACTATTGACTGTAAAGCATTTGCCAGCAATTTACAATGCAAACATGGCAATTCTCGTCACAAAGCTAAAGCATGGCAAGCAGCAGCTCTCAGGGTTGCCCGTTCCTGCAAGTTTACGTATCAAAGTGGGCAGAAGGCAACACACTTACACAGTACAGGAAGTGACCCACAAAAATGAAGCCCCAGAACTGCTAGCCTTACCGAAGCTGGTACTGGCTAATATTGTGAAACGCAAACTCACGCTTTATACATATACTGCTCAATACTGCCACTCAAGGGAGTTTCCACACTGCAATGTAATTAATTTTGGCCCCTTTTGCAGAGCTTAAAAAGTTTCTCAAACTTTAAAAAAGGGGAAAAAAGCACAATCAGAGAGAGCCTTTCAAAAATAACACCAGGAATGACAGGTTTTTGAAGTTTCCTTGCTCCCTCTGGCAGGCCTCCCTCCTCTAAAGATACTAGAGACAGTGTGGCAGCAAACAGTGAAGACTTCTGGGGCCCTTTCCCAGCACAGGTCCCCACAGGAGTCTGCTTGCTACAGTAAGAGGTTAAAGTACTTTCTAGAATTTAGTGTTGCGGAAAACTGAGCCCCTCTCATCTTAGCTGCTCCCATAATCACTCTAATCCCCTTAATCCCAGCAACCTTCATCAAAAACAAACAAAATATATATATATATATGTATGTGTGTGTATATATATATATATATATATATATATATATGAACGCAGAAAAAAACATATTTACAAAGTTTATACAAGTGTACACACCCAGTTTTCTATGGGACACGCTTTGTCAGAGGAAAGAGGGTCAAGGCTGACAGGCTACACCTCAAGTGCCATAGCTGCGAATGGAGACGCACGTGAACCAGTCTTTAGTGTTCCGTACAGAGCACAAAGGCTTGTCGTATGGCTCCTGCAATGACAGAGACGCTCTTTCCTTTGGGAGCAATGATGTTGCATCAACTCAGCCCAGAAGAAATTTTTACTTGGGATTGTGTGGTTGTTTCTTAAATACATGTATTTACAGTGCGGATGAACTGCAGTTGCATATCAACTCCTCCACTTAAAGAAAAAAAAATGGTGTTTAACATTACTAATAGGTTTCATCTTTCAGCCCTGGGCTTGAGTACTGGGTAGAAAGGGAAGAGAGAGACTTCAACGTGAAACCAAAATGAAATAAAAAGTTTTAAAAAGAAATAAGAGGAAAGAATTACTATTGTTGATTCCTTGGGCTGTGTCTAAAAGATGATATTCTGAATGGTCTCATAGCATAAGGCACTTCGCACAAATAAGTAGTAAGCTCTTCAGGCTTAAAAAACGGATGAGTCATCAGGGAGAAGTTGAAATGCACAAGAGTCAGCTGTTGCAGAATTCGGAAATAATAGACAAGCTTGTGTGTTCATCAAGATTCTTCTCTTTTTAGGGTTTCTCCCTTCTCTTCTTTCTCCTCCTTCCTTGTCCCCCTTTTCCCCAGAAAACATTTTTAAAAATCCAGCAGTTAGTGCAACTAATGTTCAGTCAGCACACAGTGCAAACAAGTGGAACAAAAAAGGTAAATTCCTTCTTTTCAGCTTTTTTCTCTTCACCAGTTAAAAAAGAAAAAAATGTCTGAGTTCTTTTAAATCTTCATAGTTCCAAAATAAAAGATGAAAACCCAGAGAAGAGCATCCCCCCCAAAATGATGTGTCACAGATCCAAGCAAGCCTTCCTTAGTTTGTCAAAGCCTAAAGAAAGAAGAAACCTAAAATTAACATTTGTGAAAGCAATATGAACTAGGGTATACAGGTTTTTACATCCCCATCCCAAATACTCTCTCTGTAACAGCGTCTACTCAACTCTTGCCTACTGTAGAGTCCATGCAGGATTAAGGAATGTCTGCCAGGCATTCTAGAGGCAGAATGAGAGTCTGATAATTTTGGCCTCAGCCAGCAGTCATTCATAGTACTTAAAGGAACTACCTTACACAAACGTAATAAATAGCTTGCCAATATACTAACAAACATTGGCTAGTTTTATGTTTAAGAATTGTTTGACATTTAAAATTTTTTAAAAATGAAAGTAATTTGAAAAATTTAAAAACAACAGGTAAAATGTTCACTGCTAATTTGGAACTCATCATCTCTCAAGTTAAATCATATTCTCCTCAGAAAAATTCCACAAGTCTACTTTCCTTTATGTTGAGCCTTGTTTTGGGCATTTCTACCGGAGCCCAATCGTCACCACAAGATTAAATGAGAGGGTGCAGAAAACCAGAGTGGCCATTTAAAATGAGATAATTGCCCGTGGGTGTGACTCAGTGGTTGAATGTCAAACTAGGAACCAAGAGGTCATGGTTAAATTCCTGGTCAGGGCACATGCCCAGGTTGCGGGCTCGATCCCCAGTAGGGGTGCGTGCAGGAGGCAGCCACTCGATGTTGTTTCTCTCTCGTTGAAGTTTCTATCTCTCTACCCCTCCTCTCCCTTCCTCTCTTTCCAAAATCAATAAAACAGATTTTAAAATATATAAAATTTTAAAAAGACATAGTTATCCTCATTACACATTTGGCAATAAGGTATTGTAGGTAATGTAACCTGACTTACTGAGGCACCCATTTGAAATGAAGAGTGAATTCCAACAGAGATGACTGAATGATAAAGGAAAAGAGAACAGAAAATATTTTCTCACTCAAAATTGCTGAAAAATATTCTCTTTGCTTTCATTATTTTTGAAGTCTGAATCTGTCTTGATACTGCTCACGGTATCACACTACTTAAAAAGACTGCATTCAAGAACAACACTTCTAACGAGACAGACCACAACTTCACCCAAGAGATAGCTGTTTTACTGTCATTTATGCCAAGTGTTTCACCACCCTACATTGCTGTTATGTATGCTAGGACATCAAATTGCCCCCACGAAAGAGGATCTTGATTTCTTTCCTTCCTTTAAATATTATGCTCACTTAGCTATTCTGTAGGTACGCACATGCTTGTTATGGTTTATCATCTTCTACAGGCTCACTGTGGTATTCCGCCACATATAGGCTCTTGTCAATGTTGCTTGGGATAGGTTTAATTTCTGTTCCCAGCTGCTCCTCAATACTTTTCAGGTTGAAGCGATCATCATATGTGATCAAGTTGATAGCTAAGCCAAGATGACCAAAGCGACCTAACAAAAAAAAAATTATTTTAATTAAGAAATGAGTTAAATATTAGAATGCATGTGTAAGACTGTAAGCATCAAAATGATAAAGAGTCAATGTTTTTGTCCAGTGCCACTCTGGGTACAGGAAACTACTTTCCTACTCTCCTCATATTCACATTACTTCCCCAAAGTAGTACTCTATTTTACCTTTTTCAAAGGACAAACAAGGTATTTGTGTCAAAAGTTGCCAAAATACACATACTAAACAGTAGTTACAGATTGTACCAGAAAAGAAAAGTGAAGTTCTCCTTTGTTAATTTTACCTTAAATTACGCATATAGTAGTAGTTAACTTTTTAAACTTTTCTTAATAAGTGTTCTAGAAGAACTAGAAATTAGTCTTAAACACTGAACAACTATATTAGTTTTCATTCTGCTCTCATTGCTACAACACTATTTCACACAAAACCCCACACAATTTAATGATTAAACTTCTCAAAAAACAAAACAACAAAAATGTCCACAAAGAGCATCTCCTGTCTTTCCTCACCTGATCTTCCAATGCGATGGAGATAGGTCTCTGCCAGCTTTGGGAAGTCAAAGTTTATTACCACATTCACAGCTTGTATATCAATACCTCGGGTAAACAAATCTTAAAAAACAATAACAAAAAACCTCCATTATAACTTTCAATATTTAAGCAATTTTAAGCATTTAAACATGTGTCTTGGTACTGTAATACTATTTAACAAATATTTCTAGTATACCTTAAATGTATTCATTTCACTTAGTAATTCAAATGCATTTTCAAATTACTAGCATTACCTTTCATGCATATTATCACAAATAACTTTCTGGTCATAAGTTATCTTTGCCCAGTTCTACAAGAAAATTTTAGAAAATCGTCTAAGGTAACTGCAAATACAGGAAGAGACCAAGATAACTGGTAAACTCATAAAACAAATATCAGGAATAACCAGTAATTTTATTTTCTTTAGCCTGTTTTTTGCTGAATTATTTATAATGTCTGAGGTAAGCTAATCCCAGTGACTATGCTAATTTAGGCTCTGAAAACTATAAAGAGAAACAACAACAGGCTAATAACTAGGTCTGCCTTCTTCTACCGGCTCCACACTCCAACATAATCCATGATGGTCATAATAATATTTCAAAAATATTACTTTGAATCTGTAACTCCTTGCTTTAAATGACATTCAAGGTCCTCCTCTCTATGTTTTGGTCTTAACATACTTTTCTAACACATCTCAAAACTTCCTCTCTACCAAACTCACCCACTTACCTTTCCTTGAACATCTCTCTCAGCCTCTATACTTTTGACACCAAGTCCCCTAACTTAAACTTATCTAGCTTATAAAGCCCATTAAAATTCCATCTATTCTCACATAACCTCAGCTAGTTACTTCCCTCTCCTATGAAAATTTAGGATTACTTGCTACAGTTGACTCTTGAACAACATGAGGGTCAGGGGCACCTACCCCCGCAGTCGAAAATGTGTAAGGACTCCCCCTAAATTTAACTATTAACATAAGCCTTCTATACCGGAAGCCGTACCAATAACATAGTCGACTAACACATATTTTATGCTATACTAGAGCCCTGGCTGCCGTGGCCCTCATGGCCCGGGCTGCCTCGTGGCACCCCCCCCCCCCCCGTCGTTCCAGAAGGTCGGTCCGCCATCCGGTCTAATTAGCATATTAGCTCTTTATTATATAGAATCTTTTATATACTGTGTTCTTAAAATAAATAATTTTTCTTATTATCTTAAGAACATTTTCTTTAGCTTTAAAGAAAATTTCAGTAACACATTTACTGTATTTACTGAAAAATAACCCATGTATAAGTGGATCCATGCAGTTCAAATCCATGCTGTTTGACCACTTTCTAAAATTCACATTTGCAAATTACCTTTAGTCCCTTATAGATCTAGTCCAAGGCCTATCTTTGTAAATAAAGGTGTTTTTTGTTTTGTTAATCCTCACCCAAAGATATTTTTCCATTGACTTTTTTAGATAGAGTAGAAGAGAGGGGGAGACGGCCAGCGGGGGGGGGGGGGGGGGGGGGGGGGGGGGACATTGATGTGTATGAGAAAGAGAAAGAAAAGAAGGAAAAACATTGATGTGAGAGAGACATATTGATTGGTTGCCTCCTGATGGGCTGGGGGTTGAATCTGCAACCCAGGCACATACCCCTGACTGGGAATCAAACCTGTGACCCTTTGGTGTACAAGCCAAGCCTCTAACCACTGAACCCACCGGCCAGGGCTGTAAGTCGTACTGCCATGCGGCCATGCCCATTTGTTTATATACTAAGGGTGCTTCTGAGTTAGAATGGCAGAGCTGAATATCTTGTAACAAGACAACAAGGTGTGCAAAGTCTAAAATATTTACTAGCCACCACTTTACAGATAAAGTGACTTTTGTTGTTGTTAATCCTTACTCAAGGATATTTTTTCTGTTAATTTTTTAAAAAAAATATTTTTATTGATTTGAGAGAGAAAGGGAGAGGGATAGAAACATCAATGATGAGAGAGAATCATTGATTAGCTGCCTCCTGCACGGCCCCTACTGGGGTTGAGCTCGCAACCTGGGCATGTGCCCTTGACCGGAATCGAACCCGGGACCCTCCAGTCCATAGGCCGAAGCTCTCTCCACTGAGCCAAACCAGCTAGGGCTCCATTAATTTTTCTTAGAGAGAGTGGAAGGGAGGAGGAAAGACAGAGAGATAGAAACATCAATGTGAGAGACACATTGATTGGCTGCCTCCTGCACACACCCCAACAAGAACTGAATCTGCGACCCTTCGGTCCTCAGGCTGGAGCTCTAACCACTGAGCAACTGGCTAGGGCTAGACTCTTAATGTTATTCACCTTTTAATCATTCATTAAACCATTGCTGCTTGAAGAAAGGGGTGGTACTTTGCAGGTATTTGTATGTTTATACATGTTATTCAGTATTAATGACATCACTGTTCTGAAAAATCAGAAAGAAGGCACTGGTACTTCAAAAACCTGAGGGCAACTTTGCAACTAATGATTAAATATAAAACCCATTGCCCTGGCTGACTTTGGTCAGTGGTTAGAGCAGGGGTGGGCAAACTTTTTGACTCGAGGGCCGGAACAAAAGCATGGATGGAGTGTTTGTGTGAACTAATATAAATTCAAAGTAAACATCATTACATAAAAGGGTACGGTCTTTTTTTTTTTTTTTAGTTTTATTCATTTCAAATGGGCCGAATCCGGGCCTCGGGCCGTAGTTTGCCCACGGCTGGGTCAGAGCATCATCAAAGGATCTCGAGTTTGATTCCCAGTCAACGGCACGTGTGGGAGGCTGTCAATCGATGTGCCCCCTCTCTTTCCCTCCTTCTACAGAAATCAATGAAAAAAATATTCTCGGTATTTTTTAAAAAAGCATTAATCACAATAATTTATATCAGTATATAAGTACAAAGAACATTGGGGGGGGGGATTTCTCCCCCTGGCTGGGTAGCTCAGTTGGCTAGAGTGATGTCCCAATACACATGCAAGAAGCAACCAATGAATGCATAAGTGGAGTAACAAATCAATGCCCCCCTAAAATCAGTAAGTAAAATTAAGAAAAAAAATTCTCATTCAAACAGGGAAATGCTTAATAGCAAATGACAAATGTGAACATAAATGTATAATTCACAGCTATATTAAACTGTTCTTCAGATGTAAGGCAGAGAAACAAGATAAACTGGAAGATATTTGACAGTCCTTTTTATTCATGTAAATTAAATACTCTGCTAAAAAATTTCAAAGTTTATTTCTACAGTAGCATTTTTAAAAACACAAATCTTGAAATATTCTAAATCTTGATTTGAATGCACATGTAAATATTGAAATAATATACATATTATTTGTCAATGTGTTTACCTCAATAATTTTTAAAAATTCTAGGCTTTCTCTCTACCCAGAAGACTATTAATCTTATACCAGTATTAAGATTATATTCCTAACGTAAAGATTGGAGGAGCTTTAGCCAGTTTGGCTCAGTGGATAAAGTGTCAGCCTGTGAACAGAAGGTCCTGGGTTTGATTCCTGTCAAGGGCACATGCCTGGGTTGCAGGCTCCATCCCCAGTGGGAGGCGTTCAGGAGGCAGCTGATCCATGATTCTCTCTTATCATTGATGTTTCTATCTCTCCCTCCCTCTTTGAAATCAATAAAAACATATTTAAAAATGAACGAACAAAAAAAACGGGAGGATACTGAATCCATTTGCTTTGTCTAGTTGATTGCCTGCCTGCCTCCCCAGTGTTTTTCTTCATGCAGTGAAAATATAACAAAATTCAGAATAGTCTGCTTCTGGCAAAAAATCAAAAGGCCACAATAAGCAATTTCTAAAACACAGATGGTTTCACAATATAATTCATTTTGTGTATGCTAAAACTATTCAGAAAACACACAAATTCTAAAATTAGTTTAGAAGGTAGGTAGAACATGAGTGCCAAAATCAGTCTTCCACAGCTTCAGATATGGAACCTGATTTCAGGCGTTAACCACAGCTCATTCTCTACTTCAGAAGTTCTAGAAGTGGTACTAGGGTGAGCTAGGCTATGTCACAGGCTCCTGTTGCGTAACATAGAACAAAACAGCAGAACAGAAATAGGAAAAAGGCAATGGATAAAGAGAATAAAAAGTACTTACCAGTGCAAACAAGATTGCGGCATAAGCCATTTCGGAAATCATGAAAGACACGATTTCGATGTTCCTAGGAACAGAGCAATGCATTTGATTTGACCAAAACTCATGCACACAGCCCCAAATCCCCACTATTTCTCCTGCACAAAATTTGTTTACACAAATGAGAGGTGAACCAATTCAATATACATATAATTATAATGTTAAAAAAACACCATAAATTGGTTTCCCATAGGAATTAATAAGCAACTAATACATCTCTATATGTTGTATTTATTTTAAGTCAAAGGTATTTATATTTTTTGCTGAAGTGGATTTCAAGTAACAATTTTCACCATGTTTTTGTATATATATATATACACCCTTTAAAAATGTTTCCAACAGACGATGCCAAGTTTGGCTTGACCAAACATCTACTGTTTTAGCCTTTTAGTAATTATATACAAAAGCTAAAATAACTACTTTCCAATTAAAAAACAAAAATGGAGTATACACAATGATTCTAGGAAGTGATAAATCTAGCATCTGGCAAACTGGCTTATCTTTTGAGCACAAAATTCTTCCATTTTAAAATATTCTCATCAGTTTAATACATTCATTTCCTGTGATAATTTCTAACTGTGAGGCGCCTACATGGTGGTGGTATCTGATCCATGACATTAAGCTTCTTTGAAAACCAAATGTGAGTTAAGTAATTTAAGTTCTTAACCTTGACAAGTCTACAGAAACTGCTTTTCATGAAATTTCATTAGGCACACACACACAAAAATGTCATTATAGCTTTTAATTTATTATGTGCTAAATAAAAAGTTCAGAAATGTAGAGATTCTATCCTTTTCTTAAGCAAATAGTAAAAAAAAATAAGTACTTGGGTTGAGGAGGTTCATAGATACATTAAACATGTAAAATCCTCAGCAATAATGGGAATGTTGTGTCTGTACTGTCCAAAACCATAGGTGATTGTGACACGTAATGAGGCACTTGAATGTGGTTAGTGTGACTGAAACATTTAAATTTGATTTGATTTTAACTCATTTAAATTGCCACATGTGGCTAGAGGCTATTGTATTAAATAGTGCAAAACTAGAGATAACCTGGGGAAAGAAAGGAATAAGGTCTGACATTTGTATCACGCTTGACCACTGACAGATATTCGTACGTTATCTCCATCCTCCTTATGAGATGAGTATGCATTATTACCCCTATTTCATAGTAGAAAACTGGGCCTTCAGGAGGATAAAATGAAGAGTCCTTCATCTACTAAGGAATCATTTCTTCTTAAACTCAGGACATTTGGAGGAGCATTAAAACAAAATCCAAGAAATACTTAGAAAAAGATGTTTTAAAAATCTGTGCAAGTTCTAGTTTGACACTCACCTGCCTCATTTTCGCATGGATATAGAAGCAAGAATAACCCAGTTGAGAAATCTTCTTGGCTAGCAATTCAACTCGCTGAGAGGAGTTACAGAAAATGATCGACTGGTTTATCTGAAGCTGAGCACAGGGGATGGGGGGGAGAGACATGAGTGGGAAAACACCTTTACTTACTTTGCACACCTTGACAATATTGACTGGCAAACAAATGTTAAAACCATGGTCTATGAGAGTCTTATGACACAAAAGATGCAAAACTTTAAAAATTGTAAATACTATTCATTTACTTAATATTTGCAGATACTTTATAAGTTTTATTGTAGTACAGTATATTTCATAAGGGCACACAATTGCCAGCAAGAATAAAATAAAACAGTTGCTGCAAATACTGAATTAGTGAATGAAGAACCATTGCTCCTAGGATAAATACAGGGTAGTTACTGTGAACATCTGGTCACAAGTTTTTCTGTGTGTTTTTTAAAACTGGTATTAGATTTGCCTGATAGAATGGGGATTGTGTATGTCATGGATTATAATTGCTTTGACCAAGGAAAAAAAAAATTAAATTAAACAAACAAACAAACAAACAAAAACTGGTATTAGAGAGAGAGACATCAACTGGCTGCCTCCCGCACATGCCTCGACAAGAGGTTGAACTTGAAACCTGGGTACGTGCCCTGACCTGGAATCGAACCTGCCACCTTCTGGTGTACAGCATGACACTCCACTGGGCCACACTGGCCAGGGTTGGCCATGAGTTTTTCATCAATGAATCAATAGACAGCCTTGTTTTTGTGTTACTGTTTAAAGCAGGGGGTCCTCAAACTACGGCCGGCGGGCCACATGCAAATACAAATATTGTATTTGTTCCCGTTTTTTTACTTCAAAATAAGATATGTGCAGTGTGCATAGGAATTTGTTCATAGTTTTTTTTTAAACTATAGTCCGGCCCTCCAACGGTCTGAGGGACAGTGAACTGGCCCCGTTTAAAAAGTTTGACACTTTATTTATTCATGGTCAACAGCACCATAACTAATGCCTGTGCAAGCAAAGTTTACCTAATACACATTTCCTTTGCGAGGCACTTCAGTCTTCTTGTACTTTGGTGCACTAGACAGCACTTTAACACTATGCTTTTAAACAATGAAATCAACAAAAAAGTCACAAAAATGCAAAAAAGATGTGGCATTAAATAGGCCATGAATATGACCTTAGTTGGGAATATGCACAATGACTCAAAATTTTCCTTGCGTTATGCATGTCCATAAATGACCTCAAATGCATGCAAGTACTGATTGTGGGTACAAATTTTGGCAAGTACAAATTTGCAAATACAGTATCCGCAAATGAGGACTGACTATAATTACTGCAAACATGAGAATCAACTTTAATTAAGGTCAAACTATTTTAGAATTAAATTAAAAGCACCTAAGACGTGTCAATTATACCCTATCAACTTCAGACCAGCTGAAACTATTTTTCAGGAAAAGTTAAGAACTTTTTTTTTTAATCATTTAAAGTGATGGGGAAACTGATACAATTGTGTTTTATTGGAATTAAGTAATGGATAATGTTCAGGAAACTTATTCCTTACCCTGGAGAAAAGTGTGTTGAGGCAGTGTACTTTTTGGCGCTCAGTTACATATGCGTAGTACTGGGTTACTCCCTTCAAAGTTAATTCCTCCATCAGGTTAATCTCATAGGGTTTCTGCAAATGGGAATTCTGAAAACAAACAAACAAACAAACAATAAATAAAACAGAAGAAGTCTTATTCTTAAGTGAAAGCGGAGTGTATCTCTTAAGCTCAAAATATATCCTATACATCTGTCTGTAAAAACTATTGCTTTAAGGATGTAGCTCTCTTGAAAACAAAAATATACAATCTTTCATGGAAGAAATAAATTACAATAAAATGTGAGATTTAACAGTCAGATATGTACCTAAGTTACTATTTTGTACTTTGTGTACAGGATTATGCTGTAATAAATTTACATAGTATCAATGGCTGTGTCAGCAGCCTGACACCAAAAAGTGAACAATGAAGGATTTAATCAAATTACTATTTAAAAATTCAGTTAATTTATGTACAACAAACCTTAATCAGCTGAAAAAAAAAGCCAAAAACTTAAAAATAATCAGCCTAAACTGTAGCCTGATAATAAGATATAATTATGAATGAAGATATGTGCCTGAGAAACAGGATGGCATTGCTTCCAAGCACATCTGTCTCACACTCACCATGAACTTCTGTACACTAAGAGGGAAAGTAGCGGAATACAATAAAATCTGTCTGTTTTTAGGTAGCGTGAGAATAATATCCTCCATTATTTGCACAAAATCCTGTGACAGCAACTTATCTGCCTGCAGTACAAGAGAAGACAATTTTAAAAACAATTAAATGTCAAGGTCTTTAGTAACTACAGCATCATCCACCAAGAGCATTCATGGAATGTTCCTGGTGGTAAACACGAAGTTCTCTACACCACAACATAACCCGACAGCACCAAGACATGCCCAGGGACTCAGAAGGGGGAAAAGTCTATAATACCCATCTACAGGGGGAAATGGTGGCAGGAATCCTAGCAGATTCCATAACAGAATTTTAATATGATTTCCTTTAAAGAGGCAGTATAGTATACTGGTTAAAAGTACAAGCTGCAGAATCAAATTACTTGGATTGAAATCTTGTTTTCTTCAATTTACTACACGGGGAGGTTGCTTAACCAATCAATTCTTCACATTCTACAATTTTTAAATTAGGACGTGTACTCACTACAGTAACTTCACAGGATACCTATCTTACAAGGTTGTTGCAAAAATTAAATTAAAAACAAAAAAAACATGTAAAGCACCTAGTGTTAATACAGAGTGAAAAATAAATGTCCCCTCTCATTCCTCAAAAAAAAGCTGATCTGAATTAGACCACAATCGACCTGATCTGTCTATCTAGCTAAAACGCTGACCAAATAGGAAAGTAATTTTATTTCAAAATATTAACAGTGATATACTATATGTATAAAACACTACTGGAACCAAAGGACACAGAGCTGAGTAAGTTCTTAAAGGCACTTACTACCTAGTGAGATAACACATGTAACAGAGGCTAAAAAACCAAATACCAAATATTATACGCTAAATGAGGGGTTAAAGACATTACATGCCTTTTAGATGTATCACTGAATGGAAAGAGACTTAGCATGAACTTGGTTTGAGGTAATTGAACAACTTCTCATCTTGAAAAATAAAAATAAAATCCAAACTATCTGGCATCCCTAAGAAAGGCACAAAGCTGAACTATTCCTATAAATAACTATCATCTATTGCCTTTAAAGGGCAAAACATGTTTTATAAGCATATTAGTTTGAACTGACAAAAGTCGTGTGTTTATTAGAAGATCATAAGGAAAACACAAAGAACCTTTGCTTCATTCACTGACAATTCTAAATAAAGCTCAGAATAATACAGAATAGCATCTTTGCAAATGAAGAGACATTACCTCATCCAATACTATCATCTGGACATGATCAACTTTTGCTACTCCTTTCTTGATAAGATCCAGGATTCTCCCAGGGGTAGCTATTACCACGTGCACTACACAAGATTAGAAAACATATTCTCATTAATTTTAGCTTGGGCAAAAAGGATGTAGTAAAGGCTTGCATACATATATAAACCTTTAAAAATATATATCTACTAGAGGCCTGATGCATGAAATTTGTGCATGGGTAGGGTCCCTAGGCCTGGCCGGCAATCAGGGCTGATCTGTGGGGCGACCAGCAAAGCAATGGGGAGTGCGGGGGGGGGGGGGGGGGGGGGGGTGCCCCACTGGCACCAGCCTTGGTTGGCCTGGGGCCTGCAGGCTGGGGGCAGCTCCTGCATTGAGCGTCTGCCCCCTGGTGGTCAGTGTGCATCATAGCGACCAGTCGTTCTGCGTTTGGTCAATTTGCATTGTTGGAGAGTTAGGAATTCAGTAGTCCCTCCTTATCCAGTTTCACTTTCCATAGTCAAATGCAGTCTGGAAATATTAAATGGAAATTCCCAAAATAAACAATTCATAGGCTTAAATTTCAAGCCATTCTGAAATATGTGATGAAAACTTGCACCTTTCCACTCAGACCTGCCCAGGATGTAAAGCATCCTTTTGTCTAGTACAGCAGTTCTCAACCTGTGGGTCGCAACCCCTTTGGCGGTTGAATGACCCTTTCACAGGGGTCGTCTAAGACCATCCTGCATATCAGATATTTACATTACGATTCATAACAGTAGCAACATTACAGTTATGAAGTAGCAACGAAAATAATTTTATGGCTGGGTCACAACATGAGGGCCTGTATTTAAAGGGCCAGAAGGTTGAGAACCACTGGTCTAGTGTATCTGCTAACCACCTATTAAGTCACTTAGGAGCCATCTAGGTTGTCAGATAGTTGTACCTCAGTGCTTGTGTTTAAGTAACATTTATTTTACTTAATTAAATGGCCTCAAGTGAAGAGTGGTGATGCTAGCAATTTGGGGGTGCCAAAGAGAAGTCAGAACATGCTTCCTTTACGTGAAAATGTGGAAGTTCTCTACATAAGAAAAAAACTGTATGCTGAGTTTATTAAGGTGTATGATGAGAATCAATCTTCTACCCATGAAATTGTGAAGAAAAAGAAATTGGTGCTAGCTAGTTTTGCTGTCATACCTCAAACTGGGAAACTTAGGACCACTGTACATATAAGTGCTTAGTTAAGATGGAAAAGGCATTAAGTTTATGAGTAGTAGATGTGAACAGAGAAGGGCCAAATTCATAGAACTTTTATTACAGTATATTGCTGTAATTGTTCCATTTTATTATGTTACTGTTAATATCTTACCTAATTTATAATGTGTACGTATGTATATGTGTGTGTGTGTAGGGTGTGGCACTATCCTAAGTTTCAGGCATCCATTGGGGGAGGGGAGGTCTTACAACATATCCTTTGCAGGTAAGGGGGGACTACTGTAGTACAAAGAAACAAAGATTTGTATTTTAGAATATGGATTTCTATTTCATCTTAGGTTGACTAAGATATACTTGTTTGTTTCACCTCTACATGGGATAGGCTAAAGTAGTGGTCGGCAAACCACGGGTCTTTGGGCCCTTGAGTGTGGCTCTTCCACAAAATACCACGTGCGGGCGTGCACGTACAGTGCGATTGAAACTTCATGGCCCATGCGCAGAAGTCAGTTTTTGGCTTGGGCAAGTCTATTTTGAAGAAGTGGTTCTAACTATAGGTTTTAATTAAGACTTAAAACTTTAAGTAAAGTTTATTAAGTTAATTTTAGGGAACGTTGTGGAGTGAAAGAAGATGTAGTGTCGAGGATTGAGAAAGGTATGTTGAGATGGTTTGGACATAGAGAGAGGATGAACTAAAGGAGATAGACGAAACAAGTATAGAAGACGAGTGTGGATGGGAGAGTTGGAAGGGGTCGACCTCAGCGAACGTACCTCAATCAGATTGAGGACGTTTTTAGCAAAGGCCAGCTTAGGAGTCCCCTAATTAAGTTAATAACAATGTACCTACTATATAGTTTAAGTTTAAAAAATTTGGCTCTCAAAAGAAATTCCAATCATTGTACTGTTGATATTTGGCTCTGTTGACTAATGAGTTTGCCGACCACTGGGCTAAAGGTTCCCAAATCACTTGCTCCAAATAAAGGGCATATTTCCTTCTTAGGAAATCCCTAATGAATAATAAAAGGCATAGCAGGCTTCTAATATAGTGGACTGCCTTTCAACTAGAGCAATGGTCTTGAGGAAAATTGTTATAAGGACCAAATGATATAATCATGTAAAATAACTGTGTGGTATGAAGACTATAGTAATTGATCTAATGAAAACCATATTAAAATCTAATATTCTATGTATAATTTTATTTATAAGATTTCATTCTTGTTTTATCTTTTTCTTCACACAGTAATGTATCATGGAGAACCCTTCATAAAAATTAATGCCGATCAGCTTCATTCTTTAATGGCCGTGTGGATTCCATTCAGACTATCCTCTAATGTTTAGGCTGTTCCAATTTTTCAGTACTACAAAACCACAATGTAGTGAACAGCCTTGCATTTGCCCAATTCTTTTTTTAAAAAAGATTCTTGAAAATATACATAATTTTGAAATATACCAACTTGCCCACCATAGAGATTGCATTAATTTATACTCCTATATTGTAAGGCAGCCTATTTTGCCACAAATTCATGTTATTGGTTACTAATGTGTTTTTGGTCTTGCCAATCAGAAAGGCACAATATCAATTTGCTGTTTTTATTTACATTTTTCATTTTAATTACTGTCAATCTGTCTTTTTTCTTGGATGAGGCTGTCATTTCCTTTATTCATTTTTCTACTGAAATGTTTTCATTCCTTATTAATTCTTGTTTAAATTGATTTTTAAGACACAGAAGGGGGGAGGGAGAGGAAAGAGAAAGAGAGAGAGAGAAAGAGAGAGAGGCGCGCGCACACTCATATCAATTGATTTCCTGCATTCAGAGATCAAACCCACAACCTAGGTATGTGCCCTGACCGGGAATCAAACCCGCAATCCTTTGGTGCACGATACAACACTCCAACCAACTGAACCACCTGGCCAGGGCCCTTATTAATTCTTAAAAACAATTTTTCATAAGTTATTGAAAGGAAATGCCTGTGTATGAAATTACACTTAGAGAGCTAGGCGACTTTGTACGAGTTATTTCCTACCTGTATCATCAAG
Organism: Myotis yumanensis; assembly: GCF_028538775.1. Taxonomy (NCBI): domain Eukaryota; kingdom Metazoa; phylum Chordata; class Mammalia; order Chiroptera; family Vespertilionidae; genus Myotis; species Myotis yumanensis. The sequence continues at coordinate 82,980,736 of NW_027223761.1, forward strand.
CCTCATTATGTCATCACGTAAATTGGTTCCTCCTGTGGTTGCCATCACTTTGGCCCCTCCCATGTGTTTGCTGACCTGGATGCAAATTTGACTGACCTGTAGAGCAAGTTCTCTTGTAGGAACAATCACCATTGCTGAAAAATAACAAGCAACAGAGAAAATAGGAAAAAATAACATATATTTTAAGAGTTTAAGAAGCTACAGAAATACTGCTCCTTGCAATCTAGATACTCAGACATATTAAAAAATTAAATCATAATAGGCCTAACCAATTCTAAAAAGTCAAATGAACAAATATTAAAAAAAAAACTAAAACAAAAAACCCCTTAAGTGATCCAGATATAAACGTTTCCTAAACAATGTTGCTGTAAGTCTTGTTCTATTATTGATTACAAACTTTTAAAGGGTTCTCTATAAATTGGCACCTGCTTAAAGTTTACTTTAATATTTCAGTAAGAGACTCACTAGTCTAAACACCCAAATAGAAAACTCTTGCCCCAGGTTCATTTATATCACATGAAAGTAGGTAAATGAAAGATAGGAGAAATTATAATTATAGGTCACAACAGCTGAAAATTAAAACAAAACAAAACTGCTTTAAAAGTGAAAACTTAACTCTCTTAGCTTACTCTGTGTACAAGCACGAAATGTTTCTTCCCTACTGCCTCAGCTTTTAAAATTCCAAAAACGCAAGGCTTTAAAGAGAAGGGATTCATGTTTCTATAGGAAACTTGCAGACACACAGCTGCCACAGAAACAATTCAGTTCCATAGGTTTTTTTCTATTTTATTTTTGTTCATTAGATTCCACATATAAGTAAAATCACAGTTCCATAGTTTTTAAGTAATAACATCCAACAATTTAACTTCTCATGATCTTAGTGTTCCTATGTAGAAGGCAATAGCTTACTTTGCCTATATCACTGGAATATTGTCAAAACTGTATAATATAAAGAAGTATTTTGAAAACTAAAGAATTGTGGGGGGAAAAAAGAATACTAATTCCAGATTATGTAAATTCTAACTTAAAATAATTATCTATCTTCTACATAGCTCCAAGATTTAAACTGTCATTTTTAGTTTAAACAAACAACTAACCTTGTATATTGTCCTTCTTCAGGTCTAGCCGTTCAAGTAAGGGAATGAGGTAGGCACCACTCTTGCCCGTTCCATTTTTTGCTCTAGCTAAGATATCCCTACCAGATAAAGCGATGGGAATGCTCTCCTCCTAAAAGAGACAAGACAATACAAATTACTTGTGAATAAAAACAGCACAGCCTGGCCAGCATGGCTCAGTGTTTTGAGTGTCAGCCTATGAACCAGGTGGTCACAGTTCGATTCCCAGTCAGGGCACATGCCCGGGTTGCAGGCTTGATCCCCAATGGGGGGCGTGCAGGAGGCAGCCAGTCAATGAAATGATTCTCTCATCATGGATGTTTCTCTCTCTCTCTCCCTCTCCCTTCCTCTCTGAAATCAATAAAAATATATATTTAAAAACAAACCCAAAACAGCACATAAGCAAATTCTTCTCTAAAATACACTGAAGGTATATCTCTTTGGTATTGCCTTAAAGTGTCCTTTATGTTTGCATTTTACAAGAATAAGTAAGTACAGACCACGTAAATGAGCAAGACCAGTCAGCATCACCATCATTATCAACCAATATTTATTTACTAAAACTGCTCATAGAATATATATTAAATTGCATTCCAAAGTAATAAAAACTGTACATGTAAGTGTGTATCGCCAAGGAAGCTGAGCATCAACAACAAAGAGAACAAAGAAAGGAGGAACTTGAGCTGACATACAGAGAGAGAGAAAAAGCAGAAGACAGTTCACAATTAAAAAACTGGAGAAAAAAATGACCAAAAAATACAAAGCAAACACTATATATGATATTTTAAGACTAATAAGCCAATTTTACAATGAAAACTTGTATCTTGGACAACTTACCCTTGCAAAAAGCAGGAATGGGCTGGAAAAGTCTAACCTCAGGTCCTATTTCATATTTAATAATTAGATCCATAAACCTCCAATATCTGTCTTACAGCCACTCCTCTGTCCTGAAATGTGCTCAAATGAAGAGTCAATTCCAATCTAGTTACCTCAATCCATGGTCACTTGACTGAGGGGACTCTCATTTTCATATTTAAATTACTGTCATGTGTGTTTTGCAGAAGACAACATTTCCTATTAAATCAGGAAAATTTCCCAGACAATAGCAAAAGAGTCTCAACATTACTAAAAATTAAATACACACATATCTATAGGGAAACTAAAAAGGCAGAAGAAGTATAAAGAGGGAGGAAGCTGAACATTCCTATTTCTCAAATTAAAGAAATTAGTTTTAATTTTTAAAACAAAAAAGTTAGGTCCAGCCAGTGTGGCTCAGTGGTTGAGTGTTGGTCCATGGACCAGAAGGATATGGTTCAATTCCCTGAGGGGGCACATGCCTGGGTTTCGGCAGCTCAGTCCCCAGTGTGGGGCATGCGGGAGGCAGCCAATCAATGATTCTCTCTCATCATTGATGTTTCTATCTCTCTCTCCCCCGTCTCCCTTCCCCTCTGAAATCAATAAAAAATATACTTAAAAAAAATAAAAACCCAACTAAAAAGTTAGGAAAATCAATTAGGAGATTCATAATCATTGTAATAATTAGTTCTTTCTATGCCTAAGCTTATGACCAAAAGAAATCTCTCCAGCACTTTAAAAATTTTTTAAGTATATTTTTATTATAGAAATATCTAAGTCATAAGCATAATGACTTCTATTTCCCACCATGACACTTATTCTACCCAGAACCCAATCACAGGGGTCAGATGGGTTCCGTATGGTCAGAATAACTAGCATAGACACCAGAACTGTGAAATGGTCCGGTGACAATACTGTTATCTTGTTCCTATAACCAGCAGTAAATAGTCTGCTTATTGTGGTAGAGCAGGTCAAGGAAGAAAATGACTGGACATCAAACCCGTAACCTTGGTGTATCAGGACAACACTTTAACCCACTGAGCAACTAGGCCAGGGACTCTTCTATGGTTTTTAAACAGGCCACCTGCACACCACAACCAAAAAAAAAAAAAAAAAAAGGGAGGGGGAATGGATGCGGCTAAATGGTCTCCAAGGGTCTTCCAATGATTTTCTGAGCCAGGTCCTCTAAAACTATAAACATTTTTAATGAAGTCAGGCAGGGTAGAATTAATTTGGGGGTATCCTAATTCACATTTTGGGTATGTCATTTGATTTAGATTGAGGCCACTAACTTCTAAATCCCTCTATTTTCTTTGACAGGGCTCATGCTCTACAGAAACTGTTTAAGGGTAAGACTTCGTAACAAAGTCAGCAAGCTAGTCTGTAGTTAGGATGCACTGGTATTTTGCCTGTATGATGGCCGTGATGATTAGTGTGGTAATTCAGCACATCCACACTGTCTCTTACCACTGTTTCCTAGGAAGACCAGGTAATATGAAGCAAGAAAACTCAGATTCAGCCAAAACCGGTTTGGCTCAGTGGATAGAGCGTCAGCCTGCGGACTCAGGGGTCCCAGGTTCGATTCCGGTCAAGGGCATGTACCTGGGTTGCGGGCACATCCCCAGTGGGAGATGTGCAGGAGGCAGCTGATCGATGTTTCTAGCTCTCTATCTCTCTCCCTTCCTCTCTGTGGAAAATCAATAAAATATATTTAAAAAAAAAAAAAAGAAAACTCAGATTCAGACAGCTCTGAAACCAAGAGGAAATAATGTGAAGCTGCCAGAAGAGAAGGAGAAAAGGAAGCTAAAAATTCTTGAAACACTGTGTGCTAGGCACTCTGCTAGGTAGATACCTTATAATATTTATGTCCTTTTAAGTTTAGTACTTTTTGTTTTACAATTTATAAAATGGATCCTCAGAGATTAATTGTTTTGCCCAAGGTCATGAAGCAATAAATGCTAGAACCAGGACTTGAACTTAAGTCTACAAAAAACAACATGTAAGTGAGGATGTGGAGAATTCAAAACCCTCACACACTGCTAGTGGGAATGTATAGCCACTTTGGAAGTCTGGCAACTTCTCAACAGGTTATACAGCATTAGCATATGAACCCACAATTCCACTCCCAGATATATAACCCCCAAAGTGAAAACATCTCCACACAAAACTTGTACATTAATGTTCATAGCAGCACCTATATAATAAAAGTCCAGCGACTATTACGGCAGAACGACTGAAACGACCGGTCGCTATGATGCACCAGCTGCAAGGGCCACCACTAGTGCTGCTGCCGAGCCCGAGGGCCCCGGGGCTGGCTGCACAGCCGCCGCCAAGGCACCAGTAAAGAAGAACACGAAGGTGGCCAGTGTGAGCGTGCGGCTTAAGATGAAGGCTCTGTGGGACAAATTCAATCAGCTGGGCACCGAGATGATCGTCACCAAGGCTGGCAGGTCAGGGCACCCTTCTCCCCGCTGCAACGCTCCCCATGTGGCGCCAGTCTTGGGTAGTGGGCTTTGGCCCGATCCACACGAGCAAGACAGAGAAGTGGGGTGGGGGGGTGCAGCCTGGCAACCTTTGAGTCCAGCTCCTTCGCTCTCCGAGTCCCGGCTCTAGCGAAAGCCGCCTGGCGCGCCGGGCCGGAGGGTACTGCTCAGGAGGCCAGGAAGGTGGGGGAGAGAAGCCTGTGGACTTGCCACCCGACCAGCAGCCCAGGACCAGGCACTGCCAGAAATGGACCTGCTCAGAACACACCGAGTTTGGGGGGAAGGCAGCTGCCTGTAAGGGGCCTTGCCACCAGCCGGCTCCAGATGGATCCCACCTCAAAGGAAACTTGGTCTTTGGTTCCTTAGTTCAGTCTATCCTGGCTAAAGAGGAGCAGTTAGGCACATTTTAGGGGAGAATTAAGACTCTAAAACAGTGTCTTCTGTTCCATGGAGATGGCTACCCAGTTGTCTTAGGCCTAAACTCCGGGTGATTGTGGGGCCTGGCTCTGCCACTGGGGCCTGCATTTTCCAATTGGCCTGTATTTGTTGTAAGGGCCCAAAAGAAGAAGGAGAACAAGTTTTTCGAAGCAATGGATTTGACCAACAGACGAAGGCAAGTGCCAGGCTGTGTCTAATGTGCACAAAGAGACACTAGCTGAGTCTGCCTGGCCAAAGGGAACTCAGGGCCTGTTTGCAGAGCCTTCCGGTGGTTTCTGTTTCCTTGCTGAGGCTGTCCTCCCTGGGAAGCCTGGGGTCCATGCTCAGCTCCAGCTCAGTGGGTCTTCTCCAGGCCCCTCCCCCTGGCCTCCTGCCCCCAATTGGCCCCCCACCCCAATCGGGGGCGGTGCCAGCCAGCCTGGCCCGATTGGGGCGGGCCAACCGGACCCAACCTGTGTAGGAATTCATGTACCAGGCCTCTAGTTATTCATAATAGCTAACAGTGCAAACAACCCTACCAACTGATGAGTGGATAAACCAAATGTGGTATAGCCATACAATGGAACATTACTCAACAGAAAGGAATAAAGTTTTGATATATGTCACAACATGAATGACCCATAAGGAAATATGATATGCCAAAAGAGCTAGCCACAGGAGACCATATATTGTATAATTCTATTTATAGGAAATGTCTAGAATAGGTAAATCATGCTATAGAGACAGAAAGTAGATTAGTGGCTGCTTAGAGCTAAGAGAAAATGAGGAGAGACTGTTAAAGGACTTTCTGAGTGGTTCTCAACCTTCCTAATGCCGCGACCCTTTAATACGGTTCCTCATGTTGTGGTGACCCCAACCATAAAATTATTTTCATTGCTACTTCATAACTGTAATTTTGCTACTGTTATGAATCGTAATGTAAATATCTGATATGCAGGATGTATTTTCATTGTTCGTGACCCACAGGTTGAGAACCGCTGGTTAGGGTGATGAAAATGTTCTAAAACTGATTGTAGTATTGCTTGCACAACTGTGAATATACTAAAAACCATTGAATTGTATACTTTAAATGTGTGAACTGTATGATATTTGAGTTATGTTTAATTTAGCCCAACAATCCCACAACCTTAGGTCTGATGATGGCAGAATCATGCCACCTTAGTTCTCCAAGTCCATGATCCTCTGTAAGGTCTAGGAACTGATCCAATCTCTCTCTATATAAAAGCCTAAGCGACCATTACGACCGAACAACCAGTCAACCAGTCACTATGACCCACATTGACCACCAAGAGGCAGACACTCAAAGCAGGAACTGCCCCCTGGTGGTCAGTGTGCTCCCACAGCCAACCTCCCCTGGCCTCAATCGGGCCAGTGGCCAACCTCCCATGGTCCCTCCCCACAGCCCCCCGGCCGTACACCAAGCCGAGTGAGAGAGAGAGTGTGTGCGTGCGTGTATAGATATATAATATATTATATATATGTACATATATATATATGTATATAGAAAGAGAGACATATATAGACATATGTAGACATATATATCTATATATAAGTATATATAGATATGTAGATATATATAGATATAGAGAGATATAAAGATATATTGGATGTATTTTTGTTACGTTAGTATCCATTTCCCTTTCTTAGTAGAACCCTAGCTTCCTTCTGAGATATTACATCTCTCCCACCTCAATATATCCATAGTCTAGCCAACCTCCTTAGCCATATGGTAGACACTGGCATTGCTGTGTTTTCCACAAATTCTCAGGCAAAATAATAGTGAAGAAAAAGACAATGTGAATGGTAGTCTCAGGTATCTAATACTTTGGCTAAGTGGCTGGAGAATTAATTGCCTATATGCTATACCAACACTGAGAATGCAAATAACAAAGTCAATTTTAAAATTTAATACAAAGGTGGGAAATAGAAGCCAGCAAGGGTCTGCTAAATGAACCAATAAATAAAACTATTATATGGAACAATAACCCACAACATTTCTTCTGCATTTAACACATACTAGGCACTGTATTAAGCATGCTAACATTCATCATCTCACTGAATTTTCACAATAGCCCTATGGTATATGCTATATCAATTTTATAGGTTAGCAAACCAGGGCTTAGGAAGATATCTCAAACAATCAACTAAAAAAGCAGTAGAGTTGGGATTCAACCTGGGCAGCCTGCTTGCAAATCTAGTGTTCTTAAGCAGTTCTCTAAGCAGGTTAGACCAAGTTCACCTGCTGACATATGTAACCATAATTTTAAAGCTTTCTACATGCAACTGGCATTTTGAGGGCCTGTTTCCTGCATGCACCTTGCTAAGTACCAGAGATACAAAGTTGAATGACATAGACCCTACAGAAGAGCTCTCAGAACACTTTTTTTATCCGTACAGATAAAATACATTAACATGAACTACAGTAGGTCCTCAGGTTACATCGGAGATCTGTTCCTACAGCGCGACGTAATGGGAAACGCGATTTTCGCCATAAGTCGGAACCCACCTACATTAAGTACCTATGTCACTCACATGGAGCACATACACAGCAGTAATGAAGTAAAACAGTAAAAAAAAATTTAAAAGAAAGGTAACAATTCCTGACCTTTACTTGTGGTAAATAAATAATAAAAAACATAAAGTACATATGTCGAAATGACGGAACTTTTTTTTATATAAATAAATGGGAGATGGCGAAGTAACCACGAAATGATGTACGCTGAGTCTGTCTGTACATTACAGAAAAGTAGTTTACATATTTTTAATATCCACATTCACACTGCCTATCTGATTATGTATAACCTTATCTTGACACTTTCTCTAGCCATAATAAACTTCTTTTGGTTTGTCCACTAAGGCACACTTTCACCCCTAGACAATCACTAGCCTAGTGTTCTGTGCTTAGAACATGGATCAATTCTTCTTCCAGGTTGTTCCATCTTCCTCAAATGGCTACATATTTGTGCAATTTCAAGTAGAAAGTAGTATTACACTAAATTATCTGTACAATTAGCTTCACAGACTGTGAAGGCAGGAACCCTCTCTGCCTTTTCAACGCAACATCCTGCATCTAACACTTTCTAGGTCACTCAATGTTTGCTTAATGAAAAAGTGCTCAATGATGTCATAGGGGATTGTCCTTAACCGTTTGAGTCCCAAGCATACGATCGCGCTGCTTGGTATTTCTCGACATAAAATAAAACAAGCGCTATCACGCTGTTTGGGTCTTTTCGTACTCATTTAGAGAAAGCGCGGTTGCGCTGTTTGGGATTCTTCAACAGTGTTTTTTCAATACCCCCTGGGACTCAAACGAATCATATGTTTTCTCGACATAAAATCTCAGCAGCGCAATCGCGCTGCTTGGGACTCAAACGGTTAAAGGCTAGATGCAACACTTTTAAGTTACATAAAGAGAACAGTTGTTTATCAAATCTGCATATGTACACTGCATGTTTATGTCTACATATATGCATGTACATGCATGCATACATACTGTATATTCCTTGCTCTTTCCACTGAAAGGGCCAAGGAGCAAAGAGTGCACCTAGTGTTCAGATGTTGGCCTCTAACCCTATTCCCCACTAATTGGAACTGGGGCTGGGGGAAAATGGCTGATTCCAAGGCTGGGGCAGGGTAGGTACAAATAAGCTTCATGATATGCCAAAAACGAAGTGCTCAAGAAAAATGGAGGGAGGAAAGGGTGAAGTGGTGGAGCATAAAGGATTTTTTAGGACAGCGAAACAACTCTGTATGATACCATAAAGGTGGATATATGTCATTATACATTTGTTCAAACTCATAGAATGTACACCACCAAGAGTGAACCTTAAGGTAAACTGTGGACTTTGGATGTTTGGATGATACATGTCAATGTAAGTCATCAGTTGTAACAAATGCATCACAATGTATAACTCTTGCAGAGAATACTGATAATGGGGGGCGTGCAATGCATAAGTGGGGACAGGAGTATATGGGAAATCTCTATCTTTCAGTTCAATTGCTATGAGCTGAAAATTGCTCTAAAAATAGTCTATCCATGGAGGGGGTGGAGAGGGGCTGGGGGGGTAGATGGGGTGAAAAGGGGACATATGCAATACTTTCAATACTAAAGACTAAAAAAAAGAAAGAAAAGAAACCTGATAAAAATAATAAAATTCAAAAAATAAAAATTATCTGAAAAAGAAAAGGGGGCATGTTACAAAACAACCTCGAAGGAGCGCATACTACCCAAATCTGGGAATTTGAGCACAAAAATATCATTGGGGAAAAAAAAGAATTCATGATTCCATACTGATTATATATATACACACACACACACACACACACACACACACGCACATACTAGAGGCCCGATGCACGAAATTCGTGCAAGAGTTAGGCCCTCGCAGCAACAGCTGCCTTGGCCCATCGTGGTCCCGCCCACTGGTTGTCCGGCGTCTGGTCTAATTAGCATATTAGCTCTTTATTATATAGGATATGCATAAGGAGATAGGGGAGGCTCTTTAAAAAGCCAAAGGAGTCCTAGAGTTGGAAACTCATTATAATCCAACAAAGATAGGATTATCAATGGATGCTAAGACTAGGAGAAACTTTGATGAAGAGTAGGATCTCTGCATGATCTTAAAGTGATCTCTACAGATGCTTATTAATTCCAAGATAGAAAAAAAGCTGCAATTATACAGTAGAAAAATCAGAAGCCGCTTTGACAGCGTAATCAAAATTAAAACATCAATGAGAAATAAACAGACATTGTGTACACCTCCAAAAGTGATACCCTGAGAAGGCCACAGCATGATTTCTACAGTATTTTGGCTGAGAATGTATTAACTTTAATCACATAGAAACATGAGACAAACCCAGAATGAGGAATGTTCTATTTTAAAAAGGGTACTATATTTTTTTAATATATCAATATCATAAAAGACTAAAACAAAAAAAATAAAAAATAAAAAAAATAAATAAAATAAAAAATAAAAATTCTTCCACAAAAAAAAAAAAAAAAAAAAAAGACTAAAACAGACTAGGGAAATGCTGAAAGGAGGTTAGAGAGATATAACTATATGCAATACCCAATCCTAGGATGGATTCTATACCAAGGAGGAAAAAGAATGCTAAAAAGGACATTTTCGGGTCAATTAAAAATTAGAATCCAAATGATGAGATAGAAATATTGTATTAATGCTGATTTGACTGCAGATAACTATATTGTGGTTATACTAGAGGCCCAGTGCATGGCCGAGGGCTGGGGGGAGCTTGGCTGTGGGAATGCACTGACCACCAGGGGCCAGCTCCTGCATTGAGTATCTGCCTCTGGGTGGTCAAAGAGCATCATAGTGATTGGTTGACTGGTCGTTTGGTTGTAATGGTCGCTTAGGCTTTTATATATATAGACATAACATAGTATCTCTATTCTTAGGAAACACTGAAATATTTAGAGGTGATGGCCATGATTTTGTAACTTACTCTTAAAAGCTTTGGGGGGGAAAAAGGTTCGGAAAACGAGTGCATATATGTGTGGGTGTGTACACACAAGAGAAATATTCATTTTATCATCCCCATAGATGATAAGTATGTAATTCTTCACTCATAACATTATACACGTAATAAAAAGGGGAAACATACCTGAATAGGAGATGGCTTTTCCCAGCCCATTTCAAAAATTCCCATCAGTAACTCCCGCTTTAAACAGTAATCTTCAAACTCATTTCCTTTTGTGGAGGTTACATCCTAGTCAACCAAACAAAACAATAATAAAAGAATAAAGCACAACTGTGTTCATTAGTTAGCATGCTTAAGAAAGTTTGTCTGAGAAACTAATTTTTTATCTGTCCCATTTAAGATATAAATATATGCAGATTAGCTCTGTCCTGATTTGTATTTCAACTATTCCTGAAGAATAATCACTCTCTAACAGACATAAGTCATTTAAAAACTGTGTTTGGAGGAAAGGCCACTCTGTGGTCATATTCTTCTAAGGAACAGGTGGAATACTGTAAGAATCATGCTGTGAAATTAAAATCGAAGATATGAAATCAAACCCTAGTTTACCACTCATTGCTTACAAATAGCCTAGTCAAAATCAGGGCTTCTCAAGCTCAGCAATATTGACATTTGGGCCAGAAAATTCACTGCTGTAAGGGGCTGTCTTGTAGCCTTTCCCCAGCTGTGATAACCAGAAATGTTTGTAGCTATTGCTAAATATCCCTTGGTTGAAAATACTGGGCTAAGAGAACTAACCATTTGCAACTTCCATTTTCTCATCCACAAAATGGAGATAACACCTGGCCTCAATTTTACTGAACAAAAGAGAATATGACTTGAAAACTATCCTATATAATAAAAGCGTAATATGCAAATTGTCCCCTCGGCTGGGAGTACAACTGCATGTTATGACATGCACTGACCACCAGGGGATGGTGTGGAACATGGCAGGCACTGGTGACACAACACTGGCAGCGGGCAGCAGTGGAGGTGCTGCCGGCCTTGATGGGCCCCCGACAAGAGCAGGACCGCGGAGGGATGGTGGAGCAGGTTAGCGGGTGGCGCCAGGCCAGGCAGGGGTGAGTGGGCCCCGACTGCCCCACAGACAGCGACCAGCAGTGGCGGGGGGCCCGATGACTTAGGGGAAGGGGGCATACAGGAGCCCGGGTGCTGCCCAAGGCCCAGAGGTCAGCTGGGACCTGCCCTTCCACCCCAGATGCTCGCGTTTCAATCGCCAACCAGACCTAGGGACTGCACCCATGCACAAATTTCATGCACTGGGCCTCTAGTTATTCCATAAATTAGAAAAGTATACATACATATAAATATTAATATGCAGATACACATTTTAATATAATTCCTACAAATAGTGAAAATTCTTGGCAATTCATCACATTGTCTACACCAGTGATGGGGAACCTATGACACGCGTTTCAGAGGTGACACACGAACTCATTTTTTTGGTTGATTTTTCTTTGTTAAATGGCATTTAAATATATAAAATAAATAACAAAAATATAAGTCTTTGTTTTACTATGGTTGCAAATATCAAAAAGTTTCTATATGTGACACAGCACCAGAGTTAAGTTAGGATTTTTCAAAATGCTGACACACCGAGCTCAAAAGGTTCGCTATCACTGGTCTACACAATTTCAACCATTTCAACTTAAGAGTGAACACATAGTACCCATTATTATTAATTAACTAGAGGCCTGGTGATGAATTCGTGCACGGGTGGGGTCTGGCCCGATTGGGCCAGGGGGAGGGGACGCAGGAGGTTGGCCGGCTGGCCTGTCCCCTGGCCAAACTCCCAGTCGAGGGGACAATTTGCATATTAGCCTTTTATTATATAGAAATTACTTCACTTTTAGAGTTTTCACACCATCTTAAGTTAAATTTTACAACCAACTTACCGAAGTTTTGATTCTTAGATCCTTTGGAGGGAGTTTTAAAGTCTTTTTCCAGTCATCACCAGGTCTAGAGAGAATGTAGTAAAATTAAAGTATCAGAATTCATAGCATCATATTCTAATACAAAGATAATTCATCTCAATTATAATTAAGTTATAAAAAGCACAGTAAGTTTAATATACTGCCATTTACTTAAGAATATAGTTAACAGCCCTGGCCTGTGTGGCTCAACTGGTTGGAAAGCATCATCTCACACACCAAAAGGTGGTGGGTTCAATTCCTGGTTGGGTGCCTGTGGGAGGCAACAGATCAATGTCTCTCTTGCATCAATATTTCTCCCCTACCGCACCCTCTAGAATCAATAAAAAAAATCTAATATATATAAAGAATATAGTTAACAGAGATAAACATATCATGTATGTGTTTTAAACTAGTTACTAATATTAAAAAATTAGAAGATTTTGTGTAAAAGTCCAGATTCTGGCTTTTCCTGTAAAACTGGAAGCTTTAGCAACATTGGTTCCAAATTTCTGCACGGCGATAGTTCGACAGAGCTTGGTAACTGAGTTTAAAATCAAGCAGCTGACCCTTTAAAGAGGGCAAGTATCCTCTCATTTGGCACAGGCATCTGAGTTGGTAACTTCTGGATACTAATTAAAACCAAGGACTCCAGCCCAGTCGGCATGGCTCAGTGGTTGAGCATCCACCTATGAACCAGGAGGTCATGGTTTGATTCCCAGTCAGGGCACATGCCTCGGTGCGGGCTCAATTCCTAGCGTGGGTCGTGCAGGAGGCAGCTGATCAATGATTTTCTCTCACCATTGATGTTTCTACCTCTCTTTCCCTCTTCCCCTCTGAATTAAAACAAAACAAAACACACACAAAAAACACACACCAGACTCCAAAGTTTCATTCCTGACCCTACCACTTATTTTTTGACCGGGCAGCAGTTACTTTTCCAAGTTTCCATTGTCATATATACAACGGGTTAAGAATTATATCAGGCCCTGACTGGTTTGGCTCGGTGAATAGAGCGTCGGCCTGCGGACTGAAGGGTTCCAGGTTTGATTCCGGTCAAGGGCATGTGCCTGGGTTGTGGGCTCGATCCCCAGGGTGGGGCGTGCACGAGGCAGCCGATCAATGATTCTCTCTCATCATTGATGTTTCTATCTCTCTCTCCCTCTTCCTTCCTCTCTGAAATCAGTAAAAACACATTTTTTTTAAAAAGAATTATATTAGATAATTTACATAAAGCAATCAGCACAGTGTTGGGCTCGGTCCCCAGTGGGGGAGGCCTGCGGGGGGACGGCCAATTGGTGATTCTCTCTGACACTCATGTTTCTGTCTCTCCCTTCCTCTCTGAAATCAACAAAAATATAAAAACAAACAAAAAACTCCTTTAAAAAAAAAAGAAAAAAGAAACAAAAGAACTCAATATTATCTGTTAATGAACATCTCTCTTAATCTTTTTTACCAGGTATGCTTTAAACCAGTGGTTGCCAACCTTTCAAACCTCATGGACCACCGGTTGGTGACCGCTGCTCCAAAGGTTTCCTTAAACCAATGGTTGCCAACCTTTCAGACCTCATGACCACCGGTTGGTGACTGCTGCTTTAAAGTATGAAAACAGTTAAAACACAAGGAAAATATAATTTTTTAAATCTCTTTTAGGTCAGGCAAAAACCTCTACTATAATATCCAAAGCATCTAATAGAAAAAAAAAATTGGCAATAAGGCAAACAGTGCTTTTCAACAGCGTTGTCTTTAAAATAAATAAGTTTTGCCCTGGCTGGTTTCACTCAGTGGATAGAACGTCGGACTGCGGACTGAAGGTTCCTGAGTTCGATTCTGGTCAAGGGCACATGCCTGGGTTGCAGGCTTGATCCCCAGTAGAGGGTGTGTAAGAGGCAGCCAATCAATGATTCTCTGTCATCATTGATGTTTCTATCTCTCTCTCCCTCTCCCTTCCTCTCTGAAATAAATAAAAATAAGAAAATATATTTTTTAAAAATAAGTTTTGCCCTGGCTGGTGTTGTTCAGTGGTCAGAGCTTCACTCCAGGGGTCACTTGTTTGATTTCTGGTCAAGGGCACATACTGGGTTAGGGGTTCACTCGCCATCTCTGGAGGGGGCGTGCGTGTGCCGGAGGCAACCAACTGACTGATGTTTCTCTTTCTCTCTCTCTCTCTCCCTCTCACCCTCCCTCCTTTCCACTCTCTAATAGCAATGGGGGGAAAATATATGTAATAATACGTTTTCATTATAGCCACTCATAATCAGAGCCTCCAAAACATTTCAAGTCTTGATTTAGAAAGATGAATGATTTTACTTAAAGCTAGGCCCCACATAATCAAAGACACTCTAACAAAGGCAACTATTTGCTACCACTTCCAAGGGTATGAAAGCCTTCTACCTCAACCTATACCACAGCAGTTTCTACGCAAAAATTGTCACCTGAACATCCTAGTAGGCCAGCCTACCACATTGTCAAATTCAACAGTGAATAAAAGCACAGAGGATACAATGCAAAATCTGTCCACAAGGAATTTATAAACCAAACTACTTAAAGTAAGAAAACAGTGATAGCGCTTAGTATTAGAAGAGTTCTGAACAGCTGATGGGATCTAGAAGCCTTCATGGAAGAGATGACACTTGAACTGTGATTTAAAGAAGCCAAAGAATTGAAAAGAAACCGTTAATCCTAGGAAAAGCAAAAGTAAAGTCCACTGTTGTCTCAAATTAGAATTTAAGTAGAAAACACTCCCATAATGAAATAACATAGATTTATGTTTCTGTTTTTAAGGAATAAAAATAGCCTAAATTTTGCTAGTCTATTCATAGTTTATCAAGACAAGCTACAATTCAGAAAATATTCTAATTAAAGCATTCACCTTAAAAATAATAGAGTATGCATTAATGACAATTCTCCCAGTGACCAAATCAATTCTATTGGAAATTCTTATAGGTCACTAGTGAACCACATAGCAGTGACCATCTTTATGATATGCTGGTATCTTATAAAAGCTATTTTTCTTTAGGAAGTGATTCTTAAGCATGAAAGGATCTGGATTGTAACACAAAATACTTTAGTTCAGTGAACCTGTTTCATCATCTTAGAAGATTTCTAGAAGTTAAATCAACTATATGGCTAGATTCTTAACAAAGCCAAACCTCAAATGGGTCAAGTTTAAATGTTAATTTTCTATTAACTGAATCTTCAGAGCGATATTTACCATTCAAATAATGTATAGTGAACACTTAAAAAATGGCAGCCTACAATCTTCCAGATTTGAAAGAAAACACATTCTGTAGTCAGATGAGGCTCTTAAGTTTTTAGTCAACTAGGGGAATTGGGGCTATTCAGAGATGTGTTTCCCAGAGTTCAAAATCCTGAGATTCTATGATATTTGTCTGCGTATTATTTTGTGTGTGTGTGTGTGTGTAACAGGAGAAAGCTTATAAAACAAAAAATTAAAGTTATGGATAAGTTTTTATGAGTACATTTGGAGGTAAGAAGGCTGGGCAAGTCCTTAAATTTGAAACTTGAAATTGACTTTAAATGTCATTTAAACTAGGATATGGTGCAGTTATACTATGGAAAAATCATACTGACAAAAACAAGATGAATCTGAGCTAATTATGAAAACCATCAATGTTTAAAATATAACTTATACAAAATTAATATATATCATCTGTACCTATATTCATTACTTAATAAATCTCAATTAGTTATGACAGAAATACATTATTCTATTGCAAATACCTACTGGCCATAAAATAAAGTCATCTGTCCTCTGCAATCAAAATGGTTAAAGTATACATAGAGTAAGTAGTCCTTAACAAAGTAATAGAAAGAAATCTTGGTCCCCCCAAGTACGTTTATTTGTTCTCACACTTACTTAATAGTGGTGGTCATACTCTGTGCTTGCTGCTGAGTGCCATTATTGATTGTGTTGGTGTTTTTCAGTTGGTTCATCTGTTGCTGTGTTGGTGTGCCCCCTCCTCCGGGGCCACCACTGGGCTTCACAGGGCCCCTCAGCTGACCATTTTGACTGGACAGACCCATTATAACAGGGTTCTCTGTTCTGGCCGTGCTCATGCTGTATTAAATGTACAGATGTCTCTTCCAAACTTCAAAACTTTTGAAAGTCAGTAGAGAAACTGTAATACAGTTTATTAGGCTCTCCAAAATGAAGAGATAAATATAAGTCTTGCTCAATATTGAGTCCTTTATTGCAATGCAGGCAAGCACCTGTAAGTCTCTGAATAGTAAGCAGCAGTAACTTGCTCTCATGCACCGAATCAACTTTTTATTTTTTTAAAGGCTCTCTAACGAGGTTTGGTTATATATCTGAATTCACTCACTTCAATCTGAAACAAAGAAAAAGTTAAGTTAGCAAACACAGGAAGGTTATAAAAAACTGTTTCCCCTAACACTTTTTTAAAAATTAAGAATACAACTGCACTTAGATCACATCATTAGCCAGGCTAATAGAGACACAAAAAGATGAACTGCACACAAAACCAAACCCACAATGAAATCAATCTCAAACATTTTAAATTGTCAGTTCAAAGCAACCCAAAGAATATTAGTATAAAGATACCGTAATTAAATTAGCAATAGTTCGAAAATGACAATCTCTTCCCTTCAGTTTCCTCCCTGAATGTTCTAAAAGTCAATGATTCATTCCACTTAACTGCATCACAACTCCAATAAGTATCTCACAACTTAACTACAGTAAATCTACATATGTACAAGGCAAGACAAATTTCTTCTATTTCTGACAGCAACTGAGAATCCTCCAAGAGCTTTATAAGCTTTTGACTTAACTTTATGCTTTTAGAAATATAAAACCCATTTGTAACCTTATGAATTTCAAGTGTAGAAATTAAACTCTGTGAAGAAAAATGCATTTTCCTTAAGTTCTTATCCTTTAAAACAGTAGCTGAAGCAGGAATATAGACATGTCTACATGTCAAAATCTTTTGCTTGAAAACAGCCAAGAATTTGAATACTAAAAAACTGTTAGCCGGGCTGGTATGGCTCAGTTGTTGAGCACGGCATCAGAACCAGAAGGTCATGATTCAATTCCTGGCCCAGGCACATGCTGGCGTTGCGGGCTGATCCCCAGTAGAGGGCTTGCAGGAGCAGCCTTCTGATTTTCATTATTGATGTTTCTCTCCCTCTCCCTTCCTTTCTGAAATCTATAAAAAATATATAAAGTGGATAACTTCCTCCATTTTAATTATTCCCAAAACCGAATGCATATTTTAAAATGAAGTGAATAGCCGTAACGGGTTTGGCTCAGTGGATAGAGTGTCGGCCTGCGAACTGAAAGGTCCCGGGTTCGATTCCGGTCAAGGGCATGTACCTTGGTTGCAGGCACATCCCCAGTGGGGGATGTGCAGGAGGCAGCTGGTCGATGTTTCTCTCTCATCGATGTTTCTGACTCTCTATCTCTCTCCCTTCCTCTCTGTAAAAAAATCAATAAAATATATTTTAAAAAATTAAAAAAATAAAATAAAATAAAATGAAGTGAATAAAAACTTTACAAAGAACAGACAGAAAGTAAATGCCTACTCTGTTGGGTTTGTTCCTTTTTACCTCCTTTACATTCCTTATCCAAAACACACAAGCTTATTAATTAGTGTTGTTTTTGTCATATACCACGGCTTCTCAAACAACATTTTTCTAAAATACTTATGCCTTAAAAAAAGAAAGAAAAGTTGCTCACAAGCAAATCCTGATGATCACAAACACAAAGAGGTATTATTTCAAAGTCTCCCAGAATCTGATTCACTTCTTAGGCAGATGGTGGTTAACAGTTACCTAGTTTCTGTTCCAGACAGTGAGTGGTATCCTACATTGACAGGTTTCTATTATGATCAACAATATCAGTAGTTCGCACTGAAAACATGTCTGCGAAGTACTAAGAGGATGAAGAGGGCAGCCTCCCAAGATTAAGTGTGATCATTACCACCCATCGTGGATGTGAGAGATTTCAGATCCAAGTGTGAGAACTGCGTCCCCTTAATTAAAACTGAAACTTGCACTGAGCAGCAGTCTCAGAAACGGAAATGTTCCTCCTACCCCTTCCCAGCTTCGATTTGCAACATTTTCAAAAGTTCGAAGGAAACGTGGACTGGCCGGGAGGAACCCACGCCGAGCTAATTACAGCACTTCCCGGCTGTGGCTGGCAATTGACAGTTTTCTCCCCAAACACGCCCGTCGTCCCCGACGCAGGCTCCCCGAGGCGGCCTGCGAGCCGCACCGACGGGCTTCATCGTGAAGAGGGGAAAGGGGTGCAGGGGGAAGGGGAGTCAGCAAGCAGTAAGGAAAGACACGAGCCAAGGATGTGAGCCCCGTCTTTGTAAGAGAATAATTCAATTATTTCTTGCTCTCCCCGTCCCCCCCCCGAAACACC
Source organism: Myotis yumanensis (assembly GCF_028538775.1). Lineage (NCBI taxonomy): Eukaryota > Metazoa > Chordata > Mammalia > Chiroptera > Vespertilionidae > Myotis > Myotis yumanensis. The sequence continues at coordinate 82,999,442 of NW_027223761.1, forward strand.
CACAGCCCAAGTCAGCGCCCTGTGATCATAAACACAAAAGGTTGGGGCCCCGCAATCCTATCTGCGCAACAAGCGCAGGGACCGAACCAGCTCCGTGGGTCGGAAACAATATGGAGTTTCCTGAGGCCCCAAAGAGAAACCTTAACCAAAAGCCCTGCTTCCTCCACGACTCGGGGGCGCCAGCACCCCCCTCTCGCTACGACCCACAAGGCCCGAGTCCAGTCCAGCAGCTGCCGGTCCGCTCCCGGCCGAGCCCTCGGCACTGCACCCCCGCCGCCCCCGGAGGCTGCCTCGTACCCGGTCACCTCCACCGCGGCCCGGGGTCCTGCCGCCCCACGGCCCTCGTTCCCCCGCTCCCGGAAAGCGCCTCCGAATCCGTGGCCCGCTCCTTCCACGGACCCCGCCGCACGACATCCGTACCCGACTCCTCTCAGGCGCCCGACCCACAGCTGCCGCCCGCCTGCCTCCCCTGGGCCCGTCCAGGCCTCAGGCCGCCGCCTCTGGGCGCCCCACGCCGGCGACGGCCTCCCCGCAGCCCCGACTACGCCGCCGACCTTGCCCCCGCCCTTCACCCAACTCCCCGGCTCGGCCCGAGTCCTACCGCCGAGGCCGCTCCGCTCGCACCCTCGGCCCTTTATTGTTGACTCGAAGCTCCCAAAATGGCGGCGCTCCTTCCTCCTCGGCTCCAGCGCCCGCCCCGCCCGCCGCGCCGCCGCCGGCCCCGCCCCGCGCCGCCGGCCCCGCCCCGCGCCGCCGGCCCCGCCCCGCGCCGCCGGCCCCGCCCCGCGCCGCCGGCCCCGCCCCGCGCCGCCGGCCCCGCCCCGCGCCGCCGGCCCCGCCCCGCGCCGCCGGCCCCGCCCCGCCCCCCGCCCCCCGCCCCCGGTCCCGCCCCCAGGCCCCGGTCCCGCCCCCTGGCCGGGCCCAGCGCCGTAGCCGCGTCCCAGGTCTGCGGCTCTACTTTCGCCGCTGCCCACACTGCGGCCGCCGCCGAAGTCGCCACTGGCCGCTTCGCTCCGGCGCCCGGCCTGGCCCGCCGCCCCCCCCGCCTCACTCCTGTGGTCCCCCGCATGGCGGCGGCTCCTCCACGCAAGATGGCGAGCGCTCGGGCGCCACTGCCCCGTCGCCCCGGCCTCCCGGCTCCCCGGCAGGGGTCGGCGGGGCAGCGACGCCCTGCGGAGAACGCGGGGCCGTGCTCACCCCGCGGGCCGCGGACGCCGGGCTGAGAGAGGGGGTGCGGCTGCTCCCCGAGGGGAGGGAGGGCTGCCTTTCCCACCGAGGGGCCGAGGCCCGCGAGTGTCCTCCCTGCCTTCGCCCCAGGGGCCCCGAGGTGGTGACCGAGGAGGACCTGCACCTCCTGCGCCCGGAGGCGCTCTGAGAGGGGCCTCCCGGGCCACGGCGCGGGCCGCGTCTTCCGGGGGCGCCTCGGAGAAAGGCGCCGGGAAGCTGCGGAGCCAGTTATCCTGGGAATAAGTTGTGCAGGGAAAGGGGTTCCGGCCTGACCCTCACCAGAAGGGTTTTATGTGTTTGTCCCCAGAAGTACTTTTCATATCTCAATGTCCCCGCTAACCCTTAACAGAAATAACAAGAAAGCTAGGTTGTTCCAGGCAAAACAGAAATTGAGGCTGGAAAGCTAGGTCGGGGGCAGAAAAGCCTGGCCTCGCCCAGCTGCGACCGAACACCCAGGACAGCGGCCAGGCCAGGTGCACATCTGCAGCGCCCAGCCGGGAAGTGAAACCACCGCCGCTGCAGGAATCCGCCCGATGGGCAGCGATGGTCTGACCGCCAGCTTCCCTCTTCTGCTGCTGCTTCCAACCCATCAGATAAAGTCAAATGGGTTCCCCAGATCAGTCACACAAGGTGCCCCCTGACAGTCCGCCTCCAGCTTCCCTACGCCAACAACACCCTCCAATCTGTTCTCTTTGTTGGTCTTTATATGCACACAACCAATAGAAAGGTGATAAAGAAGCGTGAAAAGGCTGTTCTTGAGATTAAAAAGAAGATTCCCCTTACAATTTTAAAAATGCTTAATTTGTAGCATGTCATCACCCACCCAGATTTTAAAACACTCCTGTGAGGAAATAACCCTACACCTTGTGCCCATCCAGGAGAGAGGTGGCTTAATAAATGGTTACTTACTAAAATGTAACAATGTGAGACCTTTGTTTGCCTCACTGTCTTTCCAAGAAGCATGAATGTTAAGGGGAAAGGAGCCTAAAGGTTTGAAACTGTGGGGGTTCTCCCTATACAGCAGCGGTTCTCAACCTGTGGGTCGCGCGACCCCTTTGGGGGTCGAACGACCCTTTCACAGGGGTCGCCTAAGACCATCAGAAAACACATATATAATTACATAATGTTTTTGTGATTAATCACTATGCTTTAATTATGTTCAATTTGTAACAATGAAAATACATCCTGCATATCAGATATTTACATAACAACATTACAGTTACAAAGTAGCAACGAAAATAATTTTATGGTTGGGGGTCACCACAACATGAGGAACTGTATTAAAGGGTTGCGGCATTAGGAAGGTTGAGACCACTACTATACAGCCAAAAAATGAGGCCAGGCGAAGGAAAGGGGTTTGCTTCATAAATAAACTTACCTTCCACAGCGGCTTGGCTGAAGTCCTGACAAAACAAAAGTGAGGAAGCAGCCAGAAGTAAAGTATGAAATTGCTGCCCATTTTTACCTGGGAATCCTGTCATGGCTAAAACTTTAAAAGAGTCTGTATAGTGTCTTGTAAGATAGTCAGATATCCTTATAACTTTACTAGAGGCCTGGTGCACAAAAATTCATGCACTTGGGGAGGGGGTGAGGTGTCCCTCAGCCTGGCCTTCACCCTCTCACAGTCTGGGAGCCCTTTGGGGATGTCCACCTGCCAGCTTAGGTCTGCTCCCAGGGGAATCAGGCCTAAGCTGGCAGTCAGACATCCCTCTGGCAGCCGGGGAGCCCTTAGGGGATGTCCGAATGCTGCAGACTCAGGAGAGGCTCCCACCCCTCAGCTGTGCTCGAAGCTGTCAGCCTGGCTTGTGGCTGAGTGGAGCTCCCCCTGTGGCAGTGCATTGACCACCAAGGGCAGCTCCTGCTTTGAGCATCTGCCCCCTGGTGGTTAGTGTGTGTCACAGCGACCGGTTGTTCCCTGTTGTTCTGCTGTTAGGGTCAATTTGCATATTACCCTTTTATTATATAGAATGTCAGCCCTTTTCAGTTTCCTGATGAGAAGCATAGACAGTATAGGATTAAGCTATGAACCCCTTGGGTTAGCAGGGTTCAATTTGAGTAGTTGATAGGTCTGATCCAACTACCATATCTCAATACTTTTCCCCCCTCCCTAGTTCAAACAGATTAACAAGAATCATAGAAAATATGACACTTTAGGAATATAGATGAATTATTTGATAATGCATTATTTTTATAGTGAAATGTATGTTTTAAAAACACTATCTAAATCCAATCCTTTGGCCTTTTAGTTAATATTGAATATAATTGTTTGGGTGGTCTGTGGTAAATATGGTTTTGGAGGGTGTGCTATACCCAGTGAGTCACCTATTTATTGTAACAAAGTGCTTCCCAAGATGTATTAGCCGTGTTCATTTGGTTTGTAGTCACTCTCACTTTCCTCCTACCCTACGTTTTGAATTTTGAACTATAAAGCTGTTAGCTAAAGTGTTAGGCCTGGATTGTTGGCTGGCTCTAGAGAATCTATCTGTAGAAAAGATATTTTAAAAAAGAGAATCTGTCTGTAGAAAAGATTCAAAAATAAAATTGAGGTTTTCAGTGTCTTTATTTATAACACAATAGGATTTCTTTTTTTTTTTTTTTGAAAGAATGAGATGCAACTCAAAAATGCTACTTGGAATTCAGTCACAAGAATGGGTCCTCCTAGCAAGCATTATTTGCCAGTCTCACATCCTATTTACCTAAAAATAACCAGAAAAAAATCACATTAATTTTAAATCACTTGATTTCATTTTAACTTCAATTTAAAATATTTAGAATCTAGAATTCCAAGTAATTTGAAGTTGGATATATTTATAGCTATGATACTATTTTTTAAAAATATATTTTTATTGATTTCAGAGAGGAAAGGAGAGAGAGAGAGACAGAGAGAGAGAGAGAGAAACATCAATGATGAGAGAGAGAATCATTGAATCATTGACCGGCTGCCTTCTGCTCACCCCCTACTGGGGATCAAGACTGCAACCCCCACATGTGCACTTGACCAGAATTGAATCTGGGACCCTTCAGTCAGCAGGCCAACACTCTATCCACTGAACCAAACCGGCGTAGTGGTTCTCAACCTTCTGGCCCTTTAAATACAGTTCTTCATGTTGTGACCCAACCATAAAATTATTTTCATTGCTACTTCATAACTGTAATGTTGCTATTGTTATGAATCATAATGTAAATATCTGATATGCAGGATGGTCTTAGGCGACCCCTGTGAAAGGGTCATTCAACTGCCAAAGGGGTCGCGACCCACAGGTTGAGAACCGCTGGGCTAGGGCTATGGTACTCTTAAAACTCAAATGTTTTTTGTTTGTTTTTTCACATTCTAGGTCACAGCGTACATAACATTTATTTCATACATTTTCCTCCTCTTCAATTTAAATATATATATATATATATATATATATATATATATATAATTATTGATTTCAGAGAGGAAGGGAGAGGGAGAGAGAGATAGAAACATCAATGATGAGAAAGAATCATTGATTGGCTGCCTCCTGCATGCCAACTACTGGGACCAAGCCCACAACCCAGGCATGTGCCCTTGACCAGAATCAAACCCGGGACCCTCCAGTCCACAGGTCGACACTCTATCCACTGAGCCAAACCAGCTAGGACCTCAAATGTTTTTAACATGCTAAAATGGATTTCACACTTTTAACTTTCTATAAAACTTTTTAAGGAAACATAATAGTTTTTTTTCAAACTCAATAAGCAAATATGTTCATTACTTAAGAAAAAAGATTTGCCCATACCATCTATAATAATAAAAGTGTAATATGCTAATTAGACTGGATAGCCGAACAACCTTTCGGATGTCCTTCCTGACAACCTTCCTGATGAAGCCGGGGCTGTGAGGGCCGGCTGAGGCAGGCAGGGCTGCGAGGGCCGGGCCCCTTGCATGAATTTCATGCATCGGGTCTCTAGTCCTATATAATAAAAGCCTAATATGCAAATCAACTGAATGGCAGAATGACTGGTTGCTATGATGCACCCTGACCACCAGGGGGCAGACACTTAACGCAGGAGCTGCCCCCAGCCCGCAGGCTCCAGGCCAGCCAAGGCCGGTGCCAGGGAGCCTCTAGTATCCTCAATAAAATGATTTACACCTGGCTGAGCTGTAGAGGTTAACATTTTCCTTCTTTCATGACTTACATTACAATATTCTGATTTCCAAAAGAAGTTTCAGCAGGTAAAGCTCTTTTCCAAATACTCTTTAGCAACACCTGGTAGTCACTAAGATTAAAGGCTACTAAGCCCAAGGAGCCAAATACCATTTTTTCTTTGGGCTTCATAGGTAAAAAATTGCCTCTTCAATTTACACACCTGAAGAAGATGAAGCAGCACCAGCCTACTGTAGGCTGAGCAAAGGTATCCTCAGAGAGGTACAAGTACTGCACTGAAGCTAAAAGCAGATGTTTTTAATCATGGAGAGACCACACCAGGCACATTTTGTTGGAATAAATGTTCCATTTCTGCCTGGCGGGTGTGGTTCAGTTGTTGCACATCAATCTACGAGCCAGGAGGTCTCTGTTTCATTCCTGGTCAGAGTATATGCCGGGTTGCAGGCTTAATCCCCAGTAGGGGGTGTGCAGGAGGCAGCTGATTAATGATTCTCATCATTGATGTTTCTATCTCTCTCCCTCTCCCTTCCTCCCTTCCTCTCTGAAATCAATAAAAATGTATACTTAAATGTTCCACTTCTATAGTAAACAAGTTGAAAAGTAGGAAAGCAATAGTACAAACAGGGAGAGTTAAAATGGGTTAAACACATATTCCCCAAACTACCAGGTTTAATTTGCAGAATTGATATTCCTTTTGACAGATAACATTCCCAAGGCACCACAACTAGCTAGCTCAGCTCACCAGGTGTCTTTTGGCCTCATAAGGTCCCAGCATTGTTTGTCTTCTCGTCAGCACCCAGAGAATTCTAGCTATTCATTTTTCCTCTTCAGTTTAATGTGTATATATATATATATAATCCATTTTTTACAGAGAGGAAGGGAGAGGGATAGAGAGCTAGAAACATCGATGAGAGAGAAACATTGATCAGCTGCCTCCTGCACACCCTCTACTGGGGATGTGCCCGCAACCAAGGTACATGCCCTTGACTGGAATTGAACCTGGGACCCTTCAGTCCTCAAGCCGATGCTCTATCCACTGAGCCAAACTGGTTAGGGCTTTCCTCTTCAGTTTTACTAAAATTACTGCTCACCAGCAATTTTAACTTATTAATTTAAAAATAATGTGTGACCCTAGCTGGTTTGGCTCAGTGGCTAGAATGTCGGCCTGCTGACTGCAGGGTCCCAGGTTGAATTCCAGTCAAGGGGACATGCCCCGGGTTGCAGGCTCAATTCCTGGTAGCGGGTGTGCAGAAGGCAGCCGATCAATGACTCTCACTCATCATTGATGTTTCTTTTTCTCCCTCTCCCTTCCTCTCTGGAATCAATAAAAATTTACTTAAAACAAAAAGAAAAGAAAAAAATCTAAATGCATAGCATTAAAATAATAAATAAATAAAATAATGAAAATAATGTGTGTGCCCAAGCCGGTTTGGCTCAGTGGCTAGAGCGTTGACCTGCAGACCAAAGGGTCCTGAGTTCAATTCCAGTCAAGGCCACGTACCTCGGTTGCAGGCTCCTTTTCAGCCCAGGCCCTGGTCAGTGTGCGTGCATGAGGCAACCAATTGATATTTCTCACATTGATGTTTCTCTCTGTCTTTCCCTCTCTCTTCCACTCTTTCTAAAAACCAATGGAAAAATATCCTTGGGTGAGGATTTTAAAATAAATTTAAAAAAGAATGTGTGGCTGGGAAGACACTGATATCTGGAAACTAATTTTTTAGGCATAAATTTACTTTAGTTGACTTAGATCAAGAAAGAACTGCTGCTGTCCCCACCTATGGGGCGTTGATGCCCTTGAGTTGGTTCGGGGCGGTTGCTGACGGTCACAATGATGGGGCCCAGGACACTCTTGTGGAATGTCGTGGTTCAGTGTGTGTATCACGCCTCATTTGGCCCAGGACTTTGCAACAAGATTATATTTCTGAATAACCTTCTCTACAGGGATAGCAACAATTGTGAAAAAGTGCCTCATTCTGGTCTCCAGCTGCGGTCAATTTGTAGAACCTTTTATTGGTCCTTGAAAATAGAACTGTAATCTTAGGTATGAGCCCTGGGAAGGCAGTTTATAGCTAAAAAGTAGGCAATCTCTTCAGTCCTGAGCGCCATGGTTGGATTACCAGAACAAGACAGTGAGCAAAGGGGAAAAAAGTTCAGTGCAGAGTCTCCTTAGTGACTTTCCTAACTCTTCATCTGCTTGATGAATTTTATATTTTTTAAAAATATGTTTTTATTAATATTTTTAGAGAGAATCATCGATGAGAGAATACTGTCAACATCTATTGGGTGCCTCCTGCACGCCCCCTACTGGGGAGGGAACCCACAACCTGTGCTTATGCCCTGACTGGGAATTGAACAACCGACTTCTTGGTTCCTGGGTCACTCAACCACTGAGCCACATCAGCTGGGCAGCTTGATGAATTTTTAAGATTAGTCTTTATCACGTCAACTACCCCCAATAAACCTTTAGTGTCTCCTAGTTTCTTTTTACCACATGGAGTTTACGCTTCATAGACAGATTGGAACTGCCAACGTGCCTAGCGGCTAGAAGGGCCTAGGCCCTAGCCAATCTGACTTCCCTCCTCTCATCCAATGTATTTGTTACTCTGGCCTCCTGCATAGGACCCATTCCCTCAGCTTCCTTGTTTCCCTTGGAAAGCCTCTCATTTCCTGTTCTCTGGGCCTATCTAGAGTCCATTCAAAACCCAGCAGATTCCCACAAGCTTCTATCCTCCCACCTCCCCCTACTTGCTCTTGGCCAACTGTGACAGGTGCAAAGGCCAATATTCAAAATGTCAGAGTATGAAGTAAGGAAAGGTTGATTGATTGAAGATGTGTCCAATTGAGATGAAGAACATAGAGAGTCCTCAAATTCATCTTCCTAGGGTCCAGTATTCAGGCTTCTTTTATGTCAAGGTAACGGAGAATGGGAGGGGTAAAAGGTGCCGGACAATTGCAGACATCTGGGCACCAACTGGGACCAAAGGAAGAGTGTGAAATCTCTAAATCTCTTTGTTCCCTATCCATTGACCCCTGCTGATCTAAGTCCTGCAAATCTTTGATAAACAGTCATTTATTTTGTACATATTTCCCCACCTCGTCCAAGAGGTACCTTCTAACAAGGAGCTGTTCTTCCAAAAACTTATGCCTCAAGCAGAACTCCTCTAGTAATTAGCATGAAGGCCATGGGAAATGCAGGTTAGAATTAAGATAGAATCACAACAGAAAGCAAATAAAGGAAAAGTTAACATTGAGGCAGAGAGTGAGCGTTTAGCTGCTCCACAACCAGAGTTCAGGTTCCAGTTCAATCTGGGTTCAAACCCTAGTTCTGCCACTTGTTAACACCATAAACTGGGAAGCTTTCTTCATTCTGAGCTGCGGTCCCTGTATTTATAAAGTGGGAATAATAGGGCCTAACGCTGCTGTAAGCATAATGAGAATTTGTACAAATCACTTATGTTAGTGGTTGGTAGATAGCGCTAAGACTTTTTTTACTTGGTGTTGCTCTTATTATCTTATCGACTTTCATCTGAACCTCTTCTTATTATATCAGATTAGAGCAGTAGTTCTCAACCTTCCTAATGCCGCGACCCTGTAAATACAGTTCCTCATGCAGTGGTGACCCCCAACCATAAAATTATTTTCGTTGCTACTTCATAACTGTAATTTTGCTACTGTTAGGAATCGTAATGTAAATATCTGATATGCAGGATGTATTTTCATTATTACAAATTGCACATAATTAAAGCATAGTGATTAATCACAAAAACAATATGTAATTATATATGTGTTTTCCTATGGTCTTAGGCGACCCCTGTGAAAGGGTCATTCGACCCCCAAAGGGGTCGTGACCCACAGGTTGAGAACCTCTGGATTAGAGCCTGTGGGTGGCAAATTCAGTTCCTTACCCCTAGCCTCTATGTCTCTTACTTCTTCAGCTCAGCGCCTCATCAACCTCAGGGAACAAGGGGCAGGCGGATTTCACAGCTCCTGCTCAGAAGTGCCGGTGCTGGAGAGCCGTGTAACCAGACTGATCGGCTGAACAACAGACCCTTGCCCCCAGCTGAGCCCTGTCATGGCACTGCAAGCCTTTCACTGCTGGTTCTCAATCAAGGCTGCTCATTAGCACCAACACAGGCACTTTAGAAACACTGGTGCCTGGGCACGATCCCAGAGGAATTAAATTAGCATCCTTGTGAAACCATACGGAACCAGGGGGTCCAGCTGCCTGTCACTTGTTGAGCCAATTCAGCAGATAGGGTTGAATCATAAATGAGCATTTATTCCAATCCTGCTGAGCATGGGAGAGGAGCAGGTCATCCACAAAAATCTGCCCTGCCCCCCATAAGCCAGCTGCTTGTATTGGGTAGAAGGAGAAAGGTTACGTAAGAAAGTAGGCAAAGGGAATAAAAATGAGTGTGCAGAATGTGTGTTACAGGCATGGAGA